>NC_143426.1:4257500-4933750 GCF_059467195.1 Physcomitrium patens
GCGACTGCAACTGACATTTTGAACAGGACTGGACTCACCTTATCGGAAAGGTCGCTAATCTTAGCTTCCTTCTTCTGAAGGATGGCTTCCCTACCAGCCAGCCGATGTCTCAAGTCCTCAACCTGCATATCCTTGTCCTGCAAGCCTGTTTGCACATCTACTAAATCCTCCTCATATTTCACGTTTGTTTGCTCCATTTGCCCGAGCTTGGATTGGTACTCTTTCATCTTCCTCACAGCTTCGGCGAACTTCTCATCTGACGTCTTCAATTGAAGCTCAAGCTCAGCGGCCTTGGCACCAGCACCTTGAACCTCTCTCTCCAGATCCTTGACGCGAGCTTCCAACTCAGAGTTCTTAGCCCTAGCTTCTAGAGCTACTTTGTTAGATTTCTCAGTCTCAAAGTTAGCCCTGGCAAGCGCTTCTTCGCAGTCTTTCAGGGACTTCTTCAGCTTATCATTTTCAGATTGTAAATACGCAATTTTCTGAATCATCAGTGAACACAACTCTTTGTCAGTTATGGCTCATCAGTATATTACTCGAACTTCCGCACACTTAACCTCAGATCCTTTCCCTTAACTGCAGAATGCTTATACGTCACAATAACGAATGCAAAGGATGGCGCACTCTTCATTTTCAAGAAAGCTTCACCAATCGAGTGCCTCAGACGAATTGTAGATCCAATCAATAAATCGTGTCACGTCTTTTCTCATCCAACATTTATCACCAAACTTATATAATGATTCCAAAGACACGACATTACATACCTCCTCGGCCTTCTTTCCGACCTGCGATGGCACGACAATCTGGGCAGTAACGACCGAACTATTCTCAGGCCCGCCAAACTTATCCTGCGTCTCCTTAGCATGAGATTCCAGCGCCTGCTTGGCGAGGTTCAAAGCCTTATCATTCTGTTGAGATTCCATGGCCAACATCTCTCAGCAGGTTCTTCGCCTCACTGCAAAATCTAAATTGATGATCTCTTTCTCTCTCACACGCACACACAGAACTCGCGTCGGAGTAATGCAATGTCAATCTGCTGCACCAAAATTGCCCGATGAAAATAATTAAAGCTGCCTTCGATAGCTACATATAAGCAAATCGAATCACGTCGATCTTCGGTAGTAACCGAAGATCCTCAACTTGAATTGCACTTTCAGCCATGACAGCAACAGTCAGACTCCGTGGCTCCCTCACTTTGGCGACGTGTAGGGCTTGGCATGGCGGCCCCGGTTAGATTAAACCATGCGGCGCCACGGAGGGCTGGATCCATTTGAGGAGTGGCGGTGCGTCGCTCTACCACTTGGCGAGCTTGGGCCTCCATTCCCTCGCCACTGAACTAAACAAATTGAGTTCCAGGCTTCGAATCCGTTCTGTGCAAAAATGTTTGTCTCCACAAGTAGTTTGTTTAATTCTTACCAGTCAATAGTTTAAAAAGAAATGAAGGTTTAGTATCTTTCGATTGCTAATTTTCAACAATGACCGTTGTATAGGTTTAATTGAATAACTTAGATATCTCATTTCTACATTTCTTTAATCGAACATTAAAACATGAAAGCAGAATTTAAATAAATTATATTGAACTTATAATAGAAATAAAAAAAAAATATCCTGTATAAATGAGAAAGTTATATAGATAAGAGAATGGAAGAATAGGAAGTTGTGAAGCCAAACAAAGATTATGTCTTTTATTCATCAACATCAAGGCCAATACTGCAAGTTCAAAAACTATTTTCAGTTGTATTGTTTCTTATTCCATAGTCTCTCAATTGGATATTTCTTACATAAAACAACTCAAGGGATAAAACAATGGTATAAACCAAAGGAGACAAAAAAAACATCTCTAATTGGTTGTATATCTCATTGTTTTTATCAAAAGTGAAGCAATAATGAAGCAATAACTCATTTTTTGATCAACCAGAGATCAAAATCTGTCTATTGTTGTTGCAGCTGCAGATTACTGAGCAGATCACTAGACATGTAGCTCATAAGCTCCTAATCATAATTTTCAGTAAATATTTTTCGTGGCCAATGGCATTAGTGGAAACTAGTATATAGATATAGAAACACAAATGTAAATAATATCTTTTTGTAAAATGTATTTTTTTTCCTATTGTGTTTTCTCAAGCTTACTGTTAAATAACTAAATTAGTAAGTGAAGAACCGCACCCTATAACCACTTCCTCACGACTGGTATAAAATTTCACGCACAATTTTGGTTTGGGCGAGAGCATCTTTTCCTGGGTTGCGAAGCGTTTGCCCATCTTTTTGGGGACAAGAGAGAGCATCTTCGACCGGCAAACGTGGTGGCCTGTGTGCAGATTCAGACGTTCTGGACCCGCATGCAATGGGCTGACATGCTTCACGAATCAATCCAATGAGTAGCGCTGGAGATGAAGAACCTTGACGACGCAGGAACTCGCCACAGTTGTAAGATGGGTAAGGTACATGGGTTCTGTCGCCTAAGTCGGTCTGTTCATGGCCCATACACTAGTATGTGTACTGGTGTTATGTCAGTGACATTTGTTTTTCTCTCAAGGTTTAAAGTGTCCTGATGAGGGGGGAAAATAATTAATTAAATAAATAAATTCTGTGAGATTTCAGGTTTATGAAGCAGTCCTTCGGGCAAATTTAGGTCAATATTAGATTGATAAAATGTTGCAAGCAGACAGGTTGTCCAGCTCGGTTTCACATGGGTCAGATGCGAAGTATCGTCACAACTGGGTTATGGAATCGAATCCTGCACCACGTGGAGGTTCCTCTAACTTGAAGTATAAGAATCAAAATATACTAGCACGACACTTGGGGAGTTAAACCGGGAAGAAACTTAGCATTTCATTTCTCCAAGCTTCGTTGTTGTGCACTTCCATTGTTAGATTTGTACACACCATATTAAAGAGCCAGGAAAACCATCTGATCGACAGCGTACAGCGCACAAGAAATGTTGGGTCGTTTGCCGCTCCTAACGCACAACTTATGACAACCTCATTTAAAAAATAAAGATATTTTTAATATAAAAATCATATCCTCTACATGGTCATACTCAAAATACTCTACATGGTCAGTACAACAAACATTCAGCTGATACACAAATACTAATGAGTTTACAATAATCCTCAACAATAAAAACAATAAGCCTGAAATCTGAGGCTAGTTTCCATGTATAAATCCTCTTGCAAGAGTAAAGAACAGTGGCGTGATTTATGACTTGAACAACAACGAAGACGAGAGACTTAACTCTCTAGCCAGAACAGGTGGCCAATAATGGATTAGCTTAACGACTAATTCTGCAACTGTTGATAGAAGATCGCCTGTACAGCAATGCCTTCTAATTAAAAGCAATCCAGGATACTAGAAATGTCTTCGATTCTTTGTCCTCTTGATTAGGCTTCGTTTGTATACTCTCTCTTCCAATTTCTCTCGTCTGCATACCACAGCAAGGTTTAAACGATTAAGAACAAAGTATCCAGTGTAATTCAACATCTAGATACATATAAATTTATCTAGAGAAGAGTACAAATAAGTTCTATACAAATAAATAAATAAATAAATAAATAACAGCATTTAATTCCCTTTCCCGATACAAAGGCTTAGTTATTCCCTCAAATGCGAACAAAAAGTACCACATATACACAAATGATTTTTGTGTATAATGCTCACGATTCAAAATTTTGATTGTTAACGTGAAGCTACCGGCTACACCCATGCAATTTTATAGAAAACTATGAGCACATAGAAAACCTTGTTAGATAATAGAGTTTGCTTCAAAAAGAAAGCTTACAGTGATTTGTCCCGCAGATGCACAACAGCTTCACGAGCGGCATAAAATATCATCTTCTTCACCTAGAAATAGCAACAAGTGAACATTAATGATTTCCCAATGTCTCAGCAGCAAGCATGATTTCTGCTACTAGCGATTTCCATACAGCTGAGGAAAACTTGAACTGTAACATACCTCCAGCTTATCCTCTCTTGCTCGATGATCCATAGGGAGCAGTCGGAATTCATTTGTCAATCGCACACACTCTTGAACGTTCTCAGGAGAAACGAAGTCCATAGCTACCTTAATGCAGGACTGCACCCAAGCAGTTGTCGCTCAGCCAGTTAGACTCTGCCTTCATCTAAAATAGCAACGCAAACCTCATGATAAATAGCCCCAATTACCTTCAAATTGCGAACTTGATGTGGACAGCCAACTGGAATAAACACTGCCTCTTGTTCATGCTGTTCAAATGTCCATGCTTCGACCCCTACACAGATCAGGAACGCTGAGTTTATAAACATTTAAAATTGATAGAGGCAGCATAGGGAAAGGCTGAATCCAGGCTCTGTTTTGGGTTGAGTCTTTTCATCCCTAAGCAGAGGAATAATATCAACGTAGGCAGGCCAACTACAGGGTCCATTTTCTGAACAGAACCTGATTCAGAACACTCATTGAGGAATGAAACTGAAAATATTGCAATCAAAAAATAACCCTCACCAAATTCTTCTTTCAGTTTTTTCTTGTGCTCTTCGTCAAGATAAAAGGATTGATCGTGAATGGGATGCGCAACCTGCATATGGCCATTAATATAGACATCACTCAATAGGAAAAATCGCACGTAGCAGCTTTAGAATTCCAATACTCTACATGGTCAGTATAACAAACACTAAGTTGATGCATCAAAAGAAAATGGGTGCGGAGTTGGAAAGAGACTTACAGCGTCAACTGGCAAATCACCATAATGCCGGAATTCCGCCACATGTTTAATCAAGTGTTCCTGTAACTTGGGCACATCTTCTCTCCTAAATACATCCCATAAGGCTCCGCCATAAGTTTTAACCTCATTCACATCAGTAGCGGCCGTGGCATCTCCCTTCCTCTCTATTACCAAATCAGTCCTCACAATTTTCTCGGCACCATTTGCATCGACCATGGTTTCAATATAAGAATTTGGACCACTAAATGGATGCGAAGGCATGTCATCATCTATGTTAGTTGTGTTTGCTGCCGCTTGTGAGTTTGTTCTAGCAAGGAATTCATTCACTTGCTCTACTGCTAATTTCTTGTAATGGTCACGTAGTTTACGGATCTCTTTTCTGTGGCCTTTGGAGATTTTGATTTCTTTCGAGTGTGTTAACACATTCACCTGTTCCATGCGACATCGTGAGACCCACACGACACCACCTGAATAGGCTTCCCACTTAACTACAAACAATTCTCATCAACAACGTATTGAAATGTGCTTCTGAAAGCTGCAACCTACACTGGCTACAGAAACAGCACACAAAAGTAAGTAAACTCTTTTAAGAAGAAGTACCGCATCTGACATGTCGCAGTGCAATTTGGTCACTGAATCCCCTAGTCCAAGCTCCTCACGTATACCATAAGCAATATACGTTTTGGGGCCGAGGTCTGGTTTTACTGCTTCCTCTGGAAGCTTTGAACCAAGGTTAAGAATGCCAGCCTTGGGATCCGTATATTCTTGATAAGGCAGGCAGGCAAGAAATTCACCTCCATGGCGTGGAAGCCGCTCCTCAAAACGTGCAGATTGTGGCCAATCTTTTAACTTGTACATAACAGGCCACCCATTCTTATCAAACCACCCTTTTTCGTAGCCCGTGAAGAACTTATGAAAATTCAACTCTTTCTGCACTCAGCAATTCGAGGTTAAGATATATGCCGTCGAACACATAGAATAAACACAATAAAATCTAAGTTTAAGGGGAAAAAAATAAAGTAAAATAAAATAAAAACACAATACAAACTAAAAACTACAGAACAACTTTGATCTAACCTCACTCCAATTTGAACAATCAACAGCGCGGACGGTTTTGCTGTCATCTTTGCATTTGCCTCGGGTTTGCTCCCTAAGAGCTCGCCACATTGTTAGGGGCTCCCAACTCAAGCCCGTAGCACTCTCCATCACATTTCGCACAATAACAGGTTGTCCCTGTCTCCAGTGCTTTTGAAAATGTGACAATCCATCTGTCTCAGTCTCCAGTAGCGTAGGACAGTAAAGATAGTTATCCTTATCATCTGGCCGATGAGCGGCTAATCGTAAACTAGCGCTCTTGGTACCGTTCATACACTTTGAGCAAGAACTGTCCTCTTTCGCTAAGCCCTCATAACCCTTGAGCTGTTCTTCAACTTCCTTAATCAACCGAGAAACCCAATTCTGATCAAAAAGCGACTTCAGTCTTAAGGTATGACACCCACAGCCACCCCTCATTTTCGGGGGACAAGGAATATCGCCGTTTTCAAGTGGAGTCCAAGTTGGAAGGACAGGTTCAAGAGAAAGCACCCCGTCATTCACAAGCGACATTTGTTCTCCAGCAACCACACCTTCAACACCCTGCTGTGTTAAATTATGAGCAACTTCTTTGTACTTACTATTCTTTTTATCTGCTTTGGGATTCATTGAAGAGTTGGGTCCAACTACCTCTGCTGGTATTTCCTTCTTCATTCTCACATCGGCAGGCTTTTCAATCACTTCAGCACCTAGTATTATCCTTGGTTTTGATAGTTGGCTACGCTTTGGTTCTGAAATATCAACTTCACCCTGTTGTGACGACTCATTTGCCACAATTACATCTGCGTCATCTCCGAAGGTTCTATCACCCTCTTCTTTTGAAGCTCTCACTGCTGACACTTTTCTTCCTTCTCTAGCAAGACTTCCCGAAGGCACTTGTGTTACCGCATAGGCTTTCACAGCATCAGGGAACTTATCCTCTGCCATATCTCCTGATGATGCAGCTAGTTTTTCATTATTCTCATCGTCCTGCATATCTTCGTCTTCGTCCCGCACATCCGTTCTATGCTGCAAAGAGTCCCGTTGAGGGTCTTCCTCGTCCTCAAGCTCGAACTCATCTCTCGTCAACACTGCTTCAGAGTGCTGTTGAGCAGACTCTGCTTGTTCTCCGCCTGGTTGCAAGCCTGCTCGAAGCTCACGACAGCAGGTTAAGCACAAATCATAAGTGCACTCACATGGAGCGCCACCTTCACAGCTCCGAAAATAGTCCACAATAGATGTGCTGCAGTTATCACTGCAACAATTCACAAGAGAGTATGTTATTGAAAGGCTTCATCCAGTTTGCAGGCCTATCCACCTCCAGCAAGGAAACGTCCACTAAGTCAAATACGTTAAGGTTCACGTGTTCAAAACAATTGCCACTCTTTTCTAAGGAGACGCGAAATCATTAATGGTAACTGCACGAGTTTGATATCAAGTTTATCAAAAGCCTGGAATTGATTTTTTTTCCTCCCGATAGTCTGTAATCCACAAGCGGCTGAACAATCGTGAAAAAAAAATGATTAAATTGCGAAAGCATTAATACCAATATATTCGCTCATCCACAAATACGTTGGCACTTTCGACTTTGACTTCTTCTGCTCCTGTATGTAAAGTATGCATCTCATCAGTTCACCCACAAAATACTCTACAACTCAAAGATGATCTTTAAGGGAGCAGCGGGTGATAAAATCAATAGATTCAAAAGCACCTTGAATCCTACGCTCAATTTCCAACTCCTCCTTCTGCTCTTGCTCAATTTGCTTCAGAACAGGAAGCACTTCAGCCAGCATGTACTTGAAGAACTTAGTCTTCTCTGCTTCAGTTTTTTCATTGACAATCTGCTCGCAAACAACCACAGGACCGTTGCTTAACGAATATTATTTCCAGAACCCCGAAATAATCATAGCGTTTCTTACCAATAGGTCAAGCTCATCCATATGCTTACCCGTTTTGGTCCATCAGTTCGAAGACAAGCCTTGCAGTTGCAATTTCCTTTGCAGAAAGGACATTCATTAGAAACGTCAGCTTCTGTCAAACGCGGGTACCTATGAAAACACATGTCGAGGGTCTTCACTTATGCCGTCCACACAATGAAGAAAGTCATAAAACAAACAGAAGCATGTGACAACAAGGAGCAGTCAAATCTCACTTATACCATACCAGGCCTTGATACAGGGAGCGCAATACCGCTTCGAATCGCATTTGGTGCAATACACCACACGATTCTTATCATTTCGCTGACACTGATGGCACATTCTGCTCTTTCCATTCCGATTGTCATCCTTATCTACACTCTTCCATTTGCACTAACACCACAAAGCATCACATTGTCAGCTCTAGCAACCAAACTGTATAATCCTAGGTACTACTAGTTTAGTATATATGACCCCGCACTGTGAATTGTGTATTATCTCAAATCACCCAGGGCTTCATGGTGAAAACCAAGCAGATTGTGCAAACAGTGTAAGTTCTTTATTGATGTAACCACTGAGGCAAATCAACCTACAACAAGAAACAATTCTCAGAAACTCACCAAAAATACTATCAGTACAAGAAGCATGGAAAAGCAAACACACAGAGCCCTGAGAAAACTCGGAAAAAATTGGTACAAATGTTCGAAGCTCTTCATGCACTTCCCCTCCCCTGCAAACTACACGAGCTACTGCAGATTCAGAATTATTGTGCATTAAAGTAAGTTGGGAGCTCCCACCTCTTTCGGGCGCCGGCCTCTGGCGACTTTCTTCTCAAAACTATCGTCGGAATCTTCGTCACTTGCTTCTACAACCTTCTCTTC
Organism: Physcomitrium patens; assembly: GCF_059467195.1. NCBI lineage: Eukaryota > Viridiplantae > Streptophyta > Bryopsida > Funariales > Funariaceae > Physcomitrium > Physcomitrium patens. The sequence continues at coordinate 4,266,066 of NC_143426.1, forward strand.
TTTCTTGACAATTTTGTGAGAAGAATGTCCGTTGGTACTAGTTTCCTTCTTGTATATCTTCACAATCTTATTATCTCTACCTTCGTCATCTTTCTTATCCACTACTGCTTTCTTTTCAGTTTTTCGAATGAAGGTTCTCTCGGTGTTTGGTTTAGTCTCTTCCTCTTTGACTACCATGCCATTAATAATCTTATCCTTAGTATCCCTGGTTGCCATTTCACCAGAAATACTTCTGCGGCGATTAGCGAGAAATTCATCTGCGTTTGTAGCATTTTGTGATCGCTTTCGTACGCTCCGTGCCGCATCCTCCTTCCGAGTTTTTCCTTCATGAGTACGTTCTTGAGAATTACCACAATCATGCTGCGCAGCATCGGTGCCCAATCCACTGATTCTACGGGGCTTTTTCTCAGGTGGTGCGACATTAGATACTAAACACCGCCTCATCGGAAGTTTCGGACCACCCGAAGGCAACAGTTTTAAATGACTCGTACAAAACCGATTACCTTCCACTCTAGGCTTTTTACATCGCCAAACTTTGCCGTCATTCCTTGTACATCGCGTATCCCCTACTTGATCCGGGTTCCTTTGCGCTTGGATCACCTCAGGACTTTTCACAACGTTGTCAGCCATTCCTACTTTATGAAATTGCATTCTCCCTTCATGGAAACTCACCGGCCCCAGACCTCTCTGTGCACTGAAATGCCACTGCCAAGCGAGGCGCAGAAGTAAGCTACTTCTCTCTACAAGAGAGTATTGATCCACCTCCAATCTGTTCGTAATTCATGCTTGTGAACTAATGAGCTTCTGCAGAAAAGCCCACAATACTTCAGGTGAGTTCTCGGAAAGACATTTGGTATGTAAGGTCTTTGTACCTGCACGGAGCATTAGAGCCGTTGCATTGCAGTCACAATAACCCTTCTGAAATCTCAAGTGCCAATAAACAGATTCTAAGTCAAGTTCGACGACGTACATTCTGTGTAGACACCCTCTGGTTAAGGGACTTTTATACTCTGGATGGTTATAACATATTCAAGTAGTAGTGGTCCTGTAACTTGATTACCTCAGAAAAGAGAAAGGAGAGTGTCGATGATGAGAACAGTTTTGAGTGCTTTGAGTTACAACGCCAAAATATTTTGATGAGATCGGTCTATGGTACGCCAGCCGACCTCGGAGTGGGGAGCTGCGACATTTTTCCTTCCAAGTTTCAAATTGACCTACATTTAATACAAGAATTAATAATGCTGCAAAACTGGCTCTAAAAGGTATCCCACCCACTTAAGAAAATTTCGGCTGTGGGAATTAAAATCTCCCACAGCTGGTTATTAATGGTGAAGATTTCAACAATGCAAAACTATCTGTCGATATGCTCTTAGAGCCGGGGAGACAAAGAATGACACTCACACACCCCTTGATGTTCCAAACCTCAAACTCTAATTGATTTTTGCCTGCTGACTCCCCGTGGAAAACAACTAAACATGGAAACCATCCACGGCCCATCGACAACAGCATGCAAAATGGGATGCCTGCACCTTGGCAGAGACGAATTTCCGAAATTATTACAATCGTCGCTCAGAGTCTACTTCTACTCTCAACGAAAAGATACCTACGTAGCGCTGATAGGTGAGGATGCCGCTCAAAGACGACTATCCATTTGCAAGGCATTGTCGGACCTAGAGGTGATCTCAAATAAAAAAAGCCACCTGAACGCAAACAGAAAGCGTGATCTACAATACAAAAAAAACGCACACGAAAAAAAATCAAGAGGTACACCTCATCCGCCACAAATCGCATCAATGCGAACATTCTCGAAAACAAAAAAGAATGGCGTAACCATACGTAAGTTATCTGCTCGCAGCCCTCTCTTGCTCCCACCCGCTTTGGCTAGCCGACAAACACAACAACCATTGCGCACACACAAAGCGTCCCACCAAGGCACGGCCGTCCGAAACGTCACAAAAAAATTTAAAAATAAAAATAAATAAATAAAACACAAAAACACAAAGCACAAAACAAAAAAATCAAAAAAACAAAAAGCCATATCTGAATACACCACCACACCAGCAACACAGCACTCCATGCGCTCACATATCCCCTCACCTCCGCTCGCCGCGACACTCCGCAGCTTCGCAAACCTCAAAAACTCACAAACGTCTCTCTCTCTCTCTCTCTCTCTATCTCCCCTTCCCCAAGTTCGTACCCACAAAATCCCGCACGCTGATGCTGGCCACCGCGAACTTGTACGATCTCCCATAAACTGTGTCACAACCTGTGAAACCCGGTGACAAACCCTCTCGAGCTCATTGGATCGTCCACGCGAGTGGACCACGCTCAGTGGCCACGACGCACGCAGGACGCATGTGATCCTCCCCGCAGCTGGCTGCTACTGGCTTCCGATCCCCCACTCCCACGGTAAACACACACACATCGCCGGAATCGATCGCGTCACTGCTCACTACAACTCTGCGTGTCTGTACGTCTGTCTGTCTGTCTGTCTGTCTGTCTATGCGTTCCAGTAGCTTCAGTTCGCCCTTACGATGCGACTATCTCCCAATCGCAACTCATGCGTTCACTCGCAAATCTCTACCTAATTCGAACCTACCCAACGTAGAGAAACGAAACGCGGGCAGGTGGGCTGCCGAGTCGGCCGGCTAGCTGACTGCTTGGCATCAGCGACGTTGCCACGACACACACACACACACACACATGTACTACTCACTCACTCACTCACTCACTCACTTCCATGAAGCAAGAGTCCACACCATGGCGTCGGAATCAACAAGGCGTGAGAAGAGTGCACGACTGCTACTACTACACTACCCCTGGCTATTATTATTCGCGCATCGGAGATCTGGTCCCATCGACGTGGATTGCACTTCTTCTCTCTCTCTCTCTCTAGTAGCTCCTTCGCTACATACAAATTCACCTGGTTCAATCCCGCCTCGCCCTGCGTTATCTATTCTTCTTCCTAGTCTTCTTCCTCTGCTAGTTGTTGTTTTTGTTGTAGAGGTTTTGTTGCTTCGTTCGTCGTAACGGTGGTGGTCGTGTTCGGGGAGGATGATCCCTCGCGGTGCCGCGAGAGCAGCAGCAGCGTCGTCGTCGTCGTCGCCATGTTTGTTTGTTTTTGTTTGTTTGTTTGTTTCTTCGTCGGCTTTGGTGCAGGAGAAGAGGAGGAATAACCACCCGTTTCAAATCTCACCCTGGTGAATGACGTGCTGACGTGCACATTGCCTCGCTGACGTGGCGCTCCAGGTGAACTGATGACGTGGAACGAGGGCTTTTTCTTCTGGGGTAGGGGATCAGCTGACTGGCACAAATGTTTATTATCTCCACCACCTTATTATTGTGTAAGAAGGTCTTTTTCTCTTCTTCTTACATTATTTTTATCCTCCTTTGATAATAATAGTGGGTGGCAAAGCATGTAGATGGATAAGCAAAGCTTTTCACCTTTGGATGCATGTGACATGGTTTGTTGATCAATGAATTCTAGTTTCATTGATGGGCATAAAGAAGAACATATGTCTTTGTGAATGCATATCACAAAACTAATTGTTGAAATTGAGGAACATGTGGCATGTGGTGTTACTTTGGTAAAATTGTTGCACATAGGACATTAATTTATTTCATTTGCTACTTGTTTCATTTGTAAATGGCACAATTTTACATCATGTTACATAATATGAAGGTTCTTATGATTACCCATGTAGGAAGTATTAATTGCCATGTTGTTAGAACAAGATCTCTATTGACAAATTATCATACAAATAGTAAGAATTAAAAACCTAAATGTTATAGTCTCTCTTTTGTTATTGCTGAAGTGCACTAATCTATATTTTTTCTTTATAATTTTTTGAATTATTAGTAAATGTTTACTTTTTTGCATTATGAGATAGATTCATAGTATTTTTAAATTTTTTTATATTTTTTGAATTTCTAATGTATTACATAATGTTAAAATGTTTTGTAAGGGATTTGAGGACAATTCTAGGTTTATATTTGTTGGATTTTTTATTAAAGTTGCAGGTAAACTAGTATATATATATATATATATATATATATATATATATGTATGTATGTATGTATATGTGTGTATATAATTTTGATTTTGATTTTTTATCTAATTAAATAATATAAATACTCAATTAAAATTTTAATTTAGTAATCCAATGTGTAACAAGACTTCATTTTATACATCATCTAATGAAAAACAAGACTTTATTTTCTCAATTCTAAAAGCTATATTACCAAAAGATAAATATAAGATTCTAATCATGCCCAAAATCCAACGATGATATTATATCATTTTATGATTTATATGCATTTTATAAAATGATCACTTTTTAAAGTTAATTGGATATAACTACTAATTATATTCAAGATTTTTAGCTTCATCATTTTTTTTAATTTTATTAGAGTTTTAATATTTTTTGTATAAAAAATTAAAATTTTAATATTGATTATAAATATCATAAAAATATTGCTTTGACTTAGTGAGATCTAAATAAGTTATGTTTTTTGGAATTAAAAATTATAATATATATTTATTTTGAAAAATTGAAAAAAATTAAAAATTTTAATTTAAAAATTTTATAATTTTTTTTAAAAATTATAAAAATTAGAATTTAAAAATATATATATTACTTAAAATATAAAATAGTATATATATCCATTTATTTAATACTTATGTTTGATAGTTTTATAAGACAATTATGAGTGAATGTATTATTTTTATTTTTATTTGATAGGAATATTCGTAAAGATATCTACCATTACATAATTTTTATAATTTTATATAAGTATAATTTATATTACATTAGGAGTGAGATTATCTAAATATTTTTTAAGGATATAAGAGTTATCCTAAAGATTATTTATTGATTAAACTTAATTTGTATATATAATGCTAGGAGTTAAAAAAAAATCAAGCCATTTAATATCAAAGTGCATTCATTATTTATAAGTAAAGAATACTATCTTACCTTACATTATTCTTATTTTATTTTTGAAACATCAAGGGAGTTAACCACTTGAGCAATAGGTTTCTAACAAATATAAAAGTAATTTTATTGCATAGGATTGAACCCATAACCATTGCATTTACTTTGGATAGCTTATGTCCTCATTTAGTAGTTTAATATCAGCTCAAATCATTACCTTACATTATAAGTTATTTATATGCATCTTAGTAATTTTATGACATGTGCTTTTATATTGTTCTTATTCTTTAATAATTGTAGAGCATACATGCTAAAAGAAATTATAGATATATATATATATATATACATATATTGTATTTTGTTGATTTATATGTATTGTATACTGTATTTGTATATTGTATTTAAGTGATACTTTTTTCAAAGAAATATGACAAAATAGAAATAAGAAAATACATATATATTAAAAAAAAAACTAAAATAGCTATTGCTAAAAGTCCAAAAAACTAGAGACCTTGAAACTAAACTAGAAGCAAGAAAGGAATTAACAAGAGTGAAGAAGACTTCACTCTTGCCTATATATATATATAATCTATCTAAGAACTATATGGTCTAATTTGCAAGCCACATATCTTAACTTGCAAGAAAAGTTTCATATATGTATACCACATTTGTTAGCTTGTACCACAAGCTACTAATACATGTAATACATAGCTAACTTGTTGGCCAAATTTCTAAACCATCAATCATCTATAGACATGTATACATGTGAAACTGGGTCTATGAAGCTTTTTTAGAAGATATTATGAAATTAATCTATTTTTATCTACTTCTATCTATTCATATTACCTAAGTAACTATTAAAAATAAATATGTATGTTTGTAACAAGATAACTTGCTTATAAATTGTTGTTAGAATTTTAAAGTACTAGTTTAAAATTTATATGTAGTTTGCGCTATATTTTATCAAGAAAATTTCCATTAAATTTGAATTTTTATTGGTTGTTAATAATAAATTTATATATTATAATATATATATATATATATTATTTTCATAAAATAAAAAAATGATATTATTATGTTCTATTATTAAAAATATAAGTTAATTTTATTGATTCAAAATTTTTAGATATTATTTTTTATGTCAAATGTGATTTTAGATATAATTTATTACAAGAGATTTATTAAGAATTCAAAGACTATTGAATGAGTTTTAAATTCCTATTTGGGCGTTTATTATATAAAAAATATATATATTTATTTTTTAAATTTTTATTGAAGTTTAGAATAAATAGACTCATATTTAAACATAGCCAATATAAATTTTTGAATGAACTAAGCTCATATTGCTACTAAGACTTAAAGCATTGTTTTTAAAATTTGAAATGAAATAATAAAAAATCCAAAACATATATAGCATATTAAAAACTATAATATTCTAAAAAAGAAATTTAACAAAGTATCTTAATTTAAATTTATTACTTTAGTATTTCCTAATATCAAGACATAAAAGCTTATTTGATTCTAAATCTGCATTTTTGATAGAAGTCCTTTTGTATCTTTTTTTAATCTCTTTAACACTCAAAAAAATTACAATTTCATTAATAATTTCTAAAGCAAATTTTTTATATCAATAATTATTTTATGATTATTTTATAATTTATGTATTTATTTAAATCTATTATATTTAAGATATTCATGCATAATAATACAAATAAATGTATCTTAATTGATATCACTAATAATTATCTATTTAAGCTTCTTTTTTATTTTTTTTATTAATATTACTTTTTTGGTAAATTGGCATGAATGAAGCTTTTTTATGAAAAATATTTATTAAATATTGTGAATACATAACAAAATTGTTCTATTTTACTTCAAAAATAAATAATTTACTTATTATCAGTCAAAGCATTCTTCCCAATCCTTCTACAAATATTTAATATTTCTTTTCTAATATGCTTTTATATATTTTAACTTAGAGGATTTTTATTTAAAGATATTATATTTTTTATACAAATATTTATTTTCTATGATTTTTTTAGTTAATAAGTTAAAATTATAAGTATTGTAAATAGTAAAATAAGAATTCTCTTGGTTAGTTGTAGGCCTATATTTTATATTTTTTCTTCAAAGTTGAAGCTTCATTTTTTCTAAATTCTTGAAGGTTACTTTAGAAAAACATAGAATCTATTAATTTACCAATGTTACAGATATATTAAAAATTATTTATATGTATATTTTAAATGAATATTATTAGTATCTTAATTTTATATACTTTATTTTATTTTATTTTATTTCAAGTTTTATAAAATCAATATTTAAAATTATAAAACTTAACCATATGTGGTTCAAATTTCCTAATATATAAATACATCTTCAAATTTTAAATCGTCAAATATGTAAAACCATACCTCTCTTAATTAAAACAAATATATCAACTTCAAATTCATAACTGAACTTCATACTCATACTCATTAATCTTCTATAATATATATGAACACTTATCTTAAACGCCTACATATTTTTAGAAAATATTCCAAAGCGTAGATACCACCTTATCTGCATTATATCACAAGAGGACCTCTCATCAAATTATAGCCCCACCCATATTGAAAAGCATTATCATTCACCAAGGCACACAAGGAGAATCTCTCGGCAGTAACACCGAGGGTTAAAACAAACTTGCAAAATTTCAACAGAATTGCGAAAAGAATGTTGCTTTAAAGGAAACATGACATTCTCTTTTAAAACAAATTCAATGCTCACTCTTTGGTCCTGCACTGAAGCACACAGAAAAAGCAGGACGCTTCACTAATGCTCAACTTAGCAACACGAACTCGTCAATGATTTCTGCAATTATTGTTGTAGTTTCCGGAGTATCTGCCCATTTCGTGTAACGTGGGTTGGGTGCACTTGAATCCAAGGCTAAATGAATAAAATTGCTCGGTTATTACATGAGATTCACGCATGCAAAACACTTCACTTCTGCTGAGTGAATCAGTCTGTATAAGCTTCAGATCAACACAAGCTCCTGTTCATTTTTTATAGCTAAGTCATACTTAAAACTCCAATTTTTATGTGCCCAAATAGCGAGCGGAGGAGCCTTGCATTGCTGTTCCATGTGACCAACAATGTGTGGTTACGAGAATGATGCACACTTGCAGTTGTGTCACATTTTCTAACTAGACCCATATGAAGTTTCCTTACTGATGTTGCATCAACTACCTATAAATCGTCACTGTTGTTCCTGGTAAATCGCAGGAAATAGTCTTGTGGCTCTATGGTTATTTCTTAGAATGTGTTCTGCTGCAATAGGAAGATTCGAACATGAAGTAACCCTAGTTAAATCTGTCGAGTTCGCCATTCTTCCTGATTCAATGCGTGACAGATACATGCAACTTCAATATTAAAGAATGATAGGGAATCAAGCCTCACCGAGAAAGGTTGCAGGGTGGCATGCAGTGTGAAGATCAGTGGAACGATGAGTTTTCCCTGATTAATCGGCTCGGAAGAGACATGAGCGCTGGCAGAAGTCCTCCCATCAGCAATAGGGATTAAATGAGGTAGGAAAGATGAATAAACAAAATTGCGAATTGAAAAACCCTTAGAACGCGTAGTCTTCAACCAAGTGAAGGAGGTAGGGCAATTCGACCTGAAGAAATGAGCTTGAGTGAACGAGAGGTTAAATGTAGTGGTTATCCAATGTTATGGTGAGTGCCGAAGAGCCACCAAATCGATTTTGGGTACGTAAAAGTAACCCCTACTCGACATCGACTCTGTCAAGTTCAAGTTAGCGATCGAATAATCTCATTCAGTAATTCACGGGAATGATACCACCGGCCATGAGCTGTGATGGGGGGTTTCAATAGGATAGTACCTGCAGTCCATCACGAAAAAAATATGACCACAGCAACTGTTAAATCGGTGCTGAACACAATTCTAGTAAACCAGCCGCGTCCTCTTCCAGCCGAAACCTTCAGTGGCACATTAGGGTTGGATATTGTCTACAACGGATTGTGAAATTGGACCCTTCTGAAGGTGAGACCAAGTTGCTTGGTGCGGCAAACCAAGCTAGTTCAACGGTTACAATTCCCTTCAAAAATTTGAGAATTCCATGGACACGGACGGGAGACTCTCTGATCATCCGACATTCATGTATCTCAACCTAATCTCACACCAACACGATTCAAATCAACTTGTACGAAACCCCGCTTGAATAGTGACGCAGGCAATACCTCGTCGTGACATTGCCGAATTCAAAATAAGCTGCGAAGGGTTGAATCAAGCACAGTGGCTCTGTACACTTGAGAGGGCCATCGGAACATAAGCAGGGCATTAAGAAAAAATTACGCTAACGAAGTGCTTTCCGCGATGGCGTAGGGTGAGTCTGGGAATCATAACCCGTAGGACAAAAAATGCATCCCTCATGTTCCTTTAAGAATCATGACAGAGTTCACGATCTAAATGCTTCCGTGGAAAACAGTGTTGAATCTGCCCTGTGATCAAAAGGTTGGCAGGAGCAGCAGGACCGACAAACTTCTCGAAGAGCATCGCTGGTTGCAACTCCATCCCACTATTTGTATTCTATAAGGAGTTCGATGTGAGGCTGTAGATGTCTCAAGCTGCATGTTTACCATCGTGCTAACCCGGATCCGTTCCGAGCGCATCCTACAATTGGTAAAACAAGGACAAATAAACACGCTGCGCAAAGCTAGGGTTTAGGGTTTCTCTATTTTTGATGACCGTACGGATGAAAAAGCAAATTTAAATGGCTCCTTGCACTGGAGCATATTAATAAACTTTAAACTCTTAATCTTGTTTAATTGCTCATAGATGATTGTGTTTTAATTTTGTTTGTTTTTTTTTTTTTTTTTTATACATTTATTTTAAAAACTTCAAACTTTTAATTTGGGACTCCTCTTATTGATATTTTAAGACTCCCAACAATTGGTTGCTCATTAATAAGTCATTCATAAAATTTGAGGCAGCTATTTGACATCTGTAGAGTAGCATGAAGACATATTTATGTTGGAATTACTTTTATTTTGTGGATATCAAGTTTTGGAATTAATAAAAGTAGACATTATAACCCAATTTTAATAATAAAATGAATTGATATACAAGAACAATGTAAATTTATATAAATTTGAGAACTTAGCATGGTAATTCTTTCCAATTTACTTTGATTTGCATATCATTAATTTAGTCATATCTACAATATAGATATTTTTAATCTCTATTTTTATCTCTTCCAATACTTTAATTTACTTATAGATTTATTTAATATTAACTCACAAGGTAATTTTTTAATAGTTGAATACCAAAGTATGAGGATAAAAAGTAAAGAGACTAATTCTTACAAGGTTCAATATTTATATAAATTGAATTCTCTTACATATATAATTTTATTGGCATCACATATCTCATGTATTTCTTCACATATCTTTGCTTCTATTCAATTCACAACAAATCTATTGTTCCAATAGTTTCAAAATGTGCACACCTTTTGTTGGCTTCAAATATTTTTGGCTTTAAATTTGCATATTTATTTTTATTTCTTAGTTATATTTTTATCTTTCTTCTTATACATTTGACTGCTTTTTTTTTTATTTATTTTTTTTTTATTCTTAATCCAAATTATTCTATCTTTTTGGTTTCCATCATTTTAATTTGCAAACATTGTGAATTCTAACTTCTCTTATACGCATATCTGTCCTTGGCTTTTCTTTTAGAATTTTTTTTTCATAGGTTAATTTAATTGATATATATATTTTTCTGTTTATATCTTTGATTTCTCCCCCTCTTATTTGTTTCTTTTGTACTGAATTGATTCTTTTTCAATAGATTCTTATCATTGTTATCATATTTTTGTAATTATGTTGTTTCTTTGCTATTAGATTCACTAAGATAACATCTTATTTGGTTTTTTTATCTAAGAAACTCCTTGTCTTTTTCTTTTTTCTTTTTTCTTTTTATTTTCTACCCATAATGAATCCTTCTTGTTTTTGACAACTCATTTTTTATTTTTTTAATATGTACATTTATTAATTGTAATATTTATTACTTTCTTTTTTAAAGTGTTGTTTTTAGTGTTATATTTTTACTATGTTCTCACATGTAATCTCTCTCTTTGCACTATGATTGCAAAATCTTCTTCTTAATTATTTTTTGCAATTTATTTTTGCCAACCTTGGTTTGCCTTCTTTTCTTATTAGTTGTCATTGCTTTTTACTCAATGGATGGCTTTTGCCAAATTAGACATCAGATTTTATTCTATGTGATATTTTTTTAATTATTTTTTGTTGTTGTTTTCAGTCTTATTGATTGCCACTTCAAAAAATTTATATTATCTTCATCTAATATATATATATAATTTTTATTTTTATAAATTTCTTATTAGTAAAAATTAATCAATAATTAATTTTAATTATATAGTTTATTTATTCATTATTTTAAATCCTTTGTAGTTTAAATAAATATTATTTAAGACAAAATACGTTTTTTTTTTTTTTTTTTTTTTTTTTTTTCTCTTCTAAAGATTCACAAGTTGCACTTTACATGCTTACATTTGATTCTAATACTACTCTTTGTACTTATCTTAGATTTCTCTCCTTTCTAATTTTAGACCGCTTATTTCTTATATATGAATCAATTCAAGATAGTTAGGTTCATTGTATATCTTTGATGTTTATCAATAAATTGCATTTTTTTTTTAATGATTTGCTTAGTTTGGCTCTTAGTTCTTTTTGTTGTTTTATTTTTATGCTTGTTCTTTTCAAACATTAGTTTGATGGTTATGTCAATCTATGAGAGTTCTCTCTCCTTATTTGATTTCCTCAATGTCCTTTGTATTCCTTCTCACTATTAGTTCTTACTCATCCTTACATTACTTGAAGCTCATGAACTTTTTTCATGTCTTACTTTTTGTTGTTGCAATGTTCTTTGCATTTTTGATCACCTTCATTTGTATTAATTTGCACCTCATATAAAATCTCTTTCATCTATAATATTATTTTGAATCATAATCTATTTATCAAATAAATAAATAAATAAAAATATACCATTGCTCATCAAATTGACTTGTTATTCTTACACATATGATACATACCTCAAACATGCTTGCATTATCATTGCAATTTAATACTATGCAACATAGAGTGATTATTCTACTTATTTTGCCTATATCCTTTGTTTAGATATAGATACACATCTATAATTACACATAGATAAAACTCCCATGTACACACATACATATACTTAAATATATTCACAACACACATATCCATCTAAAAATCTATTTATTTCATTAAAAAAAAAATACTATCACACACTATACACAAATAAAAGTATCAAAGAAAGATAACTCTCTAATTACAAGAAATGCAAGGCTATTACTTAACTAAGATTGTTGTCTTTTATTTTGTCAGAACATATTGATATCCTATACAATACTTTAGAAACTTTGAAGTTAATATCCTTCTTAGACTCCTTTTACATTACAATATATAAAATGGTTCTTTTTAAATTTCTCTCCACAATTTTATTTTTAAAATTGATATTCATTGTTCTTTTTACTTTACTAAAATAGTAACATCTATAAAATCTAAAGTCACTTTGAATTTATTATTTAGAATACTATGCCAAAATTTCAACATTTGATACCAAATCTTATTTTTTACTTTAGTTCTTTTTATAATTTTGTAATTAAAATAAGTTTTAAATTAAAATCTAATGATAAGATAATAAACAAAAAATAAAAAATTATAATTTTATTTGAATACAAAGATTTCTATTTTAAAATTTTATAGTAAGATCCTTAAAATACTTGTAGTAATTATAAAGAATATAGTAAAGTTTTAATATATATATATATATATATATAATTCTTAATTTCTTAATAATAATTATAAATAAAAATAAATAATTAATTATTCTTAATTTCTTAAAATAATAAAAATAATATTGATGAATATAGGATATGTTTTGTAACTTTAATTTTAATAAATAAGATTATATACTACAAAAATTGTATGTATTCTATATTATTCAGAACTTTGTAACATATTAATAAGACCAACAAGAAATTATATTGTAATAAAATAGATTATGAAACTTATTTTATTAAGTTCATATTATATGAATGTTTATAATTCTTCTAAATTCTATGACTAAGTTTTCAAAAGGTCATATGTTACAATAAAGATGTAGGTTTTTTTAACTATTGTACATCATGTATATTATTTATGTATATTATTTTATATAAAGAAAGATTATTTTGATAGTAGAAAAGACAATAAATTTATAAATTATAATATTGATATAAATGCTTGACTATAACTTTTGGAGAATGTTAAATCAATTCCAATAGTGGTTAAATTGATCCACCCATCAAAACCATTATTGTATCGTCTTGTCCTCCGTTTCTATTTCCAACTTACATCCTCCATTTCTATTTGTAGCCCTTGTCTCCCATCTCAATTCTTTGTCCCCCATCTCTTGTCCTAACCTCCCATTTCAACCACTTGCTCTCTATCTCAACCTCCAACCTTCCATCCTAACCCCCAACCTCCCATATGTCCAAGTATAGGGTTTAGAATATATATATATATATATATATATATATATTGTTAATTAATTATTATATATTTTTTATTGTTAATTAATTATTATATATATATATATAATAGAAATATTTATTTTAATTCTAATAATATAAAGAGATAGTTGGGATGGGAGGTAGGAAATTAAGATGGAAGATTGGGACAAAAGACAGGAGGTTGGGACATGAGATGGAAGGTTAGGACAAGGGACATGAGATTGGGATGGGGAATAGGAATAATATATCTATATATATCATATATTATTCGTATCTTTGTAAAAATTATTTCTGAAATAAAAATATCTAAACTACTTAAATAAAAAGAAGTAAGTTTAAATAGGTAAAAATATGATACATAAATATTACTTTCTCATGAAATACTAATAAACTTTGTTAAAAAAAGATTTGACCCATTTCATATCTTCTTTCTACTCGACATTGCCCTCCATATGCAAAGACTTCTAAAGAAAGAAAAAACTCTTCATAAATAAACAGCTTGTACGAGACTTTTGTTCCATGGACTTTTGGAATACAAAGTGTAAAAATCAGCAAGTATGGTTTGTGGTGTTTTTAGAATCCTGGCTGCAGAACCTAACTAGCCTTTGCAGTTGAGCATACAGACCTCCAAGCCACCAGTGAATCAAGGCAACAAGTGTGTAAGAAGTGGACGATCTGGGCCAAGTATCTGGCCCACAGAGGAACACAAAAAACGAAGGGGGAGGGGGCGGGGTGTGTGAAGAAAACCAAGGTGAAGAGAGCTGGTGATTGCGAAACTCTACCTTTCTTCTTGTTGTGATTGCATCGTCCGACTTGATCAAAATCATGGTGTGATTTCAAGGAGAGACACTAGGTGGAGGTGACATGGGGACCCCAGCTTTTTGTCTTCGCTCAGAATGGCAAACCAAGTTAATTCCTTTTAAAAAACACACACACAGCACAACGATCATGTCTTCGATTAGATATGGGCCACTTTCCTTGCTGTGCAACTCACTCAACTGTTGTCCATGGATGGCGATGCAAAGACCATTTCTTCGCTGTATCATGTGGCTGATGACCACCTTCCTGTGCTGTTTCTCCACACGCCATAATCTTTTTTTTTTTTTTTTTTTTTTTTTCCTCCTACAGGAAAGATATTTGGTGAAGCTTTTTGCCCGCTGCTTGATTGCTCCTCGCCGCTTCGAAGATTTGCTTGGCCTGCTTCTCAGTCCTTTTCCGTGTAGCAGTGTTAAGATGGGACCTAAAATCTGGTTTGATAAGTGAGAGCGGTGCCGTGGCTGCCCACCACCAGCAGGGTGCCCACCAGTGAGTGATCTTTGTACATCCCCCAAATCTGGTAGCTGCACTTGAAAGTAATCCAGTACTGCTCTCGCGCTTGGGGGTACAGCCCACATAGACTGTGAGCAGCCATGGCTGGAAAAAAAAAGAAAAAAAAAATATTGCTGATGAAAATAAATAATTTGCTTTGATGAGTGCGGGATCGCTTCTTACAATTAGGTTTCAGTGGCTTGCCAAAACCTCTTATTGCAACATCGTGTTAAAAAATTGTGTAATACCATCGAATATGATGATAGGAATTTCGTCGTTAGAAAAGTAATGCCACAGATTGATTTGTTACTGCACAGCCCACGCTTTTGTTTGGATTTGAAGTGTGTGTGTGTGTGTGGTGCCTATTGCATATTCTTATTCAGGTAGAAACTTCTTATTGGAGTGTCAATGTATGGTTGAGTTGATCCGTATTTTGACCCTCCAGGTACAAACTGTTTCCTCCAAATGTAGTAGCAATCTACGACATCAGTTCAGGAAACAGGTAGCTGCTTTATTGAAATATCTCTAAAATATCCGACCTTTCGAATTCATAGACCAACTTGATGATTTGAGGGTGGAAAGGAAATGTGACATTCACAGATGAGCCCAACGATTACCAGGCATGCAGTGCAGAGCATGCATTTTCCCATCGTCTTGAGATCCTCAGTGCTTCCCCCACTCTACTGGGAACTAGCGATTTGTGATTATGTACGTGTACTGTTACGCAGATTTCCAGCAAGTTTCTGCAAAATATGCTGGTAGATTGATGCACATAGGATTGTAAGCTTAGTACTGTACTTGGTAATCCTAGGTTCAAATAACCCAGTTCGTGATTAATGCCTATGTGTCAAACAAGGCTCAAGTCATCACATGAGGTGCGGGAAACCATTCTTGAACACGTTCAGATCAAGCAACAAGAATGTGGTAGGCTTACATTTAAAGGAAATGTTTCTCTTTTTATTTATCAGGGTATGCGCTACAGAATAATTAGAAAGGTGAAAAGGATAAAAACCGCAGCCCATTAAGTCCAACAGATTACGTGAAAAGTTGCAAGGAGATGCGCCTGCCAATTCAAGACGATTTCGATGTCGCATCACTCTGGGATACTTTTCGTATCAAGAAGCAACGTCTTGTAATCCATCACAATTTTGCTCAGGCGCCCGCTAGCTGAGTGTGAAGAGCTAGTTGTTAAAATCAGTCAACAAAGCTATTCACCTCACCTTGTATGCGCCATCAGTTATTCGTTATCCACAAGTATAAGTGGTCCTTTATTTATGTCGAATGACTCCATAAGATGCATTTTTTTGTACAGAGCAACCGCTTCCTGTCGAATGCTCATCCTGATGATAGTGCTCCAACCTTCTAATTAACATGTCACATCAAAAGCGTTTAAGACGTTACAATATAATCCTGCACTAAAAGTATACCGTAACTCTACTCTCTCTTGTCAAGGAATTCGTACCTGCAGTAGGACACACAAATCAAAAATCGAGAAGGGTATGATCCAGTAAATGCGCGCTGGCACCAGGCGAATTCGGGGTGTCGGTGGGTAGGCAATTTCACAAGAATTAATCTGTTTAATTGTAGCTGATCAGTCACACCACCTTCCTGTAAAGAAAAGTAGAGGCACTTGCAATGTGCAAATTGGATCAATGTTTTCAATATCTAACTACTCGCTGGAATGGTCCAGACGCTGGTGCATGTGCACTTACTGAAGTCAAGACGAACACTTCAAATGCTTCGATGAAACATTGTAGCAATGATGACGAAGAATTTCAAGTCACCTCCTCCAAAGACTACTTAAATGGCGATCATCACTTACCGCTCACAAAATATTGATATCGCATTCAATTGGTCGAATAGGGTTTCTCCCTCGATCAGTGCAGTAATTGTACACGACATAATTTTCCTTCACCCAGTTGAGTCGCTCGACATCCTTGAAATTCAGGGTCTCGTACTCCGACTCCTCCCACCAACCGTTCGTTGCTGCAATGCAAGGATCGCTGCTGTGTTGCAGCGCAAGGCAGGCATCTACATTGAACTTCTCATATGTGACGATGAAAGGAGCGTAAGTCCAATTGAGTTTCACCCAGCCGTCATTGGTTGCCCAGTTCTCCCCATTCCAAATGCTGCTGTAAATCCCCACTGCCTGAGAATCTGGATAATCCTGCCCAAGAGCAGCCTTGTTGTTCTTGAACATCCGAATGGGAGTGTCGTCAACATAGAACACAATCTGCTTTCTATTCCACAAAACAGAGTATTCATGGAAGTCAGCTGAAGGGTCGAACCAAAGATAAATTCTCTGCTCCCGCTGTCCCTTCCCCCCTGCGTAGATGTTCGTCTGCAGGATGTAGGGCTGGCCTGATACATTACCAAGGAACTCGAAGTCCATTTCGTCATGACGCGCAGTGTCGGAAGACAAGTAGTACGCAGTAACCGTCCCGGCTGAATTGCCTGGAACAAGCTTTATCCGCATCCCAATCCTCCCAAACATATACTTGTGTTTGGAGACAAATCCAGAAGCGGAGTGCTCGTCTAGGAGAAGCTGCACCTGTTGTCCGTTGCTGAGGATGCGAAAATGCTGTCCGTCTGATGAGCTGGCGTAATTTGTCATGAATTTTGTCGACCCGCTGTTAGAGCCTTCATATTGGCCAAGCACCAGTAGTATCTGCAGATTGGACACAATGCATGTCACACACAAGACTAGTCTCCAGCCTTGGAAGCCTTCATAATACGAAGTGGCTACCATAGCTCCAAGTCTTCCACGGTTCGATGGAAGGGCACAAGAAGGTAGGCAAACAAAGGTCGAAGTCGGCCAAGTGCAGTCGGATCAATCGATCATGCTTAAAAGCACTGGAGCTGCATTGCAACATCATGTGTGCCCACTTTCAAAGAAGTACATCTTGGTGAGGGAACTGAAGCAACGGAAGCCTTTCTGTGCATGACCACGCTACAGCTCAGCAGCTGGAGTCAAGGACCACCATCGGTACGCGTGCCCCTCGCCACATGAAGCTACATTCTAATTACTGCAGCAAGATTAAATATCTTCTTGTCCATGACCATCCATGCACGTCAGACTAATTAGCACTTAATCGTCAGACTAATTAGCACTTAAGCGTCAGGAGTTGCAACTACTGTTAAAGCCCAGTGAGGAAAGCTGAAACTTCCAGTTGTGGAGATGGTCTGGAGCAGCACTGGTACATCATACCAGTGATCCATCACCTACTATATTAGCTATACTAATATATGCCTATGTCATAGAGTACATGTATGAGAACTTTATATCTAAGGTAAAATTCAAATATGGAATGGATACTGGTAGTCTATTCTTAAGGTCTAATGATGTAAATAAGATAGATAAAAGACTATTTGGAGATAAGCCTGGACAAGCAATGATAGAATTATCTAAAGGTACAAAGGGAATATACATTGTTAAGAAGATATACGCTGATTATACAATAAAGGAAGGAGTAGAAGAGATTGTCAAGTACAGATTTAAAGTAGGGAAAGATGACAAGTATATACCTTCATCAAAGATACAATTTGTAACTAAATTACTATTAGAAGAGAAGTATAATAAGTTATCTGATAAATGGAATAATCTTCCTTTGGCTTATAGTATTAATATGCTAAGAGAGATACTAGAACAAAAAGAATATATATATATATATATATATATAAAGTAGTCGACCAAGTAGAAGTTTTATAAATAGTAAAAATATAAGACCATTTAATATAAGAGAAAAATATGTTATTAAGACATTTCTTTAAAGATATAGGTTAACTAATAATGACATATTATGACTTTTCTTGATATTTCTTCTTAACTCTTTAAAAACTCAATAGAATGCATTATTGTATATGAGATAAGCAATTGTTCCTTTAGCCACAAATTATGAGTTATGTAATTCTATAGGTTTTCCATCCTTTAATTCATCTTTATAAACTATTAGCTTAATACCAATACATATTTCTAATTTTTTTATTCTTCTTAATATAAATTTTGAGTTGAGTTTAATTTTTAATTGTTCTCTTATAATTGGTATAGGTCCCAATGTCTTTGAATTCACAAATGAATCTATAGCATTGAAGAAACTATTATATAGGCCATAATTAAATCTAACAAGTTTAGCTAAAAGGTACTTATAAATAAAATTATCATACTTTGGTTTTTCTTTAAGTTTACGATCATAATCTCTTTATTCAGGAGGTAATTCATAAGCAAGAAGTGATGTACTTAAGACCTCTCTTGAAAGTTGATCACGATTTTTGATAATTATACCTTGTGTACATATTTTAGACATTCCTTGTTGGTATTTTCTCTCATATTGTAGAACAGGATTAACAGTTTCAATTACAGGAATCATACTACCATAAAACAGAGAAGTAATGATTTGACATTAATAGACAATGGAAGATGACAATATTCAATTACACACTCACACATATTCATACTCACACACACTAGTCTTAATGTAACACACTTGCCAAAACCCACTTGCGAGAAGATGACCAGAAACTAATAATGAACTACGGAAACTGCGAACCTATGAGATTCGTCAAAACAATCCTCCAGATGACTGACACCCATATGAAGTGTAGTAGTCACAAGTCTGGAGAAGCATGACCATCACCAAGAAACAGATTAGTCATGAAGTGTGTATATTGTTACCTCCCGGCTCTGCGCCATGTGAAACCCCGTGAAGTGCGCCCGAAACCGTACATATCCGGCTGTGTCCCTCTCTTACCTCTCTGTTCACACTCTACACAATCAATTCCCTGTGCAAGTATCCAAGTGACGGGTACATCAATCTAATTTCTTGAGTGTAGGTCGTGTTCAGGGGCATTATTCATTGCTTTACTTACCATGAACGTCGAAATGAAAAAGCAATTAGGAGGAGTCTTGATTCAAGCAGCACCTTAAAGTTCACGACATCAAAATCAAAAGTGACTAAACTAAAATTTCACCACCTGCATGCCACTCTGACAGCTAAAAGACATTCAATATAATAAACTCAAAAACACACGAAAACACTCAACTACTTTCGTATTGATCGTAAAGATCTCCGACTCATGGGAAATGACTGCAAGACCACATTGAAAGAACCAAGTACACAGAAGAGGAGCAGGAACACGGTCGCTAGATGAAGTGAATCCAATTCTTTTGTTTACAAGAGATAGAGTTGCACATATAGCCATGAGAATATACGAAGTAAAAAAGTGACTGCAGGAGTGCTGTATATCAATCAAAACTCCAACACAAAACTGACAAACAAGATAAAATTGAGGTCTGCAAGCTTTCCACAATCAACCCTTTAACAGAGCCGACAGGAGCGTTCAAGTAATGATCTCAAATAACTACAACATAATATTTCGCAGAATAATCCTCATTGCAAAATCTACAGCCGTTCTATAAATCAACATGAAAGGCAGGCACGATTGTCAGTAACCAAGAAATCGAGCTCATGGAGAAAACAGTTAGGCAAACTACAACAAAAGGACAGCTCAAATCATCTCGCGTTAAGATTGAGCAGCTGAGTTGGCTGCTTCACTCATCATCTTCCTCGTCATCATCTAAGAACACACTAGCCATCCGCATGGCCAACTGAGCAGCCATCTCTCTTCTTTGCCCATCAGACATGTTGCGCATATTCTCTCGCATGCTAGCCATCTCATGCATCAATTTCTCCAAGTCCTCAGCTCCATGTTCCTTATCGTTCTTTACAAAAACCTCCTCGGTTACGTCCAAACTACTGCCTTCACCTGCCTCAATGACATCACGAGAGATAGTGGACGTCTCTGGACTCTTCAATCCATCTGAATGTTGCACAATTATTACTTGATCTTCACTGCCATGCGCTGTGGACACGACATGAGGAACTGTACTTGTTGATGCAAAAGTACCTTCAGACTCATCTGGAAGGTTACTAGGGACATTTGTTTGGATTGTTGAGGGCTCTATGTCATCGGCTGCTTTGAATTCCCCATCGGAAGGGATCGCCACATCCATAGGTGGAGCTTCAGCACCTCTGAAGCTCCACAAATCCTCATTACCATCCCATGGTTCTGTTGATGCATTAGATAAAATCTCATACTCAATCAAGAAATCTTCCTCATCTTCGCTGGACGACCCTCTATCTGCAGAAACAATTTTGAAAATTTAGCTTAATCACAAACAAGTGAACAGTGAATATTGTACTTTTAAAGAAGGCAGGATTGCAGAATTGCAGGGTTTATCATGAATAGATGAAAAAATAATAACAATAATAATATAAATAAATAAATAAAATTAAGTATTAAACCCCTAAAAACACATAGAATTGAAAGAACATGTAAACACACCACACCTTCGTCATTCTCTTTCGAGCCTTGTTGAAAATTTCTTTGAACATCAGCAGGCTTCATCACCAGACCAGTCCACATATGTGCAGATATTGCATCTAAAATTCGTGGCACTCCTTGCAGGTCCCCATCAACAGACATGCCTGCATTAGGATTATATATATATGTACTGAATCAGCTACTTTTGCTTAACACTTACCCTGCAGAGGAACATTCCTTCTTGCTCGAAATTAAGAAATAATCTGTTTCTAATTTTTTCAAAAAGCACACAGCCTATCAACCAAACGTTGATGAAAACTTACACTTGTCAAATGCCTCATTGATTGCACAGGCCTCAATATACTCAATCCCTCGCTCGGTGCACCATTCCATACGTGCACGCCGCCGGTGCTCTGGATCTTCATCATCGTCTTCGGCCAAGAGGCTACTTCCCTCAGTTCTGTCAATCCCAAAGTCCATGAATTCAGGATGGGGATCACTTGAAGATTCTCCCCGCTTCATCAACCGCCTTCGGTATTCTATGTGCCCAAAATGCGAGGGTAATTTGTCTGCCTTGTTACCAACACAAATCTGCACTTCATAAGACAATTCTGATGCTCCCATCCATTGTTGCAATTTCTCAAATGTTGTTGGCTGCCAGACATTGGACATCGTCAGAGCAACAAAACTTAAGGGTCAAAGGTTCCTCAATACAGACAAGTGCTACATTGGATAATCCAAGTTACTTTCAGCCAGCAGCAGAAAACTCACGATAGCTTTGTGATGAGTGCATCAGGTATATAATTAATAGCACCCCTTTACCCGCACTTCACTTTCGAGTAAAACTTAATAAGAACACCGAACCTGCAGTTTGTGCATCAGGAAATGAAATAGCGAAGTGTCTCTTACATCACTCAAGTCAAAAACCATTAGAAGAGCTTCACAGTGCTCCAGCGGAGAAGATCCACTGTCCTTGGAGTCTAACTCATCCAAGCGAGCAGTCCAAATGCATACATCAGCCGTGTAATACTTGGTATCGATTGTCCAACTGCAGAAGAAAAAATATACGATGGAATAAAATACGAGAACGACGACATGTAGATTTCTTTTTAACATTGACGTTCACACTCCACCAGACTAAGCAAGGTAGTAGTACATTTCAATTATCCCCTTAAATCCTCTCAAAACACATGAAATTACTACAAACGCATGGATAACCCAGTGTGCTAGTTTTAGGATGCCTACAACTCCTTAAATAACGCGTTGCAACATTAGAAATTATCAATCTCCTCTAGATGTAGACAAAGTTTCAAAACAGAAACTCAGAGCCGAGGCAAAGTGGTAGCGAATAAAATCAGATGACCACTTAAAGTATTTTAAAATACTGACTACACATTTCAGCTGGTCACCAAGGCTTCTCCAAAAACCAAACAAGTGAAAAACAATAATCTGAAAATATACTGGAGACGGTAACATAATCTGCTTACCCATGGCAAGTGGAGCCGGACCAAGAATCGTCCTTCAGTAGTTCTTCCTTTCCTAACAACCCTGTCAAATATATATAAATATATATGTGTGTGTGTTAGAATTATTATTCACATGATGCGGGAAACACAGCGAAACCCCATCGCTGCTGAGTTTCATAGGAAAGTTCAGTGAGCCAAAGAATTGACCTATCGAGAGAATAAACACGCACGAACATGCGCACAGGCATCTGCCGCAGAGGAATTGAAAAATTCGGACACTTCACATACGTTTCAGTACAGAGTATTTGCCAACATTGCTTGAGCCAACGATCAAGACGCTGGGTCGGCCCGCAACCGCGGACGCAGTACCCGCATCATCCACAGTTTCAGCAGTGGGTGCCTGCATCCCCATTTAACTCCTCGGAAACGCACCACTCTAAGCGCCTGCCTGAAAAGACCCCCCACCGGCGGTCAAAAACCCAAGCACTTCGACGATCTACAAATAGGTTCCTCACAAAATAAACAAAATCAAAGATCAAACCAATACCCGATCCACTTTACAACACGACAACAGGTCACAAAAGGACTTCAAACTGCCTAACCATTGTCACTTCAATCCTAATTAAATCCCCAAAAAATAAAATAAAAAATAAATTCTCAAACAATGAAATCGAAACAGCCACAATGGCGACCCTCGCAAACACAATCTCGGACCTCAAAGGAAGCCGTCAATCGCTTCCTCCCGACGCCAATTCAGACCCCCCACAAAATCCTCTGTCGATATTCTAACGCCAACACCCACAACGCGCACAAGAATCCGACCAGATGAGGCGTTGCAGTGAGGGGATTCAAATCCCCTAAAGCGCCAGTTGCAGACGCCGAAATAGGCAAATGCAAAATTGTATTGCGTGTAGTGGTTGCCCGAATCGACGCTGCAATGGGGTTCCAATTGATTGCAAAACGGGGACCCACGTCGTGATGACAATCGACAACGACGACGAAGACGACAATGGTGTTGCCGTCCCGTCCGTATCCCCGGCCCCGGTGGGGTTGGGAATTGCGCACGAGAGGCCTGTATCGCCGAGAGACTGATTCCGTTGCGGGACCCCCGTCGTCCCTAGTCGGAGTCCGAGTGGATGAATGTAAATCTCTTGTGGGCGTCAAGATGTATGAAATGTGTCCATCTCTGCTTTTTGACTTTTGTATTTTAGTTGCATTTTGTTGAGAATGTTTAGAAAGACACAAGAGTAATAGTAAGTCATACTCACACACAAGAGTAGTAGCAAGTCATACACACAAGAGGATTTCTAAGGAGAGAGAGCTTCACACATATAAATCTGTTGATCTGATTGTGTCTCGTATACAAAAAGAGAAAAAGGGGAGATGATAAACAATATTTCTCCACTACATTCTAAATACTGTAGCTATAGAATTTACTGTATTCTATAATAAATATTATGGAGAGCACCGGCTATATTTAATGATCTCAACACTCCTCGCTCATCATAATATTTACATAATATAAAATTTATATAGAATTATGATCTATACTTTTCTATGATCTTACAAGATCAACAATTGTTGCCTCATTAAAACCTTATCTAGGAAAATCTTATTTTATTTAAGGATAAAACCATAGATGAAGGAAAAAGAGTACAACATCATTTTCTTTAATTATTTAAAGAGTTCATTAACTTTCTTATCAAGAAGAGTAAGTCGCCGCTGTCGTATTACGTGCTTTCCTGCTCGAGAACGTGCCGAGCGTCTGGCTATAGAAGGTAGTATGGAGATTCGCCAATATTCAAGCAGTTTATCGGTTTTTGATTATTGGAATACAAACAACTGCAAGAATACACCGTAAATGTATACGGATGCCCTTCGACTATTTGTCGAAGTCCTTTTTGTCCCAGCCGGTAGGTCTCTAGACATTACAGAGAACCCCAAACAACCCAAACTGCTAATCTTCGATACCGCTTTATATTCACGATCTTGTATCCACTGATTATCTTGTTAGATTAACCCAATAAATTTCATTCACTCCACATACTCAATCCTATAGACACCCTTTTAACTCTTCATCACAGACATAACTCGATTTCACAAAACAGTCAAGAGTAATCAAACCCACTTCATTAAAAATCCTGATTCACCATTACAACACTGACTTCAGCAACGATTGCCTCAGTCTTCCCAAAATCCTATGAAGAAAAAAAAACCCAATTCTCTGTCTTCTTTCCCCGCCCGAAGCATGAAGCTAGCTCTCTCCCATCTTCAAAACCTCCCCAAAAACTTATTCTCTCCCCTAATCTTATCCTCTGAATTTCTTCAATCTTCCGTCTTGGATGCGGAATTGGCTCCCACCGTCAGAGCTTGGATCCAAAATTGGCTCTCGCCGTCAGAGCTTGGATCCAAAATTGGCTCTCGCCGTCAGAGCTTTCTCCCCATTTTTTACCTTTAAGAGATCTTTTTACCAAAAACAACGTTCCCTGAAACGGCACAGAGAATAGGACAGCCTGAAACAGAATTGAAACTCCATAATCGGGACCACATTGAGCCGCCCGACCAATTCAGGTCTCATATTGGCTAAGAGTCCAGTAGTAAGATCCAGATGTCCCCATAATTGGATCAAAATGGTCCTTCGCGTCAGATTAGCTGAGGTCCGTAGTAAGACCTGGATTTTCCCGTAATTAGACTATATTAGGTTGTCCGGCCAATTCAGGTCTCATATTGGGTAAGAGGACCCGGATTGGATTCTTGAAATTGGATCCAATTGGCTCTTCGAACCAGGCTCATCTGTCGTGTGAATTGGTCCTTTCTCTTCCTGCTGACTCCCGTTATTGGAATCGAATGGAGCATTTCAGTATGCCCCGACTGACTGTAACGGGGTGACTGAACCTGACCACTCAGTATTTGCACTGGAGTTGGTTGTTGCTCCCAATATTCGAGGTAACTGAACATTAATAAAAGTCCCCTTTCTTTATATTTTCACGGTATACTCGTATTACAACACGACATCCACCCCCTCTGAACTTGTGCATCCTCTGCTATGCACCAATTTACCCAATTGCTGTTTGATTCAGAATATATCCTCTACGTCTTTGCCCAATTCGTCTTCGTCACCTTCATTATCCAAATCACTTTCATCTTCTTGCTGCGGAATCTCTATACCTTCATTAAGGTCTTCCATATTCATCTCCACGTGTCTTCGTTTAAATATTTTTACTCGCTTTCCTACAATTGGTATTTTCAATTTTGTACCATCTAACTCCCGTAATGAGTAAGTCGCATTATCATGAACAGTTGTTACTACATATGGTCCAAACCAACGTTTTAAAAATTTCCGCAAAGTACTATGTTGATTATTCAGACTATTGTCATAAACAAGTACCCAGTCACCTTCCTCGATTGCTTATGGTCTCAATCGATGTTGCTTATCGAATCGCGCCTTGTTTTGTAACCTTGCTCTTTTTAACCTTTCCAATGCTATCTAGACATCTTCCGTTCTTTGCTCCAATTGTCGAATCCTAATAGCCAGAAGTTCTTCTCTTGTCAATCCATCTTCCCATGGTAGCATACTCCAAGTAAGTACCTTTTCTTCAATCGGCATAATTAGTTTTTGACCTTTCATAAGTTCTACTGGCATATATCCTGTCACCAAACTATGTGTTGTTCGATCAGCCCATAATGCAAATGACAAAAGCCGTGGCCACTCTTTAACTTTCCCATTACAAGCTTTAACTAATGCTTTCACAATCGGTGGGTGACCGCATTTGCTTTTTGCATTCCCTTTTGGATTATAAGCAGTAGTGAGTGATAGTTTAACTCCACATCTTTCAAAGAACTTACGAGCTTCTTGTGCATTTAATTCTCCACGATCTGCAGTGATTTTTCCTACGCATCCGTAGCGGCAAATGACATCTTCAAGCAAAAACCTACAAATCCCCTCTGTAGATTTTGTCCTCAATGCTCTTCCTTCTACTTGATTTGATAAATCTTCACGAGCTAAAACCAAATATCTCATCTGCCATAACCCAACCGGCATAATAATCAAATCAACAACCCATTTAAAATGAATAGCCAGAGGATACGTAGGATGAAGACCATCTCGATGTTGGATATTAGAATACGATTGACAGATTTCACATGACTCTACAAATGAGAGCACATCTCGATACATATTTTTCCACCAATATCGTTCCTTGAGTTTAGCAAAAGTAGCCCAGATTCCTCTATGCCCTGCCCATAAATTATCATGAAACCCTTTTAATAATTTTAGTCTTTCTTCCTTTTTGCCTATCACTCGTTGTGGCATCCCAATTCCTTTCTTCGGTCTCTTCCATAAGAATCCATCTTGAAGTAAAAATCCATATGCTTTTTTTCTTATTTGTTTGAATTTTTTTGTAGATCAATTCCTCTGCTTAGTCAAGATATTCAAGTAATGACCAATATCCAATAATTCTCCTTCATAAGATTCTTCAAGAAATAGCTTGTCTTCTCTGTTGAGATTTGATATTGAATAGAATTTCAATCCGACGTCATCAATGTCTTCAACCATTTCGTCCTCCCTCTCGTATCTTGCTGAAGATAGCATGTCTGCTACTAAATTGTCCTTCCTAGTAATATGCTTAAATTCTGGATTTAGTGACTTAATATAAGCAATCCATCTCAACATTGCAATATCTGGCGTTGAACAGTTAGTAATCATTCCAAGCAATGGCAAGCAATCTGTTTCAATTACCACTACTGTCCCGATCAAATAGTCCTTTTCAGCTTTCATAGCTGAAACGACTCCCCAAAGTTCTCTTTTGACTTGCGAATATGCACGCTGACGAATACTTAAAACTTTAGCCCCAAATTGAATTGCAAATCTACTCCCATTTGAAT
This sequence comes from Physcomitrium patens, assembly GCF_059467195.1. Lineage (NCBI taxonomy): Eukaryota > Viridiplantae > Streptophyta > Bryopsida > Funariales > Funariaceae > Physcomitrium > Physcomitrium patens. The sequence goes on from NC_143426.1 coordinate 4,293,575, forward strand.
CATCTTGACCCACAGTCCATCCAATGGCAATTGGACTAGCGTCCACAGTAAGAATCACTAGTCTATTGCACTTATAATCAACCTTTCTCAATATTGGAGGTGACATCAATAATTTCTTCAATCTTTGCATTGCCTGAATATGCCTTTCTTTCCATTTAAATCGGTAACCCTTGCGTAACAGTTCATATAATGGATCCGCTATGTGAGCAAAATGAGGGATCCAGATTTGATAAAATACACATGCACCCAAAAACCTGCGAACCTTTGTTAAAGAATCTTAATCCTCTTTCATCCTTCCAATTGCATCAACTTTAGTCGGATCTGGTTTTCTTCCGTAAGATCCACATAAATATCCAACAATCACAACCTCTTGTACTCCAAATACGGACTTCATACTCGATAATGTAAGATGAACTTCTCCAAGCCGAGTTAAAATCTTTTCACAATCTTGTATATGATCAACAACATATTTGCGACACCCCCTCGTATCTAAAGTTTCATCCTTATCTCCTTCTTTGCACCCTTTTATAGGAACATCATCCAGAAAAGGCATAGTCTTTTCCGGAATAAAATCTCTCAATACCTTATTCATCCCATTCATCATATGCGCAACCGAGTTGGTCGTGCCTTGAAGAAGAGTGAACATTCTAACAAATCCAAGTGGTGTCTTCATTGTTGTCATATATCTACTTCCTTCGACAAGTTGAAATTGATCATAACCTGAATACAAGTCACCCATTGAATAGATTGCCCTTCTAGCAAACGCCTCAGCAAATTCATCCATAATAGGTCCAATTCCTGCATTCCTGACAGTTACTACATTCATCGGTTGCATATCTTGAATAAACCGTAGTGACCCATTCTTCTTAGGTATCCTAAACCATCGACTAGAATACGGCGCAAACGAGGGTTCCAATATTTTCATCTTTATCTTTTCTTTAAATAGCTCAACCAATTTAGGTAAATGTGCCCTTGGTACTGGAATCGGTCTTAGATTCCAAGGTACATGCGGTACAGTTAATATTATTGAAACATAGAAAGCAAACTCCACACAAGCAAGTTAGGACCAGCAAGGTTGCACTTCACAAATAGAATGTGGTATGAGATGATTCTTCCCATGCCAACCCTTTTGTTATATACTAGTACCAAGGTACCATGTGTTACAATTCATATGGGATATCTCTTAGGACCAGCCCTCTCCTTGTATTCTAAGGTTCTATAGACCAGCAACTAACCTTGTAGGATATCCCTCATTACTCATATACTCTATTGACCATTAGCAACAACTAAATGAGTTCATTCCTTCAACACTCCCACTTTGCTATTGGTCAATTAGCTATCAATCCTAATGCCTTACTCAATATATTGTGTCTCTCTTTCACCAAGGCTTTTGTTAGCAAATCAGCCAACATGTCTTTGGTTTCACAATACATCATATCAATAACTCCCATCTCTATCTTCTCTCTTATAAAGTGGTGTTGAATATCAATGTGCTTGGTTCTTGCATGATGCTTTGGATTCTTTGCAAAAGCCAAACATCCTTGATTGTCACATCTCAATGGAGTGGCTTCCAATTGCACAAGTCCAATGTCTTCCAACAACAACCTCAACCAAATTGCCTCCATTGCTCCATGACTTGCTGCCATATACTCCGCCTCCATTGTGGACCTTGCAATGGTTGGTTGTCTCTTACAATTCCAAGATATGGCTCCCATTCCAACAAAGAATACATAGCCCGTTGTTGATCTTCTATCATTTGTATCTCCAGCCCAATCCGCATCACAATATCCATGTAATGCAATATTATTTCCTCCAAGACATAGTTTATGGTTCAAAGAGCCTTTCAAGTACCTCATGATTCTTTTGATGGTTGCCCAATGCATAGGACCTGGTTTTGCCATGTGTTGACTTACAACACTTACTGCAAATGCAAGATCCATCCTTGTATCCACCATTGCATACATGAGTGAGCCTACTGCTGCCTTGTATGGTATGCCTTGCATTTGATGCTCCACTTCAGCATATTCCTTATCCGTGAGCTTCATCAACTTCAAGTTGGCTTCCAAAGGAGTTCCAATGGGCTTGCAATCTTGCATGTTGAATCGTTTCAACACTTCTTCAATGTACTTGCTTTGACTCAATGTGATGGTCTTTGATACTCTATTCCTTGTAAATTCTACACCCAAACAATAATGAAGCTCTCCCAAATCACTCATTTCAAACTCTTTCTCCAATTTCTTCTTCAACCAATCTAATTTTACCATGGTGTTGCTTAAGATGATTAAATCATCTACATAGAGGATCACAACCAGCAAGAAGTCCTTGGCTTGCAACACATACAAAGAATGGTCAGCTTCACTTCTTATAAAACCTTCCTTCACAAAGAATGAGTCAATGCGTTGATACCATGCTCTTGGTGATTGCTTGAGTCCATACAATGACTTCTTCAACTTGCATACAAGGTTGGGTTTGTCTTGATCAATAAATCCTTGAGGTTGCTCCATGTAGATGTCTTCTTCCAATTCTCCATTCAAGAAGGCTGTCTTGACATCCATTTGATGCATCTCCAAGTCTATTGATGCTCCAATTGCTACTATGGTTCTAATGGTAGTGAATTTGGCCACTGAAACAAATGTCTCATTAAAATCCACTCCAGCAACTTGTGAGTAGCCTTTGGCAACCAATCTTGCTTTGTACCTCACAACATTGCCCATAGCATCTCTCTTGGTTCTAAACACCCACTTACATCCAATTGCTGAACGATTTGGTGGAAGTGGAGTCAACTCCCATGTCTTGTTGTCCATAAGAGATTTGTACTCTTCTTGCATAGCAATCTCCCACTTCATTGCATCACACAAAGTCAATGGATCATCAAGAAGAGCAACATTGGCCTGATCTTCACTTACTTGTGGAAAGATGTGGTTCTTCCACCATTCACCTTGTGGTCTTCTTTCACGTGTTGGATATCTTCTTTCATGCAAAGAAGATGAGCCTTCATGTACCTCTTGCTGCCTTCTATGGCTCATACACTTCCTTCTCTCATTCATTGGTTGATATTCTTCATCTTCATTCTCTTCATTGTCCTTGTTGTATCTTGCTGGAATTGAAGTCTTTATAGAGTTGGGCTCTTCTTCAATGATATCTTCATTTCCATCTTCACTTTGAGAGTGCTCTTCTTCATCTTCTTCTTTGTTTGCTGAAATTGAAGATGTGTCCACAAACACACCACTACTCCCACTTGGACACATCTCCCACTTTTCACTTGCACTCTTATACTCCAAGAACTCTACATCACGACTTTTGATGATCTTTTTGGTATCTAAACACATGAGCCTATATGCCTTGGTGCCTTCACAATATCCAAGGAATGCACATCTTGTGCCCTTTGCATCAAGTTTGCCTCTTATACTATCTGGAACTTTAGCATATGCAATGCATCCAAAAATCCTCATATGAGATAAATAAGGTTTCTTACCAGTGTAAGCTTCTTCGGGAGTCATTCCTTCAAGTGCACTTGTGGGACACCTATTTCTTGTATATACGGCATTTACCACAACTTCCGCCCAATATTCATATCCAAGCTTTTGAGCATGAATCATACTCCTTGCCATCTCCACAATGGTGCGATTTGCTCTTTCAGCAACTCCATTTTGTTGTGGGGTATAGGGAGTGGAGGTTTGTCTTGCAATGCCTTCATGCTTCAATAACTCATCAAAGTCTTTGGACAAATACTCACCTCCATTGTCCGATCTGAGCACCTTAATCTTGTGCTCACATTGCTTCTCCACAAGTGCTTTCCACTCCTTAAACTTAGCAAAACACTCACTTTTGGCCTTGATGATATAAATCCATACCTTCCTTGAAAAGTCATCAATAAATGTGACAAAATATCTTGCTCCACTCATAGATGGTGTTTTCATGGGTCCACAAACATCCGAATGCACAAGCTCCAGCAATTGATTTGCTCTTGTTGCAATTCCACTAGGAAATGGTGTCTTATGTTGTTTGCCTTGAATGCAACCTTCACAAGATAGATTCATAGTAGAATGGCCAAGGTCTAAGCCACTTACCATGGATTGAAGCTCCTTCATGCTTTTGGCATTCAAATGTCCAAGTCTTTGATGCCAAATGCCCACCTTATCTTCATTTGATGGAAATTCAGCAAAAGCAGCAACCTCTACTCCATTGATGCGCTTACAATTGATAATATAGAGATTGCCATCTCTAATCCCTTTTGCTACTTCTTTGCCTTCCATGGTTCTCACAAAACATCCATTCATATTGAATTGCACTTTGCACCCATGACTTACAAGTTTACTCACCGAAAGGAGGTTCTTCTTCATCTTTGGCACATGCAATACATCCTTGAGTGTGATCCTCTTGCTTATGCCCTTGACCACTACTTCCACTACAATGGTGCCCATTCCAATGGCTTGTACCATATCATTATCACCTAACCAAACCTTAGTTGCTGGAATTGGTTGATAAGTGTTAAATGAACACTTGTATGGAGTCATGTGTTTGGTACATTCAGAATCCACGATCCATTTGCTCATATCAAGCATGGAAGAAGTTTGTTTTGCCATGAATGCAAAGTCATCACCTCCATTGTCATGAAAAGCATTATTGGCATTCTCTCTTTCTCCTCTCTTTGCCTTGAAACAATTCCTAGCAAAATGCCCTGGTTTTCCACAAATATAATAAGTTTTGGGAAGATTACGTTGAATAGAAGTACTTGCCTTACTTGGTCTCGTGAATAGTGCTGATTGCTCTCCAATAGACTCCTTTTGCTTTCTTTTGGTCACTTCATGGGCTAGTCTTGCCGTGACATAGTCCAAAGTAAGATCTTTTCTTGAAATTGACTCCAATGCCACAATGAGGGAGGAATAGGAGTCCGGAAGGCTTGAGAGCAATGTCATCACAACATCTTCTTCAGGTAAAGGCTTGTCAATAACAGCAAGTTGGTTTGCAAGTGCTTTTACTTTATTCACATGAGCCATGAGATCTTCACCTTCTTCCATCTTCACGGTGAAGAATTTTTGCCTTGACCATAGTACATTGGAGAGATTTCTACTCTCATAGACGTTGCAAAGAGTCTTCCATGCCTCTGCTGCCTCTTTGCAAGAAATGACATGAGCAAAGTTGCTCTCATCTAAATTGGTGGCAATTATGCCAAAAGCCTTCTTTTCTCGTCTTTTGAACTCCTTATGCTCCTTGATGCTTGCCTCTACCCCAGGTGCCTCTTCCTCCTCACATACAATCTCCCAAAGATCCAATGACGCCAAAAGTAGCTCCATTTTGGCCTTCCAATGGTGAAAGTTGTCACCTTTGAACTTTTCAACCATTCTCAAGCTATCACCCTCAAAAGATGCCATCTCAAGCTACACATAGGTCCAAAAAACTCTTGATTTGGAGTTGTAATGGAGAAGATATCACTACTCAAAGATCGCTGAACCACAAACCCAGAATTCGCTGTTTTGCAACTTTTTGTAAATTATGAGTCCAAATCACGTCTAAATGGTGGGGAATGAATTGTAAAGTAATTCTATGGCTCTCATTAGTCTCCCTCACGTCACTCCACTCAAAATGACTCACTATCTCATAAAACTTTCAAACACTAGTGTTACTTCAGCAAAGACACTATCAAGGTCTTGCACAAAACTCATATACTCACAAATCCAGGAGCAATGACTACAACAACACACTAGCAACACTCTACCATAAGATCCCAACCACCAAAGTAAGCAACAAAAAAATAATGCAAGAACAACTTACTTGGTAAGAGAGTGTGGGCCCATAACCTATTGAAACATAGAAAGCAAACTCCACACAAGCAAGTTAGGACCAGCAAGGTTGCACTTCACAAATAGAATGTGGTATGAGATGATTCTTTCCATGCCAACCCTTTTGTTATATACTAGTACCAAGGTACCATGTGTTACAATTCATATGGGATATCTCTTAGGACCAGCCCTCTCCTTGTATTCTAAGGTTCTATAGACCAGCAACTAACCTTGTAGGATATCCCTCATTACTCATATACTCTATTGACCATTAGCAACAACTAAATGAGTTCATTCCTTCAACAAAGATAACCATAGGTGTTATAATATTTAGATCTACACACCCAATTTCATGAGATTTGAAAGCAAACGATCTACCTTATTTAGCCAACATCTTTTTGAAGCAAGTAATTTCCTCTAGCAATAAAGAACCATCAGAACCAATCTTCAATTCTTCAAAAGTCTCTTTAATAAACTGATGTCTAATACTCATTGGATCTCTTAAACTTGCTTCTTTTGATGCTTCTCCCATTTATTCTTTAGAATCTTCTAGTAATGGTCCAGCAAGAGGCTTTACCTTCTTATCTACCGTTTTATATCTCGTCTCTACAGTGACTTCTGGTGCTTGAAAAGATTCAAGCATGGTATAAACCTCTCTTGAATGAATCTCAACAATCTTATCATTATCTCCTAACCCAATACATGTAATCAATTCCAATGAATCTTCCTGTCCATTTTCTTCATAAACACCTAAAATCCTCTCATCATCTTGCAATGTACCTATCTTGCATAATTTTCCTTCAATATCATATAATCTTTTTCTTTCTTTTCTTTTAAAATCATCAACTTTCTTATACATAATATTTCCATTCTCCAATATACCAATAAAACTCGCATCAAAGGCACCTTCATCTCGCGAGAGTACCTCCTCTTTTGTACCTCCATAATCTCGCTTTACAGTGGTACCTCCCCAAAATCCTTAAATCCTTCAACAATCTTTGGCATTGGTTTCTTCCTCAACCTATCTCGATTCCGTTCATGGTTAGGAGGTACTGTTAGAAATTGTATAGCTTTCCTCCCATCCTCGCTACGTACCCTTGCATAAGCAGAACCATCGTCAAGCCTTAAATAAATCATGGACACCCACTCCTCTTGATAATCCGAACCCTGGATTTTGATCCTCCATTTCAACTTGTTGAAAAAATTAGTGCCTTAAGGCTGTCTCAGTGGAAGCACCAATATGTTGGGGTAGAGAGAATTTGCCTCAAGAAAACGTTGGACTTTTAGCTATCACTAATTATTCGATCAAGCTTGAAAATAAGGGAAGCCCTAAGTTTATATATAAATTTTCCTCTTTTGAGCAATTATACCAAATACACAAGCCTCAAGTAACCAACAACACCCAAAATATGATAAAATCTTCTAAAACCTTGTTTATTCTTATGTCAAGATTTTCTTGAACTTCAACACCTCACATCTCCTATTCCGACCGTCCAAACAAATTCAAATTTTACATAAGGTACTGATATATTCTTATTAACTTCTACAACAATTTTGAACTGCAAATTTGTTGCAGATCTTGAGATATCTTAAAAACCTAATAGTCGCTTCAAACCCTTGTCTTTATACATCCACGTGCAATTTTCTTCATATCTCACAAAATATAAGCTTAAATTCTACGAAATTTATATGTATAGCTTTTCAACACAAAATTTTACATTCTCCAAAAAGTTTGAGCCAAAAATTCGTCCGAAAACTCAAGTTATGGCTCCAACCATTACTACAAACAAACCCGCTTACTTACTGCTTTTGATTTGGAAGTACTGCCTTCAACTCCTTACAACTCCTTTATATGAACTCCAAAAATAATAATTCTTTTATAAAAGATGTAGGCCTTGAAATCGCCGTTCTAGTTGCACCTTCCGATCTTCAAAAGCTGCTGTAAAACTCCTCATATCCTCAAAAGAGTAACAGTATGTCTAAAGTTAATACCTTAACTTCAAACGGCTATAACTTCTTCACCCTAATTCCAAATCCTCTAATTTTTGTATAAAAATTGTATCCCAAATCCTAAACTTTACAATCCTAGCTTGTAATCTCCAAATACTCTCTTTGAAGTCGCCGAAACCCTTCTTAAGTTCGCGGGCAGCCTCCTCAAAGCCCATTGAGCATGGTATTCGACCAATAGGAATGAAGTTCTTCATTCCTTGCCTTCATCCGACCATGCCTTGCTTTCATTCCTTCCAATTAACCTCCTACTAGTTTAGATTTTCATCTTTAGGCTTCCACCTTCTCCCAAGGCTTCATACTGAACATTTAGGTCCTATATATATATATATATATATATATATATATATATATATTTTAATGCTAAAATCAAAACAAGTAAAGAAACAAAGTAGAGTTTCTTATACCAGCTCTTTTTAATTTAATCTACTAGCCACTCTAACACACATCTAGATTTATCAACATATAATATGTTTTAACTAATTTTTACATACTGTAAGCATTTATAGTACGACACCACTACAAGATATAAATATTGGTCTTCCAATATTTCTTCCTCCTCCTTGTATGGACGGTATAGATCATGACCATCACGACCACATTCAACTATTGGTGTCAACAATGAATAAGCATCAATCATATTAAATCTTTGTAAGATTTGTCTAATATACGTTAGTTGGTAGAGAAAAATGCTATCATCTGTTCGATGCATAATCTCAAGACCAATGTAGAAAGTTATTTTTCCTAGCATTTTCATCTCAAATTCACGTATAAGTAGGTTTGTAGCTATAACACATGTAGATATAGTGCCCACTAGGTTAAGATCATCAACATATACAATGATGATCACAAAACCAGTTTTATCTTGTTTGATAAACAAACAAGGGATTAGTGGATCACTTATAAAATTACTTGTAATTAAATAATCTCAAAGACGTTGATACCACATGTATTTGGATTGTTTTAAACCATACAAGGCCTTACATAATTTAATACTATGATATTTTCCCACAGCGAGTCAATTTGAAGTTCCTGTTTCTAAGCTAGGTGGAACTTTCATATAAATATTTGCATCAAGAAAACCATATAGATATGCAGTTACTATATTCATCAGATGTATCTCAAGGCTGGCATGAACTGTCATTCTAATAATATATCAAAATATAATTGAATCCATGACTGAAGAATATGTCAATTCATAATCAATGCCAAAGCATTGAGTAAATCCTTGAGCAACAAGACGAGCTTTATAGCGGGTTATTTGGCCTTGAGTATCTCGCTTGTATATTAATATCATTTTATATCCCATAGGGCGAGATGTAAGAAAGTCTATAATTAGACCAAAGACTTTCTTCTTATGTAAAAAAACATACTACTCATTAATAGTAGTTTTCTATTTTGATCAATCTGAGCGACACATTGCCTCTTCGATGGTTTGAGATTCAAGGTCATCTTTCTCACAAGAATTGGCTTCTATAATCATATATGCAAATGATTCATCTACCATAATAGATGGTCTATCCTAAATATCATTTGTAGCACAATATAGAATAGATAATTCTTTACTCAACTTGTTCTTATTCCTTTCAATTCTAAGATTGTTTTTCATAGGAATTGAAGGTACATTATGCATGTATATATCATCATGAATTGGTAGTCTTACAAGATGTGTGGAAATTTCTTGAAAAATAATACCAAGATTAGTCAATTTTATAGCTTTCTTCTTACGTGGTTGCTTATCTGGTCCACGAGTTCTTATAATTGTTGTTGTTATGACTTGAGGTATTGTAGTCAATGGCACTGCAATCTGTGCAAGTGCATTCTGAGCCTCATTAATAAGAACTCTTGTAATTCTAGGTGCATCATTGAAGCCATCGGGTGTTTCATTTGTGATCCATTTTAGATGCAAAATCTTAGCAACTTCGATTTCTATCAAAAATGTCCTAGGATCAGGATTCATTGTAAACGTTTTTGGTGCTTCAAATATGAGTATTTTATTTTTTTGTTAATTGGATATTCTTTCTTGAAGAGATGGGAATACATTTTCTTTAAAACGGCAATTTTACAAACGTACACGTAATAATGTGCCTGTTGATGGATCAACAATATGAATAATGCTTGGCGAATCAAAACCAACATATATGCCTTCTTGTCGATGAGCTCTAATGGTACGCCGTTGAGTTTCTGGTATTGGAATCAAAGCATGGCAACCAAATGATTGTAAGTGAGATATATTTGAAACACGACCCGAAATGAGCTCATATGGTGAAACAATTTCAAGAGAAGAAGGGTGGAGGCATATTAATGCTACAGCATGTAAAACTGCATGATTCTACATAGATGCAGGTAGATTTGTATGAAGGAAGAGTGGCCGTGTAATGAGTTGTACATGCTTTATAAATGACTCTGCAAGTCTATTTTGAGTATGTTCATATGGAATATATTGTGTCAACTCAATTCCTATTGCAATACAATAGTCTTTAAAAGACTTTGATGTGAATTCTTTTGTATTATCTATACGCAATGTTTTTATAGGATAATCAAGAAAATATCCCCAAAAGTGAATAAGCATAAATATAAGATTGGCAAACACCATGTTTTAAGTTGATAATAATGAAACATGTGATTGTTTATCTAATGTATCAACAAGGACCAAAAAATAATGAAATAGTCTTGATATTGGATTAATATGACCACAAATATCACGATGTAATATTTCAAGCATTGGTGATTATTCTCGTGGAAGTTTCCAAATTGAAGGCTGAGTAATCATTTTACCTTACACGCATGCACGAAATAATTCCATAGAGTCTATATCTACAGGCTTTAAATTGTGCCCAGTTATACATGGAATGATCTTTCTAAATAATGTGGATCCTAGATGTCCCAATTATCCATGCCAGAGAAAAATGTGACTCTTCTGAGATAGATGATGCAAAATTAAATATAATGGGAGGCCAAATCACAATTCGGTATAAACTGTTTTCTGTAGAAAAAGCTTTTTCAATAACTTTATGGTTCTTTGCAAGAACCAAAATCTCTTTTCTATTTAAAGTGGCAGTTGAGAGGTGATAACCATTAATACGTACATTTCAGTAGGTGATCAGACTCTGAGGTGCTAAGGGTGTAAACATCGCATGTTTACATTTTATGATGGAACCCGTAGGTAATTTTACCATCAATGTGCCCTCTTGGAAACAAAATGTATTTGCTTCAGCCATGGTCATCATATTTTTAGTTGGCCAAGTTGAAGATTTTTCAATAAAAAATCATCTATCTCGTAAAATAGTATGTATTGTTGCAAAATCAATGAGTGCATCATTTGATTCATCATTAGAGGTTCTATCATTCATATAAGCCTCTAAGTTATTAACACCAATTGAATCTATGGACGCATCTATGGTATGAACTTCACGAGCCATGGCTTGTAATTTCTTATTTTCTTGGAATATTTTAATAAAATATTCTGAAGTACGGCACACATGTGCTAAATGTCCAATCATTCCACACTTATGGGAAGAAAGCATCTCTAATTTTTGTTTTTTACTATAATTAATAATAGAATATTTATTCTTTTTATATGGGTAGAAATGGTCATGACTATAACTACCGTGATACTTATGAGCACGTTTTCCATGTTTATATAATTTCTTCTTAGACTTTGAAATATTAACTATATGAGATTGTGGAACTGTAGTTCTAATAGGACGAGCTTCCACATTGCACAAGAGTAGTTTATTTTGCTTCTCTGCAAGAAGTAGATAGGACATGAGATCAGAATGACTCTGAAATTTCATGTTCATGTATTGTTGTGCAAGCATAGAAGATATAGGAAGAAATGTAGAGAGATTTTTTTCAATCATTTCTTCTTCAGAAATGCTTTATTCACATAATCATAATTGTGAGATAATACTATACATTTCACTATTGAAAGAATTTAAATTTGAAAAATCCAAGACATGTAAATGTGTCCAATTGTGACATGGATGTCGAAGAAAAATGGTCTTTTGATGATCAAACCTAGATTTAAGATTCTTCCAAAGTTCTACAAGATCTTCCATTTTCAAATATTGAAGTTGTAATGTAGGTACAAGATAATGACGAAAGAGAAGAAGTGCTTTCTAACAAATAGCAAGAGATATAGAAATACTTATTGTAGGGGATTCTTCAAAAATAATGGCATGCGAGAGTTATTCTATAAATAAATTTACTTTTACTATTTTTATCTATAATAGATAATTATTTCCATCCACAGTCAATGGTAGAAATAAAAGAGCTTGAAAATGTTGGGATGCACTGGTAATAGTTGGAACCCTAGTAGAAGTAGTTGAAGATGTTGAAGCACTCATTATGAATAAAATTATAAAGAAAATATAAGATCAAGTAGAAAAGTTGAGTAAAACATACCTTAAAATATAAAGTCAAATAAAATGATAAACTTGAACTTAAAAAAACAAAAATCTATATATATATATATATATATATATATATATATATATTTATTTTAAGAAGGTTATAGATTAAGGCAATAGAACAGCAATAAGATGGCGACAGCAAGCAGCAGTAGGGTGGCAGGGTAGCATCGGCGAGCAACAGTAGGCAACAGAGGCGGACAGCAACGGACAATGGCGGCAGCGGGCGGCAGTGTCAGCGGCGATAGGGTGATAGCGATGGTAGTGGCGGATTTGAGGATAGCTTGGATGTTGTTCGATGGCTATTTTGCAGTAGTTTAATGGCAGGCATGTGGCGTAACAGGGAGCAAGGAGCAAACTGGGCTGGAGTTGGGTTGGATCAAGTACTCTAAGCAAGCAGAGCAGAGAGTGGAACAAGTGTTCTAAGTAAGCAGCTAATGTGTGAAGGGCCAGCAAGAAGAAGAAGATCATGAGGCAGACACTGAGTAAGGATAGCAACAGGTTTGAAGAGTCAAAGACTAGAGCAAAATAATTGTGATAGTGTGTACAAGAGTCGTGTTGATAATGTGTTGAGAATGTTTAGAAAGACACAAGAGTAATAGTAAGTCATACACACATACAAGAGTAGTAGTAAGTCATACACACAAGAGGATTTCTAAGGAGAGAAAGCTTCACACATAAAAATATTTTGATCTGATTATATCTCGTATACAAGAAGAAAAAAAGAGGAGAGGATAAATAGTACTTCTCCATTAAACTCTAAATATTGTAGCTATAGTATTTATTGTATTCTACTATAAATATTATGGAGAGCACCGGCTATATTTAATGATCTCAACACATTTCTACTTTTTAAAGATCTTTTTTCATGTTTTAAAGATAGGATCCTAAGAGTTGCTCCACTCGTTAGTATCAACGAAAATGGCTCTTAGGTCGATGATGTAGTTGCATGGTACATTAGCTAAGGCCTTGGCATAGTCCCCATCCACCAAGTATGATAGCTAATGTTGTATTGGAAAGTAATACAATATGTAAAAATAATATAGAATGTTATGAGAATTTGATTTATAATAAAGAAAAAAAGAACGAAAAAAAGAAAAAAGAAAAAAAAAACATCTATATACATATAGATAAATAGATATAAATCAAGATATGTTGGTATGAACTTGAAATAGAGTAATATAGTGCTGAAGCAAAGAAATATGGGGTTGAGGTAGAATGACATAAGTTGGTGTTGACTTTTGGATTGCTTTCTCCTTCTCTTTCATTTAGGCTCTCTCTTCTTAAGAATAGCTAGCTGCTCATCAAAGATTTTCTTGTAGTATATTTTGAATTAAGATTTGAAATTTTGAAAAGTTGTTCTTTTCTATATATGCTTTTCAGAAAGCTCTCACTTGCTTTGAGAGGAATTACTATGAAGTTGTAGTGCCCTTTTGGATAAAAAATGAGCTAACCACTCTTCAATGTTTCTTTGGAGGTTTTCTCATAGTGTATCTTGAATTTGGATATGAGATTTTGAAGAGTTATTTCTCTCTTTATAAGCTTTTCAAAAAGCTCTCACTTGCTTCAAGAAGAATTGATATAAAGTTGTGGTGCCTCTTTTTTAACAAAGATGAATTTTTTGTCTTGTGTTAATATGATCTATGGTTTTATTTGTTTATAAGGTATGTTATAGAAAATTTTAGAAAATAAGATTTGATTTACATATGTATATATATATATATATATATATATATATATATATATATATATATATATAGATAAATGGATTGAGTAGTACTCGAAAGAACTATCATATACTAAAATCTAATGAAGTATGGAGCTATGACATTTATTTGATTGAAAAAAAAGGTATCAACTGCCATATACTATCAAGAGCTATTATGTACATATGAAGTAGTGAAGTTCATTTGAATGAAAAGCAATATTTGACCATATCTAGTTATAGCCAAAAATCTTATGTTTTTTTTTGAAGTAAATTCTTTCGTTTTAGCATTTGATGCTTTCATTGAGAAAAACTTTAGGACTACAAGGTTGATCAAAATAAGATGGATGATATAAAGCAAGGAAGCTCAAATAGAAGAGGTAATCAAAACCTTGTAGAAGAACATTTAAAGATTATGTAGATGTTCTTAGGCCAATAAATTATTAGTGCAAATAGACGAGGAGCCACTTGTCAAGGACATATACTAGGAAGTTGTAGAAGATTTTAAAAGGTTCTAGAGAAGCTTTATAGTTTATAGAAGCTACTTGAGAAGTTTTCAAGCTCATAGAAGCTGCTTGAGAAGCTTCCTAGCTTGTAGTATATATAGGAGTCGACATTGAGGGGATCCTCAGTTTCGACAACACACCTCTTCGAGCTCTAGTTTACCTCTCTAGTGTTGTTTTTTTACTCATCCGATTAATCTAATTCTTGCCGATTCTTCTTGAGCTTCTTGTTTAGATTTTTAGTCAGTATTCTAAATTCGTGACAATTTGTCAAGACTACACTCATCTTTCATATCAAAGTTAGTTCCTTCTTGTTAGAATGGCCGAAAGTTAAGATACTAGTATGGCTGAAAGTTCAGAGTCCAAGTTAGATGCCATTATAAATACTCTTGCTACATTTTTGTATTATATACTATCTAACTTGAAAATGTATTAGGCATCTGGTTGTTGAAGATAAAATAATATTTTACAAGTATCCAAGTAGTCTAGTGGATTTCAACCATCTAAACACAAACTATTTCGAATTTCAATATAAAAGCTTAATCCCAATATAAAGTACTTAGAACACTATTTTTAATAGCTTCTGGATATTATAAGTACAAATTTTTTTGTTATTTATTATTTTTATTTTTATTTTATTTATATATTTATTTATTCATTTTTAAATCCTAATCCTAGACAGCAAGCCTCAGAAGGTTGTAATTCTCAATCAAATCGTCTGATTGTTGTAAGACTTCTACCACTAATATCTTTACAAGTCTTCTAAATGCTCAAGAAGTTCAATCCAATCCAACTTACAGATTGCAAGGACACTGTAAGTCCACGCTGAAATCCCTTGACTGCCGCCTAGAAAGTTGATGACAAACTTTAATTTGCAATTTCTCCTATTCTGACCATTAATTCTCATTCAAACTTTGTGTGTAGCTCCATCTTTAAGTGCTTGACTTATTGTATCAAAATTCACCCTATTTCAGCTAATAGATCTCAAATATTACAAAAACCCTAAACAACTCCAATATGCCTACTTCTGATACCTCTTTATACTAATGATCAAATATCCTCTATCAGTACAGTAAGATTAACACAAATTTTTGCTTGCACTTAGTATATTCAACCATCTAGACACCTCTAAAGTTTCAACTTTAGATGTCTCTCCAATTTTGCAAACTAGTCAAGAGTACTAGCCTTTACTTTATTACAAAAACCCAATTCACCAATACAAACACTAACTTTGAGCAACGATTACAAAGTCCTCCCAAATCCTATGAAATCCAATTCTACACCTTTCAAAGGAGCTTGAAGCTAGCTTTTCGATTCCAAAATTCCGATCTCTGAATGCCCCCTTCCTTTTCCTCTCTTCTTCTTTAACTTCGTGAGATCCCCTATTCTCCCACCCTGGACTCTGAATTGAAACAGCATACCCACCTCCATGGAATTCTCGCTTCTAAGAGGATCTTTCTACGAAAAGGGTGTTTTTCCAAAATGACATAGAGAACGGAATAGCTTGAAATAGAACCGAAGCCTCTGTATTTGGGACCTCATTGGGTTGTCCAATCGATCAGGTCTCATACTAGGTAAGAGGCCCATACCAGGACCTGGATTGAATGTCTCCGTAATTGGGTCAAATTAGCCCTTCACATCAGACTCACCCAAATATTGAATTGGTCCTTTTCCTTTTTATCGACTTCTCGTAAGAACGACTCGAACTTATTGTACCCGATTTACTAGAGAATCTTGAGGATCTCAATTTATCTTCCCAATTTTTCCCTGGCTTTGGATCTGCTGATCTCGATTATTGAAATTGAATGGAGCATTACATTGCTGATAAGTATGCCCTGACTACTTGCTATTCCCACACACTGGCGTGTAATTATCATTGGCTCTGGGATTGAGACATTCACTAGCATAATAATCAATCTGTCTGCAACGGAAATAACGAAGTGGTCTTCTTGTACTCCCATCAGGCATATTGGGTATCTCCATCGATATATACCTACTAGGCTTATCCCATGTAGGGTTAAAAAATGATCGTGGTCGTCCCATTGGTATGGAGGATACTTGGTTTGATGTCGCTAGTGGAGCATACGCTGTTGTCACGTTCGGTGGTACAGCTTGCAATGAGATGACATTAACTGGCCTTTGAATATTGGCATTGGAATTGGCCACTGTTTCTAATATTTAATATGATTAAATATTAATAAATATTTTTCATTTATATTTTTATCATATAGTCGTGTTACAACACGACATCCACCCCCTCTGAACTTGTACATCCTTTGGTATGTATCAAATAACTTAATTATTGTTTGATTTATAATATGTTCTCCAAGTCTTCGTGCAAATCTTCTTCATCACTTTTGCTATCCAAGTCAATTTCATCTTCCTGTTGAGGAATATCTATGTCTTGACCAAAGTCTTTTATATTCATTTTTGTATATCTTTGTTTAAATATTTTTACTTGCTTCCCTATAATTGTTATTTTTAACCTTGTTCTATTTAACTCTCGCAATGAGTAAGTTGCATTATCATGAATAGTTGTTATGACATACTGTCCAAACCATCTCTTAAAAAACTTCCTTAAAATACTATGCTGATTGTCCAAACTAATATTATAGATCAAAATCCAATCAGATTCTTTAATTGCTTCAAGCCTCAATCGATGCTGCTTATCAAATCCAGCCTTGTTTTGTAACCTTGATCTTTTTAACCTTTCTAATGCTATTTGCACATCTTCGAATCTTTGCTCTAATTGTTGAATTTTAATAGCTAGAAGTTCTTCTCTTATCAATCCATCTTTCTATGGTAGCACACTCCAAGTAGGTATTTTTTTTTTTAATTGGCATAATTGGTTTTTGACTTGTCATAAGCTCAATAGGCATATATCCCATTATTGAGCTATGAGTTGTTTGATCAGCCCATAATGCAAATGACAAAAGTTGTGGCCATTTTCTAACCCTCCCATTACAAGTTTTAACTAATGCTTTCACAATCAGTGGATGACCATACTCACTTTTTATATTTCTTTCAGGATTATAAGCAGTAGTCAATGATAGTTTAATTTCACATCTTTCAAAGAATTTACGAGCTTCTTGTGCATTTAATTCTCTATGATCTGCAGTGGTTTTTCCTACACATCCGTAGCGGCAAATAACATCTTCAAGCAAAAATCTACAAATTTCTTCCGTAGATTTTGTTCTCAATGCTCTTCCTTCTACTTGATTTGATAAATCTTCATGAGCTAAAACCAAATATCTCATTTGCCATAACCCGATTGGTATAATAACCAAATCAACAACCCATTTAAAATGAATAGCTAGAGGATATGTAGGATGAAGACCATCTCGATGTCGTATATTAGAATACGTTTGATAAATTTCACATAACCGTACAAATAAGAGCACATCTCGATACATATTTTTCTACCAATATCGTTCCTTAAGCTTAACAAAAGTAGCCCAAATTCCTCTATGTCCTATCTATAAACTATCATGAAATCCCTTTAATAATTTTTGTTTCTCTTCTTTATTGCCTATCACTCTTTGTGGCATTTCAATTCCTTTCTTTGGTCTCTTCCATAAGAATCCTTCTTGAAGCAAAAATCCATATGCTTTTTTTCTTATTTGTTTAAATTTTTTTATAAACCAATTTTCTTGCTTAGTCAAGGTATTCAAATAATGACCAATATTCAATAATTCTCCTTCATAAAATTCTTCAAGAAATAGCTTGTCTTCTTTGTTATGATTTGATACTAAATAGAATTTTGATTCAACATCATCAATGTCTTTAACCATTTTGTCTTCTCTTTCATATCTTGCTTTAGATAGCATATCTGCTACTAAATTGTCTTTTCCAGTAATATGCTTAAATTTCAGATTTAATGACTTAATATAAGAAATCCATCTTAATATTGTAATATCTGACGTTGAACAATTAGTAATCATTCCAAGTAATGGCAAGCAATCTGTTTCAATTACTTCTATTGCACCAATCAAATAATCCCTTTCAGCTTTCATAGCCGAAACAACTCGCCAAAGTTCTCTTTTGACTTGCAAATATGTACGTTGACTAGTACTTAAAACTTTAGCTCCAAATCGAACTGCAAATCTATTTCCACTTAAATCATCTTGACCCATAGCCCATCCAATAGCAATAGGACTAGTATCCACAATAAGAATTACTTGTCTATTACAGTCATAATCAATTTTTCTTAAAATTGGAGGTGTCATGAATAACACCTTTAACTTCTGCATTACTTCAATATGCTTTCTTTTCCATTTAAATCAATAATCCTTATGTAATAATTCATACAATGGATCTGCTACATAAGCATAATGAGGAATCTATATATGATAAAATACATAAGTTCCTAAAAACCTGTATACTTCGGTTAAAGAGTCACATGAATCCTTCATCCTTCCAATTGCATCAACTTTACTTGGATTTGGCTTTCTTCCATAAAACCCACACAAATGTCCTATAATAAGAACTTCTTGCACTCCAAATGTAGATTTTGCTCTTAAAAGTGTAAGATGAACCTCTTCAAGTCAAGTTAAAATCTTTTCACAATCTTTTATATGATCAATAACATATTTGCGACACCCCTTATCATCTAAAGTTTCATCTTTTTCTTCTTCTTTATATCCTTTGATATAAACAACATCTAAAAAATACATAGTTTTTTCAAGAATGAAGTCTCTTAGTACCTTGTTTATCCCATTCAACATATGTGCAACTGAGTTAGTAGCATCTTGTGGGAGAGTAGACATTTTAAGCAATCCAAGTGGTGTTTTCATTATTGTTAGATCTCTACTTCCATGCGCAAGTTGAAATTGATCATAACCCAAATATAAATCATTCATTGAATAAATTGCCCTTCTTACAAATGCTTCTGCAAACTCATCTACTAAAAGTCCTATACTTGTATTTTTTATAGTTACTGCATTCATTGGCTGCATATCTTGAATAAAATGTAACGATCCATTTTTCTTAGGCACCGTAAACCAACGACTAGAATATAGAGCAAAAATAGGCTCCAAAATTTTCATTCGCATCTTTTCTTTCAATAATTCCACAAATTTAGATAAATAAGCCCTCGACACGGAAATTGGCCTTAAGTTCCAAGGGACATGAGGTACCGTAAAGATAACCATAGGAGCAACAATATTAGGATCTACACATCCTATTTTATGAAATCCAAAGGTAAATAATTTATCTCATTTCGCAAGAATTTTTTTAAAATATTCAATTTCTATTGGAAATAAAGAACCATCACATCCAATCTTCAATTCTTCAAAAGTCTCCTTTGTAAATTGATGTCCAATCTTCTTTGGATCTCTTAAACTCTCTTCTTTTGATGCTTCTTCTATTTGTTCCTTAGAATCTTTTAGTAAAGATTCAACAACAGGTTTTATTTTTTTATCTACTGTTTTATATTTTATCTCTATAATAACTTCAAGTGCTTAAAAAGATTCAAGTATACAATAAACCTCCCTCGAATAAATTTCCACAATCTTATCATTATCCCCTAATCCAATAGATGCAATTAATTCTTAAGAATCCTCTAATCTATTTTCTTCATAAATACCTAAAATCTTTTCATCATCTTCTAATGTCCCTAACTTGTATAATTCCCTTTCAATACTATATAATCTTTTTTTATCTTTTCTTTTAAAATCATCAACTTTCTTATACATAATATTTCTATTCTCAAAAATATCAATAAAACTCGCATCAAAGGCACCTTCATCTTACGAGAGTACCTCCTCTTTTGTACCTCCATAATCCCATTTTATAGTGGTACTTCCCCAAAATCTTTAAATCCTTCAACAATCCTTGGTAATGGTTTCTCCCTCAACCTATCTCGATTCCGTTCAAAATTTCGAGGTACTGTTAGTTGGTACAACTTTCCTTCAATCTTCATTACATACCCTTGCATAAGTAGAACCATCGTCAAGTACTTTTGTTTCCATCCGTGTTGTCATAATAGAAGGTTGTCCTAAAATCAATGGATAAGATGTTGTATCTTGAACAAAGAAATGTTGTTCTGTCACAACATCTCCAATCCAAATTTTGATATATGGACAAGCTCCATATAATTTGCCTCGTGTCTTATTAACTGCTTGTATTACCCATCCATGTTCCATATCAATTAGCCATTTCTACTTCTTATAAAGATCCTTTGATATAAGATTTATTTCAGAACCATGGTCAACTAAAGCAACAATTGGTTCTCTATATATACTATCTAACTAGGGGCTACGTGGCGACGTTCTATAGGACCTCCAATATGTGTTGACTTTGTAGGACACATGCCTTGACTTACAAGGCAAGTTTTTCTATGTGTGAGCCACATAGTTAGCTTGATCTTCAAGCTAACAACATGTGTGGTACATGGCCAACTTGTTGACCATGTTTCTAATCCAAAAAGTCAATTAAAGACATCTATGAAGTCAAAGCAGCATCTAGAAAGTTTCTAGGAAGCTTCTATATTAAATATTATAGAATTAACTTACTTTTATCTACTTTTACTTACTTCTACCTATTTCTATATGTAATTATTAGCTTACATGATTATGGCTGTGACATTATCCCCCCTTCTAGAGACGAGTTCCACGAGGAGCGGTCATCATATGTTGAGGAAATCTATGATGCGACGAATTGTATTCGCCACATACTCTGATCTCTATTCTTTTAGAAGATGATTGATAGGGCCTCTCAACCATCGGTAGTGTCCCATACCACGGTGGGAAGACCACCCAGTTATTTGATCATTGTTGAGGCCTTCGTAACTTCCTTCGAATAGAATATTTAGAACACCATCAGGAGTTGTTCCTACCTCTATCAAAATCATCAAACATCGGGAGTCCTTTCCCAAGTCGTGATACCAAACCCGTTGTATCTCACCATCTATTCGAGGAAGAACATGTCATTCTTGAAGATCTTCATCTCGATTGCGTCATCTTGAAGGTTGTGACAATCGTAATGTCTCGTCCGGCAAGTCAGCAAATAAAGGTTCTTGAGTTGAATCCGCTGGTTGTTGGCTCTCCATCTAATTAGCGTCATAAATGCAAAGAAGTTACAAACAAGGATAGGAAATTGAATGTAATCTTGCCTCAATCATGTCTCTTTTATAAGAGAGATTTTCATCTTGGTTTTGATGGATGTCGTTGATGAAAAACTTTGACTTTAGCTCATGCATTTGCTAGATTCCTGGATGGCTCCCATGTGCGTTCACTAATATCATATCCGTGCCAATGAACAAGATATTCCAGCTTATTTTGGCACCGCCTTGAGTCTAATATCTCTTCCACCTCAAATTCTTCATTATTATCTACTTCTATAGGAGGCGGTGGCATTTGTCTTCTTCCTTGTATATCCACTGTCTTATATGGTTCAAGAAGAGACACGTGGAATACAGGATGGATCTTCATTGACTTCGATAGATGTAACCGATATGCAACTGGGTTGATCTGTTCAGAAACAGAAAAGGAGCCAAGCCTACGATAGTCCAATTTGTCACAAGGTCGAGTGGTCTTGATATTGCGACGAAGTAGCCATACCTTATCACCCACGTTGAGTTGTGGTTGCTCTTTACAATATACATCTGCATTTATCTTTTGTCGTTCTTGAACTTTCTTCAACTGCGCCTTCATTATTGCATATAACTCTGACAACCGATTTGCCATATCTTCTGCTGCAGGATTCTCAACTTTTGAAAAATCAAAAGTATCAAGTCGTGGATGATAGCCATAATTGGCAAAGAAAGGTGTTTGTTGCGTGGAAGAATGTACCATATTATTATAAGCAAACTCTGTCAATGGCAGAAGGGTTGTCCAATCATCTTATTGGTAGTTGATAGTACACCTTAAATATTGCTCCAAGACTTCGTTTACGTGCTCTGTTTGTCCATCAGTTTGAGGATGGAAAGCCGAAGATAGCTTTATGTCCACTTTTAAAATCTTGAAAAGAGTCCTCCAAAATCTTGACACAAATTGAGTTCCCCTATCCGATATGATATCTTTAGGTAATCCATGATAGCGATAGATATTATCAATGAAAAGCTTAGCTGTTTCTTCACCTATGATAGATTTTGTACATGGCACAAAATGTACCATCTTGGTGAAACGATCTACTATCACAAATATAGAATCATAAGATCTTGAGCTTGGAAGATCTGTGATGAAATCCATAGAAACAGAAGACCATGGTTGTTTTGATATAGGTAATGGCTGAAGAAGTCCGTAAGGTCGATGACGAGGAATTTTTGATCTTGAACAAATATCACATGATTGTATAAAGTCTTTGACTGACTTCCACATTTGTGGCCACCAAAAATCTCTTGATATGAGTTCCAAAGTCTTATTATATCCAAAGTGCCTTACTACTGGAAAGTCATGACGTGCTTGAAGAATACGCAAACGTGCTTCTCCTTCTGGAACATATAGGTGTCCTTCAAAATATAATAGATTATTCTTGAACTCGAACTTAGAAGGATCATGAGACTTGAAAGAATTATTCTCGATATCATGAACAAGAGGGTCTGAGGACATACTGGACTAAATTTGCTTGAAAAAAGTTGAATCAACAGTCAATGTTGATTTCATTGCTCGGAGATGAAATTGCTCCGGTTTCAAGAGGACCATTCTTTGTTGCTCAAAAGCTGCATCTTCTTCTTTTGGTACAAAATAAGAACGTCTAGATAGGGCATCGGACAAACCTTGTTGTTTTCCTGGCCGATAAGTGATAATGAACTCGAATCTTGACAAAGACATACTCCAACAAGCTTGACGGTGATTCAACACGCGTGCTGACATGAAATACTCGAGGTTCTTGTGATCTGTATACACAGTGACTGGACTAGAAGCGCCTTCTAGATAATGACGCCATTCTTGAAAGGAATCCACGATCACAAGAAGTTCTTTATCGTGGATCTCATAATTGATCTCGGCTGCTGAGAATTTTCTTGAATGAAAAGCTATCGGATGAAGTTTGTAATCTATTCCCATTTGTGATAAAACTGCACCCAAGGCAAAATCTGATGCATCTGTTTCCATAAAAAATACCTTGGAAAAGTCAACACAATATAAGACTGGTGCAGAGACAAAAGATGTCTTCCAAGCTTCAAATGCTTCTTCCGCTCCTTGATTTCATTGGAATTTATCTTTACTAGTCAAGCGCGTAAGTGGAGCTGTAACTCGTGAGAAATCTTTGATGAAGATCCGATAGTAATTGGCAAATCCCAAGAAACATTGGACATCTCTTACTGTCCTTGGAATCTTCCAATCCATGATTGTTTGGACTTTCTTAGAACTCATCATGAGACCATTATTTGAAATGATGTATCCTAAAAAGTCAACTTGAGTAGTGTGAAATACACACTTTTCCATCTTGGCGTACAATCCTGCATCTCTAAGTTTTTGTAATACTTGACGAACATGTATTTCATCTTCTTCGACGTTCTTAGAATAGATCAGAATATCGTCTAGATAGCAGACGATAAAATTATCTTAGAATTCACGAAATACATCATTCATGAGATGTTGAAAAGCAGCTGGTGCATTCGTGAGTCCAAAGGACATGATATTATATTCGAAATGTCCATACCTTGTTCGAAACGCAGTCTTCCATTCATCTCCTTCTTTGATCCGTACTAGATTATATGCTCCTCTTAGATCTATTTTTGTATAGATCTTAGCTTGATTCAACTGGTCAAGGAGTCTTGATATCAAAGGTAATGGATACCTGTTCTTGATTGTGATCTTGTTGAGTCCTCGATAATCAACACACATTCGTAAAGATCCATCTTTTTTCTTTACGAATAGAATTGGAGCTCCTGCTGGAGATTTTGAATGGCGTATGAAATTCTTCGCTAAATTCTCATCAATATATGTCTTGAGTTCAGCCATCTCATCTTGCGATAAACTGTAAATTGGTCCAAATGGTGGCTGAGTTCCTTCCTTGAGGTCGATTGAACAATCATATGGGCAATGCTAAGGGAGAATATCTGCATTTTTTTTCTCAAAAACGTCTTGATACTCTTGATATTGACTTGGAATGCCACTTGAAGTCTTTACGTTTTCAGAAATAGGTGCAACATAAATAGCAAAAGTTGATCCTTCTTTTGCTGCGTGTATAAATGCTTTTGTACCTATCAGTACGGGTTTTACTATACTAGACTTGTAATTTTTTACTTGGTTGGTAGAACTATTAATAACGCTCTGGGAAAAATCAAGTTTACGTAAATTCCAATCTATTCGAGGATTATATTTTTCTAGCCAGGATAAACCTAAAATAACTGGATTGGACGGGGATTTAATTATGTTAAAAGCTATGTAGCTATCATGACCGTCTATTGTTACTTTTATAGGATGAGTTTCATGAGTGACATCTCTAGAAGGCAATGGACGACCATCTATGACTTCTACATGTACTAGTTTAGGTTTCTGTATAAAGGGTATTTTACGACTTTTAACAAATTGTTCATCTAAAAAACATGCTGAGGCTCCTGAATCTAATAAAGCAGAGGCTTTGTAATTCTTAGGTCCTAAATATAAGTCTATTATAAAACAAGGAGAGGGTTCTGAGGAGAGGATAGGACCTTCATTAGGAATTGTATAAGGTTCCAACTACACGATTCCTATTGTAGCTGGACGAATCCGTTTTCCGACATGTTGTCTTCTTTGACTGTCGTACCCTTCATTTTATAGTTGCGTCATTTCTTTGGACAATGTTGAGCAGTGTGCTTAGGTTCTCCGCAATATAAACATAATCCTTCTTGACGACGACGAATCTTTTCTTGCTCAGTTAGGGATTTAAAACGTACCTCGTCAATTTGCATGTCTTCTACTTTCGAATGTACGTTTGGCAAAGATGTTGATGTTGCCATTGATTAATAACGTTGAGGTTCCCGTGAATGATTCTCGGATCAAAATTCGAAAAGTCGATTATCATATTTTATCGCAAAATCGATTGCTTGACTCAAAGTTTGAGGATCAGGTAAGTTGAGCATCAATTTCTTGACTTCGTATTGCAATCCATAAAGAAATTGACTGATGAGTGCAGCATCATTCCACTTGATGTCAATTACAAGTTGTTGAAATTGTGAAGCATACACTGTTACTGAGCGATTTCTTTGTCGTAGAATTCGGATCTTATTTGTTGCAACACGAGTTGCATCGTGTTCACCATACATAGATCGAAACTCCGCCAAAAAAGCTTTCAAATTGTCCAATATTGGATTTCGTTGTTCAAAAAAAGACGAAAACCATGATAATGCAGAACCTGAAAGTAGAGTGCGAATAAACCTGACTTGTGATCCTGGAGTTGGATAGCTTTGCGGTTGAAGTTCAATTGCCAATTGTACTTGATTGATGAATCCTCGAAACTTTGATCTCGTACCATCAAATTTCTCGGGTAAGGTAATTCTTGGTTCTCTAGTACTTACAGGGCGTTGTACAATTGGAGAAGGAACGTGATTTGTTGTAGATGTTGAAGCAGCTCCGATCATCTCTATATCCCCACTTTCTGCTATTCTTGTTCTTTCCTGTGTTGGTGAATTGAGTTGATGCATCGCAAGCATTAACTCCCTCATTTGCTCTTGCATTTGTGCCATTGCACTCTTCATTTCAACAAGCTCTGCCATAATGATACTAAGAAGAAAAATTTGTTTGATACTGCTCAAGACAAAAGAAAAGAAAGACTTGATAACAAAGAAGATACTAAGAACAATATCAGTTTAGAAGTGGGTAATTTGCAAACTTCTAATACGCTTATGCCTTGTCAAGAGAAAGGGGTAATCCACTCTTATTCAAGAAAAACAAAGCTCTGATATTGTAAGTACACTCTTGTCAATTTGTCTAGGACAAGAACTCGATAAAAAAATAATTCAAACAAGTGAGCCTTCGCTCAAAGAGAGGTGACAAAATATATATAAACAAGTATATATATTGAAAGAGGAACTGGAATGGCTATTGCCAAAAGAGAAGAAAACTAGAGACCCTTGAAACTAGACTAGAAACAAGAAAGGAGTTGACAAGAGTGAAGAAGCCTTCACTCTTGTCTCTATATATACTATCTAACTAGGGGCTACGTGGCGACGTTCTATAAGACCTCCAATATGTGTTGACTTTGTAGGACACATGCCTTGACTTACAAGGCAAGTTTTTCTACGTGTGGGCCACATAGTTAGCTTGATCTTCAAGCTAACAACATGTGTGGCACATGGCCAACTTGTTGACCATGTTCCTAATCCAAAAAGTCAATTAAAGACATCTATGAAGTCAAAGCAGCGTCTAGGAAGTTTCTAGGAAGCTTCTATATTAAATATTATAGAATTAACTTACTTTTATCTACTTTTACTTACTTCTACCTATTTCTATATGTAATTATTAGCTTACATGATTATGGCCGTGACACCTTATCACTATAATCTTCAAAACGTACTCATTGATTATATCCATTCTTTTCATTTATTGATTGCTTGTAACCATTATCAACGTCTTCTTCATCTTTATATAATCCTGCATCAATAGGATGACTCATTCCAGCTTCGTCCATTAATTGCCTCTTTCACTTAATACTGTCAATGATAATATTATGAAACTCCTTCTTTACAATTCCCAAAATTTCTTTCAATGTGAATTCTACCTTTGCATTTAATATACGTTCTTTCAACACTCCTTTTAAATTTGTTGCCACTACAATATCAGAAAGTAGCTTATAAGTAATTAATTTATCCTTTTCTTTTGTCTCCTTTATTTTTTCTTCCAATGATACCGAAGTATCTTTTATAGGCAATTCTTGTGAAGTTGCCTCACGAGCCTTGTCTCCTAGAGTTTGCCTCTTAGAAGAATTTCCTTCTTTTGTATCATCAAAATTTTCTCATCTCTTTTCTTCCATCAAAACTCCATGTTGGCTCTTAGCAATATATGCATGAATTGAAAGAGACTCAATAGGATCTTTCCATCATGTTTCACCTCATATTGTAGCTGCAATCGTCAATAACGCTTCCCAAGGCATTTTTTTTTTTGCACTGTGGAAATAGCAAAAGTCCAAAATTCACTAGTTTCTATACTTCTACCAAAGTCATCATCTATTCTAGTGCCATAACTTGCACTCTCTTGTGTTGCTATTCCATGTTCTATTAAATAATCTTGAATCAATGCTTTCATACTTCTTTTTCTAAAATTGGTTTGAAGGAGATCCTCTGTATTCTTTAATGCAATCTTTCTAGTAAATAACTCCTTGCTGTACCATATTATTAAATTCATTGCAATCCTTCCTAGTATGTGAAACGTCATCACATCAGATACATCTTTGTACATACCCTTATTTTGAAACATTCTTCAAATTGTTTGTAGAAGTATTTTCTTCAAGTCTTGTCAATTTGATTTGAAGATCTTGCATTCCACGTATAATTTCTTCAATCTCCATCTCTCTTTTCTTCGATAAAGATGTTGAAGTTTGAACAGTAGACATTGTTGGTTGAGTTATATGTACTGGAATTTTAGATGTTTGTACTATTTTTAGAATATTACTCCTATCCTTCCTCTTTTCTATTTTTGTAAGAAAATCCACTACTATTATGATGTAACATGGATAATAAGTGAAAGGGTGAAGAAAATATCATGTTTTGAGGATCTCACTTCAAAAATATTGTAGCAAATTATCTTGGAAAAATAGATATTAGTCAAAGGGTAGAAAAGTTAAAGGTGCCAATGCTGCCTATTTACAAATTATGCTTCTATTTACTTTGTAAGGCCATAAATAAGGCAAAACAAGGTAGATTAAAAAAATAAAGAATATAAGCATATGAAGGGAGGAGTTAGAAGTGCAAGTTAGTAAAAATTACCTCAAGAAGACAAAAGTTGATACCCGAAGAAGACCAGTTATGAACCTGGGTACAAATCAGACCCCGAGGCACAAAACTGTACTCTGACGGCGACTCAAGGGTTCTTTGGGAGATCGGAGAACCGAATTAGGGGGCAGCCTTGTGGAGGGATTTTTGAGAGGTAATTTCGTGTCGTTTGGATCAGTATTGGATTTTTGAGGGATTTTCAAAGCTAGTGATGTTCTCTATGAATTTAGATCTTTGAGAAATAAAACCGGTTTACAAATTTTTGGATTTCGTGACTTTTCTGGCATCTTTACGGGTGAAAATTTAGAAACTGATTGGTATGCTAGTTGTGAATATGTATAAGAGATTTGAGGTCAATCGAATGGCTAGATCGATATATATGAAGGTTTTTGTGGGCTAAGGTCTCGAGATTTAGGATTTTAAGGTCCAATAAAGTTTTCTTAGATATCTAGCAATCTGCTAGTTGGATTGGAGAGATTTTTGATTCTATTAGTAGAAGACTTGATTTCCTATATGCAAATAAAATTTGGAAGCAATCTAATGATGAAATAAGGAGATATTAGCACTAGAAGTTTGGCATCAGATTGGAGAAGGAGAGGCCGGTCGACATCTAAGCAGAATTTTGAGGTCATCAACTAATTGTTAAGTGCGATTTTCTTCAAAATTTGTATGCTGGTTGCTAACTTAAATTCCAAGAAGTGTGAAAATTTTGAATTAGAATCAACAGTTCAATCTTTAATTATTTAAATTTCAAATCTATGATTAGGATTTGGTTTTGATTAGGATTTGATTAGGGTTTAGGATTAGGATTTGGTTAGGATTTGGTTAGGATTTGGTTTAGGATTTAGGATTTGGTTAGGATTTAGAGTTAAGATTTGACTAGGGTTTAATTAGGATTTGTTTAGGATTTGGAATTGATTATGATTTGTTAGGGTTAAAATTTATCTAAGATTTGATTAGGATATATTTAGGATTTAGGGTTTATCTAGGGTTTGATTAAGGTTGGATTAGAATTAGGTTTTGGTTAGAATTTAAGGTTTATTTAGATTTTTGTTAGGGTTTGATTAAGTTTTCTTTAATATTCTTTTATATTTCTTTAGGATTTCCTTGTATTTCTTTTATAACTTTAATAAAATTTAATTGAGCTTGCTTAATGTTTGATTACGATTGTTAAAGTTTAATTGTAATTTCTCTATAATCTTATTGGATTGTTAGGACCTTTTCTGGTAATTTTCTTTTACCTTCCATAGCTAAATGTCTGGTGTATTCTCAAACAAGACTTCACGCAATACAATACCACATTTTCAACATTTTTCGACTTTGTTGTCAATCCTTCATCTTCTTCTTTATCTTCAAGAAGCAACTCCAATTTCCCTTATAACTCTCCATCAGCAGCTTGAAGAAATAATTTAACCTTGTTCGGCTCTAATGTCAATTTTTCCACCTTCGATAATTGAGAATACTGCCTCTCAAATTCTCTTAGTAGCTATGTTGCTTACAAATTCTTATTAGGCCGCTCAATCCATTCTAGAAATAGTTTCTTAATAACACGATCAGTGTCTTCTAAGAAATATTCGTCTTTTAATGCATGTAAAAAAATCTCCCATGAATATCTATAATGCTCCATAATTGATGTAATATACTTTCTTATTTCTAATATCATGGCAAGTCCAAATAATTCAACCATCTTATTCTCAGAAATCCAATTTCATTCCATTTCCGGAATATAACATCTTAAATACCTTGAAATATCCCTTCCATCAAATTGATCAATTTTATTGACCACTGCTTGCAAAGCTTTGGTTGCTAAAGCTTCTTTGCGATCATTGCTTTGCTGTTAGTGCATAGATAATGATAAGGCTTGAAACATACTAACAACGGATAGATCCATGTATTTACCTTGTCCTTTAAAAGAAGCTCCGCTTGAAGCTCCTTCAAAACTTTTATTCTCGTTCTCCATAAAATAAAAATAAAAACAAACAAATCCCAATACCTCCTATCTGAAGCGTTTTACATCGGGTTCACCACTTATGTTGTATTATGTGCTATCTAGCTTAAAAATACACCAAGCGTCTGGCTGTCGAAGATAAAATGATGTTTTACAAGTATCCAAGTAGTCTAGTGGATTTCAACCATCTAAACACAAACTATTTCGAATTTCAATATAAAAGCTTAATCCCAATACAAAGTATTTAGAATACTATTTTTAATAGCTTCTGGATATTATAAGTACAGATTTTTTTGTTATTTATTATTTTTATTTTTATTTTATTTATATATTTATTTATTCATTTTTAAATCCTAATCCTAGACAGCAAGCCTCAGAAGGTTGTAATTCTCAATCAAATCGTCTGATTGTTGTAAGACTTCTACCACTAATATCTTTACAAGTCTTCTAAATGCTCAAGAAGTTCAATCCAATCCAACTTACAGATTGCAAGGACACTGTAAGTCCACGCTGAAATCCCTTGACTGCCGCCTAGAAAGTTGATGACAAACTTTAATTTGCAATTTCTCCTATTCTGACCATTAATTCTCATTCAAACTTTGTGTGTAGCTCCATCTTTAAGTGCTTGACTTATTGTATCAAAATTCACCCTATTTCAGCTAATAGATCTCAAATATTACAAAAACCCTAAACAACTCCAATATGCCTACTTCTGATACCTCTTTATACTAATGATCAAATATCCTCTATCAGTACAGTAAGATTAACACAAATTTTTGCTTGCACTTAGTATATTCAACCGTCTAGACACCTCTAAAATTTCAACTTTAGATGTCTCTCCAATTTTGCAAAACAGTCAAGAGTACTAGCCTTTACTTTATTACAAAAACCCAATTCACCAATACAAACACTAACTTTGAGCAACGATTACAAAGTCCTCCCAAATCCTATGAAATCCAATTCTACACCTTTCAAAGGAGCTTGAAGCTAGCTTTTCGATTCCAAAATTCCGATCTCTGAATGCCCCCTTCCTTTTCCTCTCTTCTTCTTTAACTTCGTGAGATCCCCTATTCTCCCACCCTGGACTCTGAATTGAAACAGCATACCCACCTCCATGGAATTCTCGCTTCTAAGAGGATCTTTCTACGAAAAGGGTGTTTTTCCAAAATGACATAGAGAACGGAATAGCTTGAAATAGAACCGAAGCCTCTGTATTTGGGACCTCATTGGGTTGTCCAATCGATCAGGTCTCATACTAGGTAAGAGGCCCATACCAGGACCTGGATTGAATGTCTCCGTAATTGGGTCAAATTAGCCCTTCACATCAGACTCACCCAAATATTGAATTGGTCCTTTCCCTTTTTATCGACTTCTCGTAAGAACGACTCGAACTTATTGTACCCGATTTACTAGAGAATCTTGAGGATCTCAATTTATCTTCCCAATTTTTCCCTGGCTTTGGATCTGCTGATCTCGATTATTGAAATTGAATGGAGCATTACATTGCTGATAAGTATGCCCTGACTACTTGCTATTCCCACACACTGGCGTGTAATTATCATTGGCTCTGGGATTGAGACATTCACTAGCATAATAATCAATCTGTCTGCAACGGAAATAACGAAGTGGTCTTCTTGTACTCCCATCAAGCATATTGGGTATCTCCATCGATATATACCTACTAGGCTTATCCCATGTAGGGTTAAAAAATGATCGTGGTCGTCCCATTGGTACGGAGGATACTTGGTTTGATGTCGCTAGTGGAGCATACGTTCTTGTCACGTTCGGTGGTACAGCTTGCAATGAGATGACATTAACTGGCCTTTGAATATTGGCATTGGAATTGGCCACTGTTTCTAATATTTAAGATGATTAAATATTAATAAATCTTTTCCATTTATATTTTCATCATATAGTCATGTTGCAACATGACAACGTTATCATAGAGAATTGTAGAGATTGAAGGAATCATTACAAGACTTCATAATGATGGAGCATTCATGATGGCACAATCAAGGATTCACTAGTCGTAAGCTTCAACACCAAGAGAAGCAACTTTGCTTCTATTTCAACAAGGACGGTTGGTCTTACAATGAAAGGAGCCCCAAATGAGCCTTCTAGACAAGTTTGATGGTATGTGTTCCAAGTTTCAAGGTTTTATCAATCAAATTTGATTAATAATAGCTTTACAACCTGAACACTATCCGATGGAGGAGTTACGTGTTGGACTGGTTGGAACTTTGCTCACAGGACAAGCTCTATCATGGTTTGCTCTTTTGTTTGAAAAAAGATCATCAATTTTTACTAACTTTGAAACTTTTTTGGAGGCGTTTGCAGAAGCATTTGGCAAACATGATAAGGTGTGATGGGCTACAACAAAGATCTGATCGCTACAGCAAGGGGCACACTTTGTGTCAGTCTATGCATTAGATTTGAGACAATTAATGTGTGACATCAATTGGGACAAGGAAGTATTGATGAGTCAATTTTATTGAGGCTTGAGGGACAATGTGAAGGATTTATTATTATCTCTTCGTAATCCATGAATGCTCAACAAAGCCATTAGCTAAGTTGTAAAGTACAATAACCGCCTATTCTAATGTTGCCAAGACTAATGCTCAAGACAACATATGGCTCATCACACTCCAACTATATCAACAAGCAGCCTGAATTCACATTCAGGAGTAGAAGACATATAAATTAATGCGATATGTATCAAATCCCTAACTTTAAAAGAAAAAAAGAGACGTATGGAGGAAGGACTATGCTTGTATTGAAGTGAAGAAGGCTACAGAGCTGGAATCTGTCCCAAGAAGCAAAATCAACGTATTGTCAGGACTAGAGGCGCATTTGTTCAAGAAAATGAAGATGCTTAGCCTTAATATGGATCATGGGGCTGGACAATTCAATACCACAACAACAATCAAGTTCCCCTCTTTCCGCTCAGCTTGTCCATTGCTTTATCATTCCTCTATCTTTCAGCCCTCAGGAACTAAAAACCTTAGTATTATTAGAATTAGGAGCATCTGCTTCTTTTTTAGACGAAGAATTTGTTAAGCATCATGAGATTCTTTTAGTAAAAAAACCTAAACCCATTCATGTAGAAGTAATAGATGGACGACCTTTATTGTCTGGTAGTGTCACCCATGAATTAGAACCTATAGAAGTGACGTTTAAAGACCATAGTAGTTATATTATTTTCAATATTATTAGGACTCTGTCAAACCTTGTTATTCTTGGTCTTTCTTGGTTAGAAATGTATAATCCATCCATAGATTGGAAGTTATGAAGGATGGCATTTCCAATAGAATATTTCAAGAGTAAGCATGTTAGAAGATCTTAAATCAAAAAATCTTTATTTATTGGAGCAAGAGCATTTGTAACATCAACCTAGGAAGGGACATTGTTTGTCATTTATGCGACTCCAACTAGCGAAGAGAAGATTTTGACAGCAAATATACCAGAGTAATATAAAGATTTTGAAGACATGTTTCAAAAGAAAAATGCCGACATGCTATTGGAGCTTCGACCATATGATTGTGCCATAGACTTGCAGGAAGGAGCACAACCACCTTTTGGCCTAATCTACAATTTCTCGCAGACGGAGTTAGCAAAGTTACAAAAGTATATTAACAAGAATCTAGCCAAGAACTTCATCCGTGATTTGAAGTCGCTAGCTAAGGCACCAATCTTATTTGTGAAGAAGAAAGATGGCTTGTTGCAAATGTGCATGGATTATCGAGGTCTCAACAAGGTCACAAAGAATAATTGTTATCCATTATCCTTGATATCAAGTCTTCTAGAACAACTTGGGTGAGTAAGAATCTTTATAAAGATTGATGTAAGGGAAGCATACAACCTCGTATGAATCAAGGAAGGAAACGAATAGAAGATAGCTTTTTGTACAAGGTATGACCATATATAATAGATATTAATTTGTTTTTGAAAGATATTGGTAAAATATATTAATAGTCCATATAATAGGAAATTCAGGAAGACAGATGAGTGATTTAGTTATTAAAAGTGATTAATTATAGAATTACGATTAGAATCTAGAGAATCAAGGGAAAGTATATAGGAATTATAGAAGTTAAATAAGGTGCCATTGCTGTGATAGTATAAGTCGGGGTAAGCTTAGTGCTACTTCTTTTCTTTTGTTTGTTATTTTCTTTGAATAAGAGGATTGAGAGTTTCTGAATATTGTGAAGTAAATTATGGAATGGAAATATAATTGGTATTATTTGAGAAGAAGAAAGATTGAATGTTGAAATCTTATTGTTGTTCAGTAGAGAGAATGAGTCTGTGTTTAAGTCAAACATTGTAATGTGAATGGCAGTTCTGTGTGAAGAATTCTAGTGATTGAAACGAGGGTAATTGTGTGCAGGAAGCTATGAGGGCGTAGTATTATAGTTGGAGATTATGAAGGTGAATATATTGATGGAAATAGCAGTTATTGGTATGATTGAATTGCTGTAAGGAAGAGACCGATAAGGTGAAGGAGGAGATTATAGTTTCCTTGTGTGTTCAGATATTAGAAATAGAGACGATATATTCATGAGATAATTGATTGTGTGATCCTAACGTGAATGCTTAAACAACTAGTCATTTCTCGTATTCGAATCTCCCTATATGGATTTATGCTGGGAAGTTTCTTCCGGAATAAGTAAAACGAGCAATCACATTTTGGCGCCGCTGTCGGGGAGTGATAATAGCTTTGAGTGTTAGGAATTAATTATCAAATGTGTGAGAAAATTGGCAATGGAAGATGATTTTAGTAGTATTTGAAGCAAGATTATGGTTAATAAGAACGAGAGCATTTCATCGAGGAAAATAAATCAGTTGAGAGAAAGACAGGGAAGAACGTAAGAAAGAAACTTGCTTAGAGAGGAGCAAGAACGTAATCTTAAAAAAAAGCATCGACAGAATTGGATTAAACCATGGTTGTAAGCTTATCGATGCATCCGAACATATCAAGAATCGGACAGACTGTTAATTCTGGAGTCGTATGGATCGTTAGAAAAACTGCCAAGAACACTCGCAAAATTTTTTGTTAACATTCCAGTAGAAATCTTGAGGCCGTTAACTGAAAGAGAAAGAGGCATAGAAGAATTTGGTACTCCATTGGATATTTTTTAAGTAGGGGGTACCATTGAAATGAGCAATAGGGGCTCTTCAGATTGGCACAAATTGGTTGCCAATAAAGATAACTATATTGTATTTCAAAATCCAACGTTTTCACTTACAATTCAACCAATAAAACTAATTGCAAAAAATAACAGTAAATCGAGGAGCACTAAGAGTTCGAAAATTAGAATAAGGGAAAGCAGAGATTATTTTAAAACAAAGTTTAGCGGAACAAGAAATTCAATGTCATCAGGAGGACCAACCATTCCGATTGCAGTACAAATGGATGTAGTAGGTAATCGTACAACTAGTGTCATGCTACTACGTACTTTTTGGGGATTTTTAGGTGCAGATCCCAATCAACTTTTGTCTTAGTTTCTTACAACATGTATAGCCAATAATGAAAGAATAGAAGACATTTGATTAAGATGGCTGCCAGTGACATTGAAAGACACAGCGTTTGAGTGGTATAACCGCCAGCCTGTGGGACAATTTATCAATTGGGAGGCATTGAAAAATACATTTTTAGTCCATTTTCGACCAATTGGTTTTGAAGAACATCTTAGAGAAAAATTAATGACTAGCAGAATGGTACTAGGAAAAGCGATACAGTCATATTATGGTCGTGTAGCAGATATACTTCAAAAATGGCCAAATAACCAAATGTTAGAATCATTTGTGTTGTCCATATTGGTTAATGGACTACACTCACTAAAATTGAAGATGTTTGTAAAGGAAGCCTAATCACCCACCATTGCATCATCTCTTGAGCGAACAAAAGTATGGGAGGAATGTCACTATGACCAGAACTTAGCAATTGGAGCCATGATGATTCCATCTCAAGGAGGTTATCAAATGACAAATTGGAATGACGCATCGGAAAATTATCTAGGAAGGAATGATTATGGTACAATTCTATAGGAAATAGTGGATGTTGTTCCATTGCAAGCTATACCACCATCATCATCATACCCGTTGTCGTGTTGTAACACGAGTATACTGTGAAAATATAAAGAAAGGGGACTTTTATTAATGTTCAGTTACCTCGAATATTGAGAGCAACGACCAACTCCAGTGCAAATACTGAGTGGCCAGGTTCAGTCACCCCGTTACAGTGAATCGAGGCATACTGAAATGCTCCATTCGATTCCAATAACGGGAGTCAGCAGGAAGAGAAAGGACCAATTCACATGACGGGTGAGCCTGGTTCGAAGAGCCAATTGGATCCAATTTCAAGAATCCAATCCGAGTCCTCTTATCCAATATGAGACTTGAATTGGCCGGGCAACCCAATGCAGTCTTACTACGGGTGTCATGGCCATAATCATGTAAGCTAATAATTACATATAGAAATAGGTAGAAGTAAGTAAAAGTAGATAAAAGTAAGTTAATTCTATAATATTTAATATAGAAGCTTCCTAGAAACTTCCTAGACGCTGCTTTGACTTCATAGGTGTCTTTAATTGACTTTTTGGATTAGAAACGTGGTCAACAAGTTGGCCATGTGCCACACATGTTGTTAGCTTGAAGATCAATCTAACTATGTGGCCCACACGTAGAAAAACTTGCCTTGTAAGTCAAGGCATGTGTCCTACAAAGTCAACACATATTGGAGGTTCTATAGAACGTCGCCACGTAGCTCCTAGTTAGATAGTATATATAGAGACAAGAGTGAAGGCTTCTTCACTCTTGTCAACTCCTTTTTTGCTTCTAGTCTAGGTTCAAGAGTCTTTAGTTTCTTGTCTTGTGGCAATAGCCATTCCAGTTTCCTTTTAATATATCTACTTGTTTATATTTTGACTTGTTATATCGAGATAGCTTTTTGGTGTATATTTTCCCTCATCGAGTCTTTGTCCTTGACAACGGGCCTCTTAGCCAATCTGACGCAAGGACCAATTTGACCCAATTACGCAAACATCCAGGTTACTACGGGCATCTTATCCAATATGAGACCTGAATTGGCTGGGCAACCCAATGCAGTCTTACTATGGGCCTCTTAGCCAATCTGACGCGAGGACCAATTTGACCCAATTACGC
Organism: Physcomitrium patens; assembly: GCF_059467195.1. Classification (NCBI taxonomy): domain Eukaryota; kingdom Viridiplantae; phylum Streptophyta; class Bryopsida; order Funariales; family Funariaceae; genus Physcomitrium; species Physcomitrium patens. The sequence continues at coordinate 4,330,949 of NC_143426.1, forward strand.
AAACATCCAGGTTACTACGTGCATCTTACCTAATATGAGACCTGAATTGGTCGAGCGACTCAATGTAGACCCGAGTACGGGATTTCGATTCTGTTTCAGCCTGTCCTATTCTCTGTACCGTTTCAGGGAACGTTGTTTTCGGTAAATGGATTTCTTAAAGGTAAAAATGGAGGACAAAGCTCTGACGGCGAGAGCCAAATTCGAATCTAAGCCTTGATGGCGAGAGCCAATTTCAGATCTAAGCTCTGATGGCGAGAGCCAATTTCGGATCCAAGACGGAAGATTGAAGAAATTCAGAGGATAAGGTTTAGGGGGGGAGAGTTTTTTGGGGGGAGTAGAGAGAGCTAGCTTCATGCTTCGGGTTGCGGAAGATACGAGGGAGAGAAGGGGGTTTTTCTTCTTCATAGGGTTTTTGAGAAGATGGAGGCAATCGTTGCTGAAGTCAGTGTTGTAATGGTGAATCGGGAATTTTTAATGAAGTGGGTTTGATTACTCTTGACTATTTTGTGAAATCGAATTACGTTTGTGATTGAAGAATTAAAAGGGTGTCTATAGGATTGATTATGCGAAGTGAATGAAATTTATTGGGTTAATCTAACAAGACAGTCAGTGGATACAAGATCGTAAGTACAAAGTGGTATCAAAGATTAGCAGATTGGGTTGTTCGAGGTTCTCTATAACGTCTAGAGATCTACCCGCTGGGGCAAGGGACTTCGGCAAGCAGTCGAAGGGCATCCGTATAGATTTACGATATATTCTTACAGTCGTTTATATTTCAATAGTCAAAAATTGATAGACTACTTAACTATTGGCGAATCTCCATACTACCTTCTACAGCCAGACGTCCGGCGCGTTTTCGAGCAAGAAAGCACGTAATACGACAAAAGTGGTGAATCCGACGTGAAAGCTTGAGGTTGAAGGTATTGGATTTCGGTTGTTTTTATCTTTATTTTTATGGAAAACAAAAATAAAAATTTTGAAGGATTTTTGGGAGAAGTTTCTGGTGGGGAGTCTTCTAAAGGACAAGGTATGCACATGGATCCATCTATTGCTAGTTTGTTTCAAGCCTTCTCATTGTCAATGCAGCAACAGCAAAGCAATGATCGAAAGGAAGCTTTGGCAACCAAAGCATTGCAAGCAGTGGTCAGTAAAATTGATCAATTTGATGGGAGGAATATTTCAAGGTATTTAAGATGTTATGTTCGTAAAATGGAATTAAATCAGGTTTCTGAGAAGAAAATGGTTGCACTATTTGGACTTGCCACAATACCGGAGATAAGGGACCACATTACATCGATTACGGATCGTTGTGGGAATTCATGGGAGGATTTTTCACATGCATTGAAAGACAAATATTTCTTGGAAGATGCTGATCGCGTTACTAAGAAGCTGTTTCTGGAATAGATTGAACGGTCCAATAAGAATTTGCAAGCAACAGAGCTACTAAGGGAATTTGAGAGGCAGTACTCTCAATTGTCGAAGGTAGAAAAATTGACATTGGAGTCGAACAAAGTTGATCTATTTCTTCAAGCTGCTGATGGAGAATTGCAAGAGAAATTAGAACCCCTTCTTGAAGACAAAGAAGAAGATGAAGGATTGACAACGAAGTGGAAGAACGTTGAAGATGTGGTGGGGTTGCTTACAAGAAAAGAAAGGAGGAAGGATAGGAGCAATATTCAGAAAACAGTACAAGCACCCAAAGCTCCAGTACGTACAATACCACCAACAATGCCTACAGTTCAACCTTCGTCATCCTTATCAAAGAAAGCAGATATGGGGATGGAAAAAATTATACGAGGAATGCGAGATCTTCAAATCAAATTCACAAGACTTGAAGAGAATACTTCTATAAACAATTCGAAGAATGTTTCAAAACAAGGATATATACAAAGATGCATTTGGTGTGATGATGCTTCACACACTAGAAAAGATTGCAATGAATTTAATAATATGATACGGCAAGGAATTATTTCCTGGAAAGATGGGAAGATAGCATTGAAAGATAGGGAGGATCTTCTTCAAACCAATTTTGGCAAGGGAGGAATGAGAGCATTGGTTCAAGATTACTTAAAAGAGCATGAAACAATAGTACGAGAAAGTACAAGTTATGGTGCTAGAGTAGATGATGAAATTGGTGGAAGTACGGAAACTAGTGAGTTTTGGGCTTCTGCCGTTTCTACAATGCAAGAAGGGAAATTACCTCGAGAAGCGTTATTGAGGACTGCAGCTACAATACGAGGTAGAACAGGTTGGGAGGATCCTGTTGAGTCTCTTTTAGTTCATGCATATATTGCTAAGAGCCAACATGAAGCTTTGATGGAAGAAAAGAGACGAAGAAATTTTGATGATACTAGAGAAGGAAATTCTTCTAAGAGGCAAACTCGAGGAGACAAGGCTCGGGAGGCAGCTTCACAAGAATTGCTTGTAAAGGATATCTCAGCATTATTGGGAGAAAAAACAAAGGAGACAAAAGATAAGGGCAAATCAATTGCTTATAAGCTACTTTCTAATATTGCAGCGGCAACAAATTTGAAAGGGGTATTGGAAGAACGTATATTAAACGCTAAGGTGGAATTCACATTGAAAGAAGTCTTGGGAATTGCAAAGAAGGAGTTTCATGATGTTATTATTGACATCATTAAGCGAAAGAGGCAATAAATGGGCAAAACTAGAATGAGTCATACTATTGATGAAAGAATATATAAAGATGAAGAAGAGGTTGATATTGGTTACAAGCAATCAACAAATATAAAGAATAGGTATAATCAACGAGTACGTTTCGAAGATTCTGGTGACAAGGAAAAGGAAACTTTGAGCCATTATACTCGAAAGCATTGGGCAAGGGCAACTATTGAGGTATTGGTGAAAGTAGAAGATATAGAAGAACCAATAGTTGCTTTAGTTGACCATGGTTCTGAAATAAATCTCATGTCTAAAGATGTTTATAAGAAGCAAAAATGGCCAATTGATATGGAACATGGATGGACAATTCGAGCAGGTAATAACACACGGGGCAAATTATATGGAGCTTGTCCAGATGTCAAAATTCGGATTGGGGATGTTGCGACGAAGCAACATATCTTTGTTCAAGATACAATATCTTATCCGTTGATTTTAGGACAACCTTATATCACGGCAACACGGATGGAAACAAAAGTACTGGATGATGGTTCTGCTTATGTAAGGATACATAACGAAGATGAGAGGAAAGCTGTACAATTTCTAACAGTACTTCCTAACTATAAACGGAATCGAGATAGGTTGAGGGAGAAACCATTGCCAAAGATTGTTGAAGGATTTAAGGATTTTGGGGAGGTACCACTGTAAAGCGAGATTATGGAGGTACAAAAGAGGAGGTACTCTCGCGAGATGAAGGTGCCTTTGATGCGAGTTTTATTGGTATATTGGAGAATGGAAATATTATGTATAAGAAAGTTGATGATTTTAAAAGAAAAGAAAGAAAAAGATTATATGATATTGAAGGACAATTACGCAAGTTAGGTACATTGCAAGATGATGAGAGGATTTTAGGTGTTTATGAAGAAAATGGACAGGAAGATTCATTGGAATTGATTACATCTATTGGATTAGGAGATAATGATAAGATTGTTGAGATTCATTCAAGAGAGGTTTATACCATGCTTGAATCTTTTCAAGCACCAGAAGTCACTGTAGAGACGAGATATAAAACGGCAGATAAGAAGGTAAAGCCTGTTGTCGGACCATTACCAGAAGATTCTAAAGAACAAATGGGAGAAGCATGAAAAGAAGCAAGTTTAAGAGATCCAATGAGTATTAGACATCAATTTACTAAAGAGACTTTTGAAGAATTGAAGATTGGTTTTGATGGTTCTTTATTACCGGAGGAAATTACTTGCTTCAAAAAGATGTTGGCTAAACAAGGTAGATCGTTTGCCTTCGAATCCCATGAAATTGGGTGTATGGATCCAAATATTGTAACACCTACGGTTATCTTCACTGTACCACATGTACCTTGGAATCAAAGACCGATTCCAGTACCAAAGGTACATTTACCTAAATAGGTTGAACTATAAAAAAAAAAGATAAAGATGGAAATATTAGAACCTTCATTTGCGCCATATTCTAGTCGATGGTTTACGGTACCTAAGAAGAATGGGTCTCTACGGTTCATTCAAGATATGCAACCGGTGAATGCAATAACTGTCAGGAATGCAGGAATTGGACCTATTGTGGATGAATTTGCTGAGGCGTTTGCTGGAAGGGCGATCTATTCAATGGGTGACTTGTATTCAGGTTATGATCAATTTCAACTTGCTGAAGGAAGTAGAGATATGACAACAATGAAGACACCACTTGGATTTGTTAGAATGTGCACTCTTCTTCAAGGCACGACCAACTCGGTTGCGCATATGATGAATGGGATGAATAAGGTATTGAGAGATTTTATTCCGGAAAAGACTATGCCTTTTCTGGATGATGTTCCTATAAAAGGGTGCAAAGAAGGAGATAAGGATGAAACTTTAGATACGAGGGGGTGTCGCAAATATGTTGTTGATCATATACAAGATTGTGAAAAGATTTTAACTCGGCTTGGAGAAGTTCATCTTACATTATCGAGTATGAAGTCCGTATTTGGAGTACAAGAGGTTGTGATTGTTGGATATTTATGTGGATCTTACGGAAGAAAACCAGATCCGACTAAAGTTGATGCAATTGGAAGGATGAAAGAGGATTAAGATTCTTTAACAAAGGTTCGCAGGTTTTTGGGTGCATGTGTATTTTATCAAATCTGGATCCCTCATTTTGCTCACATAGCGGATCCATTATATGAACTGTTACGCAAGGGTTACCGATTTAAATGGAAAGAAAGGCATATTCAGGCAATGCAAAGATTGAAGAAATTATTGATGTCACCTCCAATATTGAGAAAGGTTGATTATAAGTGCAATAGACTAGTGATTCTTACTGTGGACGCTAGTCCAATTGCCATTGGATGGACTGTGGGTCAAGATGATTCAAATGGGAGTAGATTTGCAATTCAATTTGGGGCTAAAGTTTTAAGTATTCGTCAGCGTGCATATTCGCAAGTCAAAAGAGAACTTTGGGGAGTCGTTTCAGCTATGAAAGCTGAAAAGGACTATTTGATCGGGACAGTAGTGGTAATTGAAACAGATTGCTTGCCATTGCTTGGAATGATTACTAACTGTTCAACGCCAGATATTGCAATGTTGAGATGGATTGCTTATATTAAGTCACTAAATCCAGAATTTAAGCATATTACTAGGAAGGACAATTTAGTAGCAGACATGCTATCTTCAGCAAGATACGAGAGGGAGGACGAAATGGTTGAAGACATTGATGACGTCGGATTGAAATTCTATTCAATATCAAATCTCAACAGAGAAGACAAGCTATTTCTTGAAGAATCTTATGAAGGAGAATTATTGGATATTGGTCATTACTTGAATATCTTGACTAAGCAGAGGAATTGATCTACAAAAAAATTCAAACAAATAAGAAAAAAAGCATATGGATTTTTACTTCAAGATGGATTCTTAAGGAAGAGACCGAAGAAAGGAATTGGGATGCCACAACGAGTGATAGGCAAAAAGGAAGAAAGACTAAAATTATTAAAGAGGTTTCATGATAGTTTATGGGTAGGGCATAGAGGGAGAGAGTTTTTTGGAGGGAGTAGAGAGAGCTTGCTTCATGCTTCGGGTCGCGGAAGATACGAGGGAGAGAAGGGGGTTTTTCTTCTTCATAGGGTTTTTGGGAAGACGGAGGCAATCGTTGCTGAAGTCAGTGTTGTAATGGTTAATCGGGAATTTTTAATGAAGTGGGTTTGATTACTCTTGACTGTTTTGTGAAATCGAGTTACGTCTGTGATTGAAGAATTAAAAGGGTGTCTATAGGATTGAGTATGCGGAGTGAATGAAATTTATTGGGCTAATCTAACGAGATAGTCAATGGATACAAGATCATAAGTACAAAGCGGTGTCGTATTACGTGCTTTCCTGCTCAAGAACGCGCCGGGCGTCTGGCTGTAGAAGGTAGTATGGAGATTTGCCGATAGTCAAGCAATCTATCAGTTTTTGACTGCTGGAATATAAACGACTGCAACAATGTACTTTAAATCTATACGGATGCTCTTCGACTGCTCATCGAAGAGCATCCGTATAGTTTTTTTTTTTTTTTTTTTTCTAGTCGATAGGTCTCTAGACGTTACAGAGAACCTCGAACAACCCAAACTGTTAATCTTCAATACTCCTTTGTACTTACGATCTTGTATCCACTAACTGTCCTATTAGATTAACCCAATAAATTTCATTCACTCCACATACTCAATCCTATAGACACCCCTTTAATCCTTCAATCACAGACGTAACTCGATTTTACAAAATAGTCAAGAGTATTCAAACCCACTTCATTTAAAAATCTCGATTCACCATTACAACACTGACTTCAGCAACGATTGCCTCAGTCTTCCCAAAATTCTACGAAGAAGAAAAATCCAAATTCTATGTCTTTCCTTCCCCGACCCGAAGCATGAAGCTCCTCTCTCTAATTTCCTTGATCTTCCAAAAACCTCCAATGAAAAACCGAACTGGTAACCTTGCAAAAGCTTGAAAACTCGCTCCCCCCCTCCAATTTCCCCGAAAAAAAACCTCCTCCTTTCAAAACTATATCCCTCCCTAACCTTATCCTCTGAATTTCTTCAATCTTCCGTCTTAGATCCGGATTTGGCTCCTACCTCAAGCTTGGATCCAAAATTGGCTCTCACCGTCAAGCTTTCTCCTCCATTTTTACCTTTAAAAAATCCATTTACCGAAAATAACGTTCCCTGAAACGGCACAGAGAACAGGACAACCTGAAACAGAATCGAATCCCGTAATGAGGACCACATTGAGTCGCCCGACCAATTCAGGTCCTATATTGGGAAAGATGCCCGTAGTAACCTGGATGTTCCCGTAATTGGGTCAAATTGGTCCTCATGTCAGATTGGCTAAGACCCGTTATAAGACCTGGATTTCCCGTAATTAGACTGCATTGGGTTGACCGGCCAATTCAGGTCTCATATTGGATAAGAGGACCCGGATTGGATTATCGAAATTGGATCCAATTGGCTCCTCAAACCCGTCGTGTGAATTGGACCTTCTCTTCCTACTGACTCCCGTTATTGGAATCGAATGGAGCATTTGAGTATGCCCCGGCTGACTGTAACGGAGTGACTGAACCTGACCACTCAGTATTTGCACTGGAGTTGGTTGATGCTCCCAATATTCGAGGTAACTGAATATTAATAAAATTCCCCTTTCTTTATATTTTCACTGTATACTCGTGTTACAACACGACATCCACCCCCTCTGAACCTGTGCATCCTCCGGTATGCACCAATTTATCCAATTGCTGTTTGATTCAGAATATATCCCTATGTCTTTGTCCAGTTTGTCTTCGTCACCTTCATTATCCATATCACTTTCATCTTCTTGCTACGGAATCTCTGTACCTTCATTAAGGTCTTCTATATTCATCTCCACGTGTCTTCGTTTAAATATTTTTACTCGCTTCCCTGCAATTGGTATTTTCAATTTTGTACTATCTAACTTTCTTAATGAGTAAGTCGCATTATCATGAATAGTTGTTATAACATATGGTCCAAACCAACGTTTTGAAAATTTCCGCAAAGTACTATGTTGATTATCCAGACTATTGTCATAAACAAGTACCAAGTCACCTTCCTCGATTGCTTTTGGTCTCAATCGATGTTGCTTATCGAATCACGCCTTGTTTTGTAACCTTGCTCTTTTTAACCTTTCCAATGCTATCTGGACATCTTCCGTTCTTTGCTCCAATTGTCGAATCCTAATAGCCAGAAGTTCTTCTCTTGTCAATCCATCTTCCCATGGTAGCATACTCCAAGTAAGTACCTTTTCTTCAATCGGAATAATTGGTTTTTGACCTTTCATAAGTTCTACTGGCATATATCCTGTCACCAAACTATGTGTTGTTCGATCAGCCCATAATGCAAATGACAAAAGCCGTGGCCACTCTTTAACTTTCCCATTACAAGCTTTAACTAATGCTTTCACAATCGGTGGGTGACCGCGTTTGCTTTTTGCATTCCCTTTTGGATTATAAGCAGTAGTGAGTGATAGTTTAACTCCACATCTTTCAAAGAACTTACGAGCTTCTTGTGCATTTAATTCTCCACGATCTGTAGTGGTTTTTCCTACGCATCCGTAGCGGCAAATGACATCTTCAAGCAAAAACCTACAAATCCCCTCTGTAGATTTTGTCCTCAATGCTCTTCTTTCTACTAGATTTGATAAATCTTCACGAGCTAAAACCAAATATCTCATCTGCCATAACCCAACCGGCATAATAATCAAATCAACAACCCATTTAAAATGAATAGCCAGAGGATACGTAGGATGAAGACCACCTCGATGTTGGATATTAGAATACGATTGACAGATTTCACATGACTCTACAAATGAGATCACATCTCGATACATATTTTTCCACCAATATCGTTCCTTGAGTTTAGCAAAAGTAGCCCAGATATCTCTATGCCTTGTCCATAAACTATCATGAAACTCCTTTAATAATTTTAGTTTTTCTTCCCTCTTGCCTATCACTCGTTGTGGCATCCTAATTCCTTTCTTCGGTCTCTTCCATAAGAATCCATCTCGAAGTAAAAATCCATATGCTTTTTTTCTTATTTGTTTGAATTTTTTTGTAGACCAATTCCCCTGCTTAGACAAGGTATTCAAATAATGACCAATATCCAATAATTCTCCTTCATAAGATTCTTCAAGAAATAGCTTATCTTCTCTGTTGAGATTCGATGTTGAATAGAATTTCAATCCGACATCATCAATGTCTTCAACCATTTTGTCCTCCCTCTCGTATCTTGCTCCTGATAGCATGTTTGCTATTAAATTGTCCTTTCCAGTGATATGCTTAAATTCTGGATTTAGTGACTTAATATAAGCAATCCATCTCAACATTGCAATATCTGGCGTTGAACAGTTAATAATCATTCCAAGCAATGGCAAGCAATCTGTTTCAATTACTACTACTGCCCCAATCAAATAGTCCTTTTCAGCTTTCATAGCCGAAACGACTCCCCAAAGTTCTCTTTTGACTTGCGAATATGCACGCTGACGAATACTTAAAACTTTAGCCCCAAATTGAATTGCAAATCTACTCCCATTTGAATCATCTTGATCCACAGTCCATCCAATGGCAATTGGACTAGCGTCCACAGTAAGAATCACTAGTCTATTGCACTTATAATCAACCTTCCTCAATATTGGAGGTGACATCAATAATTTCTTCAATCTTTGCATTGCATGATTATGCCTTTCTTTCCATTCAAATCGGTAACCCTTGCGTAACAGTTCATATAATGGATCCGCTATGTGAGCAAAATGAGGGATCCAGATTCGATAAAATACACATGCACCCAAAAACCTGCGAACCTTTGTTAAAGAATCTTAATCCTCTTTCATCCTTCCAATTGCATCAACTTTAGTCGGATCTGGTTTTCTTCCATAAGATCCGCATAAATGTCCAAGAATTACAACCTCTTGCACTCCAAATACGGACTTCATACCCGATAATGTAAGATGAACTTCTCCAAGCCGAGTTAAAATCTTTTCACAATCTTGTATATGATCAACAACATATCTGCGACACCCCCTCGTATCTAAAGTTTCATCCTTGTCTCCTTCTTTGCACCCTTTTATAGGAACATCATCCAGAAAAGGCATAGTCTTTTCCGGAATAAAATCTCTCAATACCTTATTCATCCCATTCATCATATGCGCAACCGAGTTGGTCGCGCCTTGAAGAAGAGTGCACATTCTAACCAATCCAAGCGGTGTCCTCATCGTTGTCATATCTCTACTTCTTTCGGCAAGTTGAAATTGATCATAACCTGAATACAAATCACACATTGAGTAGATCGCCCTTCCAGCAAACGCCTCAGCAAATTCATCCACAACAGGTCCAATTCCTGCATTCCTGAGAGTTACAGCATTCACCGGCTGCATATCTTGAATAAACCGTAGTGACCCATTCTTCTTAAGTACCGTAAACCATCGACTAGAATACGGCGCAAATAAAGGTTCTAATATTTTCATCTTTATCTTTTCTTTCAATAGTTCGACCAATTTAGGTAAATGTGCCCTCGGTACTCGAATCGGTCTTAGATTCCAAGGTACATGCGGTACAGTGAAGATAACCATAGGTGTTATAATATTTGGATCCACACACCCAATTTCATGAGATTCGAAGGCAAACGATCTACCTTGTTTAGCCAACATCTTTTTGAAGCAAGTAATTTCCTCCGGCAATAAAGAACCATCAGAACCAATCTTCAATTCTTCAAAAGTCTCTTCAGTAAACTGATGTCCAATACTCATTGGATCTCTTAAACTTGCTTCTTTTGATGCTTCTCCCATTTGTTCTTTAGAATCCTCTGGTAATGGTCCGACAACAGGCTTTACCTTCTTATCTGCCGTTTTATATCTCGTCTCTACAGTGACTTCTGGTGCTTGAAAAGATTCAAGCATGGTATAAACCTCTCTTGAATGAATCTCAACAATCTTATCATTATCCCCTAACCCAATAGATGTAATCAATTCCAATGAATCTTCCAGCCCATTTTCTTCATAAACACCCAAAATCCTCCCATCATCTTGCAATGTACCTATCTTGCGTAACTGTCCTTCAATATCATATAATCTTTTTCTTTCTTTTCTTTTAAAATCATCAACTTTCTTATACATAATATTTCCATTCTCCAATATACCAATAAAACTCGCATCAAAGGCACCTTCATCTCGCGAGAGTACCTCCTCTTTTGTACCTCCATAATCTCGCTTTATAGTAGTACCTCCCCAAAATCCTTAAATCCTTCAACAATCTTTGGCAATGGTTTCTCCTTCAACCTATCCCGATTCCGTTCATGGTTAAGAGATACTATTAGAAATTGTACAGCTTTCCTTCCATCTTCGCTCTTTACCCTTGCATAAGCAGAACCATCGTCAAGTACCTTTGTTTCCATCCGTATTGCCGTGATATAAGGTTGTCCTAAAATCAACGGATAAGACGTTTTATCTTGAACGAAGAAATATTGCTCCGTCGCAACATCCCCAATCCAAATTTTGACATCTAGACAAGCTCCATAGAATTTGCCTCGTGTGTTATTAGGTGCTCGTAATTCCCATCCATGTTCTATATCAATTGGCCATTTTTGCTTCTTATAAAGATCTTTAGACATGAGATTTATTTCAGAACCATGGTCCACCAAGGCAACTATTGGTTCATCTATATCTCCTACCTTCACCAATACCTCAGTAGTTGCCCTTGCCCAATGCTTTCGAATATAATGGCTCAAAGTTTCCATTTCCTTGTCACTAAAATCTTCGAAATGTACTGGCTGATTATACCCATTCTTTTCATTTGTTGGTTGCTTGTAACCAATATCAACCTCTTCTTCATCTCTACATATTCTTGCATCAATAGTATGACTCATTCCAGTTTCGCTCATTAATTGCCTCTTTCGCTTGATGTTTTCAATGATAACATCATAAAACTCCTTCTTTGCAATTCCCAAAACTTCTTTTAATGTGAATTCCACTTTAGCGTTTAATATACGTTCTTTCAACACCCCTTTCAAATTTGTTGCCGCTTCAATATCAGAAAGTAGCTTATAAGCAATTGATTTGCCCTTATCTTTTGTCTCCGTTGTTTTTTCTCCCAATGATGCTGAGATATCCTTTACAGGCAATTCTTGTGAAGCTGCCTCTCGAGCCTTGTTTCCTCGAGTTTGCCTCTTAGAAGAATTTCCTTCTCTAGTATCATCAAAATTTCCTCGTCTTTTTTCTTCCATCAAAGCTTCATGTTGGCTCTTAGCAATATATGCATGAACTGAAAGAGACTCAACAGGATCCTCCCAACCTGTTCTTCCTCGTATTATAGCTGCAGTTCTCAATAACGCTTCTCGAGGTAATTTCCCTTCTTGCATTGTAGAAACGGCAGAAGTCCAAAACTCACTAGTTTCCGTACTTCGACCAATTTCATCATCTACTCTAGCACCATAACTTGCACTTTCTCGTACTACTGTTTCATGCTCTTTTAAGTAATCTTGAACCAATGCTCTCATTCCTCCTTTGCCAAAATTGGTTTGAAGAAGATCCTCCCTATCTTTTAATGCTATCTTCCCATCTTTCCAGGAAATAATTCCTTGCCGTATCATATTATTAAATTCATTGCAATCTTTTCTAGTGTGTGAAGCATCATCACACCAAATGCATCTTTGAACATATCCTTGTTTTGAAACATTCTTCGAATTGTTTATAGAAGTATTCTCTTCAAGTCTTGTGAATTTGATTTGAAGATCTCGCATTCCTCGTATAATTTCTTCTATCCCCATATCTGCTTTCTTTGATAAGGATGACGAAGGTTGAACTGTAGGCATTGTTGGTGGTATTGTACGTACTGGAGCTTTGGGTGCTTGTACTGTTTTCTGAATATTGCTCCTATCCTTCCTCCTTTCTTTTTTTGTAAGCAACCCCACCGCATCTTCAACGTTCTTCCACTTCGTTGTCAATCCTTCATCTTCTTCTTTGTCTTCAAGAAGGGGTTCTAATTTCTCTTGCAATTCTCCATCAGCAGCTTGAAGAAATAGATCAACTTTGTTCGGCTCCAATGTCAATTTTTCTACCTTCGATAATTGAGAGTACTGCCTCTCAAATTCCCTTAGTAGCTCTGTTGCTTGCAAATTCTTATTGGGCCGTTCAATCTATTCCAGAAACAGCTTCTTAGTAACGCGATCAGCATCTTCCAAGAAATATTTGTCTTTCAATGCATGTGAAAAATCCTCCCATGAATTCCCACAACGATCCGTAATCGATGTAATGTGGTCCCTTATCTCCGGTATTGTGGCAAGTCCAAATAGTGCAACCATTTTCTTCTCAGAAACCTGATTTAATTCCATTTTACAAACATAACATCTTAAATACCTTGAAATATTCCTCCCATCAAATTGATCAATTTTACTGACCACTGCTTGCAATGCTTTGGTTGCCAAAGCTTCCTTTCGATCATTGCTTTGCTGTTGCTGCATTGACAATGGGAAGGCTTGAAACAAACTAGCAATAGACGGATCCATGTGCATACCTTGTCCTGTAGAAGATTCCCCACCAGAAACTTCTCCCAAAAATCCTTCAAAATTTTTATTTTTGTTTTCCATAAAAATAAAGATAAAATCAACCGAAATCCAATACCTTCAACCTCAAGCTTTCACGTCGGGTTCACCACTTATGTCGTATTACATGCTTTCCTGCTCGAGAACGTGCCGGGCGTCTAGCTGTAGAAGGTAGTATGGAGATTTGCCGATAGTCAAGCAGTCTATCAGTTTTTGACTGCTGGAATATAAACGACTGCAACAATGTACCGTAAATCTATACGGATGCTCTTCGACTGCTTGTCAAAGTCTTTTTTTTATTTTTTTATTTATTTATTTATTTTTTTTTTTTTTCCAGCCGATAGGTCTTTAGACGTTACAGAGAACTCCGAACAACCCAAACTGTTAATCTTCAATACCCCTTTGTACTTACGATCTTGTATCCACTGACTGTCCTATTAGATTAACCCAATAAATTTCATTCACTCCGCATACTCAATCCTATAGACACCCCTTTAATCCTTCAATCACAAACGTAACTCGATTTTACAAAACAGTCAAGAGTATTCAAACCCACTTCATTTAAAAATCTCGATTCACCATTACAACACTGACTTCAGCAGCAATTGCCTCAGTCTTCCCAAAACTCTACGAAGAAGAAAAATCCAAATTCTATGTCTTTCCTTCCCCGACCCGAAGCATGAAGCTCCTCTCTCTAATTTCCTTGATCTTCCAAAAACCTCCAATGAAAAACCGAACTGGTAACCTTGCAAAAGCTTAAAAACTCGCTCCCCCCCCCCAATTCTCTCGAAAAAAAACCTCCCCCTTTCAAAACTATATCCCCCCCTAACCTTATCCTCTGAATTTCTTCAATCTTCCGTCTTAGATCCGGAATTGGCTCCCACCTCAAGCTTGGATCCAAAATTGGCTCTCGCCGTCAAGCTTTCTCCTCCGTTTTTACCTTTAAGAAATCCATTTACCGAAAACAACGTTCCCTGAAACGGCACAGAGAACAGGACAGTCTGAAATAGAATCGAACCCCGTAATCGGGACCACATTGAGTCGCCCGACCAATTCAGGTCCTATATTGAGAAAGATGCCCGTAGTAACCTGGATGTTTCCGTAATTGGGTCAAATTGGTCCCCGCGTCAGATTGGCTAAGACCCGTAGTAAGACCTGGATTTCCCGTAATTAGACTGCATTGGGTTGACCGGCCAATTCAGGTCTCATATTGGATAAGAGGACCTGGATTGGATTATCGAAATTGGATCCAATTAGCTCTTCAAACCCGTCGTGTGAATTGGTCCTTCTCTTCCTGCTGACTCTCGTTATTGGAATCGAATGGAGCATTTCAGTATGCCCCGGCTCACTGTAACGGAGTGACTGAACCTGACCACTCAGTATTTGTACTGGAGTTGGTTGATGCTCCCAATATTCGAGGTAACTGAATATTAATAAAATTCCCCTTTCTTTATATTTTCACTGTATACTCGTGTTACAACACGACAGCGATATCGGAGATTAACAGATTGGGTTGTTCAGGGTTCTCTATAACATCTAGAGACCTACCGACTAGGGCAAAAAGGACTTTGATAAGCAGTCGAAGGGCATCCGTATAGATTTACGGTGTATTCTTGCAGTCGTTTATATTCCAGCAGTCAAAAATTGATAGACTGCTTGACCATTGGCGAATCTCCATACTACCTTCTACAGTCAGATGCCCGGCGCGTTCTCGAGCAGAAAAGCACGTAATACGACACCGTATGCTTCTTATTTCCCATATCAAAAACCAATACCTATGAAGGAATTGTCAAATGCATTAGTATCAAGAGATCCCAATGAGTCATTGTTGTTTACATTGACAAAAAAAATGGATGAATTACCTAAGAATTTAGCCAAGGATAAAGAAAAAAGGCATAAACCAACCAATATGTGTCCCAATGTCTGATGCAGTAATTATAATGGGCAAGGTCATTTAGTAACAGAATGTCCTTTACCTCCCCAAATGACTATACAATATATATTTTGCGGGGCAAGCATATTACCACCAGTTGTTGGAATTTACGGAAGCAATAACAACTCAGTAACCTTATAATGACTCAACCAACTTTGTGAGATGTCAATCAAGTACAAATGAATAATAGGTTTGGCTGAAATAGAAATCGATCGAATAAATAAAACAAGAATTATTCTAATTTCTTCAACTCTGAATTTCACCAAGAAGGTGTATCGAATACTCACGGATTGGCGATGAACCAACCAGAATATCATTAATATCCACCCATGATGAAGCCAATGCTAGACTTTACAGTAACAATGGATCAACTAAGATCCTTTACTCATCCGACATGGAACAAACCTAGCCATTATATACCAATAGAGGCACCCAATATCCCTGAAGGAGTTGGCAGGAGACCACTTCGTTGCTATCGTTGCAGACAAATCAGACATTATGTAAGTGAATGTCCTAATCCAAGGGCCAATGATGACTATGTTCTAATATGTGGAAATTTTAAGCAGTCTGGTCACACTTATCAGTAGTGCAATGTGCCCTTTAATTATAATAATCGGGACCAGCAAATGTAAACAAGCCAACCGACAGAGGACAAAAGCCCTATTCAATGAGACTCACTAGTACATCGTGTCGAGGTGGTAAACACAGTGCTTATCAGAGGTCAACAAAAAGACAAGAATCTAATTCAGGACATGAATGAACCAATCGTAGGAGAGCAAGTAGCGTTGTCCACAGGGCTAAACAAACTAATATCAGTATTGGGATATATTCCAATATTGAGACCTCAACAGACTGAGGAATCCGATTTGGTTCCACGTGCCAATTTGTTGGGACCATCCAATCCAGGTTCTGTTACGGGCTTCATACTCAGTATGAGACCTGACTTGATAGCAGAATCCAATGAGGTCCCAATTACGGAGGCTTCGGTTCCATTCCAAGCAGTTCCAATCTCTATGCAGTTTCGAGAAACGTCCTATCCGTTGAATAATCCTCTCGGGGGCGAGAATTCCAAGGAAGCCCCGGCTACTGTTCCAATTCCGAGTCCAGGGCGGAAGAATATCTTACCTCACAGAGTTAAATTCAAACCAATGAAATGCAAAAGAGCATTGGAAATTACTCTCAATATTGAATCCTACGACATTCTGAAGGATTTGGATGTTATTCAGCCTTCAATTACAATGAAGAAACTTTTGGTTGTAGCACCAAAATGTCGATCTACATTGAATTTAGCGCTAATACGACAAAGATCTCGCACTAAAGAAATTCATGAAGTTAGCTTAAACCCAAATTCGGGAGCACCAACAATCGATGGCATTTTAATTCCAGGGGTACAAGTCGATGGTGGCTCCAGTGTGAATTTAATGAACGTGGATATAATGGAGGACTTGGATCTAAAGTAATTGCTATCTACGACATTGGTCTTGTGAATGACAGATCCTAGTCGGGTAAAGCCAATGGAAATCTTACGCAATATTGCCACTGTAACCACGGGATTGACATACAAAATTGATTATATTGTATTCCGATTACAAAGTTCTACGTTATCGTATCCCATTTTATTGGACAGACCTTGGCTTTATCAAGTCAAAGCTAAGAACAATTGGGATTGAGGCACATTGACAATTGAAAATGCCGGGACCAGATTATTCTACAGATGTATCCGGTACAATATCATGGAAAGTCTCAATTGCGAGAATCATAATTTACATCGGACAACGAAAGTCAATCGATTGAGGCAGATGACAATGCTATAGGTTCACCGCAATTTGGGGTAGGACAAAACACTTCAATAGCAAAGGCAGGAGTCTACCAATGTGGAGGTCCCGGCAAATATTTACTGCATCAAGAGGATGCGACTAATTCGAATCATGCTATTGTCAAATGGATGAACAATCTCACAGTCAATAGAGTGAGCACATTGAAACCAAATTTGGATGGTTCCCATATGTCGAATAATACAAGATATTCAGATCAAGAGAAGATAATTAAATCAGAGGTTGTTGAAGACCCTGTATGTCAATCTATTAACTTGGGCACCAATGAAATGCCACAGGTAATTAAAATATATGCCGATATTATAGGTACAAAATTGGATTCTTAGAAATAGTTTTTTGTCCATCACAAATCTGCCTTTGCATGGTCGTATGCGGATTTGAAAGAGATTCCAGTTGACGTTGTCGTACTATAATTACTTACAATATGTAAAAATTAGTGAAAACATGTAATATGTTTATAAGTCTTAATGTGAGTTAGAATAGTTAGTATGTTAATTTAAAATGAATTGAAATAAGAAAAATTATTTGGAAGTTAATCTAGTTTGATCATAGAGTTTATATTATATAGGATTTAGATAGTTAGTATAAAGATTAAGGGAAGGGAAGAATTAAAAGATGAAAATATAACTAGAAGGAGGCTTATTGGGAAGGATGAAAGTAAGGCATGGTTGGATGAAGGCAAGGGGTGAAGAACTTCATCCCTATTGGTCGAATACTATGCCCAATGGGCTTTGAGGAGGCTGCCCGAGGCCATATTAGGAATTAGGGTTCTTCTTTCGAGGCATTCGAGCTTTTGAGGCTAAGGTCAGAAGGTTTAGGGTTTTGGGTATAATTTGGGTGAAGATTTTGTATGATTTCGAATTCTTATGGAAAAGATATGAATGTTCAAAGATAAGGTGTCAATTTCATACCTACTGTCACTTCTTTTGGACATCACATACGAATACGGAGAGCAATGGAAGATCGGCGACTGGATTTGGAGGGAGCATTTTTTCGGCTACACATTCTACTTACTGTATAGTGAATTCTAAGATTGGGTGAAGGAGTTATGAGGCGTTGAAGACAGCACTTGTAATTTGAAGGCAGTAAGTATATCGTTTTGTTGCTAGTTATGGGTGAAGCCATATCTTGAGTTTCTGGACGAATTTTTGGCTCAAAATTTCCACAAGTGTGTGTAATTGAGTTAAGAAGCTTTAGATCAAAGTTTCATAGTATTTAAATAATTACTTTGTGAGATATAAAGGAAGTTGTACATGGGTGTAAAAAAGCTAGGGTTTGAAGCTACAGTTAGGGTTTTCAAGGTATCACAAGATCCAAGACGAATTTACAATTGAATTTTGATGTGGTATTTGCTAAAGATATATCAGTACTCCATGTAAAATTTGGAGTTGTTTAGACGGTTAGATCGTAAGTTATGAGCTGTTGAACTTCGGAAAAAATTCCTCATAAGGATATATAAGTTTTTTATAACACCTTATCAAGTATTTTGGTGTTCTTTGGATTTTAAGGCTTGTATATTGATGTAATTGCTCCAAAGGAGAGGAGTTTATATATATATAATTGTTACCTTTATATTTCAAACTTGATTGAGTATTTAGTGACAGCCAGAAGCCCAGCGCTTTCTTGAGGCAAACTCTCTCTACCCAGACATATTTGGTGCTTCCAGTGAGAGAGCCTTAAGGCACTAAAATTCTCAATAAATTAGAATGGGGGATCAAGTTCCAGGGTTTGGATTACCAAGTGGAGTAGGTGCTCATGATTTATTCAGGGCATTTGCTCAATTTATGGAAGAAAGGCAACAGGTGCATGAGGAGGATAAGAATACCACCAAAGCTTTATAAGTAGTAGTGGATAAGGTTGGGAGGTTTGATGGGAGGAACATCACTAAGTTCCTCAGGGTTTATACATGTGAAATGGAAGTGCATCAGGTTTCAGAAGTAAAGATGATTTCTACCTTTGATTTGGCAGTGGTACCAAAAATCAGAGAGAGGGTGCAAGAGTTGCATACTGAGACTATATCATGGAAGAAATTTGAAGAACTCTTGAAAGATGAGTTTTTTGAAGAGGATTCAGAAAGAATGATAAAACAAACTTTTTTGGATTGGATTGAGCAAAGGCCAGGGAATCAAATGGCTCCCAATGAATTAATCAGGGAATTTGAGGCTAAGTTTGGACAGTTACCACGACAAGAGAGGCATCTTTTGGAAACAAGGAAGACTGGATTGTTTTTACAAGCAGCTGATGAACATTTGGAGGATAAGCTACTCTTTTATCTAGCAGACAAGACATCTGAGAGTGGTTTTATTAATGATTGGAAGCTAGTAAAAGAGATAGTGGAGCTTTTGGCTAGGCAACAAAAGATTAAGACTCGTGGATTATTACCAAGGTTGGAGCCAATGCCTGCATCTCAAAATCTAATGCCACCTCAAAACGGAATCAAGACTATGAAGGATGGTACTCTTGAAGAACTAATTAAGGGCATACAGGACTTGAAGGTGGAAATGACTGAATTGAAGAAATCCCAGATGGCAAGCTCATCAAAGACAATTGAAGGCTCAAAGGAATTTATAGAAAGATGTATGTGGTGTGACAATCCAAACCATAAGCGTCGTGAGTGTAATAGCTATAAGGCTGCAATCAAGGATGGTATTGTGTATTTCAAAGAGGGCAGGATAAGATTCACAGGGTCAGATGAGCCTCTAAAGACTAATTTTAGAAAGGGTGGCATAAAAAAATTAGTAGATGAACAAACATCAAAGAATAGTGCCATAAAAGGGGAAGGAGCTGAGTCTTATTCTATTAAAGTTGAACAAAAGGGAGTTAAGGCTGTTTCTTTGCCAACTAAAGGAGTCATGATGAGGGGAGCTGAAGCTATCAGAAAGAAAATTGGGTGGAATGATCCAGTTGATGCTATTAGCATTAAAGCATATTTATGTGGAGACAAGCATGATGATGATATGCATGATGCTATGGTTGAGGAAAAAAGAGGTAGAACTATTCATGAAGAGGATGTTATTGAACCTGAAAACAAGAGGAGGTCTCCAAGAAGTAAAGAAGCTTCTAAGGAGCAAAAAACTGAGAAGGTATCTTCTTCTACTGATCCTAGTAGTGCACCATTACCAAAAGAGTGGTGGGAGAAGGGCAAAGAAAAGGAGAAAGAAGATACAAGCAAACCTAAAGGTAAAATTCCTACTTATAAACTTCAATCTGAGATTGAATCATCTACAGATATGAAGAGTATTTTAGAGAAGAAGATCTTGGATGCAAAGATTGAATTCACTTTAAGAGAGGCTCTAAGCATAGCCAAGAAGGATTTTCATGAATTAATCATCAATGTAATAAAGAGGAAGAGGCAAATCACAGCAGAAGCTATTATGGTAGAGGCATTAGATACTCGGGTAACTGTGGATGAAGAAGAAGAGATAGGACATGTATTTGCACAATTTGCAATGCCTGAAACTAGAAATAAGGTTGATATGGAAAATAAGGTTTCATTTAAACATGTTGAAGGTAAAAGAAAGCATCAAGTGGAATGCACACCTTTGGGATTTACAGGGATAAGGAAGGATGCACAAGAAGCAAGTGTTAATACTTGCTCCAAATGTGAAAATGAGAGAATAAAGAGTAATAGTTATTCAGTTCCTTATTGGGCTAGAGCTACTACAGAAACATATGTGAGATTGGGGGACTTTAAAGATCCAATTTTGGCCCTAGTTGATCATGGATCTGAAATCAACATCATGTCAAGGAAGATATATGAGAAGAATAAGTGGCCAATTGATATCAACCATGGTTGGGTAATCAGAGCTGCAAACAATCAACAACGTGATTTATATGGAGCTTGTCCAGCTGTAAAGACTAGAATTGGAGATGTAGAAGTGGAGCAAAATTTCTTTGTGCAAAACTTTGCTACATATCTGGTAATACTTGGTCAACCTTATATTACAGCTGCTAGAATGGAGACTAGAGTCTTGAATGATGGTTCACATTATGCCAGAATTCGGAGTTGGGATGGGAGAAAAGCTGTGCAATTTATTACTGTGAAACCTATCCATGAGAGACACAGAGAACAATTAAGAGGGATGCCCTTAGAGCCAGGAAATAACTTTGTGGATTTCTAAAAAGCACCCTTGTAAGATGGAGGCACATGGGTGCAAATGATTCATCTACCAACCCCAGTGTAGATAGTATGAATTTTGGATTTTTGAACTTATCTAGTAATGGATTTGTGAGTGTTCAAAAGGTTAAAGATTTAGATTCTATAAATAAAAAAAAAGGATAAAAAAACAAGAGAAGAACTTAAAAAGAGTGGGCTTAGTTTCAAGTGATGAAGCCATAGTTGGAGTAATAGAAGAAATAGGTTTGGAAGATGATTTGGTAAAGGTTTTGGAGAATCTGGCTATAAACATAGATAGAAATGCTATAGTAGAAATATATTCAAGAAGGACTTATGAAGGATTAGAAAGGATGGTAGCAAATGGTGGACTTGCTACAAACTATGGGTTGAAGCATGAGGCTAGAGTACAAACTAAATATAAAATTTAGTTTCTTGTTGGGATTGAGGCACATTGACAATTGAAAATGCCGGGACCAGATTATTCTACAGATGTATCCGGTACAATATCATGGAAAGTCTCAATTGTGAGAATCATAATTTACATCGGACAACGAAAGTCAATCGATTGAGGCAGATGACAATGCTATAGGTTCACCGCAATTTGGGGTAGGACAAAACACTTCAATAGCAAAGGCAGGAGTCTACCAATGTGGAGGTCCCGGCAAATATTTACTGCATCAAGAGGATGCGACTAATTCGAATCATGCTATTGTCAAATGGATGAACAATCTCACAGTCAATAGAGTGAGCACATTGAAACCAAATTTGGATGGTTCCCATATGTCGAATAATACAAGATATTCAGATCAAGAGAAGATAATTAAATCAGAGGTTGTTGAAGACCCTGTATGTCAATCTATTAACTTGGGCACCAATGAAATGCCACAGGTAATTAAAATATATGCCGATATTATAGGTACAAAATTGGATTCTTAGAAATAGTTTTTTGTCCATCACAAATCTGCCTTTGCATGGTCGTATGCGGATTTGAAAGAGATTCCAGTTGACGTTGTCGTACTATAATTACTTACAATATGTAAAAATTAGTGAAAACATGTAATATGTTTATAAGTCTTAATGTGAGTTAGAATAGTTAGTATGTTAATTTAAAATGAATTGAAATAAGAAAAATTATTTGGAAGTTAATCTAGTTTGATCATAGAGTTTATATTATATAGGATTTAGATAGTTAGTATAAAGATTAAGGGAAGGGAAGAATTAAAAGATGAAAATATAACTAGAAGGAGGCTTATTGGGAAGGATGAAAGTAAGGCATGGTTGGATGAAGGCAAGGGGTGAAGAACTTCATCCCTATTGGTCGAATACCATGCCCAATGGGCTTTGAGGAGGCTGCCCGAGGCCATATTAGGAATTAGGGTTCTTCTTTCGAGGCATTCGAGCTTTTGAGGCTAAGGTCAGAAGGTTTAGGGTTTTGGGTATAATTTGGGTGAAGATTTTGTATGATTTCGAATTCTTATGGAAAAGATATGAATGTTCAAAGATAAGGTGTCAATTTCATACCTACTGTCACTTCTTTTGGACATCACATACGAATACGGAGAGCAATGGAAGATCGGCGACTGGATTTGGAGGGAGCATTTTTTCGGCTACACATTCTACTTACTGTATAGTGAATTCTAAGATTGGGTGAAGGAGTTATGAGGCGTTGAAGACAGCACTTGTAATTTGAAGGCAGTAAGTATATCGTTTTGTTGCTAGTTATGGGTGAAGCCATATCTTGAGTTTCTGGACGAATTTTTGGCTCAAAATTTCCACAAGTGTGTGTAATTGGGTTAAGAAGCTTTAAATCAAAGTTTCATAGTATTTGAATAATTACTTTGTGAGATATGAAGGAAGTTGTACATGGGTGTAAAAAAGCTAGGGTTTGAAGCTACAGTTAGGGTTTTCAAGATATCACAAGATTCAAGACGAATTTACAATTGAATTTTGATGTGGTAGTTGCTAAAGATATATCAGTACTCCATGTAAAATTTGGAGTTGTTTAGACGGTTAGATCGTAAGTTATGAGCTATTGAACTTCGGGAAAAATTCCTCATAAGGATATATAAGTTTTTTATAACACCTTATCAAGTATTTTGGTGTTCTTTGGATTTTAAGGCTTGTATATTGATGTAATTGCTCCAAAGGAGAGGAGTTTATATATATATATAATTGTTACCCTTATATTTCAAACTTGATTGAGTATTTAGTGATAACCAGAAGCCCAGCGCTTTCTTGAGGCAAACTCTCTCTACCCCGACAACATGTGTGAGCACCAAATTATTTTGGAGGAGGATGTTATGCCAGTTCGTCCAAGACAACACCGACTTAACCCAAAATATTTCCATTTAGTGAAAAAAGAATTGGATAAACTTCTCAACATGGGTTTTATTTATCCTATTCCGCATAGTACATGGGTGTCACCAATCATGATGGTACAAAAGAAGAATGGGAAAATCAGGATATGTCAAGATTTTTGAAAGTTAAATGTGGCCACCAAGAAAGATTATTTCTCATTACCTTTCATGGATAGTATGGATAAGGTGTTGTCATTATCACCAAGTAGTAAAAGAATAGGAGTGGGGCACCAATTAAAGTCATTCTATGGTATTATTTTGGATTGGCTGGAGTGCCATTTTCTTATATTTCTTGTGTTTTGGAGAGTAGTAGTTCCAGTTAAGAGTTAATAGTGAGGAGCCAGTCACAAGTGTTGATTGAAGATGTCCCAGAATGGATGAGTCAGCAGTAGCAACAATTGAAATTTTGGGATGTCCAGATCTTGAAACTGGAAGCTCAACTCCGTGTACTAGGTGAGTACAATGAAGACCTTTCAGAGTCAATGGAAGGATTGGAAGAGGATGAAGATTTGCAGTTCGAACCAAAATCAGTGGAACCAATAACAGATATTGTGGCAATTGATTAATTAGATAGGCTAGAGGGATCGCAATTTTTGTAGAGTTTTGTTAGATAATTTTTAGATAGGTATCAATTGAGTGTTTGCAAGGACACTGCACAGATAGGAGTGAGGCTATGTAGAATAGATATTAATTCGTTTTTGAAAGATATTGGTAAAATATATTAATAGTCCATATAATAGAAAATTCAGGAAGACGGATGAATGATTTAGTTATTAAAAGTGGTTAATTATAGAATTTTGGTGTCTGGATAGAGAGGTTTTGCCTCAAGAAAGCGCTGGGCTTCTAGCTGTCACTAATTGCTCAATCAAGCTTAAAATAAAGAAATCCTAATTTTATATATATAAGTTCTCCTTTTGGGATAATTACACCAAATACTTAAGTCTTAAATAACCAAAAACACCCAAAATATGGTAGAAGTATTCTAAAACCTTGTATATCCTTATGTGGAAATTCTCTCGAACCTCAACACCTCATAACTCTTGATCCAACCGTCCAAACAAGATCAAAATTTACATGAAGTATTGATATGTTGTTATTAATTTTTACAACGAATTTCAACCGCAAATTCATTGCGGATCTTGAGATATCTTCAAAACCCTAACAGTCGCTTCAAACCCTAATCTTTATATATCCGCATGCAATTTTCTTCATATCTCACAAACCATAAGTTCAAATGCCACGAATCTTATATAAATAGCTTTTTAACACAAATTTTTACATTCTCTTAAAGTTTGAGCCATAATTTCGTTCGAAAACTCAAGTTATGGCTCCTAACACTACTTTGAACAAAACCGCTCACTTATTGCCTTTGATTTGAATGCGCTGTTTTTAACTCCCTATAACTCCTTCACATAAACTCCAAATGCAAAATTTCTTTTCCAAAAGATATGTTTCTTGTAGTTGCCCTTTTAGCCGCACCTTCCGATCTCCAAAAGCTTCCGTAAGACTCCTCTTAAACTCAAAAGAGTAACAGTAGGTCTCAAATTGATACCTTAACTTCAAACGGCTATAACTTATTCACCCTAACTCCAAACCCTATAAAATTTGTACAAAAATTGTAGTCAAAACCCTAAACTTTACAATCCTTGCCTCTGATTTCCTAATGGCCTCTTTGAAGTTGCCGAAACCCTTCTTAAGGTCGCAGGCAGCCTCCTCAAAGCCCATTGGGCATGGTATTCGACCAATAGGGATGAAGTTCTCCATTCCTTGCCTTCATCTGACCATGCCTCGCTTTCATCCCTCTCAATTAGCTTCCTACTAGTTTAGATTTTCATCCTTAGGTTTCCACCTTTTTCCAAGGTTTCATACTAAACATTTAGGTCCTATATATATATATATATATATATATATATTAATGTCAAAATCAAAAGAAATAAAGAAACAAAGTAAAGTTTCTTATTCCAACTCCTTTTAATTTAATCTACTAGCCACTCTAACATACATCTAGATTTATGAGTATATAATATGTTTTAACTATTTTTTACATACTATAAGCATTTACAGTACGACAACGATTAAAATCTAGAGAATCAAAGGAAAGTATATAGGATTTGTAGAAGTTAATTAAGATGCGAGATTGTGATAGTCATAAGCCAAGGGCCAGACTATGAGAGTTGTAAGCCGAGGGCCATCGCTGTGGTAGTGTGAGCCGAGATAAGCTTAGTGCTACCTCTTTTTTTTTGTTCGTTATTTTCTTTGAATAAGAGGATTGAGACTTTCTGAATATTGTGAAGTGAATTATGGAATGGAAATGTGATTGGTATTATTTGAGAAGAAGAAAGATTGAATGCTGAAATCTGATTGTAGTTCAGCAGAGAGAATGAGTCTGTGTTTGTGTGAAACATTGTAATGTGAATGGCAGTTCTATGTGAAGAATTCCAATGATTGGAACGAGGATAATTGTGTGCTGAAAGCTGTGAGGGCACAATATTATAGTTGGAGATTATGAGGGTGAATATATTAGTAGAAATAGCAGTTATTGATATGACTGAATTGTTGTAAGGAAGAGACCGATAAGGTCAAGGAGGAGATTATAGTTTCCTTATGTGTTCAGATATTAGAAATAGAGACGATACATTCAGGAGGTAATTGATTATGTGATCCTAACGTGTATGCTTAAGCAACTAGTCATTCCCCGTGTTCGAATCCCCCTATACAAGTTTATGCTGGGAGGTTTCTTTCGAAATAAGTAAAACAAGCAATCACAGACCATTTTGAATATAATGTCATGCCTTTTGGTCATACCAATGCTCCAGCGGTCTTTCAACACATGATGAATGACATCTTTCGAGAGCATCTTGATAATTTTATTGTCATCTATCTAGATGATATTTTGATATTTTCCAAGAATGTAGAAGACCATGGAAAATACATTTGTCTAGTCCTTGAAAAACTTTACGAGTAAAGACTTTATGCCAAGTTGAAGAAGTACTTGTTTAATCAAACTGAGATGGAATTTTTGGAATTCATTGCAACTATAGAAGGCTTCAAGATGGACCCTAAGAAGGTGGAAGCAATCATATTATAAGAAGTTCCAAAGATGATTAGAGATGTACAATGCTTTCTTGGCTTTGCTAACTTCTATCAAATCTTCATCATGAATTATTCTCAAGTTGCTGCTCCGTTCACTTGGTTGATATGTAAAGGCAAGCTCGAATGGGGACATCTAGCAAAAAAAGAATTTTAAGATCTTAAGATGATATTTACTATGGCTCCAATCTTGGTACATCCGAACTTTACAAAGGCCTTCTATTTAGAGATCGATGCTTCAAATTTTGCTATGGGAGCTGTACTTTTGCAGACAGGTACAGATGAGAAGCTTCATTCGGTTTTATTCTACTCTCAAAGTTTTCTACTACCGAGATCAACTATAAGATCCACGATAAAGAACTTCTTGTAATAGTGGATTCTTTTAAAGAGTGGCGTCACTTTCTCAAAAGAGCTGTGCATCTATTGGCTGTATATACAAATCACAAGAATTTAGAGTACTTCATGTCAACTCAGGTTTTGAATCATCGTCAAGCTCGATGAAATATGTTGCTATCTAAGTTTGACTTTGTTATTACTTATTGACTTGGGAAGCAACAAGGACTATCTCATGCATTATCAAGGAGATCGTATCTAGTGCCAAGGGTTGGAAAAGCAGTGTTTGATCAACAATATTCAACATTGTTGAAGTTGGAATAATTCAAGCTTTGCTCTGCTATAGTGCCAATTGATGCTGACTTCTTCAACCAAGTACATATTGTGACTATTGGAGATTCTGTAGCCCTCGATATTATGCAACGTGTCAATAATGACAAGTTCAAGGTGAAATGAGATCTTTTATACTTTGAAGAGTAGTTGTATATTCCAAAGGGACCAACACGACTCTGAGTTATCTAATCTCGACACGACTTTCTAGTTGCGAGACATTTTGGATTCAATAAGACCTTAGAACTTATTTTCTGAGATTTTTGGTGGTGCCAAATGTGGAAGGATGTTAAGGATTTTGTCCTCTCTTATGACATTTGTTCAAGATCCAAGAATCCTCAACATCGTCTTTATAGTCTTCTTTAGCCATTGCTTATTTCATATCGACCATAGTCTTCAATTTCCATGGACTTCATTACAAACTTGTCGCCATCAAATTCATTTGACAACATCTTTGTTGTAGTAGATCGACTTACAAAGATGGCACACTTTATCCCTTGTAAGAAAACATCATCAAGCAAAGACATAGTAAGGCTCTTCCTTAATAATGTGTATAGATATCATGGTTTATCAAATGATATCGTGTCGGATCGAGGAACCCAATTCGTATCAAAGTTTTGGAGATCTTTCTTTGAGATATTGAAGGTGGATATCAAGCTTTCTTCGACTTTCTATCCTTAAACTCATGGCCAAACGGAACAGGTGAATCAAACTTTGGAGCAATATTTATGATGTAGCATCAACTATCAACAAGATGATTGGATTGCATATCTATCATTAGTTGAGTTTGCATATAAAAACACCCTTCATGCATCGATTCAATAAACATCATTCTTTTCCAACTATGGATATCATCCGAAGCTTGATTTATTGAGTTTATCAACCAATAATAATCCGGCAGCTAAAGGATTAGTGAAACAACTATCAGAGCTTCAAACTACGTTGAAGCTTCAATTGCAAACTGCCCAAGAAGCTCACAAGGCGTCCTTAGATAAATTTCAGAATCAGGTACCTTCTTTCAAAATTGGAGATAAAATATGGCTGCTTCGACGGAATATCAAAACCAAGGAGCCATGTAATAAGTTGGACTATCAAAGATTGACACTATTTGTCATTCAAAAGCAAATCAATCCAATGGCGTATTTTCTAGGATTACTGGCTGCTATGAAGATACACCCAGTCTTTCATGTTTCTTTTTTGGAGCCTTATCGAGAGTCATCTTTTCTTGGAAGAATGCAATGTCCGCCACCTAGTATTGAAATTAAAAACCACGAGGAATATAAGATAAAAAAGGTACTAGATTTACAACGTAAGTCGGAAAAATTGGAGTACCTAGTGTATTGGATCAGATATGATATCAATGAGCGCACATGGGAATCAGCGAAAAATCTTATCAATACGTCGCAAAAGATACAGGAGTTTCATCGATGCTATCCTCAGAAACCTAAGCCCTTTTGATGAATTTTTTTTCATGAAGTCCCTTCTCCTTGAAGCCTCTTAATCCTCGACCTTACAAAGAAGGAGGAGAAGGAACCTCTAAAAGATATAGTTAGAGACTATAAATCTATAATTTGAGCCCATTCTTCCATATTTAGTGTTTGTTTTTTTGATTTGATATGAATAGCTAAGAAATAGATATTATACCAGTCATGTCTTCTGAACTGAGTATCTCATGAAGACAACCCTCAGATGAAGAACTGCCTATACCATGAAGAAGATGGAGGATACCTAGTAACAGGTTGCTAGTGATTGTGTTTGAGGTAGAATCTGCCTACGGTGATCTTCTCAAAGGAATGTTTGTAGGACATTTTCACAATGAAGACATGGAAGTTCATGCCTGGTCAGAAATCAAAGGCGTAGGATACTATTATTGGTTACAAGGACCAATGAACTACTTGTTGCATCAACAACAATTTGAGTATATTGTAAATACTATGCGACAAATTTTCAACTTCTTACATTGGTACCCACTCGCAATAGGAGTGCTTCTCAAAGAGCTCAAAGCTAAAGGAGGGAGTGATGACAAGGACATATACTAGGAAGTTGTAGAAGATTCTAAAAGGTTCTAGAAAAGCTTTGTAGTTTATAGAAGCTACTTGAGAAGTTTTCAAGCTCGTGAAAAGTGCTTGAGAAGCTTCCTAGCTTGTAGTATATATAAGAGCCGAAACTGAGGGAATCCTCAGTTTCAACAATACACCTCTTGGAGCTTTAGCTTACCTCTTTAGTGTTGTTTTTGTACTCATCTGATTAATCTAGTTCTTGCCGATTCTTCTTGAGCTTCTTATTTAGATTTTCACTTAGTATTCTAAATTCGTGATACCACCAAAGTATTGAAGGGTATTATTGGTAAAGTCAAAAGATTTCATTGAAAGAATATTACTAGGTTTTTTAAGATCTACACATTTAAAATAGAAATCTATAAAATTCTAGAAGACATGATGATTGAGACCTTTGATCTAATAAGTAACTCAACAATAAAAAAATAAGATAAAATAACTATATGAAAGTATCCATGTGAATATATAGACTAGATTTAAAGAGAAGTTAAAAAAATAATATTTTTATTTGGACATTGAAAGAATATTTAAGAGAAGTTTTCATGATTGGATGGAATAATAATCAAATAAGTAATAGGATCAAAAAAACTACTAAAGAAGTTTGAAAAGAAGTTTTGACAATTTCTATTATTTAAAAAGCTTCTTTTAGAGATGAAGAAATCAAAGTTATTTCTATAAGTTACAAAAGAAGTATTAGAAAATAGATTGTTTCTCTTTTTGGAAGATGGAATAAAAAAAGGTGGTTTTATTACCAATTAGAAAAGGTTGAAAGAAGTAATGAGCCTTATTGGCAAGCAATACTATGTATAGGTTAGAAGATTAGGGCAAGAATAGAAATAATATCAATGATAGTTGTAAAGGCTCTTTCAGCAACTTTGCCTACTTCTAGTCCATACAGCTCTTCAAAAGGTAAGACTAAAGAATTAATAAAGACATCCTTAAAGAATTAATAAAGGGCATGAAAGAGTTGAAGGTAGAAATGAATATTTTGAAGAAAAACACAAGGTTAGATACTTCACAACCAATTAAAAGATCAAAAGAATTTGTGATGAGGTACATTTGATGTGATGATCCAAATTACAAATATGATAACTATGGATCATATGAAGATGTCATAAAAAGTATCATTTTTATCTTCAAAGATGGTATAATTATAGATATTATAATAAATAGACTATTAGAAACTAACTTTTAGAGAAGTGATATAAAGAAATTGATATAGAATAGATTGAAAATATGCAACTCTTCACATGATAAGAAAGAAGTGACTTTTATCATTGAAAGTGAGCATAGCAAGGTATGAACTTTTACACATGTATCTAAAGAAGTAATAGAAAAAGAAGCATAAATTATTGTGAGCCAAATTTTATTATTTACAATATAGTTAGAATAAATATTAGAATAAATTAATGGATTTAAGAAGAAAAAATTTAGGTGTAATTAAATAAAATAAATTATTGAAAAAAAGTCTCATTTAGGTATTAAGAATCGAGTATAATTATAATAGTGGATAAAAAAATTATAATTTAAAATTAGATTAAATAGGGATAGTAGTGTCATATTGATAAAGCAATGAAGAAAGGAATAAATGATAGAAAATATGTTATCTGGATCCTTAGAACTAAAAAAATATATTAAAAATAATAAAAAGAATTAAACATATTATTTCTAAGTAAAAATAGAATAAAAAATATTTCTAAAAGAGCCTTTAACAATCTCTCATATGGATGTATTGAGAACTTCAAAAAAAATAAAAATAAAATAAAAATAAAAATAAAAATCCATAGATTGATGACATATTTTGTTATACTATTCTAGGTTGCGTAAGTTATAGTTTAGACAGTTCTAGACTGGTCAGGTTCCTATTGGAAGAGATCAAAGCATTGATATTGTGAATATGTGAACATGGTTTGATAGCAATGAGGATAGGACATGGCTTGGAAGTTAACAAAAATAATAGATTAGTTGAGATTCACTATATTGTTACAAGGTGATAGTTGATTTCCAATGGTTGTTAGACAACAAGTTCAAAAGAATTCTTATACATAATTTTTGATGTCATAATAAGAAATTGCAATGTTGTAATTAATATTTTAATATGATCATTTTTTTTTAAGGAATATAATGCATATATAAAATTTTACAAGCTAATTACAAGAAAATTTAAATAAATTATTAATTAATTAAAATTAATTAAAATAAAATCAAAAATAATAAAAAAATTATATAAATAAATATAAAAAGATAAAAATTATAAATAAATAATAATTAAAAAAGAAAAAATATCTAATCTTATGTGAATGAAGTTACTCTATTAGATTATTAAATACAATTAAGGTGGATTGATTTTGCTAATAATTATTAAAAGATTAATTATATGGAATAATTTAGTTGATGCAACCACTATCAAGGTTTATTTAATAAGTGAGCACAGTGAAAAAGAATCATATGCTGCAACAATGGAGGTCAAGTAGGGCAAAACTAATAAAAAAATAAGAAATAAAAGAGTCAATTAACAAGAAAAAGGTCCCAAGTAGTAGAAAAGCTACTCTAAGAGACAAACCAATAAGCAACTTGAGGCAAGAAGCATGATCTTATAAAAAACATGAATTTCAAATAATATACACACTTGCAATACGTGTAACACTTGGCAAATTTATTGGCCAAGTTTCTAATCTATCAATTACCTATAAATACATATAAAGATGGAATTGCATATATGAAGCTTTTAAAAAGCTTTTCTATAATATATTATTAAATATATTTATTTTTATCTATTCATAATATCTAAGTAAATATTAAAATAAATATGTATGTCTATAATATTATTCTCTCTTTTAGAAATGTGTTCTATAAGGAGCAGTGATCACATGTTGAGAAAGTCTAAGATTCAACAAATTATATTTGTCACATACTTTATTTCTTTCAAAGATAGTTGATAGGTCCTCTCAACCATCAATAATATTATATTCGAAGTTAAGTAGATTATCCTATTATTTTATCATTATTCAAGCTTTTATAACTTTTTTCAATCAAAATATTTGTAATATCATCAAAAATTATTCTACTTCTAGTAAAATCACCAAACATTAGAAATTCCTTCTAATATTGTAATACCAAATGTATTATATCTTGCCATCTATTCAAAATGAATATATTATTCTTAAAGATTCTCATGTCAATTATATTGTCTTGAAGATTTTTATCTCAATTACATTATCTTAAAGATTGTGATAATTATAATATTTCATCCAATAAGTTAGCAAATAATGGCTCTCAAATTCATTCTACTGACTATTAATTTTTTATTTTTTAAGCACCAAAAATACATAAAAAACACAAACAAAGATAAAAGATCAAATTCAATTTTTTTAAACTATAATTCATTTAAAGTAAAGATTTGCTATCTTTCATCTTGATTTTAAAAGATGTCTTCGATAAAAATATTAACCTTCTTTAATACATTTACAAGATTTTTAGTTGATTGTCATGTACATTCACTAATATCATATTTTTCTTAATTAAGAAGATATTTTAATTTACTTCAATATTGACTTGAGTCTAAAACTTTTTTGACCTTATTTTTTTTTTATTATGTAATTTTGTAGAAAAAAGTGGCATTTGTCATCTTCATGGTATATTTATTATCTTTTATGAAAAAATATATAGAATATAAGATGGATATTTATAGACTTTTATAAATATAATTAATAAATAATTGGATTAATATATTTACATATAGAAAAAAATCTAAGTCTATGATAATCTAATTTTATCACAAGGACAAATAGTCTTGATATTAGAATGTAATAATCATATCTTGTCACCATCATGGAATTGAGGTTGTTCTTTGCTATAAGCATTTATATTGAATTTATGTTATTCTTGAGCTTCTTTTAGTTGTACCTTTATTATTGCATGTAGCTTTAATGAACAATTTATCAAATCTTCTACTATATGATTATCAACTTTTAAAAAATCAAAAGTATTGAGTCTTGGATACTAATTATAATTGACAAAGAAAGGTGATTTTTGAGTAGAAACATTTATTATGTTATTATATGTAAATTGTATCAATGGTAAAAAAAAAATTCAATACCTTATTGGTAGTTGATGGTATAGCTCAAATATTCTTCTAAAACTTAATTCACTTGCTTTATTTGGCCATCAATTTGATAATAGAAAGTCAAAGATAATTTTATATCTACCTTCAAAATCTTAAAAAGAATTCTCTAAAATCTTGATAAAAATTATACTCTCTTATCCAATATAATATTCTTTAATAATTCATGATAGAAATAGATGTTATCAAAAAAAACTTAATTATTTCTTTACTTGTAATAGATTTTGTATATAGTATAAAATGTGCCATCTTAGTGAATTAATCTACTATCACAAATACAAAATCAAAAGAACTTAAGATTAAAAGATTTATGATAAAGTCCATAGAAATAAAATACCATTGTTGTTTTGAAATAGGTAATAGCTAAAGAAGTATATAAGATTGATGAAAAGGAGTTTTTGATCTTAAATAAATTTTACATGATTTTACAAAGTCTTTAATTGTCTTCTATATTTGAAGCCACTAAATATCTTTAGGTATTAGGTCTAAAGTTTTGTTATATCTAAAATATCCAACTATTAGAAAGTCATGATGAACTTGAAGAACACATAATTACACTCCACTTTTTAAAATGTATGATTGTACTTTGAAATAGAATAGATTTTTGTTAAATTTAAACTTAAAAATATTATATGACTTTGAAGAATTATTCTTAATATCATGAACAAGAAGATCAAAAGATATACTTGATTGAACTTGCTTGAAAAATTTTGAATCAATAGTCAATGTTGATTTCATTGCTTGAAGATGAAATGCTTTGGCTCCAAGAAAATCATTCTTTGATGATTAAAAGATACATTTCTTTCTTTTGGTAGAAGATAAGAACATCTAGAAAGGATGTTTAACAAATCTTATTTTTTTCTAAGTTGATAAGTGAACTTAATATCAAAACTTGATAAAGATATGCTTTAATGGACTTAGCAAAAATTCAAAATATGTACTGATGTGAAGTATTTAAGATTCTTGTGATCTGTGTATATGATGTTGTATTATATAAATTTTTTTTGAAAATATACTAAATACTTGGCTATAGAAAAGAAACTAGAACTTAAAATAAATTTATTACAATAATTTTAATAGAATCTTTAAAAAAAAATCAATTAAATTATAATAATGTTAATTAATCTTAAATTAAATCCAAAAAAAGTCTTTAGAACTTACAAAAAAATTTAAAGAAATTATAAATTAATTTTAATAAAATATGTGTGATAATTTATTTTATAAAATATCAAAAATAAAAATCTTAATATAATTCTTAAAAAATTCTAATGAAATCCTAAATTGATCTTAATTAAATCTTAAATCAAATCATAATGAAAATCTAATGAAAAATTATTCTAATCAAATCTTTAAAAAATCCTATACAAATCTTAAATCCTAATCAAATATTAAATCAAAACTTAATTAAATACTAGATTCTAAAATAATTCAAATCAAATCCTAGACAAAATTCTAAATCCTAACTAAACCTTAGGCTAAACTCTAATAAAATCCTAGACCTTAAATCAATCTTAATCAAATCCTAAATAAAATCTTAAATCCTAATAAAGTTTTAGATTAAATTTTAATCAAATTTTAACTAAATTTTAGATCTTAAACCAATCGTAATCAATTCTTAATCAAATCTTAAATCTTAAATAAACTCTTAATAAATTCTATAATAGATTAAAATTTTCATAACTAATGATTGAATTGTTTATTATGATTCAAAATTTGTATACTTTGAAACAATTAAGTAAGCAACAAGTAAAAAAGTTTTGAAAAAGATCACACAAATGAAATAGATGATATTCTCTATAAACTATGTTGAAGTATCAGCCAACCTCCTTCTCCAATATTAGTATTGATATTTCCAAGCTATGATCTCTTAATTTTATTGTTCAATTGATCTCAAAATTTTTACAATTATTGAAATTCAAGCGAGCTACCTTTGAACAAACTTATATTTTAATTCAACTAGTAGATTAATAGATATCTTAGAAATCTTAATTAGTACTCTAAATCCCAATTTTCAAGACCATAATCCACAAAACTCTCATATTCTTTACTTTAACTACTCAATTATCTTTTAATTTCTTGTATACATTCATAACAATTACAATAAAAAACTTTTATATTTTATCCATAAATATATTATGAAACTAAAAAAATCTTAAAATTTATAAATTTATTGTTATCTTTCAAAATCTAAATCCATTGAATATATAATTAATTTTTAAAATCCCTCAAAATCTTAATATTAATTCAAATAACATAAAATTAATTCTCAAAATCTTTTCACTAATTTTTTTTCCTAATCATGCTCTATAATCGACAAAAAAAATCCCAAAAACATCATAGGTATTTGGTATTGTACCTTAGAGTCTAGATTTGATCCTAGTTGCCAATTGGTCCTGTCTAGATATTAATTGTTGTTTTCTTGAAGTAATTTTTTCTAAAATCAACTTTTAATTCTTTATTAAATATGCTTAGATCGTTTATTTTTCTTATCTACTTTATTTTTTCTTATTTATGGATTTCTAAAGAAAGTGAATCTATTTTTATAAAAAATAATTCTAGTACTTTAAGATTTCACTACTTACCTATCTTTTATCTATATTTTTTATTATTCTTTTTTAACTATGCTCTTTTATAATAAAATTCTTTCTTTCTTCTTTTATCTAATGGTTGTTTTACTACATGACAATAGTGATTGATTTAAAAGCACTTTTTACATAATGACACTATTTTTGAAATAAGTCTATAATTACAAAAAATTCTTTTTTATAGATTTTATAGTTAATTTTGGTTACTATTAGATAGAATTTTTCATTTTCTTCCATTT
The DNA here is from genome assembly GCF_059467195.1 of Physcomitrium patens. Taxonomy (NCBI): domain Eukaryota; kingdom Viridiplantae; phylum Streptophyta; class Bryopsida; order Funariales; family Funariaceae; genus Physcomitrium; species Physcomitrium patens. The sequence continues at coordinate 4,367,149 of NC_143426.1, forward strand.
GCAATAAAATTATACCTATAACAAAGTCTAATGTGACTATTTTTATAAAAAATATTTTAAAAAAGGTGATATAATATAAAATTGGTGAAAAAATAAATAATGTCTTTAAGACTTCAAAAGATTTTTTAGCTTCTTTATTCCATTCAAATTTTATTTTATATGTCAAATATGTAAGAAGAGCCACAACTTGAAAAAATTTCTTAATAAAGATTTGATAATAATTGATAAGTCTTAAAAAATATTGCAAATCCTTAACTATTTTTGAGATCTTTTAAGCTATAATAGTTTAGGCCTTCTTAAGATTCATCATAAGACCATCATTTGAAATGATATATCTTAAAAAGTCAACTTAAGTAATATAAAATATATACTTTTCTATCTTTGTATATAATCCTATATTTCTTAGTTTTTGTGATATATGATAAATATAAAATTTACACTCTTTTGTATTTTTAAAATAGATTAAGATATCAATCAAGTAATTGATGACAAAGTTATCAAGAAACTCATAAAAAACATCATTCATTAGATGTTAAAAGAAATTGATGCATTTATAAATCTAAAAGATATGACATTATATTCAAAATGATTATATTTGGTTTGGAATTTAATTTTCTATTCATCTTCTTTTTTAATGCATATCAAATTTTATGCTCATAGTAGATTTATTTTTATATAGATCTTTCCTTCATTAAATCAATCAAAAAGTCTTAAAATAAAAGATAGAATATACATATTTTTTATGGTAATCTCGTTGAATCTTTGATAATTCACATACATCCATAGAGATCTGCCTTTATTCTTTACAAATAAGATAATAATCCTTGATAGAGATTTAGAGTATTATATGAAGTTCTTAGCCAAGTTCTCATCAAAATACTCCTTGAATGTAGCCAATTTTTTCTATAATAGGCTATAAGTTGGTTGAAATGGTGGTTGAAATCTTTCTTCAAGATCAATAGAATAATCATATGGATAATGCTTGAAAAGAATATGTATATTTTTCTTCTCAAAAATATCTTGATAATCTTAATATTGGCTTAGAATGCGACTTAAAATCTTTTTTCTATCAAAAAGAGGTGCGACATATATAGCAAAATTGACTCTTCTTTTGCAATATATATGAAAGCTTTTATATCTATCAATAGAAGTTTGGATGTATAGAACTTATGGATTTCTATTTGATTAGCAAAATCTTCGGCCATACTATAAGAAAAATTAAGATTATAAGAAATCCAATTTATTTAAGGATTATATTTTTTCAGCCATAATAATTCTAAAATGGCTAAATTAAAAAGAGATTTAATGACATTAAATATTAAAAAAATATTATGACTATTAGTTTTTATATCTAAAGGAAAAATTTCGTTAGTAACATCTCTAAAAGACAAAAAATTATCATCTATTAGTTCTACTTATAAATATTTGATTTTTTTAATTAAAGATATTTCTTATTTTTTAACAAAGGGTTTGTCAATAAAAGAAGCTAAGGCTCGTAAATCTAACAAGGCTAAGACTTTGTGATTTTTCAGTCCTAAACAAATTTCTACTGTAAAATAAGGTGAAGGATCTAAAGAGAGGATAGGATCTTTATTAGGTATCATATAAGATTTCAACTACATAATCTCTATTGAATTAGAGAAACTTATTTTTTGATACATTATTCCTCTTTGATAACCAAGCTCTTTATTTTGTGATTATGTTGTTTTTTTGGATAATGTTGAATAATGTGCTTGGATTTTTTTATAATATAAGCCTAAATCTTCTTAACAACAACGAATCTTTTTTTGTTTAGTAAGAAATTTAAAAATATATCATATTAATTTGCATAAGCTCTAGCCTAGATGAATAAGCTTTTGAAAATTTAATTGATGTTGCTATGACTTAACTTATACTTCTCCAATCAAATCTTTATTTTTGGTGTCTTGAAAAGGATTGATTCTTCCATGTAATGGCTTGAAAAATAAATTTCTCTAATGAATTTGCTCTTGACATCATTAATAATAAATCTTTGATAATTTCTTTTAACCCATATTAAAATTGATAAGAATCTTATCATTCTAATTCATATCATAAGTAAGGTTTTAAAAATTAGTAGCATATATGGTAGTTGAATGTGATGCTTATTATAAAGATATAAGTTTGATCTCTACTATCCTTTTTTTATCACTTTTTCTAAATATAGTTTCAAAGACTTTCACAAATGAATTTAAACATAGAATAGTAGTGATTTTTTTTTATTAAAGATATAGATCAAGAGACAATACTCCTAAAGAGAAATGCACTCATGAATTCAACTTGAATAAATCCATAAATGTATTTAAAAGGATACAATCTTAGATAGAACTTTACTTGTTGTAGAAATCTTTGAAATTTTGATCTTATTCTATCAAACTTTTGAAGCATACTTATCTTTGCCTTCTTTATACTTGTAAGAGCAAGACTTCTCAAATTTAGTTGTGAACTTAATATACTTGCTTCTCTAAATTAAATAATTTATAAGCATAAACTTTAAACTTTATTGTTGAATTTTTTTTTTTATAGAAATTAGAATATTACCTCTATAGTTAATATTAGAGATATATGAAATTTCCACCATAAGAATGTTAAAAAATTCAAAAAGATCTACAATGGTTATAAATCTATTTCACTTTTGTTAAGAGTAGCATCAAAAAAAAAAAACATCTTCTATAGAAAATTTAAATAAGTCTATAAGCCAATTTATTTGTGAGTAATTTTTTATATCTAATATCAAATAAAAAATTTCTACAATAAGAGATAGTTTAATCTCTTGAAAAAAAACAAAATCACTATTAGAAAACTAAAATATCAAATTGAAAGTAGGTAGTCTGCAATCTTTGAAATACAATAATAAAAGTGAGATAATCAACTTTTTTTTAAAAACAAGTCAAGAATAATAAGTAAGGACTCTTATCAAACTATCAAAGATATGAATCTCTAAGAATTAAAAGATTAATACACTCTTATGTCACTCAAATAAACAAGAGAATCATTTAAAGATAATATAATATTAAATTAGAATGGCTATTTCTAAAAACAAAACAACTAGAAAGTTTTGAAATAAGACTAATAAATAGAGATATAATAGGGTATAGATGACATATTTGTATTATTGATACATATAGATAGAAATTTGGAACTATATTTGAGAAGTTATGGAAGTTTTTAGAATTGAGGCTAGATTAATAGACCAGGTAGAATCCATCAATGAACATTGTAGAAAGAATTTATGGCGATTATCTAAGTAGAATCTATCATAGAATCTTCTAAAAGAAATTTAAAGTAGTTATTTAAGTGAAATCCATCTTCTATTTTAGTCTATTTCTATTTATATAATTTAAACTTTTGTATCCTATTCTATTTAATTTTGTTCAGTTTTATTCTGGTCTATTTTGTCCTACTTTATAATGAGGTTTTATGTTGTTGTGGATTTGAAGAGTCTTAGATACTCAAGATAGATTGGTCCTATTTTATTGGTATCAAAGTTAGTATTAGATTATTCTTTGATAGTGTATTGATAGCCATCATTTAATCTGAGGCCAATTGTTATAATCACACTAAATATTGTGTTGAGACTATCACAAGTTATTCTTAAAAAATCAATTGGAAGGTGAAAAGGCATAATAACAGCGGATTCTAGCAAGAAAATTACTACATGGAAGATATAGTAGAATAATCTCAGATAGAGGCTCAAATACAGCACCTTTTAGATCAAATAGCTACTTTGCAAGGGCAAATAAAAGCTTCAAGGATAAGGAAGTTGATATTTGTTAGGCTGAAATTGAATAAGCCTAGTACATATTCTAAGACTTCAAGATAAGAAGATGTATGTCAATGGCTCTTTAATATATAACAATACTTCCAATTGTCTAGGACAAATTCAATTAAAGAGATTATGTATGCATTCAGCATTTAATAGATGTGACAACCATTTGCTAGCGACATTGAGTTCAAAACTATGGAACTCAAGGCAAATTTTGTAATTGGGAGGAGTTTGAGATTGAATTTAGGAATTAATTTTGATCCATCAATGCAGAAAAGATAGCATGCAATCACTTGGCAAATCTTACACAATCTAGGTTAGTGCAAGATTATGTCTTTCAATTCATGTCTTTATGTCTTTAAATTAGGAATGTTTCAGAGGAAGAGGTGATGGATCAATTTTTATAAGGTTTGAAATCTAGAGTCTAACAAGAGGTGGAATTAAGGCATCTACAAATGTTTGAAGAGGTAATTTGGATTGCAGAGAGGATCCATGCTATACATTATAAAAATTGTGGAAGATGACCTATAGCACAAAGTCTTATGCTACTATCTAATACTATGGCACAATGTCCAATGCCAATAGAGATTGGTGCCTTATAAGGATCATTGAGACCACAAAGATGACAAATACTGGTACAACAAAGATTGTATTTCTTTTATCGAGAGCCAGGCCATCAAATTGGAGGTTTGTTCAAAATAACAAAATTCAATGACCAATAAAATAAGGTGGATTCATAGTCTTGAAACTCAATAAGTTAATAATGAGACACAACAAGAAAATGAGGCTTTTTAGTGATGGCATCAAGGGCCAATATTAGAGATAGTTACTATCTCTCAAAAAAAAATCGCATAGCCTTGGACAACTATAAAAAAAAATCGAGTGGTGTATCTAACAAGACTACTAAGAAGACAACCATGTCAAATACTTGTGGATTGTGGTTTTATAGAAAATTTTATCTTAACTAAAATTACCAATCAACTTCAGATTAAAATTAAGGTAATCAAGAAAAGAAGTATATACCTTGTAAATAATTGAGAGAACATATTAAGTGAGACATGTAAAGAAGAAATCTTGAGATTGATTGATATCTACATTGTAAGAGAGATGTTTAAGGTAACAAAGCTATCTTTTCAAATAGAACTATTGCCTAGAATCAAACCAACAAGTCGATTAATTTATTATCTAGCACTAAATGAACTTGAAGAGTTGCAAAAAATATTGGACAAACTCTTGGAGAAGGACCTTCTTTGAAAAAGAACATCACCATGGAGAGCACTTATATTCTTTGCACCTAAGAAAGATGGTGGACTTCAGCTTTACATCGACTATCAAGGCCTCAATAAACAAATTTTTAAAAATGCATATCCACTTCCACACATAGATAATCTTCTTAATCAACTTCAAAGTGTTACCATCTTTAGCAAATTAGATCTTTAGAATGGATATTGGAAGAGACTTGTTGCCAGAGAGGATATTGAAAAGACGAATTTTTGTACACACTATGGACATTTCAAATGGCTTATTTTATCTTTTGGCTTCATCAATACTCTAGCCTTTTTTATGGATTATATGAAAAAATTGTTTTAAGACTTTTTAGACAAGTATGTAATTGTCTTCATTGATGATATCCTTGTATATAATAAAATCCTTGAGGATCATAAGCAATACCTATGAGAAGTGCTATGCTAGCTACAAAATAGTCACTTCTATTGCAAGTAATCAAAATGTGAACTTTAGAAGTGAAAAGTCACCTTTTTAGGACATATGGTGTCCTCCAAAGGCATGTGCATGGAGCAAGATAAGATAAAAGTAGTAAAGGATTGGCCAATCCTAAAGGATGTTTCTGAAGTCCATTCATTTTTAGGCCTTACTCGATATTATTGCCATTTTTTTTGAAGATTTGTATACATTACTGCCTCATTGATAAACCTATTGAAGAAAGATGTTCCATTTGAATGGAAATTGGAGTAGCAAAGTACCTTCAATAGATTAAATGAGGCACTTGTTACTACTATAATATTGTAACTATATGACTTCAACCTTCTTTAAACACTTGATATTGATGCTTCTGACTTTGCTATTGGATCAGTCCTTTAATAAGACTTTGGTATATGCCTTTAATTTATGGCATATAAATCATTCAAACTAAAAAGGCAGAGTACAATTACTTTACATGTGATCAAGAGCAATTAGTAATTATATATACTACAAAGATGTCATGACACTATTTGTTGGAAAAGCCAGTAGTTGTTCAAATTGACCATCAATCCTTGGTATATGTTTTGCACCTAGAAAATATGAAATCATGACATCATCATTGAGAAGAACAGTTGTAGCTTTTTTGTATCTAGCTTGACTATAAGCAAGATCAATAATATACTATATCAAAAAGCTTATTACAGAGACTAGACTTGAAGGCCAAATCAAGATACAAGGTTGAAGTTACTACCATTAGTAATGTTATTTCAAACCTAATCAAAGAGACAGAATGAAAAGAAGCCATACGTTGAGATGCTTATTTCAAAATGGTTAGCGATTGGCTGAAAGTGAGTAATGTACAATATCAAGATTATAGTCTTAATGATAGTTTATTCTATTTCAAGAAACAAATTTATATACTTGACAATGGTATACTTTGGACATGTATATTTCAAGAAGGACATAACATCTCAATATCTGAACATTTAAGGCAAGAAAAGACTCTAGAACAAATCTCAAAGATTGTCAAGGACAAGAACTCGATGAAAGCTAAAGAGTAAGTGAGACTTTTCTCAAAAATAAATAGGACAAAATAGAAATATGTATATTAAGAAAGAAACTGGAATGGCTATTGCCAAAATACAAGAAAACTAGAGACCCTTGAAACTAGACTAGAAGCAAGAAAGGAATTGACAAGAGTGAAGAGGGCTTCACTCTTGCCTCTATATATACTATCTAACTAGAAGCCACGTGGCGATGTTCTATAAGACCTCCAATATATGTTGACTTTCTAGGCCACATGCCTTTGCTTGCAAGGCAAGTTTTCTATGGATGGACCACGTAGTTAGCTTGTTCTTTAAGCTTCCAACATGCGTGGCACATGGCTAACTTGTTGACCAAGTTTCTAACCTAAAAGTCAACTATAGACTCCTATAAAGTCAAAGCAGCGTCTATGAAGCTTCTAAGAAGCTTCTCTAGAAGATATTACACAATTAACCTACTTTTACATATTTTTATCTATTCATATAGGTAATTATATGTATGTCCGTGACAAAGATATGATTTTGGACATATTTTTATCATGACGTTTGAGCTTTTATATGCTCATGTGAATCATATTAACATAATAAAGCATACAATATAGTGTCTTTTAGACTATTACAGCCAATTCCACTATGTATGGCACATTGAAAGTATGAGACTATGGATCTCATTATATGTTTATTGTAGATGCCTCATAATCATATTATGATTATTGTCTTTGTCGATCAACTCTCAAAGCAACTATACTTAGTCACGGTGCGCTTGGATATTGATGCTCGAATACTTGTACAAGTCTTCTTTGATATTGTCTTTTGTCACTATAGATTACCTTGTATTATTGTTTCAAATTGAGATCCATACTTCATGAGAAGTTTTTGATAAGCTTTGTTTAAGCTACTAGACACATAACTTGTCATATCTACAGCCTTCCATCTCCAAACAAATGAATAAAAAAAGTGTACAAGTTAGACCTTGGAAGATATGCTATAGATATTTGTGATAATTCATCATAATGATTAGAATGAATATTTAACATCCTTGGAGTTTCCTTACAATGATAGTATTTAAGCAAGTATTAGCTATTTACTATTTTTCTTTAACACTAATTAGCATCCAATTATGCCATCAATTCTCCATTCTCCCATCAACTCTAACAACTTGACAATGGAGGAGTTTATATAATGGCTTACAATGGCCTTACATGAGACATTGTATTATCTTCTTATTGTACAAAATTGATAGAAGCAGGCTACAAATAACCACCAATAACATAAGACCTTTTGAGAGGTTGATCATGTGTTATTCTCCAATGCCAACTTATTATATACTACATCAATCTAAATCTATAAACTGATACCTTGGTAGCTTGGACCTTTCTACATTTTTGCAAAGATTTTTGATGACACATATTACCTCAAACTTTTGTCATATATTTGGATCCATCTAATCTTTCAAATTTTGTAATTGAAGGAATTTCATACCTAGTCAAAGCACTTTTTGAATCGACTCCAACTACTACTATCTTGAATTGTAGTTGATGACCAATAAGAATATGAAGTAGATAGCACTTTAGAGCATTGTTACCTTTGGCATGGCAATAGATGTGTACAACTTCAATACAAAGTTCTTTGAAAAGATTATTCCATCCATGATGCAATATGGGAACCTGCACAATATCTCATCCATTGCCATGAGACAATTTGGAAATACCATAGAGAGCAAAATGAGGATGTTCCACATTAGTGGGGGAAGATTAATCATAACATGGTACAAATAAAATATTTATATTATTGATACATAGAGATAGATAATTAGAACCATGTTTGAAAAGTTGAAGAAGTTTCTAGAATTGAGGCTAGATTAGTGGACCATATAGGATCTATTGTGGAACATTCAAGAAAGAATTTAATTAATTATTTAGATAGGATTTATCTTGGAATCTTCTAAAAAGAGTTTAAGGCAATTATCTAAGTGGGATCCATTATCTAGTAATATTCTAAAAAGTCGAGGGTAGTAGAACAAAATATAAATATGACTGGCTAAGGCCTTTTAGGATATCTCGTCAAGTATGACTTCGAACCTTCACTCTTAATAAAGTTTGGTTTTTCATCTTCCTATCTAATTCTATTTTATTCTATTTCCATTTACATAATTTGATCTTTCATGTCCTACTCTATTTTGTTCTATTCAATTTTGTTCTAGTCCATTTTGTTCTACTTTGTGATGAGATTTTATGTTATTGTGGATTTGAAGAGTCTTAGATATTCAAGATAGACTAGTCTTGTTTCAAAGGATGTGTTGACAAGAGTAAAGAAGGCTTCACTCTTGCTTCCATATATATTATCTAACTGAAAGCTATGTAGCAATGTCCTATAAGGCCTTTAACATGTGTCTAATTTATAAGACACATGTCTTAACTTGCAAAGCATGTTTCATATATGTGCATCTTATTATTAGCTTCTATAACAAGTTATTAATACATATAATATGTGACTAACTTATTCGCCAAGTTTTTAATCTATTAATTATATATAGACATATATAAAGATAAAATCACATCTATTAAGCTTCAAAGAAACTCTCTTATAAGATATTATCAAATTAATTTATTTTTATATATTCATAATATTGAGGTAATTATTGAAGTAAATATGTATGTCCATTATAAGTCTTCTATTTCACATCTAAGAGCTATATTTTATTTCCAAAATAGAAGTAGAAAGAGAAGATAAGCATTAAGAAGAACAAAGAAAAAGAAGACAATATTAAAGTAAAAGGTAAGGCACAAGCTTATAAATTCTAATCTGATATTGAATCTTCAATTGATATAGAAGATATTTTGGAAGAAAGGATTTTAGATGCTAAGATTGAATTTATTTTGAGAGAAATTCTCGTTATTACCAAGAAAGATTTTTATAAGTTTATCATTACTATAATCAAGAGAAAGAAGTAAGCAACAACTTAGAGAATGATAGTAAAGAGATTAGATATTCTGATGATCAAAGAAGAAGAAAAAGAAATTAGAGAAGCATTTGCCTTGATATGTGATAATGTAGATAGTGGTCATTAAAGCAAAAGGCATAGAAACATTCTTGTTAAGACTTAGAATACAAAAAATAAAGTTATAAAAGAAGTTTTGTATGATGAGTTGGAGGATAAAGTGCAATAAATTTTTTTGTATGATAGAATAATCAATATCAAGGTAGAAGCAAATATTAGCAAGAATCAAGAAAAACAAGTTATAATAAAAGCCAAGGTATTACAATGTAAAATTAATAAGATATAGAAGATTCATAGTGAAGTTTTGACAACTCATATTCATTCATTTTAGACAAAAATTACTATAGAGATAGGTGTAAAGATTGGAGGTCTTAAAAAAACAAACTTAGTATTAGTAGATTATAGCTCTAAGATCAATATCTTGTCTAGAAATGTTTATGAGAAGAAAAAATGACTAATTGATATATTAACTATGGATGGATGTTAAGAGCGGCCAACAACAAAAGAAATAAAATTTATAGAACATGTTCAATAGTGGACATTAAAATTGGTGATGTAGAGGTGAATCAAAAAAAAATTGTAAAAAATCAAAGAAGTTATCCAATTATTTTGGACCAACCATATATCATTGTAATAAAGATAGAGACTAAGGTGCTAGATGATGGCTTATACTATAATAACGTGTTGGATGATGGCTCACACTATACCAAAGTGCATAACTGTAATAAAAGATTTTCAAATAATATTCTATAAATTTTGAAGACTTTATAAGAAAAAATCATTACATTTATTGATGTGATAGTAGAGATTCACTCAAGAGGCTTACATAAAGAGATATTGAAGATAGCTATTGAAGCAAGATTGGTTGGAAATTATGGCTTGAAAAATGAAGCAATGGTGAATATTAAGTATAAGACTATAATAAAGAAGGTGAAACTAGTGGCAACACAACTGCCCTTGGACTCTGAAGTTTATATCAAGAAAGTTGAAGAAGAGCCTAGATTAAAAGACACAAGAAGGAGTAGGCATAATTTTATGGGAGAAACATTGATCAAGCTAAAGATTAGAAAGAATGAGTTCTTAAAAGAACTTGAGAATAAAAGATTTCAAAAAATGATTTGTAAATATGAAAAGATACAAATAGAGATACTTAAATCATTTTTGGCCTTATATTCTAATTGATGGTTCACAAAAAAAAAAAAAAAAAAAAAAAAAAAAAAAAAAAAAAAAAATGAAGTTCATTTAAGATATATAGTCAACTAATAAGATAACAATTAGAAACAAAACATTATAACATATTATAGATGAGATTGTTGAAGCTTTTGTATGATATACCATATATTCTATTAGATATCTTTATTTTTGTTCTGATCAATTTTAACTTACATCAAAACATATAGATTTGACAACCTTGAACACTCTATTGGAACTTATGAAAATATGCACTTTGCTTCAAGATGCTATAAACTCACTAGCTCAAATCTCGAGGAAATTCATGCTTGAGAAGACTATATTAATAAAACAAATATAAGTGATAAAGATCATTATTTTAGAGAAGATCTTAATAGAAGTAAGTTGAGAGGCATTGGTATCTATATGAGTATGATGAAGATATAAGAAGGTTGGTCAAATAAGGCTTTCAAAGACATCAGACATTATTCTTATGGTTATATTTTGAGAGAGAATTTCTTATAGAAGAGGCCAAAGAGAAAGAATAGAGTACCATTGAAAGTGATAGATGATGCAGAGATGAAGAATTAAGTTCTTAAGAAATTTCATGATATACTTTTGACAAGCAACAAAGAAATTTGAACCATCTACTATAAGATCAAGGAAAAATATTGATAGAAGGCTCTTTTTAAAGATATGGAGGATTTTATAGCTTTTTACATAAAATGGTAATTATAATCTAAAATGAAATTTAGAGATGAGTTGCATCCTATCTATCCACTTTCTATAAATTTCCAATGAGTGATTGACTTGGTGGCTATGCTATTGAAATTATGTAATATGAAGTATTTTTTTTTTTGCAAAAAAAGATATTTCAAATTATATTCAAGCTTTTAAGACCTAGATTGCAAATAGAGTGTGTAAATTTATTTGAAAAGATATTTTTAGTAGATATAATAGCATTAAAAGGATGAAGGCTAATCAAATAAAATTAGATATAGTAGAAGCCAAAAGAAAATTCAAAGATGACAACTTGAAGTTGACAACTACTTATAATCTTGAGACTAATAGCAAGAATAAAAGAAGACATCCTCCTATTGTAAATGCTCTTATCAAAAATTATAGAGATAAGTCACAATAATAGCCAAGACTTCTATCATTTATTTTATGGGTAGATAAAACAAATCATAGCATTATTACTAGTTATATGCCTATTGAATTGATATTGATTCAAAAGCCAATTATGCCTGTGAAAGATTTTGTATCTACTTGAATATTATTAGATTAAAAAGATGGAATCTCAACAAAGAGATCATGATAGCTCTAGATTCAACAACTTAAAAGATTGCTTGAAAATCAAGAGATTGCATTGAAAAAACTAACAAGTACTAGATTGAGGGACAAAGAGAGGTTTTACAAAACTCACCATTTCAAATCCAAATCAATTAAAATTGAAAATAAGATGTGAGCATTTGATAGTTGTTTGTAGCATCAACATAGCACTTTTAGAAAGTTTGCTTAAAGATAGTTTGATCTATATGTAGCAGTAAGAATACATAATAATATAACCATTCTTTTTCTTATGAATTGGATGGTAGAAAGCTGAAGATATATGTGGCTAAAAAATAGATAAAGTATTTAAGATAAAATATAATAGATTTAGTCCAAATAATCTTAAAAAAATTTTGAATTTAAATCTATACTAAATAAAAGATATGGAGAAATTTGAAGAAGATGAAGAAAATAAATATATTTATGTTGGTGTGAGCTCTCAAATATACTCTAAAATTTAAATTTTTGTTATTTCTTATTTTATGATAATTAAACATGTTAAATTAGGATTTATATAAGTAGAATTTAGTTTTATAAAAAATTTAGGATAAATTATAATTGAGTATGGATTGAGGCATGTGAGTAGTTGATCTTAGCTTAAGAAGGTATTTTGAATACAATAGTGAAGTTAGATTTATAAAAAAATGCTTTCTTGACCACTAACAAGAACCATCAGCCTTAGTAATGAGATTGGCTTTTGGATGAATGAAGGCAATAGATCTTAAAAATCAAGGATGGAGATGTAGCCACCATTCTATGAGCCTCCACTCAATTTTATAAAAGAAGCTTGATTTTCCAAGCCCTCTTTCTGTCAAAGATAAAGACTCGATGAGGGAAAATATACACAAAAAGGCTATCTCGATATAATAAGTCAAAATATAAACAAATATGTATATTAAAAGGAAACTGGAATGGCTATTGCCACAAGACAAGAAACTAAAGACTCTTGAACCTGGACTAGGAGCAAGAAAGGAGTTGACAAGAGTGAAGAAGCCTTCACTCTTGTCTCTATATATACTATCTAACTAGGGGCTATGTGGCGATGTTCTGTAGAACCTCCAATATGTATTGACTTTGTAGGACACATGTCTTGACTTACAAGGCAAGTTTTTCTAAGTGTGGGCCACATAGCTAGCTTGATCTTCAAGCTAACAACATGTGTGGCACATGGCCAACTTGTTGACCACGTTTCTAATCCAAAAAGTCAATTAAAGACACCTATGAAGTCAAAGCAGCATCTAGGAAGATTCTAAGAAGCTTTCATATTAAATATTATAGAATTAATCTACTTTTATCTATTTTTACTTACTTCTACTTATTTCTATATGTAATTATTAGCTTACATGATTATGGCCGTGACATTACCCCCCCTTCTAGAGACGAGTTCCACGAGGAGCGGTCATCATATGTTGAGGAAATCTATGATGCGACGAATTATATTCGCCACATACTCTGATCTTTGTTCTCTTCGAAGATGATTGATAGGGCCTCTCAACCATCGGTAGTGTCCCATACCAGGGCGGGAAGACCACCCAATTATTTGATCATTGTTGAGGCCTTCGTAACTTCCTTCGAATAGAATATTTGGAACACCATCAGGAGTTGTTCCTACCTCTAGCAAAATCACCAAACATCGGGAGTCCCTTCCCAAATCGTGATACCAAACGCGTTGTATCTCACCATCTATTCAAGGAAGAACATGTCGTTCTTGAAGATCTTCATCTCGATTGCATCGTCTTGAAGGTTGTGACAATCGTAATGTCTCGTCCGGCAGATCAGCAAACGAAGGTTCTTGAGTTGAATCTGCTGGTTGTTGGCTCTCTATCTAATTAGCGTCACAAATGCAAAGAAGTTACAAACAAGGATAGGAAATTGAATGTTATCTTGCCTCAATCTTGTCTCTTTTATAAGAGAGATTTTCATCTTGGTTTTGATGGATGTCGTTGATGAAAAACTTTGACTTTAGCTCATGCATTTGCTAGATTCCTGGATGGCTCCCATGTGCGCTCACTAATATCATATCCGTGCCAATGAACAAGATATTCCAGCTTATTTTGGCGCCGCCTTGAGTCTAATATCTCTTCCACCTCAAATTCTTCATTATTATCTACTTCTATAGGAGGCGGTGGCATTTGTCTTCTTCCTTGTATATCCACTGTCTTATATGGTTCAAGAAGAGACACGTGGAATACAGGATGGATCTTCATTGACTCCGGTAGATGTAACCGATATGCAATTGGGTTGATCTGTTCAGAAACAGAAAAGGGGCCAAGCCTACAATAGTCCAACTTGTCACAAGGTCGAGTAGTCTTGATATTGCGATGAAGTAGCCATACCTTATCACCCACGTTGAGTTGTGGTTGCTCCTTACGATATAGATCTGCGTTTATCTTTTGTCGTTCTTGAGCTTCCTTCAATTGCGTCTTCATTATTGCATGTAACTCTGACAACCGATTTGCCATATCTTCTGCTGCAGGATTCTCAACTTTTGAAAAATCAAAAGTATCAAGTCATGGATGATAGCCATAATTGGCAAAGAAAGGTGTTTGTTGCGTGGAAGAATGTACCTTATTATTATAAGCAAACTCTGCCAATGGCAGAAGGGTTGTCCAATCATCTTGGTGGTAGTTGATAGTACACCTTAAATATTGCTCCAAGACTTGGTTTATGCGCTCTGTTTGTCCATCGGTTTGAGGATGGAAAGTCGAAGATAGCTTTATGTCCACTTTTAAAATCTTGAAAAGGGTCCTCCAGAATCTTGACATAAATTGAGTTCCCCTATCCGATATGATATCTTTAGGTAATCCATGATAGCGATAGATATTATCAATGAAAAGCTTAGCTATTTCTTCACCTGTGATAGATTTTGTACATGGCACAAAATGTGCCATCTTGGTGAAACGATCTACTATCACAAATATAGAATCATAAGATCTTGAGCTTAGAAGATCTGTGATGAAATCCATAGAAACAGAAGACCATGGTTGTTCTGATATAGGTAATGGCTGAAGAAGTCCGTAAGGTCGATGACGAGGAATTTTTTATCTTGAACAAATATCACAAGATTGTACAAAGTCTTTGACTGACTTTCACATTTGTGGCCACAAAAAATCTCTTGATATGAGTTCCAAAGTCTTATTATATCCAAAGTGCCGTGCTGCTGGAAAGTCATGACGTGCTTGAAGAACACGTAAACGTGCTTCTCCTTCTGGAACATATAGGTGTCCTTCAAAATATAATAGATTATTCTTGAACTCGAACTTAGAAGGATCATGAGACTTGAAAGAATTATTCTCGATATCATGAACAAGAGGGTCTGAGGACATACTGGACTAAATTTGCTTGAAAAAAGTTGAATCAACAGTCAATGTTGATTTCATTGCTCGGAGATGAAATTGCTCCGGTTTCAAGAGGACCGTTCTTTGTTGCTCAAAAGCTGCATCTCCTTCTTTTGGTACAAAATAAGAACGTCTAGATAGGGCATCGGACAAACCTTGTTGTTTTCCTGGCCGATAAGTGATAATGAACTCGAATCTTGATAAAGACATACTCCAATGAGCTTGACGACGATTCAACACGCGTGCTGACATGAAATACTCGAGGTTCTTGTGATCTGTATACACAGTGACTGGACTAGAAGCGCCTTCTAGATAATGACGCCATTCTTGAAAGGAATCCAGGATCGCAAGAAGTTCTTTATCGTGGATGTTATAATTGATCTCGGCTGCTGAGAATTTTCTTGAATGAAAAGCTATCGGATGAAGTTTGTCATCTGTTCCCATTTGTGATAAAACTGCACCCAAGGCAAAATCTGATGCATCTGTTTCCATAAAAAATGCCTTGGAAAAATCAACACGATATAAGACTAGTGCAGAGACAAACGATGTCTTCAAGGCTTCAAATGCTTCTTCCGCTTCTTGATTCCATTGGAATTCATTTTTACTAGTCAAGCGTGTAAGTGGAGCTGCAACTCGTGAGAAATCTTTGATGAAGATCCGATAGTAATTGGCAAATCTCAAGAAACATTGGACATCTCTTACTGTCCTTGGAATCTTCCAATCCATGATTGTTTGGACTTTCTTAGAATCCATCATGAGACCATCATTTGAAATGATGTATCCTAAAAAGTCAACTTGAGTAGTGTGAAATACACACTTTTCTATCTTGGCGTACAATCTTGCATCTCTAAGTTTTTGTAATACTTGACGAACATGTATTTCATCTTCTTCGACGTTCTTAGAATAGATCAGAATATCGTCTAGATAGTAGACGATAAAATTATCTAAGAATTCACGAAATACATCATTCATGAGATGTTGAAAAGCAGCTGGTACATTCGTGAGTCCAAAGGGCATGATATTATATTCGAAATGTCCATACCTGGTTCGAAACGCAGTCTTCCATTCATCTCCTTCTTTGATCCGTACTAGATTATATGCTCCTCTTAGATCTATTTTTGTATAGATCTTAGCTTGATTCAACTGGTCAAGGAGTCCTGATATCAAAGGTAATGGATACCTGTTCTTGATTGTGATCTTGTTGAGTCCTCGATAATCAACACATATTCGTAAAGATCCATCTTTTTTCTTTACGAATAGAATTGGAGCTCCTGCTGGAGATTTTGAATGGCGTATGAAATTCTTCGCTAAATTCTCGTCAATATATGTCTTGAGTTCAGCCATCTCATCTTGCGATAAACTGTAAATTGGTCCAAATGGTGGCTGAGTTCCTTCCTTGAGGTCGATTGAACAATCATATGGGCAATGCTCAGGAAGAATATCTGCATTTTTTTTCTCAAAAACGTCTTGATACTCTTGATATTGACTTGGAATGCCACTTGAAGTCTTTATGTTTTCAGAAATAGGTGCAGCATAAATAGCAAAAGTTGATCCTTCTTTTGCTGCGTGTATAAATGCTTTTGTACCTATCAGTATGGGTTTTACTATACTAGACTTGTAATTTTTTACTTGGTTGGTAGAACTATTAATAACGCTCTGGGAAAAGTCAAGTTTACAAGAATTCCAATCTATTCGAGGGTTATATTTTTCTAGCCAGGATAAACCTAAAATAACTGGATTGGACGGGGATTTAATTATGTTAAAAGCTATGTAGCTATCATGACCGTCTATTGTTACTTTTATAGGATGAGTTTCATGAGTGACATCTCCAGAAGACAAGGGACGACCATCTATGACTTCTACATGTACTAGTTTAGGTTTCTGTATAAAAGGTATTTTACGACTTTTAACAAATTGTTCATCTAAAAAACATGTTGAGGCTCCCGAATCTAATAAAGCAGAGGCTTTGTAATTCTTAGGTCCTAAATATAAGTCTATTATAAAACAAGAAGAGGGTTCTGAGGAGAGGATAGGACCTTCATTAGGAATTGTACAAGGTTCCAACTGCACGGTCCCTATTGTAGCTGGACGAATCCGTTTTCCGACATGTTGTCTTCTTTGACCACCGTACCCCTCATTTTATAGTTGCGTCATTTCTTTGGACAATGTTGAGCAGTGTGCTTAGGTTCTCCGCAATATAAACATAATCCTTCTTGACGACGACGAATCTTTTCTTGCTCAGTTAGGGGTTTAAAATGTACCGTGTCAATTTACATGTCTTTTACTTTCGAATGTACATTTGGCAAAGATGTTGATGTTGCCATTGAGTAATAACGTTGAGGTTCCCGTGAATGATTTTCGGATCAAAATTTGAAAAGTTGATTATCACATTTTACCGCAAAATCGATTGCTTGACTCAAAGTTTGAGGATTAGATAAGTTGAGCATCAATTTCTTTACTTCGTATTACAATCCATAAAGAAATTGACTGATGAGTGCAGCATCATCCCACTTGATGTCAATTACAAGTTGTCGAAATTGTGAAGCATACACTGTTACAGAGCGATTTCCTTGTCGCAGAATTTGGATCTTATTTGTTGCAACACGAGTTGCATCGTGTTCACCATACATAGATCAAAACTCCACCATAAAAGCTTCTAAATTGTCCAATATTGGATTTTGTTGTTCAAAAAAAGACGAAAACCACGATAATACAGAACGAGAAAGTAGAGTACCAATAAACCTGACTTGTGATCCTGGAGTTGGATAGCTTTGCGGTTGAAGTTCAATTGCCAATTGTACTTGATTGATGAACCCTCGAAACTTTGATCTCGTACCATCAAATTTCTCGGGTAAGGCAATTCTTGGTTCTCTAGTGCTTACAGGGTGTTATACAATTGGGGAAGGAACGTGATTTGTTGTAGATGTTGAAGCAGCTCCGATCATCTCTATATCCCCACTTTCTGCTATTCTTGTTCTTTCCTGTGTTGGTGAATTGAGTTGATGCATCGCAAGCATTAATTCCTTCATTTGCTCTTGCATTTGTGCCATTGCACTCTTTATTTCAACAAGCTCTGCCATAATGACACTAAGAAGAAAAATTTGTTTGATACTGCTCAAGACAAAAGAAAAGAAAGACTTGATAACAAAGAAGATACTAAGAACAATATCAGTTTAGGAGTGGGTAATCCGCAAACTTCTAATACGCTTATGTCTTGTCAAGAGAAAGGGGTAATCCACTCTTACTCAAGAAAAACAAAGCTCTGATATTGTAAGTGTACTCTTGTCAATCTGTCAAGGACAAAGACTCGATGAGGGAAAATATATACAAAAAGGCTATCTCGATATAATAAGTCAAAATATAAACAAATATGTATATTAAAAGGAAACTGGAATGGCTATTGCCACAAGACAAAAAACTAAAGACTCTTGAACCTGGACTAGGAGCAAGAAAGGAGTTGACAAGAGTGAAGAAGCCTTCACTCTTGTCTCTATATATACTATCTAACTAGGGGCTACGTGGCGATGTTCTATAGGACCTCCAATATGTGTTGACTTTGTAGGACACATGCCTTGACTTACAAGGCAAGTTTTTCTACGTGTGGGCCACATAGTTAGCTTGATCTTCAAGCTAACAACATGTGTGGCACATGGCCAACTTGTTGACCACGTTTCTAATCCAAAAAGTCAATTAAAGACACCTATGAAGTCAAAGCAGCATCTAAGAAGTTTCTAGGAAGCTTCCATATTAAATATTATAGAATTAACTTACTTTTATCTACTTTTACTTACTTCTACTTATTTCTATATGTAATTATTAGCTTACATGATTATGGCCGTGACACTCTCTCCTCTTTTGGATGAAAGGCGGAGCCATGCCAAAATTTGGCCAAAACCCTAATCTTAATTTTATTTAGATTTTAATTCTAATTATGAACCTTGTGATTGTATATGTATGGATTTTGCATTGTGAAGGATGGTCATTAAGTGTTAAAATATGTTTCATTGAGGTAGATATCTCTTCTGTCTTCAAATATCCAAAGGGTTTCAAGGGCCTTGGATTTTCTTCAATCAGTCACTCAGTTTCTTTTTTTTCAATGTGATATTCTGAATATTTGTAGCTTTTTTTGTTAGCTTCCCAACAAGATAAGATTCGCTTGATTTGGAATAAGGAGGAAGTTTTGGTGAATTTTTGAGTTTGAGGGAGTCGACTGCCTTTGCAGTTTGAATCAATCGTGTTTGGAAATGCATTTCTCAGTGCTTAATGATTGGCTTTATTTGAAATTTTGGGAGCATCAAGCTTTATAAGCTTAGCTCTGAAAGGCTTAAGTTTTGTTGAATTTAAAGACAATCTGAATTTTTAGTGAATTTCTAAGTCAAGAGGGTTGGTCACCATGGCAGTTTGGATCACTCAACTTCAAAGGAGGAATTCTCACGACTAAATCATTAGATTGCAATGAGGATTGTTGGATCAAAAGCACCTTCAAGTTAGCCTTGCAACAAGCTAAGAATCATTCAAATTGAAGCTGATTAAAAATTTTGGCAAATATTAGAGTAGAAGGGAGTCGATGCCTTTAATCTTTACATGTTGTCAAGGTATCTTCGCTTTCACTTGTCTTACTTTATTTTTACTATCATCTTCATAGTGAATTGTAATCTCCACATTTCACTTTTTTCTAATAAATTTTAAGTTTAACTTTTAATCTTTAATGTTTTTACTTTAACTTTTAATTTTTAAATTTTAAATTAATTTTTAAACTAAAATTTTTACTTTTTACTTTTCACTTAATCTTTAATCTTGACTTTTAACTTAATCTTTTTTTACTCAACCTTTTAATTTTAACTTTTAACTTAACCTTTTAATCTTAATTTTTAACTTTAACTTTTTTAACTTAACTTTTAACTTAATCTTTAATCTTGACTTTTAACTTAATCTTTTTTTACTCAACCTTTTAATTTTAACTTTTAACTTAACCTTTTAATCTTAATTTTTAACTTTAAATTTTTTAACTTAACTTTTAACTTAACTTTTAATTCAAACTTAACTTTTTATTCTTATTGTCAATTAATAGAAATAACTTAGTTAATTATTTTTACTATGTTTGCATAGTAAATTTCATTTAACATGTTAATTTAATGTTGGTAATCATTGCTTGGAAGGCCTAAAATTAATTGAATTTTTAATATAAAGATTTAAATTAATCTAACAATTACACAATTGGGAGCTCTCTAATTCCACCTCTTGGTCTTATTATGTGGCATAGGTTTCATCAAGTGGTGAAATTTGGCCTCACAATTGGCACATGCTGAAAGATATGCAGATTTGGAGGGAATGAATATTATATTGAAAAGTGGTATAATATATAAAAATAATATAAAAATTTATAAAATTTTAATTTATAATAAAAAAAATAAGTAAATAAATAATTAAATGGTTGTAAAATAAGTTAAGATAGATTGAAATGAGCTTGAAATGGAATAGTATGGTGCTAAAGTAAAGAAATATAGAACTAAGGGAGAGTGACATAGGTTAGTATTGACTTTTGGACTATTCTTTTTTTCTCCTTTGCTCAAGCTCTCTCCTTTTCAAAATAGCTAGTTACTCTTTGGAGGTTTTTTCATAGTATATTTTGATTAGAATTTAAAATTTTTGAAAAGTTGTTTCTTTATTTGAAAGCTTCTTAGAAAGCTTTTACTTGCTTCAAGAAGAGCTACTATGAACATGGAGTGTTTTTTTGCATAAAAAAGAATTAACTACTTTTTAAAGCTTTTCTTTATAGGTTTTCTCAAAGTATATTTTGAATTTAAATTTGAGATGTTGAAGAGTTTTTTTTCTCTTTATAAGCTTTCCAAAAAGCTCTCATTTGCTTTAAGAGATGTTAGTAGGAACCACAAATGTCTTTTTAAATAAAAAATGAGCTAGCCACTCTTTAGTTTTTTTTTTGGAAGTTTTTTCGTAGTATATTTTGAATTTGGATTTGAGATTTTGAAAAATTAGACTTCTCTTTATAAGCTCTTTAAAAACTCTCTCTTTCTTTGAGAGGAGTTGATATAAAGTTGTGGTGTTTTTTTTTTAACAACAAAGAATCAATTATCTTATATTAATATGATTTATAGCTTTGTTTGCTCATAAATTATGTTATAGAAAATTTTAGGAAGTAAGATTTGATGTATATATATATATATATATATATATATACATAAATCTTACTTTTGGTATATGTATATATATATATATATATATATATATATACATAAATCTTACTTTTGGTATATGTATATATATATATATATATATATATAATACCATTTCAAAGAGCCATCACATACTAAAATTTAATGAAGTATGGAGCTATGGCATTTATTTTAGTGAAGAAATGGGCATCAACTACCATTTACTATCAAGAGCTAATATATATATATATATATATATATATAAAATGTAGTATATGATCATATCTAGTTGTAGCTAAAAACTTTGTGTTTTCTTGAAGCAAATTTTTTTATTCCAATAATGGTATAAGTGAGGCTCAGCACCATGTGTCTATTTCTCATTGGCTCTTGGAGATCCAATTTTTAGTCCTCTTCTTTTTAAAAAGCTTCCTTTATATGATAAATAAAAAAAAAAAAAAAAAAAAAAAAATCCTATTAATCACTTTGCTTTGTGGTTGATAGAAGCCAAGCCTAATACTACTTGTTTCATTCTATATTAGCTCCTCCAATATCACTCCAAGCTCCAACTATGACAAGAGAGAGTCATTTTTATTGTAGGCTACTGGAAAAATGCTCCAATCCGCCAAGGCCAATGACTAAGACTTGTTCTGAGGCTAAGAGAGCTTAATCGACCATTAATAATATTGGTGGCCATACTCCAAGGCATTTATTTATATATATATATATATATATATATATATATATACTTAGATACATGTTAAGCTTATGTTTATGGCTTTAATAATATAAGATGATAGTTTGAAGATTGATGATATTATTTGGTGTGTATAATCATTTATGCTAAATAATTTTTTTAAATATGTATTTGAGATTTTTTTGAATTTTAGTTCTATTATAAATTATAGCTTTAAAATAAAAATATTATCAAATAAATTAAAATAAATCAATAAAAAGCCAAATATGTTATATTATAATTTTTCTTTTTAAAAAAAACTTTATTTGAATAAAAAGAATTATATATAGATCTCTAAGATTTAAAGACGTGCACCTCTTTCATACATTGTATAAATATCCATTTTTTCACTAATGCTTGGACTTTTTACCATCTTATATAAATTTAAATAGATAAATAAATAAGAATACTTATAAATAAGTTACTATTATTATTGATACTTTTTATTATATATAATGGTACATGTTAATTTATAAATTTTTATTACATCTCTTTTTAACTTTATTAAAATATTTTTAAAAATATTATGTATAAGAATTTAATATACTAATTTTATATATAAAAAAGTATTTTTTAGTGGATCTAAGCCAAAAAACCTTTAAGATTTTTATTTGTAACTTATTGATTGTCATTAAATATGTAATGCGTAATAAAGGTTTTTTTATCCATCATTCCAAAAGATAGATTTAGTTTATCCAAAATCAAAATAATTTGTAGTGTAATAGAACAAACTTACTTTCCAATCAAAATATCTTATTTTATAATATATGCTATAATTTTTTTAACAATTAAAATCGTTATATTAAAACTATTTATCATAATAATTAGTTATCATTATTTTTTATAAATACTTACTTTGAAAGATTTTATTTATATTTTTTCATTAATTGGCCTTGAGATTTATCAATAGTTATTCTAATTATAAGCTTCAATAAAAAAAAATTATTAAAATTTATGTGATTTTTATTTAAATTTAAAGATAAATCAATTTGCTTTAACAAATTCTTATTAAAAATCATATTTTAATACTATTATTTTAAGTATTTAGACAATACAATAAGAATCATTGCAAAAAATATAAAATATTTTGTATCCACAAGACTTCTAAGATATATTATTCAGTAGTTATTTTAAACTAGTATCAAGTTTTTAATATACAAAAAAATTACAAATAATCATGCTTGGTATTTTAAGTCTAATGATAACAATAACAATAATATGACCAAATTGTATCCAATTTAGAATGAATCCCATTCCAATAGACATGACATTGCCACATATTACTTGAAAATTCAGAACTTTGATTGTATCACATAGTTTACTTTTGGTTAAAATACTTGGATTAGGTACAAGTAATTATAAGTCTTATTAAGTTTATTGGTCTTATAACAAAGAGTAAAGCACAAAAGTAACCATAATTTTAAATATGATAAAACTTCAATGTTAATACAATATATATATTAAAAGAAGATTAAACAAAAAATAAATAAAGTGTCTTCACTTCAGTAAAGAGTCATATATTATTATGTTTTTCTTAATAAATTTGGATTGTTTCATTCTATAATAATTTGACATCATTTGGCATTTTACTTCCTCATATATATATATATATATATATATATATAATTTTTTCACACATATTTGTTTTCATATCTAGAAGCAAAAACCAACACTGGGTACCTTTAATGAAAGTTAACACAAAGACGAAGATTAGAATTTTACAACAGAAGAAGACAAGCGTAACACGACAAACCCATGTATTCGTTGAAATTAGAAAGCAGAGAGGAATCAAAAAGTAAAAAGTAAAAAGTACCACGATAAGTACAAATATGTGTCTGTCGGTGGAACGGTGACTAGATCCCACGGTAATAGGGGTACACGGTGGTAGGTTCCTGTCAATGCCGTGAGGCCGACAATGTGCTGGCCGCCCCATCCACCAACTTCGTTCGTCAAAAAATCCTCTATTCGTCCACTGTCGGAACTCAGCGATCGTCGGTGTTCCTATGCTCGTTCGTCGTAGGATCCGTTGACATTGTCTGACTGGGCAACAACGAGAAAAGGTTAGGAATCGTTCGTCGGACGAATAACGGCGAGTATGAGTTACCGCACGAAGGCTTCCGAGGAACAAGGCATCGGAGAATGCCAGGACTGTCGGTAGTGAGCTACGCGCAGTGGTGTGTGTGGTTGAACGCGGCAATCGCTTCTTTTACTTCCTCTGTGTCTCTGCCACTGCGAGCTTGATGAGTTCGAGACTCCTCCCCGAAATTTGACGCCCTAAACGTGGGTTGAGGTTGACGATGTGAATGGGCTTTCGCGGCTTTTCTCTTGCTTGCACGTGGATTGCAGGGGAGGGATTTGACTGGGGCTCAGTGGCGTTCGTGGATCGCTGCAGCGATGTAAGAACCTGAGGGAAGTGTTGAGTATGCATGGCGGGAGAATTGCAGGATGCTACGTTAGATGATTTCCTGTGGGTGGTCTTCCGTTAATTCTTTTTTCGTGGGTTTTTAGGGGGGTGGGGAGGGGTTTGTTTGGTTATCGAATTGTAGAGGGTTATCAATTCGATGGGTCCCTGGAGTTGGAAGTTGCCGTTGATGAGAAGGCGTCGCTCTCATATGACTGAGGGTTTTCCTTTGATGGGTGGAAACCTAAACCGGCTTTGATTGTTGCGAAGACTCCCCTCCCAAAATTCATTTTTCGTTTTTTACATAGTAGTGTGGGGCTGTGAAGTGCTTGGTAGCTTCTGGGAGCAGAATACTTCTGAACGAAAGTGTTGTCCCGTGGTACTAATGCAGGAAGCAACCAGTTAAAATGCCTGTCTCTGCAGAAAATGACTTGAAGTTAGAATGGATTTCTACCACAATCGATGCTTTGGAAAATCTACCTCACATTAGGAACTTAAATGCGCTTCTTCTGGAAACGATTAGAAGGCTTGAAACATTGCTGAAGGAACTCCCTAGGGAAACATGGACAAGAGTGGAGGAAAAAACTTTGAGAAAACTTGGGAAGGCCTTCGAAGATGTTTCGAGGTAATTTTCCTAAGATGTCTAAGAAACAGCTTCTTAAACGCCTTGTACGAAGAACCCAGCGCTCTCTCAGAACACGGAGACATTCGATTTTGCTTAGCATATTTCGCTGGTTGTGGCTGGGAAGATCCAGAGTAACCTTCCCGCGCTGACTTTGAGATCATATTGTCTTTTGCCAAGCTGACTATGTTTGTATGTTCTTTCTTACTAGTGTTTGTTTTTCACTCCCGAGTTTTGTTTGTGGTGGCAGATCGGCAATGGAATGGAAGAGGCATAGGCTTCGGCTTTTACTTACTGAGGACACATGTGCAGCGGAATTGTACGATGCGGTCATGAATGTACAGGACAGATTTAGCGAGTTGGAGGTACATCTTAAAACTGGTAATTGAATTGTTTCTTGTTAGTTTTCTTGGTATAGGTAATTGCTCAAATTTGATGTTTCTTAAGTGATCCCAAGATGTTCGTGGATATTATGATTGCACTTCGAGTTGAATCATCCTTTTGAGAAGAATTGATGTGATTAGTTTGCGGGGCTCGTGCGACAGTTCAAATCTTGATCATTACAACCAACAAACTTTTTCCTTGTGGCACGCATGAGATCACGATCTTTTTCGAGTCACAACTTGCAAAGAACACTGTATTAAGCTGAAATATTGTAATGTGTGCTTAGGTTCATCAAAACTGCAAGGGAGAAGCTAATTCAATAGTAAAGCAACTTGGCCAAGTAGCACAGGAACTGGGAGAGGAAAGTGACTGCAGTGAACTCAACAAAGTTTCAGCCGCCTTCAAGAAGAAGGTTTTATTTTCATTCTCATTTTTAATAATCATACTAATTTTACGTAAAATGTAAATCATTTTTTTGTTGGCTGTCTCTGCTGTTAAAAAATGCCGTAGCCTTGTATTTGTACTGTTAATGGCTTAGTTTGGCTCAACTAAATCTCCAATCGTATTGTGTTTAAAGTCCCTAGTTAACTATTGATTAATTTCATTTCTTTTACTGCTTTTGGCCCGGACAATTGCCTGTTACTGTGGATTTTATGCATGCGTCCATGAATTTAACTCCTCTTGTTACGTTTGGAATGAATCGAGGATTGTACATATGAACGTTTAAACGTTTGAACGTCTGAGATGCTCGGCCACGTCAGATGTTAGATTGTGGCACAGAATTGCAATGGTTCTGACTGCTTCTGATCTATAGATTAAGTTCGATATGTGTATTTACTAAGGAGTGTGACTTGGAAACAGTTGTTGGATTTTCTTCGTTCGAACAGCTACTCTCGTTCCTCAGAACACGCGACTTTCGCTTGCACTTGGCTTGCCAAACAGCTTGACACAGACGTCGATACTATCAGGCAGGAATTGCAAGTGCGTACGTCCTACTAAATCATAATAGAGTGCTATTCACATCGTACTTACAATAGCAATTAGGAGCTCTTTGCTGTTTATTGGTTTTCGTCTACAGTCCAAGAGAGTTTTATTATTTCTTCGGATGCATATTACTTGTTTCTGGTATCCAGACTGATCCAAAAATGTGGCATTTTCAGGAAATAAAGAAACATGCGCACGCCTCCCCACGCCAGATGCAGAAAATTGATTCTGAGCTGTTAGAGCAGTTAATTCTGTTCATGACAGAAGCTGAAACAATAACGTCCACATCAGATTGCCTTTTTGATATCAAATCAAAATTGGAATGTGGTCTTTGCAAACGCCTTATGTTAAGGCCAGTCGTAATTGACAGCGGGGTATCCTTTTGCAAGGGATGCATTGAAGAGTACTTGAAATGTGAGAAAACCATTTGTCCTGTTACTGGCAGACCGGTTAGCAGACGCTTCGTCGTCAGTGTTACTCTCCAAGATTTGATAACCTGGTATTCTCCTTCTCTTTGCACCTTCTTTGGATGTATGCACGAATTCGAGTTGAAATATTTATGAAGATGGTTTCTGAGCTTGAAATAAATAGATGGAGTGAGACTTTGCAACATTCTGTTACCTTGAATTACAAAAATAATTATGATGTTGCATGTTTGAAGTTACCGTCACAAGTTGTTACTAATCTTCTTGTCGGACTTTCATTATTAAATGTTGAAGAAATCCTTTTCTGCAGTTGTGGAGGAGCAGTAGAGTCGGCTGTGGATGAACCTACTACAGAAGAGGGAAACTCAAGTGATATCAGTGTAGATGGTCCCTTCATTGATGATTCTCTGGAGAGGAGAATAGAGCTCGGATTAGAACAGCTTTGTTCAACTGCTAGAAGAAGAGTGCTTGCGGGGTTTTCCCATCTTACCAAGTGCGCATTATTACCAGGGGGTCCACGTGCAGTGTTCAATGCGCAATATCTACCTAAATCATCTTCACCAGATGAATCGGAAGCTATGAAAGTTATACCAACTGCTATAAAGTTAGCAAGGACGCAGGACCCACAATATACTAAGCGTGCGGTAAGCACTATTCTCAATGCCTGTTTGTAGTATTCAGCCTGTCCTCAACTTTTGGATGGGTTTGTCGTTGATAGATGTCCATGTGTAACACGATGTATTCATGTGCAGGTGAAGTTAATGAAGGCTCTCACTTCCGACCTTAATGAGGTGGAGGGAGCTGACCCTGAAATCGTTGATGAAGTAGCTGAAGGATTGGACGTGCTCATCCCATTAATGAAGGGAAAGATGCTTAACTCGACTCCTCTTGTAGCTGCTGAAACTCTCGTGAACATTTTGGTGAACAAAGAGGTATTGCAAGCTCATTTAGTTTATCAAATGGCACTGTGACTCAGTCAGTGTCAAATTACTTATGCGATCGACAAAACCTTTGCTCATGAACCTGTGCTTACTGCTCCAGCTGACCTTATACTGAACTATAATATCTTTATCAAGTTTGTAAGCAATAAGGTTTGACTGTGGGTAGTTATTTTAGTCATCTAAACTCGTCAAATATCACTTTCTGTTGCAATGTACCAGGTACGGAAGGAGGTTCTGATCTACGACGGTATAATTCCAGCGTTCATTTCATTCTCGAATGTGAATGCTGCCAGTACGAACATTAAGGATCGAAGCCGAGTACATCGCGTGTGTACTTGGGGATTGCCACGTTTGGCAAGCAGTACAAGAAGAGGAGATAAAACCCAGCTGATTGTAGCAGCTCTGATAAAATTATTGCAGAAAAGTAAGAGTTTTCAAACCTAAATTCCGGGGTCTGGTTTCGAAACTTGTGGTTTTCTTTTGGTAAACTTTTTGTATGTGTAGTACTTGAAAGCTTTTGCTCATTCATTATCTTTGTTGCTCGAAACTGCTACTAGAAAGCATTTCCCGCCATTTTTTGACATGAGATGCGCAATTCGTATCTAAATTGAGCCCAGCTTACTGTTGACTTTCTCACCCGTAGGTCTCATCTATCCACCGGAACCGGAATACCTGGTGAAGGATTTACTTGTTGAGTTGGAGAAGCAGATCTTGGCATTGGACAATGCCACATCAACAAATGAGGTCTGCTTGCTAGTTTGGAAAGGCATGACAGATCTTATGAAGACTGAAGCATTGCATATCCATGAAAGTGTGTCTGGGAAGATGGCAATTATAAGGATAATGAGGAAACTTTGTGAAATGTACACAGACACGTTCGGAGAGCACAATGGCAAGTATTTAATTTCGTACCTTTTGTTTATGATCAGAGGTACTAGTTCGGAAAGGAAGAACCATTTGGAATCTTTACGACCTCATCCTCGGGAGAACATTGAGGAATTGACGACATTATTGCTTCATTCTGTCGAACTGCTTTCTTTCTGCGTGGCCCATGGACGGAAAACGGTACAACATGTGCTCGCCGAGAAGCTCGAGGACAGGAATACTCTTCGCGAAGTGTTGTACAGTGAAGAAACATCTTTGATTTCATATGAGTGCAGACTTGATGTTTTGAGTATTTTTGAGCAATTTGACATGGAAGACCCTGTTGGAGACGTTGCAATGGTGCTGAGATGGAAGAACTCCGAAAATCTAACTTTTCGACAGCTAGTCGCCAGTAAGTTACGGCATTGGATAGAGAAGAAAGATCGCTTAACTGAGATACAAGATGCCGGAGGCGTTGATGCTCTTCTGGTCAGTCAATCGCCACATTCTCTCATAGTGGAAAAAATGATTTCTAGCCTCTAAATGTCACGTCATATGTCTGATTTTGCGTCTTTATCGCATCTGGAAAGTTATCAGCTTTCTTTCATCCGAAGCCTGCGGAATGTGCTGAATTGATCGCATCAAATATTAATATATATACCCTGACTACACTCAAGAAGCTATGGCGCAGAATATTCTCATCAAAGTAGTGCTTTAGGAGGATCTCGATAGGATCTTGAGGCATCTTCGCGAAAAGCCCGGAGATGACTGTGTTTGTCTTGTACTCCTGAACTGATGATTTGTTCGTTGGATGAGTTGTGTTAATTGATTAAATATGCATTTTTGGCTTCTATATTCTTTTTGTGAAGATGAAGTGAGCTATCTGGTTCTTTTCTTGTAGGTTTTGTTGGAAGATAAAGATCTGACTTGCAAACAAGATGCCTTGGTTGCCTTGCAAGCTTTACCGTCAAATATTGCGGTCCCAATTGATCAGTTGCCGCTTCAAACAATTGTCGGTTTTCTTGATCAACAATGGCACAGCGATGTGTCAAATGCCGCTCTGGGGCTCCTTGACTTGATGTTAAAAAGTAAAGCAGATAGCACCAACGAGATTTTGGAGACTGAAGGAGCGCTTGATGCTGCACTGAATTTGCTTGAAATGAACCCTCAGTGCCCGAGCAGTGAAAAAGGTGCTTCGGCACTCCTCAAGATGGCACAAGATCATGCAGATGCACGCCACCGAATTGCCAATGCTCGTGTAGATGGCCTGGGTGGTCTGAATATTCTTGTGAAGTACGTAAAAGGGTTTGGTACAAGTGATTTCAAGGAGGTTCTAACTGCCATTTTGGTTTTGTTTTGCAAAAATGAGGAAACCAGTGAGGTACATCTTGCCCTCCTGACCATTATATCAGCTGTCAAATGATTTTGATGTGGAGATCTTCATGCAGACAGCTAGACGTTTATGGAAGCCAGCGTTTGCATTGTCAGTGCTATTAGCCGTCAAATTAGATCTTAGACCTAATTTCTAGAATTATATCATTCTCCAAGTTTTTATATGGATGATAACTGCAACTCTTGTATTTTTGGATAGAAAAGAGTGATCATTTACTTCTATTTCTTTTCTTTTTACTTGCAGGCTGTAATAGAAGCCGATGGTCATAGGTTTCTCTTGGCATCCCTTGAGGAAAATATTTCGAAGCAGTCCGCTGCAGAAGGCTTACTGGAGCTCGTAAAGAATGTCAAGACTCGACCGAAAGTCTTGGAGGCTGGCTTTGTGTCGACAGCATGTAAAATTGTCAGCGATGCAGGGAGGTGTCCTTGCACTGCCATCGCTCTTGGCTTAGAAATTATTAGCTCGACGCCCGAGGGACTCGACCAGATCTGTGCAGAAGGGTCCAGCGTTTCAGCATTGCTGACCCTTTTAGAAAATTGTTCTGGCTCTGATGGGATGGATGCAGCTGCAATAGTTATTTCAAGATTATATCCTCTCCTTGAGCATGAGAGTCAAGAGAGAATGAATCATGCATGCAATATTTTGGTCAGGTATGTAAAGAAGACGCCTCCCAATAGAATATCCCACGCCAAACCATTTTATCGGGCTCTTGCAGCCTTCGCCGTTAAGCCCATGGGGAAGCTAATTATTCATGAAGGCCGATTCCTCCATTTGCAACTCTCCATTACCGATTCTGACGTTCAGGTGAGGAAATATTTTAACAGTCCACTCTTGAGAGATGTTTTGTTATCAGCTATTCTACTGTATGTGTTGATTTGTTTTAGCGAGTGTAATTTATCCAACCCATGTGCAAGGATGCGCAGTTTTTACAAAACTGCGATGTAGAGATCACTCAGGTTATATTTTGTAGGTCCTGTATTATCCGTTTTATCCATCATCTGGTTTATGTGAAGTATCAATCTTGTCGTTGACCTGAGGTTTGTTGAAGACAAACAAATTCAAATCTAACCTACGTCTAATATTTTAAAATTAGATTAGATTTTAGTATTAGGTTCACGAACACTTAAAATTTTAATTTGTAGTGCTCTGGAAGTAATGAAAAAAGCACGATGGTTTGTTCCTCATACTGAACACGCAAATGTCTATGAGAGCAATCAGTGTTCGATATTTGTTGTTCTATTGTCAATCGTTGTCACTGATGCACTTCTCTTGCAGAATCTGGTTCTGAAAATTCTGGTGGAGATGAGTGCGAATCCTAGTGAAAATGGGACGGCCAACCAACATGCCACGATGATAAATAATTGTCTCATCACCGACGAAATTGGCGAAAACCTTTTTAGTTTCATTAAGAAAGAGAACTTGGACCAATTTGGGGGGAGAACAGAGAGTCTGGAGTGTGCACTTATCCTAATCAGAAATTTGAGTCTGACTGGTAGGCTAATCTCCCCATCCTTTTCAATTGAAATTTACGTATAACTCCAGCAAAGCACCAACTCTCAGGAGTAACAAAGACCTGATGTTTTAATAGAGGAATACGTGCCGTGTTGTACGCGTGTACTGTCGCATCAATTGATACAACTGCGAAGTACCTCGAACCCAGGAAAAGGAACCTTCTTGATTTTTCAGAAATGTACAATACAAGCAAGCAGGTCCGCTTTTCGGAAGCCTGTTTACATCCTAACATCGGTGGTCCTTACGAGGACAATAATCTAATGTTGTTTACCTTAAAGCTAGAGGTCAACAATGCTACTTTACATGGTCGAAATATGATCCTAGATATTATTCAAGACTTGTGTTGGATTAATTAGTATTAGACTTCTGTCGCAATGATGCAAATTAGCAGATGAAAATTAGAATATTTGGATGCCAACATTGGTTCTGAAGCGTTAGAAATTATTCGCTAATGTATTCTACTTGCATCCAGGGACAATGCATTGTGAGCAGCTATTACGAAATAATGCTGTAACCATTCTGCTTGATGTTGTCAAGCACCACCTGCAAAGCCTGTCCACTGTGATTGTGCTCAGTACAAAAGCTCTCGAAAAGTTTTTGGAGGTTCCTGAAGGAAGACAAGCTTTCATGATTCCTGAAGGAGGACTAGCTCGAGGAGTTCAAATTATAGTTTCTGTTTTGGAGCATAGTGTCCTTGGAAGATATGCTCAAATCAACTCGTCTTCGACTGCCCTACTGGTTAGTTATCCTCATCGCTTGCTTCCTTTTGGTGGATGCTATAATCTTTACCGCATCGCAGTTTTCATGTATTTGTCCACACAGCTGTCCATTATGTTGTGTTCAGTATTGTTGCTGATTATTTCGGATATATGAACTTTGACTCTTGAAGGCTTCAAAACTACAGTATCAGTAATATGGTTTTACCCAGCGCTCTATTGAAAGCTGAAAGACTTTCTGTGTAAGCAGGTGGCGGTCGCCAGAGATAAGAAATGTTGTAAAGAGGCCTGCAAACAAATGTACCGTCTCGGCATACTTAAATTGTTGAAGGAAATGGTACTTAGAGGTGCAACAAGTAATATCATGTGGCAAGCTGCTGCATTGATGAAGCTCTTGGCCATGTATGGACCAACAAGTGTGTGCAAGGATATGAAAGAGGGAAATTGCCTAAAAGCTTTGTTTGAATTACGCAATATAGATCGTTGCACTGAGGTAAGTCTATCATGACCCTGCATCCTTGCGTAATGGTTGTACTTTTGTAGGTCACTAAATCCTATTATCATGAAACATGCGATGATTTATCTGGATGAAAAACTTAGCATATTGTGATAATGTTATTAATCACATCACCCGTTCAATCTGGTACTACAAGGTAATTGATGCATGTGCTTTCTGTGACAGTTGGCGGAAGATGTCCTGAAATTTGTGGCGGAAAAAAACAGAGAATGCAAGAAGGCAATCGAATCAATGGGATTCAATGGTTCATTAACAGAAAGACGGTGAAAGAATCCTCGTCAACATTTGATTGTTACATCTGACGATTCCGGGCGTAAACCAGTCGAACCCTCTCTTTTGTGCAACTTTCAAATGTGAACCTTTTCCTGAACTAGGAACAGGCATCGGGCTTAGCCTGACACATGAGTTCAGAGCACCTGTTAGTAATACCAAACTGATCCTCAATCACGGCCAGGACATTGCTGCAAGAAAAAAAATTCAATCCAAAGTGCCACAAAAGAGAACTGCAGTTTAAGTCGGTTGCATGTACTGAGAAGGTCTTTGGAGGAAGTGCTCTACTAGACCTATACCTGTGGTTAGCAAATCCGATACAACATACTGCTAAAGAAGATGACCAGGTTTGGGGTTTTCTTCACCGATTCTAGAGGGGGAGAGAGATTTCTCTCATTGTACACTACAGGATAGAGGAAGGTGTACCTTACTTGATTAGCGCTCTTAGTAATTGTTCCTTAAATGGGTGATGTAAGTTACTTTGATGCGTGTCGTGGATCTCCATGTACAGCAGCAAATTGGGGCTAAGCTGAAGATATGTGTTTCAACATTAATGTTTTGACAATTGCTTTAGGTGATTTTGCTGAAGCACCATGTATTCATAATCTGTGGCTTCTACATGTAATGAGCTGTCCACTAGTGTGCCATTTTGCATGGAACTTCATGAAGTGATTTTCAACTGTCTAGTTACAGATCATGAGGAGTTCTGTATTGCTGTGTATTGTACCGTTCTGCATGGGCAGCTTAGACTCTGATGAATCTGTTTTTGCAAAACTTAAAGCTATTGGTTGGAGTGTGGAAATTAATTAGCCCGTTTATAATCGGTAAACAAATGGATGTCCTTGGAATTTTGCTCCAAGTGTTCTGTTTCTTAACTTCTGAAACAAAAGCGCACTGTTGTTGTTGTTTATATATATATATATATATATATATGTATATGTATATATTGGAGTCATTTTTTTAAAGTCATTTTTTAAAAAGTATTTATGTTTTTAGTTATTTTTTGGTTTTTTCACCATTTTTAAAACAAAAATCCCACTTTAAGTGTTCAGTTTCATGAGGTAAATGTGTTTTAAGACACTAAAAGTAAACATGATTCTACCATCAATTGTTGTATTAGGTTATTGGATTATTACATAGAGCATCTCATTAATAAATATCCTTAATTAAATAAAATTTGTTCATTTTTAAACCTTTGTGGATAGTTAAAACAAATATATGTATGTAAGTGTATATTTGTGCCTATATATATATATATATATATATATATAAATAAACATGTGAACATATAAACACTATATATAAAGTGTAAAAATATGTATATACTAGTGATGTACTTTTAAGGACTACACAACTCATGAATCATATATTTTGTTTTTATTTTAAGATTAAATGTACTGCATATATGAAATTTTCAAATATAGATTTTTAATTATTATTTTACATAGTTATATATTATTTTAAAGTTTGAAAATAATATATAATATATAAAATACTATAATTTAATTATTTATTAAATTACTTTGTTCATTAGTGTAATTCAAATGAATTGTGAATATTATCTTATTACAAGTACAATCCTAAATATAATTAATTTATACTTTCACAAATAAATTAAATTCTATATAGTTATTAAAATATTTATATTTATATTTTATTAAAAATAGTGCAAAATTGTATTATCAGTTTTAATTAAATGAAACATGTTTTTTTAAAAAATATGTGTTTTTTTAATTATATTTCATTTGGACTTTATGCATTCTTGTTATTCAAATTTTAAATAAAATAAACTTAGATTTTTTTTATGTAATATTAAATTTAAGATAATAATGATAATAATAATTATTAAAGCAAAGAATTAGTTGGAAAATATTGTTGACAAAAAACTTATATAGATTTTATTTTTTTTATAATTTATCAACATTAAATTTTATAAGTTATTTAACATATTTACATTGTAAAGATTTATATGACTTTTTGAATAATTAAGTGTTTAACACAAAAAAATTGTTACTTTATGATATGAATATTATTATAATAGAAACATTTATATGCAATGCGTAAAGAATGAAATTAATGTAAGATTCTAAACTAAGATTTATTTAATTATTTAAATAGTAGATCTAAACACTTTATTTATTTATATTCAAAAAAATTAATATTTAAATTAGATATTACCAAACAAATAATTAATAGATAGTATATTATATTGTCAGAAATACTCACTAAACATCAAATAATATTTTTAATGTGCAACCAACAAACAAGTTTTAAGTTTTTATTTAGTCATAAACATGCTTAGATAGCAAATGTACTGATTGTGCATGTGTCATCAATATAGAACATTTATTTACAAGTACATCCCAATAAAATTAACATAAACATGTGTATGTATATATATATATATATATATACACATACACACATATATTATTTCAAGCTTCAAACAATATTGTATTTAACCAAGACTCATGAAACTTTATTAATGTGAATATTTCAAAAAACGGTTATTTATTTATTAGTTTTTTATTTAATTAAATCACATCATGTGTATTTATATGTATTTAAAATCTTTTGTTGGAAAATCCTTTATTTTGTGAGTTTTTTTAATATATATAATTAAAAACGTTGAATAGTTTAAACATAACATAACTGTACAAAAATATAATTTCTCTTCTTTACAGGGTTTTTTGGATTTATTGAGTTTAAAAGCATTTATATCCCATTTAAATTGAAGGATATATAATATCTCAACTCATTGCAAAATCATGGTTTTAAATTCGTGAACATGTGATTTCATTATAGTTATAATTATTCTAACTGTAATTTGTATCCAATTTATTTTGATTTTTAGGCCAAGGCGTCTCAAATGCTTAAACATACATGCATTTAACTAATACCATGTAAATTATTTTAACTCAAACATCTAAAAGCTTTTCAATTATTTCAGTACTTTATTTCAATATTTATTAATTTTATGAAAGTAAAATCTATCAATCTTGTTAATTACAACTGCAAGTTGGATATATAAATTTACGTCAATACTATTGTGGCTTTTGAAAATATTTAAAAATATTTCGTACTTCATTAATAAACTTTAAACTATATATATATTTCTATATTGTCTAGTTTTAGTTAGTAAGTAAGTAAGTAAGTTAGTTAGTTAGTTAGTTAGTTAGTGACTAGTTAGTTAGTTACAATAAAAGGCAAAAAAATCATCTAAAACCCACACTAATTTATTAAAATGCAATAAAATAAATATATAAATAAATAGGAAAAGCAACAGCCACATCACCACCACCTCGCCCCAAAGCAAAAATTCCACGTGGGCACTCTCCAGCTTCCCGTGCCCCACCCCATACAATGTCCCTATAACCACATCCCCAACTTCCCGGAGCGATAAACCACCCACGGGAAGACACGTGGATAATCTAGTTTCTCCCGCCACAGAAAGCCGAATTGGACTAGTCAAGCAAATTCAAACTAACTAACTAACTAGTCACTCAATTGCCCCACATCACTCACTTCTCTCCCACTCCATCCAAGTTAAACACAAAATAAAAATATAATAAAACTATAAACAAAATAATAAATGATAGGGGGAGGGGCCCACCCTAATTCCCATTTTATTTCTTTTCCCAAACAGTCAAACTCTCTCTACATATATCTCATTCATTTAAGCTATTCTAAGCCCTGTCCCCCATTTCTTATATATCCCCGCTTCTCATTTCATGGCCCCTCTCATTCCTACCAACGTGGTGTTCATGCAACCCCATAACCCCTCCCCCCCAAACGGACCCCACCCCACTATTGATGTATGTCATCCACACCCGCCTACTAGTTTTTTCATTCGTGCGTTCGTTCCGCCATGTGGAACTTGCTCTTTCAGGACCGTTGCGTTTACCCGGGTACCAAAAGTCTGAACTACGACCAAACTATACGGTCAAGTTTTGTACAAACGAGATCGTATCTGCCCGTGATTTTTGGGACCATAATGGGTTTGCTGACCCAGCCTGGGGGTGACCGACTTTGCGTATTCTACCGAAGAGGGTAAAAATGAAAATTACTTCCGTCGGTATTTGCTGATGTCACTTGGTGTAGGGTGTGGTAAATTAGGTGGCGGCCCGGAAAACGGAGCTGGGGTCGCGTTGGGTGGAAGCTTCGTAGGGCTGCTAACTTTGGAGCCAATGGGGTTGGTAGTGGGTTCCTTTATGGGACACTTTAGGCCTTGAGACAATGTCAATGCGTTGTTAATTTGATAACTTCAAATTGAAGAAGTATGCGTAGCTATTTATATATTTATATATATATATGTATATAAGAAATCCAACAATGTTCCTTAATTTGTGCATTTTCTTGTTTACTTTACCACCGAATGTATTACATGGGATAGAATACAAGCACTGTTGCACCATAGTTAGGTGTGCATACTGGTATAGTGTAATGACAACAAACCCTCACTCTATTTGGTTGATCTATGGTTGCTGTGCTGTACACACATTATCATATAGCATGTCCAACGTGATATGCAAAATCATTCTTTTTTTCTTCTCACAGTCAAAGAACTGTTTTAAAAACACAATCTGTGTGTATTTATTTATTGTATGATAATATTTTAATAGTGATGCAGAACATGGTTAAAACAATTCAAAATAGAAACATACACTCTCTAAGTGTGCCTAAGTTATCAAATAGTATATCACTATTAGGTCAAAGATTATTGCATACTCAAACAATGTTTAACTTCCCATGCACAGATGCTAATCTGAACTTAAATACTCACTCAAAAATAAAAACCTGCAACCAAACCCTACCCACAAATTGTCTCTAATCACCAAACCCAACCACCACTTAACCCCAACTTAAAAACCTCTTAAGTTTCCACAAAAACGGATACAACAACACACCTCAACCCAATATGACAACACTTCAAAACATTTTTATCAAACGGATGAACAGAGAAGGAGATGAAAGGGTAGTAAAAAGATACCCTAAGGGAAGTCTGCACGAGCAGGCTCTGGAGGTCTGAACCAAGGGAGAGGG
This sequence comes from Physcomitrium patens, assembly GCF_059467195.1. Lineage (NCBI taxonomy): Eukaryota > Viridiplantae > Streptophyta > Bryopsida > Funariales > Funariaceae > Physcomitrium > Physcomitrium patens. The sequence goes on from NC_143426.1 coordinate 4,405,496, forward strand.
GAAGAATTAAGCAGGCAACGGCAGAGCTGGCGCCACAAACATGGGAGGATGATAAAATAAATGGGCTTCTTCAATAAAGAGGGGGGAGTGAGTAAATACTCCACACCGTGACTGAAGAGGGGGGGGGTTACAGGAAGGGAAGGAAGGCAAGTAAATTAGTTAGTTGGAGAAAGATGCCCCTCCCCTCTCAGTAAAGGCCACTTATACCCACATGGCACGTTCGGGCAGGGGACGACGTGGCTATGAAGAAGGACTTCGGGGGGGGGGGAGATGTGTGGGAACTTGGTCGTCTGGACGGCGACCGAAGGGTGCGAGGGCGAGGAAGAAGCTGATGACCGTTGCGGAGTTTTAGATCTGTGGCGACGCCCCCACCCACCATCGCCACGCCTCGCCTCCGTCGCCAGGTACCCACTCCCCACTCCCACCCGACCCGACCCGAGAGTGTTGATTGATTGCGGAGGCACGCATTCATGCTGTTGGATGTGGGAGAGAGAGAGAGAGGACGTTTTCCAGCGCTTTGGAACGGTCTTTGGCAGTGTTTGTATAACTGACTGACTGCTGTGGCAGAGGTGTGGCAGACAGTATCTTTTCTAGATGCGTAGCTTTCCTGAGTTAGTTCTGGGGGAGGAGGGATTGGGAGTCGAGGAGGCTTGTGTTGCCTGGATGTTTGAGTCTCTTGTGCTCTAGATGTTTGCCACAACTCGTTTCTTTCTCCTTTTTCTCTCACCTTTAGCCGTTGGAATTTCTGTCTTGGGACGATTCGACGAGCGTGCAGCGATTCGGGGTTTGTGAGATGGGGAGGTGGGTATGAGGTCGTATCCCTGGGGGTTTAGTGTTGGGTTTGTTGCTGGTGGTCGTGAAGGTGGAATCGGTGCGGTGAGGAGTCGGATTGTGGAGTGGGCAGATTTGAATTTTGGACCAGGAGCCATGAAAGGACAGCTTGTCGCGGCCAGATTGGATTTGTAACCGTGGATTTGAGATTCGACTTGAGCTGCCAACATGGGTCGGAGTTTGAAATTATGTCGCTGAGTGGAAGTGCGGTGCACAGGATAGGGGTTGTGGTGTAGAAGAGGCTGGTAGAAGGAGAGTGGGGGATCAGTGCGGTTGGGTATCCATAATGTCGCGGTGAATGCGCAACAGTGAAGCCCAAGCTGACCCTGGAGACATCGGGATCTCGACTGATTGATCACTTGTTGACAAATGCTAGTATTAGTTTTTGACCAGACTTTGATCCACTAGGTGAGATAGAGGGGCTGGCTCTCGGAGCCAGCGCCGCACAATGCGAAATCATGGTTGGCAGCCTCCGTTTCACCCTTTGCAGGCAAGTACTCTGTCTTGATTAGATTCGGTTCAGAATTGTGCATCCGCTTGAAGCCTTGTTCCATTCCCAGGGCACAGAATCAACAACAGGGTGGCTAGTGGTGTGAACATCCAGCAGTCTATCCTGCTGCTCTCGAGATTTTAAGGATTGGCCCAACTAACACTGTCTCGTTGTCTATCGTTCACAACCGGCACCACAGCCTGAAGTTCAATTTTGAGTACCGCTGTGTTAAGTACTCAATCTTGACGGATGTTAGCTTGCGTGTTTCTCTGTATTCTGCAGACGGTGGCAATTGTGGTCTTCTCTGCGCTGGCCTTCTCGTTCTATGTATTCTTTGCTCCGTTCCTGGGTACTAGAACCTTGAAATTCATTGTAATCGGTGTTTTCACGCCTCTGGTAAGTGAATGCTTCCTTCCCAATTGCTGTCTAGAACAGTGCTTTGTTAGAAAGGCGTCGAAGATTCCTCATTGCTCCGCTGCATAGCTCTGCAGCGAGCCTTTAGTTCACATTGTGTTCATTTGTTTTGTGTCGCTGATAATCCAGCTTGAGTTGCAGGTGGTTGCAGTGTTCTCGCTTTACATTGCGTGCACATGGATTGATCCTGCCGACCCAGGTGTCCGTCTAGAGAAGCAGAAAGACAATTCGAAGAAGGAGGTAGCAGCATCAGGCAGGTATGGGCAGCCAATGGAAGAACCAAAGCAAACCATAATGGATCTCCTAGCCAACCGAGAATCTGGCTATGGTACGATTGAAGAATCTGGGTGCAAGCCTATGTCGGAAAAGCTGATCGAGAAATCATGCTGCAAGAGGAAACGAGAGGACGAAGAATCAAGTCTCGACAGCCAGTCCCTCTACTGTAGCATTTGCGATGCAGAGGTTTGCCCTCCTTTGATTTTTACTCATCTGCTAGTCGTGGCGAGTAACTATGGACTGAATTTGCGCCAGCCTGTGGTCAATGGCGAGATATGATTGATTACTGTCCGACAAGACCTAAACTTCCACCTCAGAGTTAAGGATTAAGCTTCTTATTCTCATCAACTTTTATTCTCATGGCCCGAAGTGGATGGTGCATGTGCCAAGAACAAACGTGCGCTTCGCAACATACAAGCGCCGTACCTCTAACATTTTCCGAATTGCGTGCAGATATCAGTGCAGAGCAAGCACTGTAGGGCATGTGACAAGTGTGTGCACGGATTTGATCACCACTGTCGGGTGGGTTCGGCCTCCCCTCTCTCAACATGTATCTGACGTATCGCTGTAATAATTGATAGTTGAAGCGGAGGGGATGTAAGCTGCTGAAGTAATTAACAATTATAGTTTGTGGGTACTGAATGCAGTGGCTTAATAACTGCGTTGGCACGAGGAATTATAAGCTATTTGTGGCACTGATGGTGTCTTGCCTGCTCATGGTATGATTGATACCCTCTCACTGCTTATCCTTGGAGGAATTGTGTTAGAATTTAAGAGTATCAGAGTTTAACTGAGTGGCCTTGCCTTCTGTTATGGCAGCTTATTCTGGAGTGGGCAGTAGGCATCGTGGTGCTTGTCCGCTGCGTGAAATACGAGTCTGCATTTCAGGAGGAAATCAGAGACAATCTTGGCAGGAGCTTTCCTCGTGTGGCTTTCATGGTAGTGCTGGTATGTAACGCCTTGACGTGCTTCTGTGTTCTTGGACGTAACTACGAATCGATACCAAGAACGTCCGTTCAGTATCAGTATCTGTATGTAATAGTGATTGTCGTGTCAAGGACATTCTTGCGGCATGTAGCTACGACTTGTACACAACGTGATTCTATAACGACATCGGTGACGAAAAAGACATGCTTTTGAGGAATGTTCACATTTGAATTGGAAACTCCTGCAGGTTCTCTTGACCTTCCTAGCATTACTGGCGACTGCTCCTTTGACCCAACTTTTTTTCTTCCACCTCATCCTCATGCATAAGGTATATTTATACTTCTAAAATACGTTCGAAAAGTAAGACTCTGCTTCCGATCGACAGTAGCTGTATCTTCTGTGATGACGTGGTCTGGGTTCAGAGTTTAAAACATTATCGGTAGAATATGGCCGCCTCATTGGATCGTTCATTGATGAAGAGAATCGTTCTGCAGGGAATAACGACTTATGATTACATTTTAGCAGTCAGAGAGCAGAACCAAGAGTATTGGGATGAGGTCGGTGGATTGTCAAGTGTAACGACAACCCCTCAAACATCCACCGAGACAGGGTTTAGCGGCTATAACAGTTCAGCACCTAAACGCATTGTTTTCTGCACACCTCCACGCATGTTTGTTGATCAAGATCAGGTACAGCACCATCCAACTGAATCCGATCATTGAAGTTTTCACATCTGCAAGATAATGTGTTTGGGACATTCTGAATACAAATTATCAGCTGGTTTTCTGTATTCGTGATTTTTCGAAATGGTGAAGTTACCAAGTATGGATTCGGTACTCAGCGTCCATCATTCTGCTGCAGACCGTGATGGCATTGAGTGACTTAGAGGTGGGAAAGGTTGGTGGTGGTAAGATCATAGACGCCAAATCGCAACAGAGACCTGCACCAGTTGGTCTGAACCCATGGAAGCTGGCACGTGTGGACAGAGATGATGCTGCAAGAGCAGCAGCTCGGGCACGGGAGAAGTCTTCAATTCTTCGCCCTGTTAGACCCGGCGTAGACCCGTCAGCAAGTATTGATTCGGACAGCAGTTTGCAGAGCAGTCTAAGCTCAAGTGGAGAGATCAGAGTCGCTGGGAGCCGGCGTAGTAGGAAGAAGCGAAATGTGCCTGGCCTTCGAAGGGAAATGTGGTCTATAACTAAGAACAAATGGGATAGGATCATACCTCTCAGCGGTGAAGAGGACTTGTTTGCTCCACGCAGTGAAGGACTACAGCCACTTTCGCAAGAGCCCACTAGCCCATATCGCTCAAGCCCCAATGAAGCGTACTCTGGTGCTCCTCGGGCTTCTTTCCCTCCACCTGCTTCCTACCCCCCACGAGTCCTCTTCCCTAGGTATCCTGGCGACGCAATGCCTTCCAATCATGCGCTCCCAGGATCTGACAACAGTCGAGTGACACAAGGGATTCCGCACACCTCCAAACCTGACAAGGCTCTCACGGAACTGTCAGTGAACAGCGTCGACGTTCTGCGTATTTCTGCTAACAGTGATGGGTATGAGGCCTCGTGTGGAGAGAGTGGGGATGATACGAGCGACGCAGTTGGTCTCAGCCAGTCCTGGAATAATGCATCATGGAGCAAGTTTTCCATGAACAATCCCGCCTACGCCACTCCCGTCGTCATGGTTCCTGTATGGGGGCAGGAGAATTTTAAAGAGGAGTCCGCGAAACCCTGGGTTGTATTCAGTGCATCCAGCTTCAAGCAGGATGTTAAGGAAAGTCCTGGAGGTAACACCACATCCTACCTTTGGATATGATCATGTGGACTCCATGTTCTCGTTTGAATCCGATTGCTATCAAATCATCTCACGCTTTCTGGGATATTTTCCTTCCAGGGCAATCTGCATCTAGTGGGTCAAGAGTAGAGGCGAACATCCTGAAGATGAAGCCAGAGCTTCGAGATGCCAGGAAGCACACCTCCTCTCCAACAGTATACGAAGACTCTCCACTGCGTGAGTCTTCTGACTTTCTGTCCGAAGATACCACCACGAGCTATGGGGAGACTCCTGACAGAGGCTCAATGAGCTCATTCTTCTACAACGGCCCGTTGGATGTTAGCTTCAAAGCCCCATCTGAGCGGCACATGGTCTCAAACAGACGGCTGATGAACTCAATCATGCAAGGTCCCAGGCTTTCTCGGCCCACAGACGATCCTAAGCTGCTTGTAGAAACACCTTGAGTGACCACTCTGGCTTGTGCTCTGTACATTTCTCCCCGCAAGGAATGAATCCCTTGATCTGAGTAGCGACGCTCGGGTTCTCTGAAGAGACTCCGTGCTTGTGCAGAAAGGTTGAAATTTGCAATCAGATCCTTAAGTCTACCTCAGCCTGCCCACTAAAGCTACCATACCTTAGTAAGCAGCATATGGGCTTGAATCTGCTGCCCCGCCATCTAGTAGCAGTGATGGGGGGCACATCGTCTGGTGGAACAATACTAATGGAAAGATGAAGTTGGTTTCTGATCTTCGGAGGTCCTTGAAAAGAATTGGGGCTTGTAATCTTGTGCAGTATTACCTTCGTAGAAATTGAAACTGGAGACAGTCATTCATCCTTCCTCGTTCTTGCGATTCTCTTCTTTCCTATTCTTGAATGGGATTGTGTGAGACCTCTCTTCAATTCGTTACAAAAAGCTACCCGAGGTCTGGCAGGGCACAACGTGCACTCTTCGCTGCATCAGTGGAATTTTATTAGCCGGATTCATAAAAGCTTCATGCCCACTTCCCTTACCCGAGTGGAACGTTTCATTTTGAAAAGTACGTTTAAACCTCTATTTCTGTTTGAAACAGTAGTACAGTGGCGGTCATAATGATAGTGTTACAGACTGTTTTAATGAGAATGTTGGATCGACTCTGTGGATCTTGGATAAGTGTGAGATACGTGTGATCATGCCAAGTGGAAAATGCCAAGTGGATTTAGTTTAATACTTTTTATAAAAAAATTAACACAATACAGGGTATCATATGCTTTGATTAAATATTGTGATGTAGAAATAATGTTGCTTATGTCCTAACGTCCTTGGTGAAGTGCAACCCTAAGAGCTTGTAAGAGAATTTTTGCAATCTATTATTATGGATTGTTAGGTCACATTGTAGAAGTTGAGTTTCATCTAATTGCCATGTCAACTGTAATTATCAGTAGATTTTTTGCTACGCAGTTTTTAAAAGAGTGTTTTGCAATTATTGGACAATTTTTTATTTAATCCTTTCTAAAATTTGCTTCTGTTCAAACAAGTTGAACTAAATCAACTTTGTGGTAAAAAAGTCTTCACTTTTTCTTTAAAACTAAATTTTATTATTTTTATTCTTAAAGTTAATACACATTTATCTTTTAGCAAAAACTGCAAGATACAAAATTGTTTCAAGTTGAATAAAAGGTCAAAGGAAAAAAAAAATGCTATATAAGTCTTTTAGAATTTCTAACATATTGGGATTGAAGCAAGTTTGTGTAAGAGAGATGTGGCCTAATTCTAGATTCTTCTTTCTTGTGTGCATGCACTCATAAAGTACAATGGATATCAATATTAGAAAAGGTTTAATCTCTCCACATGTTTACTTGTGACTCTTCAAGACAAAATGAATCACCTGAGCATTACTTCTTTGTAAGCTCTAGGTTTGAATGTAACACTTTTTCAATGAAAAAAAAGTTTGAGTCAAAAATTGATCTTTATTTGATAATACTTAAATTCCAAGGTTGATGTTTCTTATAAATTAGTTCTCTATACAACTTTGCTATATAAGTCATTAAATTTGCTTCTAAGGACCAATACTTTATTTTATAATTAAACTATAATTATGTACTTGTTCAAAGAATAATTTTATTTTCTAATCTCTATCTTGTTTGAAATTATATTTTAAATCAACGTAAAAAAATCTAATAAAACCTTCTACTTTTATGTATTCATAATTCATATTAATAATAATATCATGAGTTTTATTGTCAAGAAAAATAACTTATTAGAATAATAATTTATTTATTTTAAAACCTATTCATGATGAAGTATTATTGATTGCTTGGAAATATGGGATAATTTTGGTTGATCTTAGCAAGATGAATCTCTTACTTTTACAAATATCAATATATCAAAGAATTTTATATTCAAATACAATCATTATTTGTATTTTGAAATGATTATATTTTTTTATTTTTTTATAATAATTATATGTATTTTAGATGTTGATAGTTAATATATACAATATTAATATAGTTGAATTACTTTCTCTAATTTTATGTTCATATTTATAAAAAAAAAATATTTATTTTATAATAATATAAAACAAAACTATTCTAAGCTTCATAGAAATAATTTTGTAATATTAGATGTAAAATAATTAATATTGTGGTCTACATTTTTTTTAATTTATTTTTATTTCAAATCTATGCTCTATTTATAATTAAGTATCAAAGCATATAGAAAATTTGACTATTATTTTTATCAAGCTATTGGTTTAGCTAACATAATTCTATACTTGAAAAATTAATAAAATTTGGACTTTTTAGAATGTAAAGATTCTATAATCTACTTGCTTAAAAGAGCCTTTGTATCTTCCTTTGAGTTAATAATCCTAAGACCTTGTTTCTTAAATTGATAAAAAAATTGATTGCTTTTAAAATGTATCTTATGTGTAGCTTTAATACGATCAAATATAGTTTAGTAAAATATTGGCAAAGATGGTGATGGGTATGCAAGAATTCATCTTCTAGCATCTAAGTTTCATATATCTTAAAAAAACAAGGGAGTATTGGTCTTTGTGAATGCATGGTTGGATATTCTACAAGTAAACTTTGTGTGCAATGATTGATCTTTTTTCAAAATATTGTTTAATTTGGTCATCTTTAAAGTTCTAACATAAATTATGGCTTAGGTGATAATTTGAGAAAGTTCTTATGTAAGCAAAGTGATAACAATTACTTCACCTTACTAGAACTTTTGGCCACCATATTAAATCTTCTATAAATCCGAAGCTTAGTAGATCTCATTAATTTTGTCTTCTTTAATTAAGCAATGCATCCAATTTAATGTTTTTTTCTTCTAAGATAGATATCTTTTTACTTTGTATATTAAAGTAGTATAGGAAGAATTGTCCTTATTGTCCTTCATCTTATGTAGAATTATCTTACTATTAATGGATTTAGAGATGCATGTTGCATATAATTGACCATCTAATAGCATTATATTTGGTGATGGAGTAATTGACAAAAAAAAATCAATAATAATGGCAGTAGTACATTCAAAGATTGCGATAGTGGTGCATTTGATAATATAGACAATGTTGTTGGTAATATTTGCACTTTGCCAACCAACAACTTTATTAACAAACTTTCTTGATGTGATTTTACTATTAAGTTGCCGAAATTGTCTCTTCAAAGTAGTCTAATACATTTATATTTCAAACATTGCTAAGTCAAGAATAGAATTGGAAATGAATTCATAGTTGTTATTATTTAAGACTAACAACATATGCATATACTTATTTGAATTTTCCATGATAGTATTCTAACAATGTTTGCTACTCATTTTGTTGAAATTAATGAATCCTTTATTGTATTATAAATAACTATGGAATAAAAAAAAAACAATGATTATATTATAGAAGAGCTTAATTGAAGATATAGTAGCAAATTATTATAGAAACATAGTTGAAAGTTATGAAGGTAGTAAAAAAATTTCAAAGCTAATACTACCTTCTTCTAAAAAAAAGGCTTTTATTTACTTGGTAGGATAATAAACTATACAAAATATAATAGGTTTATATATATATATAGAGGGAGAGAGAGAGAGAGAGAGAGAGAGAGAGGCATCTTAGGTAAAAGTGAAGAATAGCTTCTAACAAAAATTACCTAAAAAAACCTTTGATTAATACCCAAAGAAGATTAGTTGTGAAGCAGGATCAAAATTTGACCTTGAAGCACAAAATTGCCGACATACAACAAAAGAAAGATATTTTTTGTTGATTAAAGAGTGGAATAGAAGAGCAGACTTGATAATATTTCTTTGAGCATTAGCTTTGAGGGGTTTAAGAAGACATTGACTTTGTGAGAGTTTTACAAAGTAAAGGTTATTTTGAATGACTTTGTTTTCTATATTAAAAAAGATGTTACATTTTAGTAAACTATATGAGTATTATAACAAATCTATGAATTAAAATTTGTAGGTTTGTGAATGTAGTTGTGTTAAACATGTGTTATAATATTAAATTTAATTGGATGGTTAAATCTAAAGTAATTGAAGTTCAAGTCGGTTTAAGTCTAATAAGTAGGATTTTAAAGATTAGTAAGGATTTTTATAATTTTGAATAATTTTCCAATTGGATTGAAATAATTTTTTTCAATATTAATAGTTAACTTAGTTTTCAATATTTATGCAAATTTTGAGATCTAGTTAACATTTCAAATATATATATATATATATATATATATATATGAACACTAGGAGGTTGATATTAAGATTGAGACACTCCATACCCAAGCAAATTAAGAGCATTTTTTTTTTTTTTTTTTTTTTTTAATTTGTTAGTTTGTTTCTCTTCAAATTTTATATGCTTGTTATCAACTAGTTAAATGAGAAGAGTAAAAAATTTTAATTAAGATCAATGCTTAATTCAATAATCATTTAGATTTTAAACTTACTATAGAATTTACTTAAAGTTTCATTAGGATTTTTTAGGATTTTTTTAAGGCTTGGTTAAAGTTTTATTAGGAATTTTTAGAATTTACTAAGATCTTGATTAGGATTTGAGTAAGATTTGATTAAGATTTTTTACAATTTACTTAATATTTAATTAAGATATAATTAGGATTTACTTAAAATTTCTTTAAGACTAGCTAGTATTTGGTGAGAGTTTCTTTAAGGTTTCTTTATGATTTTTTTAGGATTTCTATAGGATTTCTTTAGAATTTAATTAGGATTGTTAAGGATTGTTTAAGATTTATCTAGAATTGATTAGAATGTTATAAAAAATTTCTAAGATTTCTCTAAGATTGATAAGAATACTTGGCATAATTAGAAGCTTACTTAAGTTGTTTCTAAACACCTTATGTAATGTTTTTGATTGTAAATCCAAGTTTAAGATAAGATCAAACCCTTTCACAACCAAATATCCAATGCATTTGTACACTAATTTTCACATGACACAATACTAAATAAATAAATAAATAAATAAATAAATAAATAAAGCTTATTGAATAATATTTTGTTATAAACCAATTTATTGCCAAAGGATTCAAATAGATAATGTTTTCATAGTCATAGATTAATTCTATTTTATCTTCTACTATATCTAAGATCTTGTAATGTGTTATATATTGATATAATTGAAAAAACCAAAATTTCAATAAAAATATGTAACAATCTATCTAAAAATGTAATAAGGATTTTTTGAATAAGATTAAATAATTTATTTTTCGGAAAATCATATATATATATATATATATATATAAAATAAAATAAAATAAAAATAAAAAAACTGATTTATTAAAAGAAAAAAGATAAAAAATTTAAAAAATGAAATTAGAACATATATTTATTAAGAATAAAAATAAAATATAAAGAGTACATGCTAAAAGATCATAATATTACTGAAAGATTCAGAATAATTTAATGTCAATAATATTTAGTCATATCAAAGAACTTCAGAAATAACATCTTATATTATATTGTGATATGATTAAATATTGTATGCAAGAAAAAGTAAAATATTCAAATAAAGATTTCTTATATTCTAATAAAGCATTAAAATAAATAAAATAAATAATCACAATAAAATATTTTAATTATATATATATATATAGTTTATTTATTTATTCTATTATTTAAGAAAAAAAATTGTATAATCATCACAAATGCACATTTTAAAAAAACACTACATACAACACACATTATTTCATGCAAATTCAACATTTTACAATTTTACTTTTGAAAAGAGTACAATTTTCTTTATCATACACATTGTCTAGATTGCATTAACTCCACCACTTTCTAAGTTGGCAACAAATAAATGTGTAATGATACACTTGGCTTTATTCTAATTTTCATCACAATAATCATGCATCACCATGTTGTAAAAAGAAAATAAAATAAAATAAAATAAACACTACACCTTTCATACACATGATTTTGCTTGCACTCATGAAGCACACACAAACCTTGCAAACTTCAAAACCAATCCTTCAACACGCCAATTTAACATTCAATCTTCACTCTCATTGATCCAAAAACAAGTATCAAACACTAGCGTTATTTGCTAGTGTAGCTTGAGCATGGTGGAAACTGAAGACCAGAAGAAGAAAAAAATTGCATGATTTGCAAGCCAGCTCTCAATCTTACCGAAATAAAGTGCAAAAATTACCCACAACTTTGTATTAATAAAACATTGAGCTAGTTAGTATTAAAATATAACCGAGAAAAAGCATGCAAACAACGGAGAAGATCCGCACAAGATCAGCACACAAAACCCACTTGGCAACAAAGGTTACTGACTCCGGTGCAGCCGTCGGCGTGATGCATGGCACTCAACGTCGTTGCAATGGAGCAGAACACCGATCGAACGCTGTGCACAATCTGGGTCGCAAGCTCTACGTCGCCGCAAGAGCAGCAGCAGCAGCAGAAGAGGCGGCGAGAGGGCCAAGGAATCGGAAGCTGAAGGGATGATGGTGTGATGGGAGAGTGAAGGGATTTGCGTGGTTCCGTGCGCGATGGAGATGTTGGGAATGGACGGAATCGCGCGAGAGGGCTTTTCATTCGCCACATGCGCAAGATGTGGCTGAAATCCGCGACCTCCGTGGTCTGCCTTCCACCGTTGTGTTAATTCATCCTCACATCGGAGAACAGCTGCTGCTACTTGTCTTCGTCGTTGTCCTTCATTCGTGGGGAAGATTGTACCAGTGTCGGGGTTTGTGTTCATGTCCGGATTTGTAACTACGTTTGTGTAGAGTAGATTTTGTTTTTTTTGGGTTGCGAGATTGTCATTTCTTCTGCATCCATGGCGGCCACTGCTTTCGTCGCTTCTACTGCTGTCCCTCAAGCAGTTCTGAAGCCTTGTAACGAGTACCCATCTGTTTCGGCTACGTCGGGTCCGTCTCAAGCTCGTCCGCTTGGGTCGAGAATTGGGTCTGAGTGGCCCAGCAGGGAGCTTTCAGGATTGCGGCGAATGAGGCCGTCGTCCACGTCGTCTTGGGATGGGGTAATAGCGGATTCGCGGAGGGCTGATGGGTTCGCAGTTGCAGCTTCTTCGACGTCGACGTCACCTGCTGCCGAGGCTGCTGAGAAGCAGATGGAAGCAGCTGTGATGGTGCAGGAGTTCTATGCCGCTATCAACAGACGTGAGATCACTTCAATTGGCGATCTGTTTGCAGATAATTGTGTCTACGAGGACCTCGTGTTTCCGACCCCATTTACTGGAAGGCAGGTAATATTCATCGAATGGCGGTGTATGTAGTGTATTTTTTCACAAATGTCGGCGACTGTGTCGTAGTTAATTTGCAATTTCATAGCTGCAGCTAGGAAAGTAGGGCTCAGTAGCTAAATTCAATTTCGTCAAAGTTTTGTTTCTCTGTTTTTCCCTGTCGTGCTAGTTGCAGAGATTTTCATATAGGAAATTTGGAACCCACCTGAATAGTATATAACACCTTGAGAACCTTCAATTAGGATGCACGATGCTATCCATGTATGTGCTTTAAATTCGACGTGAATCCTCGAATTCTCAAGTACCGTATATCATCGTGATACATTTTACGTGAGTGGGATTTACTGAAGAGTTGCAGTTCTCGCAATCGTTGCTGGGTCTATCTTCTATGGAGTCGATGAAGTCTCCACACTCCGATTCCAGTTCACCAGCACCTGGGCACGACGACAATGGCGAGTAATTAGTAGCCTTCTGTTTAGCTGTAATTGTTGACAATTTTGCAGCTACATTGACGCTGTTATTGTTGATCCTTCTCGCAGGCGATTCTTGACTTTTTTAAAAAATTCATGGATTCTGTGGGCTCTGAGCTAGAATTCCGAATAGATGATATAACCACTGGTGATCCCAATGCCGCTGGTGTCATTTGGCATCTGGGTAAGCACTAGAACACATTGTACCATTTTGTGCTAACGTTGATGAGTATTCTTGTAGTCGCGGATACATTTACAGTACCTGAATGATAGGTGACGAGAAATATCTCTACTTACCAGAGTGGAGACTACAGACCCGAGAAAACATGGATACTGTTACATCTTGTTGTTATAAATTTTCTTCAACTTTGTAGTCACCCTGAACGGTTGTTGTTGGTTACCAAACAGAGTGGAGAGGAAAGCCACTTCCATTCAGCAAGGGTTGTAGCTTCTACCGCTGCGAAGTACTCAATGGCAAACGACAATTCGTGTACACACCTCCTTCATTGATTTTTTTCAGCCGTTGTCTCTTGTTTTTGCATTTGATTATGGCACAAGTTTCTAATGTGGGGTAACGATCACAGGTATGGCAGAGATGCTGTGGAGCCTGCAAGTAAACCCGGTGATTTTACACTGGTGATTTGCCTTTAGAAAACTTCCTATACTGCCTGAATGCGTATATTCCTAGATCTGCTAAGACGGGAAGGGAGCTACTGCTTAACTTTCTCAACTCTCACATCCATCCATTAAACCTTATGGATTAGTGTGACTGTGGTTAGGTCCTATCTTTATTTTACATATGATATGGATGATCGGGCTGGAGAATTTGTACATACTAAGCTTCGGATTTGTGTCTTTGAATACAGGTGGCTTTGAAAGGGCTTGCCGCACTGCTCCGGACGTTCCCATCACTAGCAGATAGGTTTTGAGGATTTCGCATTATACTGTAAAACCATGTGAAAAAACTTGAATGTAAAGTTGTCCGTATAGTTTGATTCTATTCAGGCTGATCTCACTTCTCTTCACATTTGAGACCTGGTGCTCTAGTCACCAATTCTAGTTGATGGGTTGAGCTCACTAAACTTGGAGGTCTCAGCAACCATCTTTCATATGAGCTCATGAATTTGAGTATGCTGTTAGGGGTGTGAGTATACTAGATTGAACTACAGTGACGTGAACAAAACGTTTAATATGTGAGCACATATCTGAGAATTTTACTGTTCTTAATTTGGTGTTTCACGTAGTGTATGAGGTGATATAATGAATTTTTTTAATATTTTTTGAAAATTATGTAGTTTAATGAGGAAATTTATCACATCAGAAGGATATTGATAGTAATGAGAAGACTTGAGAACCTACTGCAAGTATGAGACAAGCATGAAAGCCTCCTGTGGTAAATACAAAAAAGAAAAAAAGAAAAAAATCTGGAACAATCTATTAAAAAGTATTACAGTATTCACATGATTATATAATTTGATTAAAATATAAATTACATTTTGAATATGCTCTGATTTTAACACAGATTTTAAAATGCTAATAAGTGGATTTTTATTTTGGTTTATTAAATTATATGCATTTGTTAATGAATTGCAAATACCATCAAACCAAAAGATGATTGTGAATAAGAGTTTTTAAGTGAATTGCTTAATACATATTTATATTGTTTTAGGTATGGGGAGTTTTAATTCATGATTTATTTTTTTATAGATGCTAAAAATTGAAAATTCAATAAACATATACTAATTGCATGTTGCTTGACTAAGCATTTAAAGGCTCTAATTTTTTAGTTCTTATGAAAATAAGGAGAATAAATAAACAAAACAATTTCAACCTCCCTTTGTTTGGTCACCAAGAATAAACTCCTAGACTAAAAATTAAAGATAAATTTTAAAATTTGGTGTTTGCTTAACAAACAATTTGGACAAGCCCACAAATTTCTAGCATATTTGCACAAGTTTGTAATCCATGGGAAGGTATAGTCCAAAAAAAGTTGCCAAAAGCAATTTCTCAAAACAATGTAGTAGCATTTGGAAAGTTTATGTGCAAAAAAGGTTATAAATAGGAAATGCTAATGAAAATTGAATTGAAGGTTCTATGGCTAATGTGAGGAGCTTTAACCATAAGTACCAACCTTTGTTGCAAATATCAATTCTTAAGAATAGAAGAAGATTTATTCACACAAAGGATTTTGTCATTTACATGTTGTCCATGAGGTGTCTCAAGATTGGGACAATGGGAGTCAATGGGCAAGGGCCAAAACTCTCAACTTAGACTCAAGTCCTTTAGATGATAATTCATTGGGCAAAATTCTTTTGTAGGGCTTAATATTAGATTTGTTTCATCAAAATACCTCTAATCTCTCTCATCCCTTTTACTTTGATCTTTTCATAAAATAAGATTATTGTTATAATAAAATATATACATATATATATATATATATATATTAGTCAATCAATAAAACTTAACTACAAAACTTACCTAGAACTAATTTTGTATAAATGTTGTTGGTTGTCTTTTTAAATTACCTTTTTACATAGAGTTATTTTCTATGGTATAGAATGAAGAATCAGATAAAGCAATTTTTTTAAGGTTTTGTGATGTTTCTTTAAATTTTACTATTCTATAACCTTATGGAGCAATATATTTCTGGAAAGAAATCTTTTCACAAAACAAACAACTCAGTATCTTTTCACTGCTTTCAATGCATTACGTAGTTATATAGATGTACGTGGACATACTTCATCTTTGTGGTATAAAGTTTTTCTTAACATAGAAATATTCAGTGCATTTAATCAGTAATACTTAGACAAGTGTGATGTGTATTTCTTAGATGTTTCTAATCCTCCACAAACTTCGTGTTTAGTGAATTTGCATTCACTGTATTGCACAGTATAAGATTAAAGCTTCAGAGCCTTCGTTTTCAGCCTCTTCTTAAGTCACAGCGAATGTAACAACGGAAAGAATCAATGGATATTTTCGGCCTTCACAACTACTATTTGAGCTGTGGATCAACAGTGCCCATTTCTACAGTAAAAAATAAAAAGCACCAATAGTTGTTCACAACATTGTCATACAAATACAATAAGGAGCTTCATATATTTCTTAGAAGGCTGATACGGATTGTTACTTCTGACTGAAGAAGAACGCAACGTACAAACCCAATAGCGACATAACGTTTAGCTGATGATCAACATCAATATAAGGTTTTCTCAGAAACAATGCAAGCATCTTTCTCCTGAAAGCACCATCCTTGTTCTATTGAACCAACTCTTCCATGCGAGTTTCACTTAAGCTGCAAAATTCTAGGGTGACGAAGCTACGGAGGCCTTGCCATCCAATTTACCATAACCCTCTTGCTTGACTAATACCCGTTGAATAGCCACAAACCCACACCGAGCAACTAATTGTAATCAAATCTGGAACTCTGAGGAGTCGATTGACACCTTTTCTGATCTAAAACCCGAAATCATCTACCAGCCCATCTATCTTAAGTTTAGGTAATGCCATACTCCATCGGATCAGACCAGAACTTGATGATTTCTGGATTGATGATCTGAACTGACCCTGGATGCCATCTTTACACAACGCTCTTGCTAAAGATCCATTCCTCAAACTCCAAAAGCAGCAACTGGTGCACACTTTGTACTTAAATTATTAGAGCATCGGTCAACTAGCTTGAAGTAGAGAAACTTGATCTTGGATGGCAGATCACTCACCGTCAAACATCTGAGAATCTTCTAAAACCTCTATGACGAACCGAACAAGTATTGAATGACCCATCCTTCAGCAGCCATAAGATGTCACACTTTTTTAATAATCTGGACAACGTCCTCGTCCTCCAAAGTATGTTCCTGAAGGATTCCAGTCCACATATAAGCGAGCATTTCAGTTCAACTCGATTGTGAAGGTGAAAATACGACCTAAAAGTACTTAAGAGCTGAGTTGACCAATGCAACTAACAGATCATAGCACCACAAAATATATCCAAATCCTCGACGCTAACAAAATAGTGGGGTGACGGTTGATACCAACTGTCAAGACCTCCTATTCGTGTCACATGTAGTATCCAAACACAAACTGGATACGATAGGCTGGACAGAACATGCAAAAGTCTTGGACTAGACATTCCATAAGGACAGCAATTCATACTATACAACGCAAAGACTTGAGAATCTCACCTTTCCCACTCTCTGTGGCTTGTGTTTTGCGCTTGAACCCCACACCAAAGCACTGTCATCCATATGATACTCATGAGTTGAATTCAGTGAATCACTATCAAAATAAGGATATAAAAATATGGTAGTTATAGAAAATGGACAATCAAGATAACATAAACCAAATGTCAACTTCAGGACTTACAACTTGAACTGCTTCACCATATCTTTGTGGATGCGTTCACAAAAATCCTCAACTGTACACTTGTTGGCTGACAGGATGACAGGGTCTTCATAATCGGGGCTGTTGCCCTTGGGTTTGGTGTATACTCGGATAAGATTCAAGTATTCCCAAATCTTGTCCAAGAGTCCATCCAGGTTCCACTCAAGATGGGCACTTCAAAACAGAACAGAAGTATAAGAATAAGCTGAGCACCTTCTCCTCCGATGATGTCAATTCAGAATAGATTCACAACAATACAACTTCCTCCATCACTAGCAATGCATCAACATACATTCGTCAAGCATAATAGAAGAGCAACCATTCTAAAATCCACATCAAAAACAAAACTCTTGAATATAATATCTTTCAATACCTGATTGGACAGTAGTGGGGTAATCTGTCAAGCACTTCAAGCTCTTCAACAGTAATTTGATCGATCTTGTTGACAACATAAATGCACGGCATGTAGATACGGTTCCCTTCAATCACGTCAATCAAATCATCTGCGGTGGCATCAAATCGCAGGGATATGTCTGCATTGTGAATCTTGTACTCCCCACATATAGCCTTGACCGTTTCCAGATCCAGATGAGTATTAGCGACGGTTGATGTAAAATTGATTCCACCTTTGTCTTTCCTTCTGAAACCCATATTTGGGGGTTCCTTGTTTAATCTGCAGAAAATTCAAATGTAAGCTCCCTCAAGTTGCATCGTTCGACACAATCGTTCACACTTAAAATAAGAGCACCGAATTCAACGCAAGCAATATCCAGCCCTTTGGCAAAAAAAATGGATACCACATGCAGCAAGGCACAATGAACATGAACCTGATGCCAAAGCCTTCCAGCTCTTTCTCAATCAGCCGTTTGTGGGTAATAGGTTTAATGGCATCCAAGACGATCAATATACAGTTGCACGTTCGGGCAGTACTGATGACCTGCAGACATCGAGCAACTTGATGAGTAAAAATTGAGAAGAGATAACCCCTCTGTGTTCCTACGAAATTTTAAGAGATAATTTGACACGGCAAATTGCTTAAAAGCTAGTCATATGAAAATTATCGTTGCTTGCAAAGATTCGAACGTAAGGTCAGGCACTGGAAGCTCAGAGACCAACCTGCCGACCACGACCTTTCCCATCTTTCGCACCTTCAATAATTCCAGGAAGATCTAGCAGCTGTGAACAGAAAACTAATCGGACTGCTCAGTACATTTCTCCAAAATTAGACAACAAAATATACGGTAGAATACACAAGAAAAGATAAAGAATTATACCATCACAGACCCTCTCAATAAATTGAAAAAGGTAATACAAACTTCAAGTGGTAGTCAGTCATCCCCTAAACAATCTCAATCCAAGCCTAACCTGTATTTTGGATCCTCGGTATTTGATAACACCTGGAACGCATGTCAATGTTGTAAACTCGTAGGAAGCAACCTGCGATAGGACCAAATAGAAAAGCCACATGTAGAATTCAGCAAATTTGTATTAGCAAGATATCACTAGCAACTTTGAAAATTCATCTTACGGCTCTGTGCTTTCTAACATCGAAGATTCGTTAGAATTATGTATCAATCCACAAATCTCAGTTACAATGACAAGTTCACCTGAAACGTTATTCTTCAGTAATCATAAGCTGCTGGTATGGTAGTTAACAAATACATGCTAATTTATCACAAAAGGACGTGTTCTCCCAGACTATAGATTGTACCAGAAGCATCCATGTCGCTGGAACAGGGACTGTCCAAGTCAGTGATACGGTAACATAACGGAACCAAAATTGTGCCAAGACAGCTCAAGTAGGATTGACGGCAAACCTCAGAAAAGGTTCCTGTGAGCTTGTTGAGAAGGGTAGATTTGCCAACAGATGGAAAACCAACAAGCCCAACTCGTGAATCTCCACTTTTAGTGACATCAAAACCTTCGCCTGCTCCTCCACCTTTGGAAGACGGTGGCGCCAGAATTTCTCGTCGCAACTTAGCCAATTTTGCCTACAAAATACGTAACATGTCACCCTTTTAATCAGACTTGATTAATTGAAGCCTAGGATTACATCCGAGCTTTGATGTAATACCAAAACTCTTTGAACTGCTTCTGACTGGTTCTAAGCTAACTGTTTGTTGGTGTAGAGAATTACTTTCTCAAGCTCATAGGTTGTAAAGATCCTAACTCATGAGCTCAACTTGAGATGCTTCCAAAGAAATAGTACTCGGTCTCCAAAAATCTAACAAATACATTGATGCCAAGTGTGCATATTCATAGCTAAACCCCGCAGGCTGTCAGTTGTCAACTGACCTTAAGGAGACCCAAATGGTGAGCAGTTGCTTTGTTCTTTTGAGTCCTTGCCATCTGCAACCAAAACATAATTAATTGCAACTTCGGAATAATCCTCCATCTCTTTCATACTCAAAACTAAGATTAGTATTTCTCCTCTCCTAACCTAACCCTAAAACCCTCAAAAAGGCCTCTCGCAGTTTCTACATAAGAATACAACTATAGTTATAGGCTCTAATCCAAATCATTAAAAATTATGGTTTGCCATAAGGACGATAGTCGGAGCAAAATTTGCGCATTTGTTTAAATGCACCAGTTCAAGTGTAAATCAAAATGAGAAATTTCAAAACTTGTTGTTGGGATTCATTACCAAGTGCCAAAAACACAACACTCATACAACAAACTAAAAAAACCTAACCAGCGCTCACAAAGGTTCTTCATCACCACTGTAGCCACATCAATTAACCAATACATGTATCTCGATCCTCCGGCACAAACCCACGCATCCTCTTGTTCGAAAAGCATCATCAATTCCTGATAATGGGCAGTAGAGAATGCAACCCCTGAGGCGAGACGCGGTGAGTGCAACTAACCTCATCTTCGATATCCTTGATTTTCTGCATGACGGTCGACATGGTGATTACCCACAAAAAGAAGAGCTGGATGTGAAGCGAACAAGCCTCTCTGGATCCTGACCTGCAAGGGGATTCAGAAGAAACAAGGGCAGAGACGAAATGAGAGCAATCGCCGCAAAAATAACGGCATCGACACAAGCGAGAAGAGGGCTTTCCCGAGCAGGGCTGGGCTGGGCAGGGCAACAACGCCACGAGGAAGACAACGAACGAACGTCCCCACTCCGACGTTCGTCCAAATTTGGACCCTCGTCCGACGCAAACATCTTCGTTTTCGCCTTCGTCCGTCGAGGGTACTTCGTTCGTTGTTTAGGTTGAGGGGATGGATGAATAAAATGTTTATTTTCATCTATCCATCTAGGTCTTTTTAATCATACATTGATTGCCTTTCCTTATCCGGGCGTAGTACTTTGCTTTAAATCTAGATTTTGTGATAAATCTAGTAGTTTTACAATTCAAGTTGGATGTTTTCTTACCAAATGATACTATTTTCGATTTTAGGGTTTGGGGATTTCTAGTTTTTTGGACTACAGAATGATATGTTGGTACAGAAAGTTTAGAAAAGTAGAAATTTTTGTACAAAACAAAAATGGAAATTAAAGTTTTGAGTTTAGAAAATTGGATGTTTTTTGTGTGACATGTAAGTGGATTCATACATCTAACAAGACATGTTGATGTTATGATTCTATTGGACTTGAAGTTGCATGGAATTGTGCTCTATTTCTCCGAATAGATTGTCTTTTCCATGATATTTATGCAATTTACTTGATATTTTTCTATATTATTGAGGTCTGTAGAATATCTCAATAATCAAATTGTTTCTTCAGGGTTATAGGCTTTCATTGTTCTACTGATTATGTCTTAACTTATGCATATTTGTAATTTTTTTATAAGCCACCAAATATTCTTGGCATTGTTTGTCAAATATTTGTATGTGTGTTGTGCTACCAACAACTTTTGTATGTACTCCAATGGCACAAACAATAAAATTCAATATGTTTATGGGTTGCTTAGGAGTTAGGTACTAGGACCTACTTTTCTATTTTTTTTAAACCAAAATTTACCACAAAAAAAAAATCAAAATCAATTTTTTTGTTGAACACATGTATAACTTTTTATTTGTTTGCATTCTAAATTAGTATGTATTCTTGAATATGTGTGTGTATATACATATATGTATATAAATAATATTAATGTTTAAACGACAATTTATACATTAATGTTAAATTGATACCATAAAAGAAAACATATCTCTTAAGTATGTAGCTCTTACAAATACATGGCTAATCACACTTATATAATTTACATTATTATTAATGGTAAAAAAAAAAAAAAAAAAAAAAAAAACACCCTAACTATAAATCTATTTCAATTAACTTACCATAATAAAATATAATATTAGATACTTTTTTGAAAGCACCAGATAAATACACAAATCATTGAAATTCTATGGTAGTTGGAATAAAACAACAATAAATTTTAATATGACTGAATGATGGAAGTTCATGATTTTAGGAAATCTAGAGGACTGCGTTAAAAAATTACTGTATACATATAATAAAAAGAAATAAATTCTATATGTAAAATTTATCATACAAGAAGATATGGAATTTTAATACTACAAATACAAGATATATATGTATATATATATATATATATATATATATACATACATACATATTCATAAATATATATATTTATAAGTGAGTTTTTGGAATTCATGTAACAGGAATTTAAAATAAACTATAAATTAATTAATCTCATAAAAATTCTTCAATATTTTTTGATATTTTGTATATGAAAGATACTAAAATTTAATATATGAAATATTAAATAAAATTTGAGGAAAATGTATATTTTCATAAAAGAAAATAATCTCTGAAGTTGTTTTATATTTATTAATAAGAAATTTACATCTTGTTAAGCTAGGTGTGATGATATTTTTTCATTCGGTAAAAGATAATTAGTGTGAGAGTAGTCTCATCATATGTAATATAATTAGTATGAGAGTATGAAAACATTTTATTAAAACATGTTCTTTTTACTATTATTATTTCAAATTAAGAGGTTTATCCTTCATTCATGTGATCTAATGTACGAAATTTTACTTTGATAGCCAACATGTATGATAAATTGTTTTGGTAAGATCAAAAAATATTAAGCACTAAGTGTTCCACATGACTAAACCAATTCAATTGTGGTGCTATAAATTAAATCAAACAAAAAAATGCGAATAAAAAAATAAAAATAAAATGTTCACAATTAGATATTTTTAAATGATTATATTTTTTAATGATATGATTTATGTTCTAAGATATATTTAAATGTTTATATATAAAAGCAATAGATATTTATATCATATGTTGAAATTTTATATTTTTCATTTCGATTTTTTTATATTACAGCAATAATTTTATCTGATGCTGATTTTGTGTTAAAGATGTTACAATTAGTTAATTTGGTACCACATATAATAAATTAATTGTGGATCTTACTTTTGTTATTTCTAAAACCATAGTATTGTTATAACTGGGTAGTTTGTTAGTTTAGACCCAATGTCCTTTTTCTTTTTGAAGTGTACATAATAAGAATCTCACACTTTTGTGAAAAATCCCTATTCTTTTTTGATGGCTTTGTCGTATACATGAACTTTTGGTTAGTAGGAAACTATTATTCTAGAGGGTGTAGTGTTTGATTGATTATTCCAACAATTGTTTGTAAATACTAGAGGTTGTTAGAGGAGGAAGATACGTTGGAGAATCATGTTCAAAGACTGCTATAATTATAGTAAGCCTCATATATGTGAATTCTATACGAGATATAATTTTCTTGTTTATTTACATATGTATATATATTAAAGAATAACTTTTTATTGGAATCTCAAAATTTACACATAAACATGTATTTTTGTGTGTCTAAATATTAACCAATATTAGAGCAATGTTGTAAAACATTCATATTTTATAGCATTTGAATTGGTGGCTTTTGGATTTTTTCATTACTGAAAAATTTAAGATGCCTAATCAACTAGAAGTAGACTGAATTATATGTGTTTTCTGCAAGATTTCTTTCTAATGTGTATTCTACTTTTATTCATATGAAAACATAATTTTAAGTGTTATTATAATTGTTTTATTAAGCTGTTTGAGAAGACATAAGAATGAAATTTTGATGGATGTAAATAAAATCTAACTAATAATTTTGTAACGAAATGATGTATGAAATAAAATAAAAAGAGTATTTTTTTATTTTTTTATGAAACTAAATTGACAACGGTGACAATATCAATAATCACAATGAAGTGTATGGGAAGGATAAGAAAGATTTATTACAGTATTGAAATTTGAAAAGTTACATTGTAAATGAAAAGCACACATGTACATTGTAACTATTGTTATAATAGAAAAAGTTAAGACAATGAATAAATTTTTTGAATTTAAAATAAGATTCATAATGTATTATATAAAATAAAATAAGAATGAAAAACATTTTAATTTTTTTTCAAAACTTTAAACCTTGTATTATCTTGTGAGAAGTAGATATTACAGAGAGAAAACATATATATATATATATATATATATATTAAGCATTACAAAAAAATAATAAAATAATAGAAAGTAACTACAAAGTTTGAGAATTTGAAACCTAGTTGTAAAACTTTAATACTCCGTGATGTTGTATTTCTAAAAAAAGAAAAGACAAAACATTGCCAACATTAGATGAATCAATTAGTTTTATCCTACATCATGTGGCCTATTTGACAAGAGTTAAGCATGGTAAAGGTTAGTGACTGGAGTTGATGCAAAGCTTGCTTTGTTGTCTCTACTACTACAAACAAGTCTTGAACTACACATAAATACAGGATGTTGCTTATGTCATCATTGTTTTTGTTATTGGCACAGCAACCCACCATACCCTAAATATGTTTTTTCTTAGTTTATCCTATTCCAATAAATAAATAAATAAATAAATAAATAAGATTCAATCAAATGATTTCAAAGATAATGAACAAAATGACACATGGTGAGGTGAGGGATGTGGTGACAGTAATAAAAATTGTGGTGACGATAACCATACCATAAATAGATACTAAATAGATGACAAAATCAGTTTATGGTGACACCAAAATAATAGCCTCAGGAATCAAGGTTTGTGTTCACATGCGGCTATGTTACAGTTTAGAACACAAGGCCAAACCCCCCAGGACTTGCAACATGACGCTGTCGGTGGGTTGTGATAAAGCCAGTTCCAGCAATGAACTGCGGCGCATTACACGCCGACCGGTGCAATAAAACAACCTGAGTTCACTACACAGGAACAGAAACTGAAGAAAAAAAAACACACACACACATACACCGTTGGAATGCTTCATATTACAATTTGAGCGTTCAGCACAATTGGGCACTGTCAAACGAATCCGTTTAAGCTAGTGAAGCAGATCAGTTGATAGTGTGCAATCAGAACTGTGTCGATGCTGCTCCATAGATTACAAGTGAGTTCCACACCTACAGCCGCTCCCACCTGGTGCTTTGGCTGCTTTCTACCTGCAGAGAATAGGTGTTGCAGTTTGAAACAACCCTGCTTGGCTTCTTCGAAGCTTCGGAAGAAGAAAAAGACAAGGTGAGATTCCCAGAGGCATCCAACGAGCATTGATCCTGCGGCCCCGTCGAAGTTTGATGATCCGCCGCAAAATGAACGTGCTCATCCTGCAGTTCCGAATGTGCGTGTCTGTCTTCGGTGCCTAGCCGATTGAAGCTACAACTGGCGGAGAATGAATTCGACAAGCGAGACCTCCTCGAGGTGCTTTGTGAGTATGTTTTACCTGAATTAGTGTCGCAAGCATCAGTCGTTGTCGATTCTCTGCTGCTGCACGGTGGCTTGAAAGGTATTGCCGGTGCAGCATCCCAGGAATCCTGCCCTGCACCGCTGGGTCCTGGGAAAGTGAAAGTGTCTGCGCTTGGGACTCCAAAGGAGAAGGAATCTACGCTTCTTTCGTTTGTTGAAGGCGGTCTTCTCTCGACTGGAATGTCGGTGTCGAAGGTGAAGCTAATGTCGATGCATTGCTCCAAATCTATATCTTCAACGTGGCTCCCGGTCATGTACTTCAACAGCGGAGACTGGCCTGAAGCGTTCAGGTCAATTTCAAATCGTTCCGAAGAGCTGGAGCGGCTGGTTACTACAGCAGTCTGCGGGAGGGGCACTGGTCTATTGATGTGAACCCAATAGGGCGGCATCGCAGGCGATTTGGGGGTGGAAGACGCCGAAGGGTCATTCGAGCACATGCTCCGAGAGGAATCCCGCTGATAGCTGGGGTTCCTTTCACTGAATCTCTTGGATGTGCCGAAACTGCCAGTCAGGATAACGCCGCAAGCAGGGCAAGTGATCTGTTCGTCAAGCACAGGATCGATACAATGCCTGTGGAAGACATGTTTACAATGGGGTAGCTGTCGCATAGTAGCTTCGTTTCGGAAGTCCTGCCAGCATATCGAGCATCTGCAATCCAAACTTTAAATGATGAAGTCAAATTTACTGAAACGGAGGATTAAAACAGCTCCCGGATCATCCCTAACTGATCTGAAGATTAGCCACTCTTAATTAATCCAGCTCGATGCATCTCTTACATGTGTAGCATTGAGCTTGAAAAGGAGACATGGAACGTCGATACTTACTGTGATTTTAATCCCTCGTCAACATTCACATCACTGGCTTTCACGATTGGTAATGCAATCACCATTTCTTTCTTCAACCCATTTCGAGTCCCACTCTACAGTAAAACACGATGCGCAACCATCAACAAATCGTTTGCAAGGTAAATGTCAATATAAGGGTAATACGCTTTTGGATGCAACAGCACACTGCAAGTAGCAGAAGTAAATTTTCTTCCTTTTGTGATCAGGTAACTTCAAAAGTGGGCGTACTCAAAGAACAGCATGGTTGATTAAGAAGGTCGCGAAAAACTTGGGACCTACGCGTGAGAGAACATAAAAAGAAAGAGAAACCACTCACAGGAATTTCCTCAGGGGTCGCAGAAATTTGGCCGGTGCTCCTCGTGCGGTGCCGAAACTTTCGTACACCCCAATAGACGAAGTAGCATAGAGCTAGAAGTGAAACTATTCCTACCCCGATCCCAATTGCTATTTTGGTCGATATGAACGCCATTACAAAATCCTACAACTCCGATCAGTACTATTGAATAAAAATTAACTACAGTGGCATACAACTATGCGTGGAAGGACATACACTCAGAAACCTTAAACCTCATATCAACTGACGAAAAATCTAAATCATACAAAATAACGGACCACCATTCCCTAAAATCCATGATACACCACCTAGCAACCACCGACCACGAAAAATGCCTTCGTTGTGCTATTCTTCGATCCTTCAAGTCCTTACTTTAAAACGTTGGGCAACCCTCGTGGTGCCTGTTTTTCAGATTGTACAGAGCGCTCCACCTCGTAAAACTTCTATGACAGCAACCGAATCGTTTTTGAGCCCAAATCACCTCCTCAAGAAGCGTGGCGGAAGCAACGGAAAACAGAGCTCGATCCCGTCTATCAACGCAGACCAAATTAAGCTCGAACCAAAGGGAGGTCAGTAGAAACGCGTCCGGACCGACCTTTCTTTCCATGCAACCTCGCGACCAAATTGGTTCAAATTCTTCTATAGAAGTTGTCAAAAACCTCCAAAACTGGCTTTCTACGAAATAACACGAATCCCCTCCAGGCAACAGCCTCCACCCAAAGCAAATATATCAACCACAACGGACAGATTCTATCAAAATTACACGCGACGAGAAACCCACCTCCACGTCCACCTCCGCTGAACCCTCACCCCGCTCTGCTGCCTACAACTCTCAAACCAACCCATCCCTGCAGGCGTTCCAACACCGAAATCTGCTGCCGGCATCACATCCCTAGCGAAACAACAACCATCACCGAGACTTGACAACATCTCGACCCTGCCTTAGGGAATGGAAGAGCCCGCCATCTAAAAGGCCAACTCAGCCACACTAATCCACACCTCTCTCCCTTCTCCGCACCGGTGAAACGATCCAAACCGTTTCCAACACTCAACCTCCATAGCCCTCCTCCTCTTCCTGCTCCCCTCGAACGCCGCTCGTGACTCCAGCGGGATCCACCCACCCAACTCTGCCGACGGAATTGCTGCTCATGGCGCAAGACAACCGTCAGTCCGCAACGCAGAGTGTGAACAAATTGAGGGAGGGCGACATGGATAAGAGAAATGGGCCCGATTCAAGTGGCTGCGCGGGGTAGGCCAGATTAATTTCGGGCCCTGCTGCGGGGGTTCGGCGTCGCCGAGACGACGGCCTCCTCCTCCACCGCAGTTGGTTTGAGGGCATCTCGACGAAAGCTGCTGGGAAGGAGCCCGCCCCCATCGAATAAGTCAACAACCCCGTGAGCAATGACGGGCTTCGAGGACGGGGGTCGTGTCACCCCCGCCGTGGGTGCCCACCGGACCCGTGGTGACGTGTAACCCACGATGGACTCGTTGCTTGCGTGGCATGCCAAGGATCTCAGAATCCGTCTACGTGTACATCATATCGAATCGACTCGTGCTGGACTGACTGTACTGAGTATTCAGGGGTTTGTGTGACGTGACACCGTGCCTCTTAAACGTATAGTATCAGCGTTTAATTTATTTTTTATTTATATATTTATCTCCAATTTTATCACATTTTTTTATGCTTTGTGTAATTGTGAATACATAATTAAATATTTCTCAGAATTGATTTTTTCCAATATTGGAATCTATAATTTTTAGAGAAGTATGGAAACAGCATAAACATCTCAACAATAAAATTATTTAACTATTTATTTATGATATATATATATATATATATATATATATGTTTGATGCAAGTTAAGCTTATTAAATTCATTTACATTTTCTTTGGCTTTCAAATGTATATAAATTTAATTTGAATTTTGAACTACAATCTGAAAATTCCAATTAAATTAAATTAATATACAAACTGTTTCGATTTTAAATATAACTTTTGTGTGTGCATACGTGTATACATATTTATAACATAATTACACAAAAAAGAATAGACTGAAGTTGTTTTGAAGTTGAATAAATATAATATGTATATTTGGTCATAACTAATGTCAGCTACATTGTGCAAGAAATAATATACACTTCTAATTTTAGTTACTTCTGATTATATATATATTCTTCAAAAGAAATTAACATCATAAAAAGATTAAAACTTTAGAAGTGAATATTATTATTCTTTTCTAGATATTGCAAAACTGTTGTTATGCTAGTTTTATCTTTAAAATTAAATGGAACATATATATATATATATATATATAACCTTCGATATAGCAATATTTTAATAAGATTCAAAAGTCATGCTCAGTTAAAGATTTGATTTCTAAAGCTTTTTTAAACTACAATCATACAAAATATTTTTGTAATTATTAGGATCATTTCTAGTCTATTAATATTATTACCTTTTATTGTTTAAATTTTAAATGGTCATAATAATTAATATGTATGTAAGAAAAACAATATAAAAATTATAATTAGATATATTCTAATTTTTTTAAAAGTACATCATGTCTAGTAAATATAAAAAAATTGATATGAAAATAACTTTTTGATTGAATACTTAAAATATTTGTGTTGCTATATATATACATATATATATATATGTGTGTGTGTGTGTGTGTGTATTTATTATATGTTAGAAAAAATATTAACAATGAATGTTCAATGAGAAAGCAAGTAATCTTTGAAAAAAAATAAGATTTAATTTTTTTTAGTTTTTGTATTTTTATAAATTGAAATTTAAACAAAATAAGCTCATATACATCTTCTTCTTTCTCTCTTGTTATCTCTAGTTTTTTCTTATTCTTTCTCTCTTTATTTATATAATAATTCAAAAAAATAAAATATTTAATTTAAAACCTGTAAATTATTGCTTATAGAGATGACAATCTTGCCATATTAATATTTTTAAAATTGAGTATAATACTACTTAGATTATGTAATTTGTTAATATAATTCATATAAAATAATACTTTTGATAATACCATTATGTTTATAAAACTAATTCAAGAAGTGAAAAATGTTTGTATAGTAATATTTGAAGAAAAAAGTGTATATTAATATGATAACTATATCAATTTATATTTAGGCTGATATACTAATTAATTAACTAAATCAAAGAACATTCTATCTCCCAGACTAAAGATAAATTTCAAATATTTTTATTAATTTAAAATTAATTAATTTCTCAAAATCTAATTGTATTTGATTTTTTTTAATTGAAAATTTATACTCAAGGAAGAACTAAATAAAGACAAGTACTAAAACATTTATGCTTGTAAGTATTAAGATCAAATAATATCATTTAAATGATATTAATGTTTATATATATATATATATATATATATTTATGTTTAAAAAAATATAGAAGAACTAAAAAAAAAAACAAAAGTAACTAATGAGGTTAAAGTAGCAATTTAATTTATCAATAAAAATTTTAAAATACCATTCAAGTATAATTCCTTTATTTTATCATTAAATTTTTATTTTTATTTAAAAAAAATTATTGAATTACAACCAATAGAAAATATTTTATTCTAAGATATATATAAAATTATCAATAATATTAATTATTATTAATTATTATTGGTAGTGTATATATGTTTAATAAAATTTATTATTGAAACTCATAAAATATATTTTAATATAATAAAAAATTATAATTTAAAAAATGTATTAAAAAAAATACAAATATATATATATATATATATATATATATATACATATGTATATATATGCATAACCATTATAGAATAAGATCTATTAACAAGAATACTTCTTTTCAACCTTCTTGGAACCTTAAAAAAACATTTTATAACTTTCATGAACTCCTTTACACTTCTATTACAAATTCTATAGGATTTTTTAGATATTTAATAGTATCTAGTAACATACTATAGAAGTTACAAAGAACTTAGATATTTTGGTATATATATGCAACAAGGAAAAAAAATTCCATTTAGTTTTGTCTACACTTTTATCATACTTAAAAAAGCAATTCCTCTGTATTTAAATAACTATTTAATTATATATGTATTTATATTTATTTTTTCAGATTTATCTTCTAAATATATTTTTTTATTTTCTTTTAATGAAATGGAAAAAAATCATAAATGCTACATTTAGAATTTATTTTTTAAAAAAATTACATATTTATTATTAATTTTTACTTGTGAATATTACTATTTTAAATTTTATTTACTATATTTTTTAAAGAATTTTATAAACATTGTAAGAATAAAAAGAAATTTTTAGTGAAAAAAAAGTAAAAAAATTAATAATAAATCAATAATTCTTTTCAGTTTTCCCATAGTCTTCTTAAATTCTCTCTCAAAAGCCTAAAAACATTTTGTTTAATCTTATGCCCAAGAATTATTAAAAACATTTGATTTTCTTTTTTCGGTAATTTAAAGCATGAGTGTTGTAATAAAGTATATTCTAAAATTACAATAATAAACCATTCAATAAGATTACCAAAATAAAAGAAATAAAATTAGATCACAATTGTTTTTGAAAAAGTGTGTCGAAAGCCAAGAGATAAAATTATTTCTTGTAATTGCATTTTGATCATTGTGTAGCCAATTAGCTAGATAATTAAATTTTTAAATTATTTTATACTTAAATTTTTATTTTTATGATAATTTTTGAGGTTTTTATTTATTTATTTATATATAGTTTGTAATTTTAACCACTAAATCAGATCAAATATAAAATAGAATCAATCTTAAAATATATTTATCAATGAAGTAATATCAATTGGTTATCTTTTTTTTTTTTTTTTGTGTATTATACTAGGAATAGCTATATTTTATGTGTCAAGGACAAAGACCCGATGAAGGAAAATATACACAAAAAGGATATCTCGATATAATAAGTCAAAATATAAACAAGTAGGTATATTAAAAGGAAACTGGAATGGCTATTGCCACAAGACAAGAAACTAAAGACTCTTGAACCTGGACTAGAAGCAAGAAAGGAGTTGACAAGAGTGAAGAAGCCTTCACTCTTATCTCTATATATACTATCTAACTAGGGGCTACGTGGCGACGTTCTATAGGACCTCCAATATGTGTTGACTTTGTAGCACACATGCCTTGACTTACAAAGCAAGTTTTTCTACGTGTGGGCCACATAGTTAGCTTGATCTTCAAGCTAACAACATGTGTGGCACATGGCCAACTTGTTGACCACGTTTCTAATCCAAAAAGTCAATTAAAGACACATATGAAGTCAAAGCAGCATCTAGGAAGTTTCTAGGAAGCTTCTATATTAAATATTATAGAATTAACTTACTTTTATCTACTTTTACTTACTTCTACTTATTTCTATATGTAATTATTAGCTTACATGATTATGGCCGTGACATTACCCCCCCTTCTAGAGACGAGTTCCACGAGGAGCGGTCATCATATGTTGAGGAAATCTATGATGCGACGAATTGTATTCGCCACATACCCTGATCTCTGTTTTCTTCGAAGATGATTGATAGGGCCTCTCAACCATCGGTAGTGTCCCATACTAGGTTGAAAAGACAATCCAGTTATTTGATCATTGTTGAAGCCTTCGTAACTTCCTTCGAATAGAATATTTGGAACACCATCAGGAGTTGTTCCTACCTCTAGCAAAATCACCAAACATCGGGAGTCTCTTCCCAAATCGTGATACCAAACGCGTTATATCTCACCATCTATTCGAGGAAGAACATGTCGTTCTTGAAGATCTTCATCTCGATTGCGTCGTCTTGAAGGTTGTGACAATCGTAATGTCACGTCCTACAGGTCAGCAAACGAAGGTTCTTGAGTTGAATCCGCTGGTTGTTGGCTCTACATCTAATTAGCGTCACAAATGCAAAGAAGTTACAAACAAGGATAGGAAATTGAATGTTATCTTGCCTCAATCTTGTCTCTTTTATAAGAGAGATTTTCATCTTGGTTTCGATGGATGTCGTTGATAAAAAACTTTGACTTTAGCTCATGCATTTCCTAGATTCCTGGATGGCTCCCATGTGCATTCACTAATATCATATCCGCGCCAATGAACAAGATATTCCAGCTTATTTCGGTGCCGCCTCGAGTCTAATATCTCTTCCACCTCAAATTCTTCATTATTATCTACTTCTATAGGAGGCGGTGGCATTTGTCTTCTTCCTTGTATATCCACTGTCTTATATGGTTCAAGAAGAGACACGTGGAATACAGGATGGATCTTCATTGACTCCGGTAGATGTAACCGATATGCAACTGGGTTGATCTGTTCAGAAACAGAAAAGGGGCCAAGCCTACGATAGTCCAACTTGTCACAAGGTCGAGTAGTCTTGATATTGCGACGAAGTAGCCATACCTTATCACCCACATTGAGTTGTGGTTGCTCCTTACGATATAGATCTGCGTTTATCTTTTGTCGTTCTTGAGCTTCCTTCAATTGCGTCTTCATTATTGCATATAACTTTGACAACCGATTTGCCATATCTTCTGCTGCAGGATTATCAACTTTTGAAAAATCAAAAGTATCAAGTCGTGGATGATAGCCATAATTGGCAAAGAAAGGTGTTTGTTGCGTGGAAGAATGTACCGTATAATTATAAGCAAACTCTGCCAATGGCAGAAGGGTTGTCCAATCATCTTGTTGGTAGTTGAAGGTACACCTTAAATATTGCTCCAAGACTTGATTTACATGCTCTGTTTGTCCATCAGTTTGAGGATGGAAAGCCGAAGATAGCTTTATGTCCACTTTTAAAATCTTGAAAAGGGTCCTCCAAAATCTCGAAACAAATTGAGTTCCCCTATCTGATAAGATATCTTTAGGTAATCCATGATAGCGATAGATATTATCAATGAAAAGCTTAGTTGTTTCTTCACCTGTGATAGATTATGTACATGGCACAAAATGTGCCATCTTGGTGAAACGATCTACTATCACAAATATAGAATCATAAGATCTTGAGCTTGGAAGATCTGTGATGAAATCCATAGAAACAGAAGACCATGATTGTTCTGATATAGGTAATGGCTGAAGAAGTCCATAAGGTCGATGACGAGGAATTTTTGATCTTGAACAAATATCACATGATTGTAGAAAGTCTTTGACTGACTTCCACATTTGTGGCCACCAAAAATCTCTTGATATGAGTTCCAAAGTCTTATTATATCCAAAGTGCCCTGCTGCTGGAAAGTCATGACGTGCTTGAAGAACACGTAAACGTGCTTCTCCTTCTAGAATATATAGGCGTCCTTCAAAATATAATAGATTATTCTTGAACTCGAACTTAGAAGGATCATGAGACTTGGAAGAATTATTCTCGATATCATAAACAAGAGGGTCTGAGGACATACTGGACTGGATTTGCTTGAGAAAAGTTGAATCAACAGTCAATGTTGATTTCATTGCTCGGAGATGAAATTGCTCCGGTTTCAAGAGGACCGTTCTT
Organism: Physcomitrium patens; assembly: GCF_059467195.1. NCBI lineage: Eukaryota > Viridiplantae > Streptophyta > Bryopsida > Funariales > Funariaceae > Physcomitrium > Physcomitrium patens. The sequence goes on from NC_143426.1 coordinate 4,439,149, forward strand.
TGTTGCTCAAAAGCTGCATCTCCTTCTTTTGGTGCAAAATAAGAACGTCTAGATAGAGCATCAGACAAACCTTGTTGTTTTCCTAGCCAATAAGTGATAATGAACTCGAATCTTGACAAAGACATACTCCAACAAGCTTGACGACGATTCAACACGCGTGCTGACATGAAATACTCAAGGTTCTTGTGATCTGTATACACAGTGACTGGGCTAGAAGCGCCTTCTAGATAATGACGCCATTCTTGAAAGGAATCCACGATCGCAAGAAGTTCTTTATCGTGGATCTCATAATTGATCTCGGCTGTTGAGAATTTTCTTGAATGAAAAGCTATCGGATGAAGTTTGTCATCTGTTCCCATTTGTGATAAAACTACATCGAAGGTAAAATCAAATGCATCTGTTTCCATAAAAAATGCCTTAGAAAAGTCAGCACGATATAAGACTGGTGCAGAGACAAACGATGTCTCAAGGCTTCAAATGCTGCTTCCGCTTTTTGATTCCATTGGAATTTGTCTTTATTGGTGAAGCGTGTAAGTGGAGCTGCAACTCGTGAGAAATCTTTGATGAAGATCCGATAGTAATTGACAAATCCCAAGAAACATTGGACATCTTTTATTGTCCTTGGAATCTTCCAATCCATGATTGTTTGGACTTTCTTAGAATCGATCATGAGACCATCATTTGAAATGATGTATCCTAAAAAGTCAACTTGAGTAGTGTGAAATACACACTTTTCCATCTTGGCGTACAATCCTGCATCTCTAAGTTTTTGTAATACTTGACGAACATGTATTTCATGTTTTTCGACGTTCTTAGAATAGATCAGGATATCGTTTAGATAGTAGACGACAAAATTGTCTAAGAATTCACGAAATACATCATTCATGAGATGTTGAAAAGTAGCTGGTGCATTCGTGAGTCCAAAGGGCATGACATTATATTCGAAATGTCCATACCTGGTTCGAAACGCAGTCTTCCATTCATCTCCTTCTTTGATTCGTACTAGATTATATGCTCCTCTTAGATCTATTTTTGTGTAGATCTTAGCTTGATTCAACTGGTCAAGGAGTCCTGATATCAAAGGTAATGGATACCTGTTCTTGATTGTGATCTTGTTGAGTCCTCGATAATCAACACACATTCGTAAAGATCCATCTTTTTTCTTTACGAATAGAATTGGAGCTCCTGTTGGAGATTTTGAATGGCGTATGAAATTCTTCGCTAAATTCTCGTCAATATATGTCTTGAGTTCAGCCATCTCATCTTGCGATAAACTGTAAATTGGTCCAAATGGTGGCTGAGTTCGTTCCTTGAGGTCGATTGAACAATCATATGGACGATGCTCAGGAAGAATACCTACATTTTTTTTTTCAAAAACGTCTTGATACTCCTGATATTGACTTGGAATGCCACTTGAAGTCTTTACGTTTTCAGAAATAGGTGCAGCATAAATAGCAAAAGTTGATCCTTCTTTTGCTGCGTGTGTAAATGCTTTTGCACCTATCAGTACGGATTTTACTATACTAGACTTATAATTTTTTACTTGGTTGGTAGAACTATTAATAATACTTTGGAAAAAGTCAAGTTTACGCGAATTCCAATCTATTCGAGGGTTATATTTTTCTAGCCAGGATAAACCTAAAATAACTTGATTGGACGGAGATTTAATTATGTTAAAAGCTATGTAGCTATCATGACCGTCTATCGTTACTTTTATAGGATGAGTTTTATGAGTGACATCTCCAGAAGACAAGGGACGACCATCTATGACTTCTACATGTACTGGTTTAGGTTTCTGTACAAAGGGTATTTTACGACTTTTAACAAATTGTTCATCTAAAAAACATGCTGAGGCTCCCGAATCTAATAAAGCAGAGGCTTTGTAATTCTTAGGTCCTAAATATAAGTCTATTATAAAACAAGGAGAGGGTTCTGAGGAGAGGATAGGACCTTCATTAGGAATTGTACAAGGTTCCAGCTGCACTGTCCCTATTGTGGCTGGACGAATCCGTTTTCCGACATGTTGTCTTCTTTGACCGTCGTACCCCTCATTTTATAGTTACGTTGTTTCTTTGGATAATGTTGAGTAGTGTGCTTAGGTTCTCCGCAGTATAAACATAATCCTTCTTGACGACGACAAATCTTTTCTTGCTCAGTTAGGGGTTTAAAACGTACCACGTCAATTAGTATGTCTTCTACTTCCGAATGTATGTTTGGCAAAGATGTTGATGTTGCCATTGAGTAATAACGTTGAGATTCCCGTGAATGATTCTCAGATCGAAATTCAAAAAGTCGATTATCACATTTTACCACAAAATCGATTGCTTGACTCAAAGTTTGAGGATTAGGTAAGTTGAGCATCAATTTCTTTACTTCGTATTGCAATCCATAAAGAAATTGACTAATGAGTGCAGCATCATCCCACTTGATGTCAATTGCAAGTTGTCAAAATTGTGAAGCATACACTGTTACTGAGCGATTTTCTTGTCGCAGAATTCGGATCTTATTTGTTGCAACACGAGTTGCATCGTGTTCACCATACATAAATCGAAACTCCGCCAAAAAAGCTTCCAAATTGTCCAATATTGGATTTCGTTGTTCAAGAAAAGACGAAAACCATGATAATGTAGAACCAGAAAGTAGAGTGCCAATAAACCTGACTTGTGATCCTGGAGTTGGATAGCTTTGCGGTTGAAGTTCAATTGCTAATTGTACTTGATTGATGAACCCTCGAAACTTAGATCTCGTACCATCAAATTTCTCGGGTAAGGTAATTCTTGGTTATCTTGTGCTTACAGGGTGTTCTATAATTGGAGAAGGAATGTGATTTGTTGTAGATGTTGAAGCAGCTCCGATCATCTCTATATCCCCACTTTCTGCTATTCTTGTTCTTTCATGTGTTGGTGAATTGAGTTGATGCATTGGAAGCATTAACTCCCTCATTTGCTCTTGCATTTGTGCCATTGCACTCTTCATTTCAACAAGCTCTGCCATAATGACAGTAAGAAAAATTTGTTTGATACTGCTCAAGACAAAAGAAAAGAAAGACTTGATAACAAAGAAGATACTAAGAAGAATATCAGTTTAGAAGTGGGTAATCCGCAAACTTCTAATACGCTTATGTCTTGTCAAGAGAAAGGGGTAATCCACTCTCACTCAAGAAAAACAAAGCTCTGATATTGTAAGTGCACTCTTCTCAAACTGTCAAGGACAAAGACTCGATGAGGGAAAATATTCACAAAAAGGCTATCTCGATATAGTAAGTCAAAATATAAACAAGTAGGTATATTAAAAGGAAACTGGAATGGCTATTGCCACAAGACAAGAAACTAAAGACTCTTGAACCTGGATTAGAAGCAAGAAAGGAGTTGACAAGAGTGAAGAAGCCTTCACTCTTGTCTCTATATATACTATCTAACTAGGGGCTACGTGGCAACGTTCTATAGGACCTCCAGTATGTGTTGACTTTGTAGGACACATGCCTTGACTTACAAAGCAAGTTTTTCTACGTGTGGGCCACATAGTTAGCTTGATCTTCAAGCTAACAACATGTGTGGCACATGGCCAACTTGTTGACCACGTTTCTAATCCAAAAAGTCAATTAAAGACACCTATGAAGTCAAAGCGGCCTCTAGGAAGTTTCTAAGAAGCTTCTATATTAAATATTATAGAATTAACTTACTTTTATCTACTTTTATTTACTTCTACTTTTTTCTATATGTAATTATTAGCTTACATGATTATGGCCGTGACATTATGTTGTTATTATGATTTTTTTTTTTTAAGAAAAGAAAAATATATGTTGATTTTTTCATAAAAATTTATAAGAAATATGAAAGTGTGCTCTGAAGTTGCAGCTTAAATTCTCATTGAAATCTTTACTTTTCTTAAAACTACCTTCCATACTTTATTTGTCAATCAACAAAAAGAAATGTCATATATATTTTTAGATGTACACACTTAACAAAATAAATACAAATAAAGAAACAGCCTTTATTAAAAATTACGATTTGGGATTCATGCATTTTTTAAATATCACATATTTTTAAAGATATAAATAAATGTATTCTAAATACACATATGCCCAAAATTTTAAAAGCTATAGATTACTTACATTAATGTCTACAGTCTTAATCTATTTTAACGTAATTTTTTTTTATACCAATATATTTAGATGTATATTTCTTTTACAAGGTTTTAAACTATTAAAATTGTACATTACTTAAATTTCATAGAAATTTCTAATATACTTTTTAAATTTTGATTCTTTAAAAGAAATATTACATGAAGTAAATAAAAACAGTTTAACTATATGCTATATTCATATTTAATTTTATTCCAAGGTCATTATAAAAGATGTAAATTAAGTCATAAATAAAAAGTAATATATATTATCAGATGTAAATTTTTATTTTAAATGCATGCTTGTTTTTAGTCATAATTTTCTAGTGAGAGAAAGGTTTATGCTTTACAACAAAATTTGCAATAGTATAATTCCAGGTGCCATTCAAAAAACAACTTTTTTTACATTATGAAAAACTTATTTTTAATTACTTTTATTTAATAAATATTAAAAATAAATTGTAATTTTTTAATTTGAAGTTATATCAATATTATTATTTTTAAAAATATTTTGGATAATTTGTGTTGCATCTGTTAGTTGTATTCCTATAATGAATTAATAATTCTTCTCCATCATTAACTTTGCATATATCTTAATCTTACTTAGTACTTTGTGCAAGATGCTACTCATATTTAAATCTATGACATGCAATCTCTTTAATTTGTGATCAATAACATTTGACAATGTTACCATACACTTCAACTCCACATCTTCACATGATATCTGTAAAATCAATAATAGTTTGTAAATATTATATATATATACACACACACATATATTCACATAAACATTGCATATTTACATACCAAGTCTCAAAACTCTTTAATATACATGCAATAATCCTATCCATTTATTATAGACAAAAATTAACAAATTGAATGCATTTCTATTTATGAATAAAAAATCAATGATATTTATTTGATTATTGAACAGATAATTGCACTGTAATCAGACCAAATAATGGACCCTATCTCATCAATTAATGTATATACATTATTTTCAAATATTGGTTCTAAACTTCATTCACATGAAACTTCTCTCTGGATTTGTTAGTGAGCTTTTCTACTGCCTAACTAATTGGTTTTTTTGCTATGAAAAAGCAAGGGATTTGACATGAAGGGGTGCACTGACAAAAATAATTACAAGTAGGTAAACAAATAGAAAATAATTACAAGTAAGAGCACAAATTAAAAAAAATAAATTACAAAGAATTCTCTTCATCCTCTTTAATGAAGTGCTTTTAGGTAATATACTTATTATTTCTTCTATTTGTCTTTGGATATATAGCTCGTGAATGTCAAAGATTATTAAGTATCAAGATCTTGCTTAACATGAAGAGCTCCATTATGCTCAATATTATTGATTATAGATATAAGAATTGTGGCTATTTTGCCGCATTTTGAGCATCTAGTTTGATTTTTTGATCTATCTCACCACAATTGCGGAAACAATTTTTTTGTTGTTATCAAGACTTTTTTTAGTTTAGATGGAGGCAATGTGACATCATCAGCTACTACTATTACCGCTGTCATATTACATGTTGTCTTGTTTGGAAATACACTAGGTACTTTGTTGTGGAAGGTAAAGTTGTGTTTTACAAGTATCTAAGAATTCTAATAGATTTCATCTATATAAGAAGAATATAATTCGAATTTCAATTCAAAAGTGCTTAAAGCTAATACAAAGTTTTCAAAAATACTCTTTTTAGTCACCTTAATTATATACAAACTCCAATTGCCTTATTACTTTCATAATTAGATAATTTCAAATTTTCTATGCAATCCCTAATTCTACTTAGTGAGCTTCAACAAGTTGTAATTTTTAATTTGGCTATCCACTTAGTACAAAATTTTGCATATAAATGCCACTATAAGTCTTCTACACATTTAGAAAAATTTAGTCCAATTCAACTTACAAATTGTAAGAAAACATCCAAAAGACTACACTAATGTCACTCTACCTCAAACTTGAAAGTTAATGTAGATGTTCGAGTAGAAATTTCTCCTTTACCAACCATTTACTTTAGCTCAAAATTGGTATGTGACTTGATCTTTAAATCTTCTAAGACCATGTCAATTTTCTTTTTTTCTTTTTTTCTTTTTTTCTTTTTTTTATTAATAGATCTTTAAATATCATAGAAATCCTACTCAATTCCATACTACCAATTTTTGATACCTTCTTACACTAAGAACTAGATATCTCTCAACTACACTATTAGATTAACATATAATTTTATGCACAATTAGCACATCCAATCAACCAAATATTGTCAAATTTTGAATTATAGATGTTATACCAATTATATAAACTAGCCAAGAGTGCTAGCCTTAATTGTATTTCATAATTCCAAAGTCACCAAAACAAATCTTGACTTTGAATAATGATTGCAAAGTCATCTCAAACCCTATGAAAACAAGCCTTATGCCTTTAAAACAAGCTTAAAGCTACCTCTTCAATCCCAGCCATTGATCTCCAAATGTTCCTATATTTTGTCCTAGGCGGCCATTTTAGTGTCTAGAGGTCTGATTTTAACCTTGTGCCACAAAAGATCAATCTGCACATATTATTCTAACCTATCTTAGGAATTTTTAAGTCCAACGCTACCCTCAACTTAACCTTACTGTCAACCATATTGATTATTTACCTCTTCTACTATATTTTTGTCAATTTATGGTCTTTTGGAGATATTAAAAGAATTTCTACAGCTCAGAAGGTAAAATTACTAATCAACCTTTAATCTATTAGCTATTAAGATAAGAAAATAAACCAAGAGGCTTTTATAAAAGCCATGTTTGAATGACTTCAATTACTATTGAATCAAGATGATTAAATATTAATTAGAAATTTATTTTTGATTATATTTTTATCATATACCTATGTTACAACATGACATTGCATTGATGGAAGTAACAACATCAACATAGATCTTGTGCAACTCACTTGGGTATACAAAATATATGTGTATAGCTTTGGATTTTGGTGTAATTTTAGTGTACATGCAAAAGAATGAACTAGGATTGTTAGAAATTGCCACAAGAATAGCTACTATTCCTAATATTGACTATGCAAAATAAAACTATTTTGGTTGTTCACTTCAAACAAAGCATCATCTATCTAAACGACTTGATAAATTTATGCATATATCATGCACTTCTATATATTTGAGGTAATTTTAGAAAGAATACATATTGACATAGCTGCATATTTGATTTGTCAATCAAAGAAAAAGCCTTTGATTTTTTAAACAATAAAAAGAATGGAATTAAAAGGTTCTATGACATGTGCACCAAGGATCCTAGAATGTGTTGCCTACAATATATTTAAAATAAGGATTCCAAAGAACAGAGACCTAGTATGATTAAGTGACATCATTTTTTTTCAATTACAACATTCTAAAAAGCAACAAGTAGAAGATGACTTTTTCCATCTACTCCGGTGAGACTAAAGTGGACACCTTAATATCTTAAGTTTGAATAGATTGCATGTGCACTAAATACAAGGCAATAACTTATAGTTGTAGTCTTTTAAGCCTAAAGGTACAAAAAAATACTCTTATAAGTTGTTACCAATTGTCCTTGTCAAATGTCCTCATGCTACTAGGATTTATTGTGGTCAGTTTCTTAAGTAGTATTAGAAGCTTTTGAAATTCCCAACTGTAATCTTCTACCAAATGCTTTTGGTACAACTCATGGCTCCTCTATGAAGCCATGTATGTTACTTTTGCCTTAAGCTTTATCAATGCACAATTTGTGATATTGCATGGTTGTAGGCCTTATATGCCTCATGTAAGAGATTCATTGAAATTTGCAAGTTATTTATTTTTGAGACAAAAGAGTTTCAAAAAAATTAGACATGCTTGCAAATGATTAATAAATCTATCAATATGAAGCAATTCATCTTTTTACCAATTGATTATAATATAAAAAAGATACCTAATATTTATAGTCTTGTCTTATAATTCATTCTCTTTCTTGGAGGAAACAATTCTAATGAGTATAGGTTTGATCACTTTAAATTAGAAAGGAGTAGAAACGAAGATAGAATAACTTGTAATAGCACTATGAGCATCATTGGCTATGAAGAACACTATTTTAATAGTCAATTTCTCTCAAATTTTCATTGATTGATCTCCAAATAGTGACCTTTGGCTTGCTATACTACACAAAGAAAAATGAGGCAAATTAAAATAAAAAAAAAAAAAAAAAAAAAAAAAAATGACCACAGAAACAGAAGCAAGATAAATCAAGGAGGAAAACTATGTTCAAGGAGGAAGAGGAGAAGTAAGCCTCTCTTTGAAGGGAAAAAGAAGAAAAGAAGAAGATTTGTGCCCTTCTTTGTAATTGTCGGTGTGGATGCACCTCTCTTTGTTATCATTTTGATTTGTGCCCCTTATTTGTAATTATAATTGATATGTGCCCCTTATTTGTGTGTAGGTGCCTCTTTGTAATTCTAATTTATTTATGCACCTAATTGTGATTATTTCTGAGGGATCCCACAATATAAGTTCTTCCAAAAAACATGTGCATTGTTCAGTGTCAGTTCTGAATTATAGAAAAGAATAGAGAAATGAAAATCAAACAGTGAAGATCGCATGAAGTGCACTTCATCAGCTCTTCACTCTGCTAATCAGTGGACACTGCTCTGAATTTTGCTGGAGAAGATTTGTTTAAAGAAATCAACGGTGAATGGTATGTGTATTTAGCTATTTCACCTTGGAAGTGAAGTGGGTATGAGTCAAACTCAGTTGTCATGACTGATGTAGGATACATGGAACCATTTTTAGTTGGTCGAGAAATTGGTACAGTTTTCAAAGTAGAATTTCGCAGGTGATATTGGATATTTCCTGAATCATACTACTATTTACTAGTATGAATGTACGATGTAATACAGATGACATAGTCTGAAAAGAACTTCTGTTCCAAAAGAAAGATCTTATGTAGCTTAAAAGGCGAACACATAAGTGATTGAGAATAATGATCAAAGAGGACAGAATGTTTCGTGAGGCACAAAGGCATCCGTTAGCAACTGCCGAATGAGAGCAATAATGGGCATGCAGAGGTTAGAGTGCACAGATCATGACAAGTGCGATTCATGCATTCCAACAGCAACCCATATGATAATACCCTGGGCGACAAAATTTACATCAACGAGAACATTTAGTTGTCGATGTAGCGCTGGATTTGTTCCGTCCTCATGAAGACGCAGACTTGGCAGTTACATATTCTTTTCCAATGAGTTAATGGAAACCCACAGTCGACAAGTGAGAAACATTGACGAGACATCTATTCTTTTTCGGCTGAGTGAGAGACCCATGAACTACTAGCTCGTCGAGTAAACCAGAAGTTTTCTAATGCGAATGAATATCTTGTCACGGATATCCTGTAAGTCATATGTTTCCAAGCCAATACTGTTGCAGACCTTCAGCTATTACACTCTCTTGCCCAGCAAAGAGAAGCACCAAACTTCTGAATAATGGTCCTCGGGAGGGGCTTGCACCTCCGAACCTCACCCTTTTCAGAACAGTCGCACACTGCTTAGAGTCATTGTCATTGTCTTTTCCTGACAATGAGTGTAAGCAACATGATCTAACCTTGAAGCTCTTGACCAACTCTGTCCGAGATATGGTCGGTGATTGGAGGAGTAGAACTTGAGCAGTCGGATGGAGATACGATAGTAACCTTCCCTTCCGACTTTTCTTGCTCCAACATTGCTTAGAGTCATTGTCATTGTCTTTTTCCTGACAATGATTATAAGCAAAGCTTGTGTACAGCCTTCGCAGGTCGTCGCTCCTAGCGGATACCGCCGTGCTCTGACGGCACGCGAACTCCGCAGCTTGGGCACGCTGGTGATGACAAACAGAGCATCACAAACGCTGAGCAGCTATGACATCCAGACACTACCATGACTGTATGCTGACTTTTCCTCTCTTTTCTGCGGACATTGGTAGCATTCACTTCCTTACTGCTGCTCCTGCACATTAACCCACTGTTGCCAAGCTCCCTGTCTGCAGACATTTTGAGTGCAACAGAGCACACTTCACTGGTTCGTTCGCACACATCAGGTGGGCAACTTCCAGCTTCACTACTCACAATATTCTCGCCAGTCTCATCATTTTGCGATCTGCTCGTCATTGTCTGATCAATAGAAGTTTCTCCGCGAAGATGCGCCCCCCGCATGTGTTCTACAACATTTTTGTTGGCTTGAAGAATGAACTCCCTAGGATCCTGTTTGGTTCGCTTGCAAGAGCTCCAATTGAAATAGTAGAATTGACCCGTCTGTTACAACAAGTTTCTTTTAGACATCCTCGGAAAAGGGGGGGGTGCATATGGCATCTATTGTAACCCAAGTTTGATCGTCATGCATTCACCAGCAAATAAAAGCGAATTGCGGCGACACTGGAGTAATCTTGCACAATATCGTTAACAGAGCTCTGGAATATAAACAATCAAAGTGAAAACGATTCAACAAATTGGTTACCTTCAGGTCCAAAAACTGCTCCCAGTCCTCTGGTAAGGCAGACCGCTGCCTTAAAGACACTTCCAAACCAAAGGTATCATCGTTCTGCGCAGTCTCAATTGCCTTCTGCATCTCGGAACTATCCGGACTGCGTTGAGGTGACGCGAGTTCACTAGCTTCAACGGACTGTGACCGAATCGCTTCCATCTGCCGACGTATTACCTCCAGGGCATCCTTAGGCCATGCAAGACGAACAGGTCTAACGCTGGCTGGCGAACACTGAATTGGAGTGCCTGGCGAAGGTGGACTAACATCCCCCGCCTTGTAGGCAGTATCTGGAACTATAACAGTTGGAGAAGCGTGAGTTCGCAGTTCTAGAGTTGAACAAGTCCTAGGGGCAGCGAGTCCGGCTCTCCCCATCTTGAGTCTTCTTGGTTCCGCGAATGAAAAATTTCCACCAGCGTTTCTCCTCGAACTCTCCAGTGCAGATTTCTAATTCACCTCATGTCATCCGTGTCTGTGCTATGGCGTAGTTGGCAACAATTTTTTCTACTGCTCGGTTAAGCCCAGGCAATGGTAGACTCGCAGATAATTGCATGTACAGGCGGGAACACAGAACTAGTAGCCAACATCGGCCTGGGCGAAGATTAACTTCGCGTAGGATCAAATTTGATGATAGCCGGCATCAAGAGGCTTCACATAGCTAAGACGCATGCATTCAATTTCCACACTAATCCAAAGTTCGGTGGTAGGACAATGATCTTCGCGAGTGAAGCTTCTTGTTGAAAACTTCACACCTGATTGATACTAATCGAAGCAGAGACAACGCAGTGCAAAGTAGGGCCGACAAGAGATAACTAGTCCAACATTTAGCAATATCACAGCAGCTTTAAATACTACAGCCGCTAGAAGACTTGCACATACCCATGTCGCAATCACCCGCCCACAGAACTTTTGCACTTACCTACCTCTCCCTTTCTCTAGCTGGACACGCCCATACATCATCACACTCTCTCACACTCCCCCACTCATCCACACCACACCTGCCCAACCACTACTGCACATCAAGACCACGCCTCCACCAATGACATGCAGGAAACCTTAACCAAAAGGTTGACGACATAAGAGAGAACAAGAAAGAAAGCTACCAGCTAGGTAACGATAACTCACCGATCTCACACACCCGAGAGGCGCAGAGCAAACACGAACAAGACAAAGAAAAATTGGAATACAAGGAATAGGGACATCAGAAAGTCACGAATGCAGAAATGATAAACGAAAGTCGGAGAAGAAGAAGAAGGGGGGGGGGATAGAATGAGGACAATAGAGCTCAGCGGCGAACGGCAATCAAACAAAGAGAAAGAGAGGCCAAACATGCGCGGGTACAGTACAGTCAGCTGAAGAGAAGGGAGTGGGGGAGGAAAGAAGGGAAGCGCCGGAAGTGAGAGCGTTCAAAAGGGGGGACGGGGGCTGACTGGGCTGGGCTGAGGGGGTGTTGGCTGGCTGGCTGGCTGGCTGTGTCTGTGTCTGAATGATGGGAGTGATCGCCACGGAGCGCTATGAGTAGCCGCAGCGTGTGGTGGTACAAGTCCTAGCAGAGCTGCTGCAGCCTTGGGAAGTAAAGTTGTATTGTAACGTGGAATTAACACTTGCATGCCCGGCGGGGAGGAGGGAGGGAGGCAACTGTGCTCCTGCTTGTGGAGAAAGGAAGGAAGGAAGGAAGAAAGAAAGTGGTGGTGCTGCAGCAAAAGTAAAGCTTCATCCTCAGGGGAGGCTCTCTCTGCAGGTCGGGGCACTCGTCGTCCATCGAGAGAGAGAGAGAGAGGGGGGGGGGCGAGCTGAGGTGGCAGCGAGCATAGAATACCGTCTGGCGCAGCAATGAGCCCCACCCGCCCCCGCCCTTCCTATCCCCCCCCCACGGGTAACTTTCAAATTTGAAATGTTCCCCATTGTCAAGCCCAGGTGTGAAACGGGTTTCATGTTTCGTGCCTGCTCTGCATGCTCGGCTCTCAAGTCCCTCTGTTGTCACATTTATCACATTACAAACCAAAGAAATTTGTTGTATTGTGATTTTCTGAAATTTGACCCTCATACTCTGATAAAATATATATGTATATATATATATATATATATATATAAAGGGTTAAAAGCGACTTAATAATTTTTATGATATTTAATAACTCATGTTGAGCATTTAATTCATGTACATTGCTTTTCGAATGAATGCACATGATTTTCTTTTTCTTTTCTTTTTTTCCTTCTTTTTTATTTTTTTTATTTTTTCACTCAACCATGATTTTGTTTTGTGTGATTGCATCTTGTTTGAATTAGCTGCTAACTGTGTGTGTATGTGGCCCATTGCATTATACACTTTCAACTTATGCAATAAGAGTAATATTGAGTAAAACAAAACAAAATAAAATTATACTGTGTTCAAAAGAACATGTTTTTTAAAAAATTATCCGGTGAAACTATTCTTCAAAAAATTGGTTTCATTGAAATTAATAAATTTTAAATCTTTTACAATGTAAAATGCACTCTTAAAGCTTTGATGCAATAACAACAAGAACTCATATGCACATGAATAGTTTTGTGCATTATACAATATTTGAATGTTATGGGTTTGAAATAATATGTTAAACAAACTTATTTGGATTATTTGCAACTAAAATCCTTAAATAGTACAAATAGTTTAGTTTAGTTTGTTATTATTGTATGGTTGGACTTTACATTTCAATTAACTGGATATAAAAAAGGTTAAAATTTACTAAAAAGATTACAAAAGTTTAAAAAATACTATTGTGCTAATAGGGTTATGATAAATCAATCCATAAATTTTTCAATTTTATATTGAATTGCAGCCATATTATATGATAAGAAGAATAAAAAGATGGTTAATTACACAAATTTGAGTTTTTAGGAATATATCTGTCTACATAGGCAATGTATCTGCATGTCAAATAAGAATGTGTTGATTCTTGGTTAGTGTACTTGTGTGTGTATTCGAACCATTTTTAGAAAAAAATTAAATTGAATCAATTTTCACAAGATCAAAATCCAATTATAAACGTTCAGACCTGGTGAAGCTTTACACAGTCTAATTTTGTACAGAATGGCAGAAATATTATGATACATTTTGTAAGATGTTTCTCTTGTAGTTTTGGGCAATAAGGCCATGTAAAATGCATCACAACTTTGTAGATTTTAAGATTTAATCACAAGCTCCACACACATTCATACTCATTGTAAAACAGAAAGAAAAAAAACAAACAATCAAATAACAAATCAAAAGTAAACAAATAAAATACTACCTGTATATCAATCCATTGGTATGTTTCACAGCATTGTCATTGCCAGATCATTATTATACGACAACATAACAGACATCACTTTGTTTACACATGAAGACTAAGCAAACACTTCCTCTGTCACAACAATGCATTGTTAGAACTTATCCATATTTTTGATACTGTTGTTCAGTTGCTATTCAATAATATCTACTGTGACAATTTTAGTCCAAATTTTGTTAGAATATTTAAAAATAGGTTTAAGTATACATGCAAACAAAGAAACATGGCAACCTTGTGTTTGAAAGTTTATGAATATTTCAGTATTGCATGTGCACAGACAATGTAAATCATCAGTTTCAAATTGTGTGCCTCTACTTTATTTTATTCTTAATTTTCATTTTTTTGGTGGGTTTGTGGACTTATGGTGTGCTGCCCACAGTGTGTCAAAGAGAGAGAGAGAGAGAGAGAGAGAGCAAGTTAGTTCTCACACTCTCCCAGTTTTGAACTTGGTGGGCATAATGTTGAAGCCTTCTTAACAGGATCTAAGAATAGACAAGTCTGCTGACTGCAAGGTTAATTTGTTTCCATCACATTGGGCAGAGATAACTGGTGACTTCTTCTGTGCTGCAGCAGGCCCACAGCAAAATAACTAAAGATCCATACAATACAAAACAACCCATCTGCATATGGGGTGGGGTAATGGTGGCAGAAGAAGAACCAAGGCTCCCTTTCTCACTGGTATTGCAGGTCTGTGCCTTTCCTCAACCCCCCCCCCCCCCATTCCAAGCGCCACACTAAATCATGGTCTCTGGCTTGCTGAAGGGATCTTAGACTTATCTCCATGAATAAATGACAGCACTAATGCCCCACAAGCTTCATCAAGCCCCTCTTGTGCCCCACTTGCAGAGCAAATTAATACACCCTACAATGCTCTCAGGTTCACATTCTACAATCTTCATCCACATCATTCAATGGATGAAGAACTTATGGTGACCGTTACTCTATCCATCCATTTCAACCAGTCCTTTTTGACCAGGTTTGTATGGAGTCCCCAGATGTGGACTTGCCAGTACTTAAAAAATTACTTACCCTGTGTGTTTTACTACTTGTACCCTTTCTCCCTCTATAGCTCTCACTTGCTTGCTCCTCTAGCTCTTGAGCCATGAGTGGATGAATGAAACATGTACCGTAGATATTTGACTTCAATATCATATCAACACGTGGCTCCTACCACCACCACCTGCCCCCTTTTACTAGACTATCACAACAAACCATGATTAGTGTGACTATGGACCCCATGTCTCTGTACTTATCACTCATTTGGGTAACCCCTAGTTTAGGGTTGTCTAATCATGGATGAGAGTAATAGGTCGACATCTATTCATTGTTTGATGGATGGAAGTGATAATATGTTGGAGTTTCACATTGTAAGTAAATGGATTGGTCCCTCAAAATCACTTTTCCTTTTTTTCTCTTTTCGTTTCTTCCACTTTTCTTAATTGGATGTGACGTTTTACTAGAGAATTTTTCGCCATGTTATTTTGCTGTTTCTTCAAAAGTATGGAATTGACTCAAAGCTCTCTTGATAAAAACCAAACAGAATCCAGCTTCTTCATATGGGTAAGGCCAAGAACAATGAGTGAGAAACATTGAAAGCTTGGTCATGATTTATATATATATATATATATATATATGAAATCAATCAACCTAACAAATTATTTGACCTAGCAAGCAGCTGATGTTGTCTTGATGAAGGGAATGATCACATGTACACTAGGTCCTCATTCATTTGTAAAAACTAATTACAGGTGTTTGTATAGATACGTATAAATACACATACAAATACATACATATGTATGTAGTTGTGTGTGTATAATAAAATCAAAGAACAACTTTACATCACATCAAGCCCCACCCTCTCAAAGGAAGTTGGGTCTGCCCCAACTATGTAGAACCAGGCACTGCATCTCCAGGTGTGCGGTCATAAAAGCTAGCTCTCACTTTAAAGCTGGAAGTGAGAATACAATTGTGCCAAGTGTGGTAAAGATACAAATCTTGGATCATCAGTTCCTCCTGAGCTCTCTGCAGCAGTCAACAAGCTTCATAAACCCCACACTTGGTACCAGTCCAAGCTGATAAGAAAAAACAGAGGTGCTAACCCTAAAAGGAAAGGTATAGACAAAAGTAAGATGTGATTGCAAAAGGAACAAAAAACTTTAGAACTTCATGACTTCCAATGCTGCTGTAGCTGGTGGATAGCAGAACAGAGCAGGCAGGCAGTCTTAATTTGTTGTGTGTGTGTGGAGTCTGTTTTTTTCTTTATCTTTATCTTCTTATTTTTTTAACCTTGTTTTCGATTCCTCTCCAGTCTCTCCTTGCAAAAGAGTATCCACTCTCGATTTCTTATGTAGACAACTGTTTGGATCCTTGTATTGAAGTACTGGAGGGACACTTCTGTACAGAGTCATTCCTCTTGGCACCCTCTTCACACTTCACTGCAGGGGTGGATGATAACACGAAAATGGATGGATGTTAACATGAAAATGAATGGATGAATGATTCTCTAAGGCTCCCTTCTTGGTGAGGATTCTACTGAACACAAAATCTTTCATTCCAATTTATCCACGTCACCATCTGCCATGTCAGCCCTGTTCCCTTAACTCCCTACAATGTGTCATATCGTTTTTTTCTCTTTTTCTTTTGCATTATTTTTCATTTTGATTGGTGTATTTATTTGTTTTTTTCTTTTTCTTTTCCCCTCTCCTTCTTTATTACCCCTGCACCCACATGCCCCATCATCAAATTCACAACCCCATGAAGCCTCTTGACCCATTGATGAGTGCTTGAATGGGGGGCAGTAAAGGGCAGCATTGCCAATGAACACAGAGTGTTATAGAGGCTCTGATACAGGCACTCAAATCCCTTAATAGTGAAAAATGGTAGCAATATAAGTGAGTGTTGAAGATGGCAAAAATGGGGCAAATGTTCTCCTCCATTCTACATGGTTGCTTTAGAACCAAAATTGTCAATAATGGACCCCTTGAGAAGATTGAATGTAGCCCACCCTAGAAAGATAAAAGCTGGGACAGTATTGCTATTAGAAGAAGCCCCTACTCCCAACAAAGATTTGGCAAATGACAATACCTTCTGGCATTTGTGTTAATATTGTTAAGTCCATTTGGTCAAGCAGTCAAATTATGTAAAGATGGTCAAAGACTCCCTAAACTAAGCCATTCTTTTTAAAGTCATAGTGAGAAGCTTCATTATGCTCACACATACATAAAGAGACAAGTTTTGCTCTACAAGAATTCTGTAATCCTCTTAGAACAATTTCTGTATTACTTTTGCCAAGGTATCTAAATTTGAAATTTATCATTCAAACCTTTAGAGTTATTGACCCAAATGGGGTTTATATTGCATGTCATAGACATGTCTTGGATAATGAAATTCTAGTCTAAGGAGCTCTTTGTTTAGCCACAATATTATGGAAAGATTTTTAACAGTCCTCAGGACATTTATATAGCAAGCAAAGAGTCACAAAGGTCAGAAACTGATTCCCAATTGAATCCATTAAGTGATATGAGATCACATGGCTCTCACTTGTTGGAGCTTGATTTTGACAATATAATAAGAATGGTCTTACATTCAATTAGAAGAAGTTATTGGAATAGTCTAGTAAAGTATGGGAAGGTTTGTTGGTATAGAATTCTATAACTAATTAGAAAACAACCACACAGAATAATTACATGACTTCAAAAAGAAGTTGTCAAAATATGTCGTGTAAAAGTTAAAGTAAGATCTACATGTTAAAAGACAAAAAAGTAATGAATAGAAGAGCTACATTCCATCTCCTAAAATCTGTGTAGGTTACTCTAACTTGGGGCCCAAAAACAAATCTCTCCATCTTTCATATAACAACACAATTCTACAAAATTCTTAGCAAGAGAGTGTACCTCCTTATCACCCCCCCCCCCCCAAAAAAAAAAAAAAAAAATTACTGACTGTGTTACAACTATTTTTACTTGTTTGAATGGATGTATATATATAAACTCATACACAAAACACATTCATTGTTTTTGTTTTTTTTTTTGGTTTTTTTTTTTTTTGTTGAGATTTCATTGGCAGCTGTTATGGTGTTTTATTTTTATTTAAAATTATTATTATTATTATTATTTGGGGGGATCCTGTCAGTCACTAAATATTTGGTCTCCAACATTAAGTTGAAAATTTATCCTTTGCTGCTGATACTACAAAGCGGTTGGCAACAAATTTGGCTCTTTCTGTCTATAAAAAGGGGATGAAGCAAAGCCAAGTCCATGGATGTGTGGTTCTTTAAATAGGAATCCAAACAATGAGACAAAATGTTTCTTTGCATGTTGTCAGGCTTGACATTGAGCTCCCTTGCTGCCATTACTGCTGCAAGACACAACAACCTTTGTGAGCATGGATGGGTGAAGAATAGTAAATCTTTCTGTTGCCTGCATCAATTTTTTCTATTGAAATGTGCTGGTGTTGTTCAGTTGAGAATAAGAGTTTGGTTGTAGTAAAGTTTGAATGAGTGACTGAATGCATGTATGTATGTATTTGGCTCATGGATTTTGACATTCAATGGTAGAATATTCAGTTGTTAATAAAACTTGTTTACAAGTTATTCACCTAAGAACTTATGGCATGCATACAGAAAATCCTAATATATAAACACATGTCTAGATTAAAAGGCAACAAATAAGTATGTTACAGTTTCAATAAAAATAAAAGGTATTAATGAAACAACTTAATAGAACTTAAGATATATATATATATATATATATATATATAAATATTTTGATAGATGAAGCAAAAAAAAAGAGAATAGGCTATACATACATATCTATTATTTTTCTTATTAAATTCTAAGAGAATACAATTTTAATTTAAAATACGAGTCAAATTACATAATAATTAATACCATTGACTAAAAAAAGGATCTTAAAAAATTAAGAATGATCATGTTTTACATCTACTTAGATTTATCTTCTTAAAGATATAAAAATTTAAAGATTTTTATATAAATTTTAATTTCAGTTTTTTTGAAAATTTGATGTAATATATATATATATATATATATATATATATTTGTATCATTCAATGTTATTACTTAATAAAAATATAATATAAATTTAAATAAGAAAAAAATTATAAAATTTAAATAATTATAATGAAAAATACCTCAAAAGTATAATAATTTAAAATTTAGATAATGTTTTTATTAAGTTAACTAAATAATAGAATAAAATTTTATTTTAATTTTATAACATTAAAAATAGCTCTTTTAAAAATAAATAAAATTTTGAATATTTGAATTTATTAAATATAAATAAAATTTATAAAATAAATATTTTATTGGTTTTTTTAAGTATTCTATAATATTGATTAAATGTAGATTTAAAAATAATATATAAATATATGTGTGCATATATATATAATTTAAATTATATATATATATATATATGATGGTATCTCACATAATTTTTAATCTTGGTAGATGGAATTTTTATAAATTATGAAATTTTATATATTAAATAGGATGGAGTATAAATAATTGACAAACAACATCTTAGAAATATTAAATGAAGCTATCAAATGCAACTTGAAGCTCCAAAGGCTTAAGTTGAGCTAACGAGCATAGATTTGAGTAATAATAAGAATAAAAAAATTAATTATATGGTTTGTAATGGCGATTCTCTTTTTTACTTAATTAAGATAATATTAAGGATAAAAGCTCAAATAATATAAATAATTTAGCAAGATTTTTTTCAACAAAAATTGTCAAAAATAAAATAAGTAAATATGTATATTTAAGAAGAAAAAAAATAGCTTTTGTCAAAGTCTAAAAAACTAAGAATTCTTGAAATTATACTAGAAGCAAGAAAAGAATTAATAAGAGTGAAGACAACTTCAATCTTGTCTCTATATATACTATCTAATTAAAAGCTACTTGACAACATTCTAAAGGACTTCAAACATATGTCCATTTTGTAAGACATATATCTAACTTGTAAGACAAATTTGCTATATGTCTACCACATGGCCAACTTGTACTATAAGCCATCAACATATACTACACATGGCCAACTTTTTGGCCAAGATTTTAACCTACAAATCACCTAAAAATATATATAAAGGCAAAATTGTATATATGAAGCTTTTAAAAAGCTTTTTTATAAGTGATTATTAATTTTATTTACTTTTATATACTTCTACTTTCTTGTATTATTTAATTTATTATTGGAGTAAATATATATATGTCCATGAAATTATCTTCCTTCTAGAAATAAGTTCTATTAGGAGTAGTCATTATATGTTGAAGAAGTTGAAGATGCAACAAAGTGTATGTGCTACATACTCTAATATTTGTCTTTTTTGAAGGTATTTGATAGGTCCTCTAATCCATTAATAGTATTCTATACCAAGATATAAATACCACCTTGATATTTAATCATTGTTGAGGTATTTATAAATTCTTTCAAAGAAAATATTTAAAATACTTTTAAAAGTGGTTCTTACTTCCAATAATATTTTCAAACATAAAGAATTTTTTTATAGGTTGTAAAATCAAACATACTGTATAATACCATCAACTTAAAGGAAAATATATTATTCTTGAGGTTCTTTAGCTTTATTACATTGTCTTGAAGGCTATGACAATTACAATAATTTGTTTGATAACTCAACAAATAATAGTTCTTGAATTAAATCAATTGATTGTTGATTCTTGATTTTTTTATCACTATAAATAAAAAATTATAATAAAAATAAAGAATATTTTATAATATTCATTAAGCTTTTTTTTTGTATAACAAAAAATTGTTTGACTTTTTGTATTAATTTTGATGGATTTCATTGATAAAATATTTTGACCTTCTTTGCTAGATTTACAAGATTCTTAGATGGCTTCTATGTGCATTTAGTAATATCATATCTATGCTGATTGACAAGATTTTTAACCTATTTTGGTGCCACCTTGAATTTGGGACTTCTTCAACTTTAAATTCTTAATTATTATCTACTTTTATAAGAAGAGATGGCATTCATTTTTGTTCATAGTACAAATATGCCATCTTAATAAAATAATCTACTACTACAAATATAAAATTGTAAGAACTTAAAGCTAAAAGATTGTGATAAAATCCATAGAAATAAAAAACCATGGTTGTTTTGATATATGTAATGGTTAAAAAAGCCCAAAATATTGATTTCAAGGTATTTTTGATCTTAAAAAACTATCTCATAATTATACAAAGTTTCTCATAATTAATTGTCTTCTATAATTGAGGCCACTAAAACTTTCTTAAGATTAATTCTAAGATCTTATTCTATCTAAAATATCTTTCAATTAGAAAGTTGTAATGAGCTTAAAGAGAACAAAGTTATATTTCACCTTTTAAAATATATAAGTATATTTTAAAAAAGAATAGATATTTTTTGAATAAAAATTAGGAAGTAATATGAGATTTAATTAGATTATTATGATTTTCATAATTTATTTTTTGAGGATATACTTAATTGAATTTATTTAAAAAAAATTGAATCAAGTATCAATATTAATTACATTACTCAAAGATAAAATAAATTTGGACTTAAAAGAATTTTTTGTTATTGATTAAAAATTACATGTCTTTCTTTTGATGCAAAATGAGAATTTCTACACAAAATGTCTAATAAATCTTGTAGTTTTTTTGGCCTATAAGTAATATTAAATTCAAAACTTGAATTCAAATCTTGACAAAGACATGCTCCAACAAGCTTCATGATAATTTAAAATATATGCTGAGATAAAATACTTGAAGTTCTTGTGATTTGTATATAAGATGACTTGAGTTGAAGCACCTTCTAGATAATGGTGCCATTCTTGAAATGAATTCACAATTGCAAAAAGTTCTTTGTTACAGATATTGTAATTGATCTTTACTGCTAAATTATTTTTGAATGAAAAGATATTGAATGAAGTTTGTCATTTGCTCCCTTTTTTCATAATATTGTATTTGAAATAAAGTCCAATGCCTTTATTTCTATAAAAATATCTTACAAAAGTTGACATGAGAGAAGATTGATGTAGAAATAAAAGTTAACTTCAAAGCTTCAAATAATTCTTTTACTTGCTTATTTTATTCTTTTATAAAGATCTTCTTTGTCATAATTAATTACTTTATAAGTCAAAAAATCAAATTTTATATCTTTCAAACTCTTTGTATTATTTTTAGAAATTAGATCAATTTTTATATCATAAAGATTTTTAAAGTCTTTTAATAACTATGTATATATTTTTATGTTTTCTATTTAAAAGATACTTGTTTTTATATCAACATGGTTGTTTATATCTTTTATCAACATGTATATTTTGAATGTTGTATACTCAAATTCAGAAAATAATAGCTCATATTAGAATCATTTATTTCCAGAAGTTCTCATATTTTCAAATTTTATGATAACATAATTAAGTATTTTATTAAGATTTGTAAATTGATTCTTCTTAAAAAGGATTATTTTTTATATGAAACTTCTAATTTCTTTATTTTAAACTTAGAATTAAGAGAGAAATTCTCCAAATTTAACTTAACTTATTTTAAATTAGCTTCAATATTTTTGATATTTTAATTAAAATATTCCATAATAATTGAATATTTTAATATATAAAAAGTAGTAAGTAACATTGAAATATACTTTATAAATAATTTCAAAAGATTGGCCATAATAATTAATTGAATAATGTATATATTTTGCCTTCAGCTACATAAGCTAAATCTTATCAAAAACTTTGATCTACTTTCTATTTTTATGACTAAAGATCCTCTTTAATATAATTTAAGTATTATTAGAATATCTTATAAAAAAAATTTAAAAATATAATTTTAGATTCTTAAGAATTTTTTTTATTACCAATATTTATTAATAATACAACTAATTTTTATATGATAGAAAAAAATTACATATAAAACCTAAATTTAAATACCTAATCATCTATATTATACCATTATAATTGATATTCATATATTCTAAAATAATTGATATATAATTCATAAAAATTCTTCTCAAATTATTAATTTTTTAAAGTTTTATTATTTTTTTGGAATATTATTCAATTTTTAGAAAAAATATGCATAAAAAATATAATTATTTATAAATTAATTAAAAATATAAATCTATTAATATATACTATAAATAAAATATTTATTAATATTTATAATAATACTATATTAAGATATTTTATAATTTAATAATTGAATTGATCATTGGTTTTTTTATTCTAAATCTTTGATTAATATTAAAAATTAAAAATATGAGGTCTAAAAAAATATATGATAAAATATTTAGATATAATTATTATTATTTTAATTCTACATATATATTACATATTTAAATTATTTATTATAAAAAATTCCATATGAAATATTATCTATATAACACAATTTTTTATCTCTATATCTATACGATTTTAGAAAAATTCAATGATATATTTAAAATAGACAACTTCTTAGTAAATCTAATGATATTTTCAAAACTCTCAAAAGTGTTTTTGTAACAAAAATCAAAATCCTCTAACCTATGTCAAAGTTATTATATCTTACAAATTAAAGATTTTTAGAATAAGTTATTTGTATAATTAGAATTATAGAAAATAAAAATAAAAAGAGTATATTAAGTCATAATCTAAATCATTGAAATTATAATCAATAAAAATAAGAGATTAAATCAATTCAAAATCAAAAAGCAAGAGGATCAAAAAAGCATATACATCCATATAATTCTAAATGCTAAGTCCAAAAATTGGAAACACCAACATGATCTCAACTTTTACATGATAAATGTTTAATTTTTAATTGACTTCAAAAACTAAATATCTTTCATAATTTGAATACAACCTTATAATAATTTCCTTGTCTATTTTTTTCTAATATACTCTAATTTTTATTTACTTATGAATATTATCTTTTTTTATTATTTTATTTAATATATGATTTATCTTAACTTGATATTACATTTCTCACTAACTTATGACTATATTATCTATTAAATTTTAATATTTTTTGAAACTATAATTTATAAGAATGATATATTTTTGTAACAAGGATATAAAGTTTCAACAACTTTTCATATGAAAGATAAGTAAAGATGTGAAGATATCCAGTTCATATAGTAAAGTATTTAAGACATAAACCTCAAAGAATTAAAATGTCAATACACTCTTATGTTACTTGAAAAGACTAAAAAATTATTCAAAGATGATATAGTATTAAATTAAAATGGCTATTGCCAAACATAACAAGACTTAGAAAATCTTCAAACAAGACTAAGGACTAAAAAGGCATTAACAAGAGTGCAGAAGGCTTCACTCTTGGCTCCATATATATTCTTAACTAGGAGCTATATGGCAATGTTTTATAGGACCTCTAATACATGTTGACTTTGCAAGATACATATCTTAACTTGTACATCAAGTTTTTTACATGTGCACCATGTAATTAACTTATTTCGTGAACTATCAACACATGATTAATTTTTTGACGAAGTTTCTAACCTACCTATCAACTTTAGATATGTTTAAAGTCAAAACTGCATCTATGAAGCTTCTAGGAAATTAATCTAAAAAATATTATGTAATAAATCTCCTTTTATCTACTTCTACTTCATTATATAGATAATTATAGGAATAACTACATATGTTCGTAATATTATTCTCGCTTTTAGAAACAAGTTCCATGAAAAGTGGTCATCATATGTTGAGAAAATTTAAAATACAACAAATTATATTTGGTACATACTATGATCCTTATTTTCTTCAAAGAAGGTTAATAGGTTCTCTTAGCCATCGATAGTACCCTATACCAGGAGAAAAAGACCACCCTATCATTTGATTATTGTTGAAGTATTCATAACTTCTTTTAAATAAAACATTTGAAACATTGTCAAGAGTTGTTCTTATCTCTAATAAAATTACTAAACATTGAGAGTCTCTTTAAAAGTTGTGATACCAAATATATTCTATCTTGCTATTTATTCAAAAAAAGACATGTTATTCTTAAAGATCTTAATTTCAATTACGTCATCTTAAAGATTGTGATAATTATAGTATCTTGTGTAATAAGTCAATAAGTGATAGATCTTAAGTTGAATTTGTTGGTTATTGATTCCTTATCTCTTTAGTGTCATAAATACATAATAGTTATAAATAAGAGTAAAAGATAAAATGCTATCTTTCATAGATCTTATTTCTTTTGTAGCAAAAATTTACTATTTTTTATATTCATTTTGATAGATATTGTCAATAAAAAGCTTCAACCTTCTTTGTTGCATTTGCAAGATTCTTATTGGCTCTCATGTACATTCATTAATACCATATTTATGCCAACGTACAAGATATTTTAATCTATTCCAATGTTGCCTTCAATCTAAGACTTTTTTCACCCCAAACTTTTGAATATTATCTACTTCTATAGAAAGAGGTGATATTTGTCCTTTTCTTGAGATGTTCATTGTCTTATATGGCTCAAGAAGAGACATATGGAATTCATGATGGATCTTTATAGATTTTAATAGATATAATTCATAAACAATAGGATTGATATGTTCACATATAGAAAAATGTCCAAGCCTATAATAATCCAACTTGTCATAATGACAAGTAGTCTTGATATTATGACAACGTAAACATACTTTTTCATCTATGTTGAATTGTGGTTGTTCCTTGCAATAAGCAAGTGCATTGATCTTTTGTTGTTCTCAAGTTTCCTTTAACTACACCTTCTTATTGCATGTAGCTTTGATAAATAATTTTCCAAATCTTTTGCTATAGGATTATCAACTTTTGAATAATCAAAAATATCAAGTCGTAGATAATAACTATAATTGAAATAAAAAGATGTTTTTTGGGTAGAAAAATATATCAAATTATTGTATGTAAAATTTACCAATAAAAAAAAAATTATCTAATCATCTTAATTATAGTTAATGGTACATCTCAAATACTATTCTAAAATTTAATTCATTTGTTTTATTTGCATATCAGTTTGAGGATAAAAAGCCAAAGAAAGTTTTAAATCCATGTTTAGAATCTTGAAAAGGATTATCTAAAATCTTGATATAAATTGAGTCTTCATATTCAATATAAAATCTTTGGATAATCCATAATAGCAATAGATATTATTAAAAAATAACTTAGCCGTTTCTTTAAATATCAAAGATTTTATATATAGTAAAAAATATACCAATTTAATAAAATAATCTATTATCTTAAATATAGAATCATATAAACTTGAGAGTGAAAGATTCATAATAAAATCTATAGAAACAAAAGACCATGATTGTTCCAAAAAAGGTAATAACTAAAGAAGTCCATTAGATAAATAACAAGAAAATTTTGAATCTTAAACAAATATCAGATGATAATACAAAGTTTTTCACTACCTTTTATATTTGAAGCTACCAAAAATCTCTTGATATTAGGTCAAAAGTCTTATTGTATCCAAAATATTTGACTATTGAAAAGTGACAAAGACAAGAAATTGATAAAGACAAATAAACAAGTGAGATTTCTCTCAAAGAAAGATGACAAAATAGAAATAACTTGATATGTATATTAAGAAAGAAACTAGAATGGCTATTGCCAAAAGCAAGAAAATTAGAGACCCTTGAAACTAGATTAGAAGGACGAAAGGAGTTGACAAGAGTGAAGAAGGCTTCACTCTTGTCTCAAAATATACTATTTAATTAGGATCTACATGGCGATGTTCTATATGACTTCTAATATGTGTTGACTTTGTAGGACTCATGCAATGACTTATAAGGTAAGTTTTTCTAGGTGTGGGCCAAATAATTAGCTTGGTCTTCAAGCTAACAACATGTGTGATATATAGTCAACTTGTTGACGACGTTTAAAATCCAAAAAGTCAATTAAAGACACCTATAAAGTCAAAGTAGCATCTATGAAGCTTCTAAAAAGCTTGTATAGTAAATATTATAGAATTAACCTACTTTTATTTACTTTTATATATTTCTATTTATTTATATATATAATTATTGGCTTACATGTGTATTTCCATGACATTACCGCCCCTTCTAGAATGAGTTCTATGAGGAGCGGTCATCATATATTGAAGAAATGTATGACGTGACGAATTATATTTGCCACATACTCTGATCTTTGTTCTCTTTGAAGATGATTGATAGGGCCTCTCAACCATCGGTAGTATCTCATACAAGAGCAAGAAGACCACCCACTTATTTAATCTTTGTTGAGGCCTTTATAACTTCCTTCAAATAAAACATTTGGAACACAAGTAGGAGTTGTTCTTACCTCTAGTAAAATCACCAAGTATCGAGAGTCCTTTCCTAGGTTGTGATATCAAACGCGTTGTATCTCGCCATCTATTCGAGGAAGAATATGTCATTCTTGAAGATCTTCATCTCGATTAGGTCGTTTTAAAGGTTGTGACAATTGTAATGTCTCATTCGGCAGGTCAGCAAATGAAGGTTCTTAAATTGAATCTACCAGTTGTTGGTTCTCCATTTTCTTAGTCTCACAACTACAAAGAAGCTACAAACAAGGATTGAAAATAGAATGTTATCTTGCTAAGATCTTATTTCTTTTATAAGGAAGGTTTTCATCTTGATTTTGATGGATGTCGTCGATAAAAAGCCTCCATCACCTTTGCTGCTTTTTTAAGATTCTTTACTAGCTCCTATGTACGTTCACTAATATCATAATTTTGCCAATGGACAAGATATTCTAATTTATTTTAGTGCCGCCTTGAATCTAAACCTTCTTCCACTTCAAACTCTTCATTATTGTTCACTTCTATAGGAGGAGGTGGAGCTTGTCTTCTTTTTGGTATGTCCATTGTCTTGTATGATTCAAGAAGAGACACCTGGAATATTGGATAGATTTTCATTGACTCCAGTAGATGTAAACGATATGCAACTGGATTGATTTGTGCAGAAATAGAAAATGGTCCAAGTCTTTAATAGTCCAACTTGTCACAAGGACAAGTGGTCTTGATATTGCGACAAAGGAACCATATCTTGTCATTCATGTGGAATGGTGGTTGTTCCTATCAATAGACAACTGCATTGATCTTTTATTATTCTTTAGCTTCTTTTAACTATGCCTTCATCGTTGCATGTAGCTCTAACAAATGAATTACCAAATCTTTTGCCGTAGGATTATCAATTTCTAAAAAGTACAAAAGTATCAAGTCATGGATGATAACTATAATTGGAAAAGAAAGGTATTTGTTTTGTAGAAGAATAAACCGTATTATTATAAGCAAACTTTGCTAATGGCAAAAGAATTGTCCAATCATCTTGTTGGTAGTTGATAGTACATCTTAAATACTATTCCAAAACTTAATTAACATGCTCTGTTTGTCCATTAGTTTGAGGATGGAATGTCGAAGATTGTTTTATATCCACTTTTAAAATCTTGAAAAGAGTCTCCCAAAAACTTGATATAAACTGAGTTCTATTATTTAATATAATATCCTTGAGTAATCCATGATGACGATAGATTACAGCTGCTTCAATATCTGTACCAAATCATGTCCCTTCTTCAATGGTGGAACATCCTTCCAATGATAGAGAAATAAGAATTATCTTATTCAAGAAGTTTGATGGTACTAGATCAAAGTTTAGAAGATTTATCAATCAAGTATAACTTGTGATTGAACTTCAATTCCAAAGTCATCTAACTCTAAGATCATAAGTTATATTTAGTGGTAAGCTTCTTTCAGATTCAACATTATCATGATTATCATCTTTTCTTGAATGATGAGATCCAATATTGGATAATCTAGAGGCTTTTTTGGCAGAGTTTCGATCTATGTATAGAGAATATGATGCAATTCGTGTTGTAACCAATAAGATCCATACTTTGCGACAAGGTAATTAATTAGTAACGTTGTATGCTTCATAATTTTGACAACTTGTAACTGATATCAAGTAGGGTGATGCTGCACTTGTTAGCCAATTTTTCTACGAATTACAATACGAGGTAAAAACATTAATGCTCAACTTACTTGATCCTCAAACATTGAGTCAAGCAATTGACTTTGCTGTGAAGTGCGACAATCACCTTTTTGAATTCCAATCTGAGAATAGTATAAGTGGACCTCAATATTTCTATAATTTAATGGCAACACCAATATCTCTTCAATACATACATTCGGAAGTAGAGGATATGCAAATTGATGTGATACATTTCAAACCTCTTATTGAGCAAGAAAAGACTCGTCATCGTTAGGAAGGATTATGCTTATATTATAGAGAACCTAAGCAAACTATTCAATATTGCACAAAGAAGTGATGCAACCATAAAATGAAGAGTACGGTGATCAAAAAAGATAGTATGTTAGAAAATAAATTTGTCTAGTTACAATAAGGACCATGCAATTGGAACCTTGCATAACACATAGTAAAGATCCTATTCTCTCCTCAAAATCCTTAGATTGTCAAGAAAGAGCTTAGTTGTTTCTTCACCTATAATGGATTTTGTACATAGTACAAAATGTGCCATTTTTGTAAAACAATCTTTTATCATGAATATAGAGTCATAAGAACCTGAGATTGGTAGATTCGTGATGAAATCCATAAAAATAGATGACCATGGTTGTTTTGGAATGGTTAATGGCTGAAGAAGTCTGTAAGATTGATGATGAAGAGTTTTTGATCTCGAGCAAACATCACAAGATTGTACAAAATCTTTGACTGCTTTCCACATTTGGAGCCACCAAAAATCCCTGGATATTAGTTCCAAAGTTTTATTGTACTCAAAATATCCTGCTGTTGAGAAGACATAATGAGCTTGAAGAACATGTAATTGTGCTTCACCTTCTAGAACATATAGGCGTCCCTCAAAATATAATAGATTATTCTTGAATTCAAACTTGGAAGTATCATGAGACTTTGAAGGATTTTCTTTAATATCATGAATAAGAAGATCTGAAGACATACTTGACTGAACTTGCTTAATGAAAGTTGAATCAATAGTTAGAGTTGATTTCTTTGCCTAATGATGAAGATCCTATGGCTTTAAGAGAATTATCCATTGTTGATCGAAAGTAGCATCTCTTTCTTTTGATGCAAGGTAAGATTGTCTAGAGAGTGCATTTGACAAACCTTCTTATTTTTTTAGTCGATAAGTGATTTTGAATTTAAATCTTGACAAAGACATATTCCAACAGACTTGGCGACAATTCAAAAGACGTGCTGACTTAAAATATTTAAAGTTCTTGTGATCCGTATATACTATGACTGGGCTAGAAGCACCTTCTAGATATTGGCGCCATTCTTGAAATGAATCTTTAATTGTAAGAAGTTCTTAGTCATAGATCTCGTAGTTGATCTCGGCTACTAAAAATTTTCTACAATGAAATGCTATTAGATGAAGTTTATCATCTATTTCCATTTGTGATAATACGACATTCAAAGCAAAGTATGATACATCTATTTCCATAAAAAATGGCTTAGAAAAATCAATCCAATATAAGAATGGTGCAGAAACAAAAGTTGTCTTCAAAGCTTCAAATACTACTTCGGCTTCTTGATTCTATTGAAGTTTGTCTTTACAAGTCAAACGTGTAAATGGAGCTCCAACTTGAGAGAAGTCTTTGATGAAGATCCGATAGTAGTTGGCAAATTCTAAAAAGCATAGGACATCTTTTACCATTTTTACAATCTTCCAATTAATAATAGTTTGAAATTTCTTAGGATCCATCATAAGTACATCATTTCAAATGATGTACCCTAAAAAGTCAACTTGAGTAGTGTAAAATACACACTTTTCTATCTTGGCATAGAATCTTGCATCTCTTAGTTTTTGTAATACATGACGAACATGAAGTTCGTATTCTTATATATTCTTATAATAGATTAAGATGTTGTTTAAATAATAGACAACAAAATCATCTAAAAACTCCCGAAAGACATCATTCATTAGATGTTTGAATGTTGCTAGTGTATTTGTAAGTCCAAAAGGCATGACGTTGTATTCGAAATGTCCATACCTTGTTCAAAATACAGTCTTCCATTCATCTTCTTTTTTGATGCATACTAGATTGTATGCTCTTTGTAGATCTATTTTTGTATAGATCTTAGTTTGATTCAACTGATCAAGAAGTCCAGATATCAAAGATAGCAGGTACTTGTTCTTGATGGTGATTTTGTTGAATCCTTGATAATCGACACATATGTGCAATGATCCATCTTTTTCTTCACAAATAAAATTAGAGCTCCTACTTGAAATTTAGAATGGCGTATGAAGTTCTTGGCCAAATTCTCTTCAATATACTCCTTGAATTCAGCTAACTTATTTTGTAATAAATTGTAGATTCATCCAAATGGCGGTAGTGCTCCTTCTTAAAGGTCAATTGAGTAGTCATAGGAATGATGTTCCGAAAGAGTATCCACATTTTTCTAGTCAAATATAACTTGAAAATCTTGATATTTGCTTGGAATGCCACTTCAAGTCTTTCTATCAATAGAAACAAGTTGTCAAAGACAAAGACTTGATGAGGGAAAATATACACAAAAAGGCTATCTCGATATAATAAGTCAAAATATAAACAAGTAGGTATATTAAAAGGAAACAGGAATGGCTATTGCCACAAGACAAGAAACTAAAGACTCTTGAACCTGGACTAGAAGCAAGAAAGGAGTTGACAAGAGTGAAGAAGCCTTCACTCTTATCTCTATATATACAATCTAACTAGGGGCTACGTGGCGATGTTCTATAGGACCTCCAATATGTGTTGACTTTGTAGGACACATGCCTTGACTTACAAGGCAAGTTTTTCTACGTGTGGGCCACATAGTTAGCTTGATCTTCAAGCTAACAACATGTGTGGCACATGGCCAACTTGTTGACCACGTTTCTAATCTAAAAAGTCAATTAAAGACACCTATGAAGTTAAAGCAGCGTCTAGGAAGTTTCTAGGAAGCTTCTATATTAAATATTATAGAATTAACTTACTTTTACCTACTTTTATTTACTTCTACTTATTTCTATATGTAATTATTAGCTTACATGATTATGGCTGTGACATTACCCCCCCCTTCTAGAGACGAGTTCCACGAGGAGCGGTCATCATATATTGAGGAAATCTATGATGCGACGAATTGTATTCGCTACATACTCTGATCTCTGTTCTCTTCGAAGATTATTGATAGGGCCTCTCAACCATCGGTAGTGTCCCATACCAGGTTGAAAAGACCATCCAGCTATTTGATCATTGTTGAAGCCTTCGTAACTTCCTTCGAATAGAATATTTGGAACACCATCAGGAGTTGTTCCTACCTCTAGCAAAATCACCAAACATCGAGAGTCCCTTCCCAAATCGTGATACCAAACGCGTTGTATCTCACCATCTATTCGAGGAAGAACATGTCGTTCTTGAAGATCTTCATCTCGATTGCATCGTCTTGAAGGTTGTGACAATCGTAATGTCTCGTCCGGCAGGTCAGCAAACGAAGGTTCTTGAGTTGAATCCATTGGATGTTGGCTCTCTATCTAATTAGCGTCACAAATGCAAACAAGTTACAAACAAGGATAGGAAATTGAATGTTATCTTGTCTCAATCTTGTCTCTTTTATAAGAGAGATTTTCATCTTGGTTTTGATGGATGTCATTGATGAAAAACATTGACTTTAGTTGATGCATTTGTTAGATTCCTAGATGGCTCCCATGTGTGTTCACTAATTTCATATCCGCGCCAATGAACAAGATATTCCAGCTTATTTTGGCGCCGCCTTGAGTCTAATATCTCTTCCATCTCAAATTCTTCATTATTATTTATTTCTATAGGAGGCGGTGGCATTTGTCTTCTTCCTTGTATATCTACTCTCTTATATGGTTCAAGAAGAGACACGTGGAATGCAGGATGGATCTTCATTGACTCCGGTAGATGTAACCGATATGCAACTGGGTTGATCTGTTCAGAAACAGAAAAGGGGCCAAGCCTACGATAGTCCAACTTGTCACAAGGTCGAGTAGTCTTGATATTGCGACGAAGTAGCCATACCTTATCACCCACGTTGATTTGTGGTTGCTCCTTACGATATAGATCTGCGTTTATCTTTTGTCGTTCTTGAGCTTCTTTCAATTGCGTCTTCATTTTTGCATGTAACTTTGACAACCGATTTGCCATATCTTCTGCTGCAGGATTATCAACTTTTGAAAAATCAAAAGTATCAAGTCATGGATGATAGTCATAATTGGCAAAGAAAGGTGTTTGTTGCGTGGAAGAATGTACCGTATAATTATAAACAAACTCTGCCAATGGCAGAAGGGTTGTCCAATCATCTTGTTGGTAGTTGATAGTACACCTTAAATATTGCTCTAAGACTTGATTAACATGCTCTGTTTGTCCATCAGTTTGAGGATGGAAAGCCGAAGATAGCTTTATGTCCACTTTTAAAATCTTGAAAAGGGTCCTCCAAAATCTTGACACAAATTGAGTTCCCCTATTTGATAAGATATCTTTAGATAATCCATGATAGCGATAGATATTATCAATGAAAAGCTTAGCTGTTTCTTCACCTGTAATAGATTTTGTACATGGCACAAAATGTGCCATTTTGGTGATACGATCTACTATCACAAATATAGAATCATAAGATCTTGAGCTTGGAAGATCTGTGATGAAATCCATAGAAACAGAAGACCATGGTTGTTCTGGTATAGGTAATGGCTGAAGAAGTCCGTAAGATCGATGACGAGGAGTTTTTGATCTTGAACAAATATTACATGATTGTACAAAGTCTTTGACTGACTTCCCCATTTGTGGCCACCAAAAATCTCTTGATATGAGTTCCAAAGTCTTATTATATCCAAAGTGTCATGCTGTTGGAAAATCATGACGTGCTTGAAGAACACGTAAACGTGCTTCTCCTTCTAGAATATATAGGCGTCCTTCAAAATATAATAGATTATTCTTGAACTCGAACTTAGAAGGATCATGAGACTTGGAAGAATTATTCTCGATATCATAAACAAGAGGGTCTGAGGACATACTGGACTGGATTTGCTTGAGAAAAGTTGAATCAACAGTCAATGTTGATTTCATTACTCGGAGATGAAATTGCTCTGGTTTCAAGAGGACCATTCTTTGTTGCTCAAAAGCTGCATCTCCTTCTTTTGGTACAAAATAAGAACATCTAGATAAGGCATCAGACAAATCATGTTGTTTTCTTGGTCGATAAGTGATAATGAACTCGAATCTTGACAAAGACATACTCCAGCAGCCTTGACGACAATTCAACATGCGTGCTGACATGAAATACTCGAGGTTCTTGTGATCTGTATACACAGTGACTGGACTAGAAGCACCTTCTAGATAATGACGCCATTCTTGAAAGGAATCCACGATCGCAAGAAGTTCTTTATCGTGGATCTCATAATTGATCTCAGATGCTGAGAATTTTCTTGAATGAAAAGCTATCGGATGAAGTTTGTCATCTGTTCCCATTTAAGACAAAACTGCACCCTAGGCAAAATCTGATGCATCTGATTCCATAAGAAATGCCTTGGAAAAGTCAACACGATATAAGACTGGTGCAGAGACAAACGATGTCTTCAAGGCTTCAAATGCTGCTTTCGCTTCTTGATTCCATTGGAATTTGTCTTTATTGGTGAAGCGTGTAAGTGGAGCTGCAACTCGTGAGAAATCTTTGATGAAGATCCGATAGTAATTGAGAAATTCCAAGAAACATTAGACATCTTTTATTGTCCTTGGAATCTTCCAATCCATGATTGTTTGGACTTTCTTAGAATCGATCATGAGACCATCATTTGAAATGATGTATCCTAAAAAGTCAACTTGAGTAGTGTGAAATACACACTTTTCCATCTTGGCGTACAATCCTGCATCTCTAAGTTTTTGTAATACTTGACGAACATGTATTTCATGTTTTTCGACGTTCTTAGAATAGATCAGGATATCGTTTAGATAGTAGACGACAAAATTGTCTAAGAATTCACGAAATACATCATTCATGAGATGTTGAAAAGTAGCTGGTGCATTCGTGAGTCCAAAGGGCATGACATTATATTCGAAATATCCATACCTGGTTCGAAACGCAGTCTTCCATTCATCTCCTTCTTTGATTCGTACTAGATTATATGCTCCTCTTAGATCTATTTTTGTATAGATCTTAGCTTGATTCAACTGGTCAAGGAGTCCTGATATCAAAGATAATGGATACCTGTTCTTGATTGTGATCTTGTTGAGTCCTCGATAATCAACACACATCCGTAAAGATCCATCTTTTTTTTTTACAAATAGAATTGGAGCTCCTGCTAAAGATTTTGAATGGCATATGAAATTCTTCGCTAAATTCTCGTCAATATATGTCTTGAGTTCAGCCATCTCATCTTGCGATAAACTGTAAATTGGTCCAAATGGTGGCTGAGTTCGTTCCTTGAGGTCGATTGAACAATCATATGGGCGATGCTCAGGAAGAATACCTGCATTCTTTTTCTCAAAAACGTCTTGATACTCCTGATATTGACTTGGAATGCCACTTGAAGTCTTTACGTTTTCAGAAATAGGTGCAACATAAATAGCAAAAGTTGATCCTTCTTTTGCTGCATGTGTAAATGCTTTTGCACCTATTAGTATGGGTTTTACTATACTAGACTTATAATTTTTTACTTGGTTGGTAGAACTATTAATAATACTTTGGAAAAAGTCAAGTTTACGCGAATTCCAATCTATTCGAGGGTTATATTTTTCTAGCCAGGATAAACCTAAAATAACTGGATTGGACGGAGATTTAATTATGTTAAAAGCTATGTAGCTATCATGACCGTCTATCGTTACTTTTATAGGATGAGTTTTATGAGTGACATCTCCAGAAGACAAGGGACGACCATCTATGACTTCTACATGTACTGGTTTAGGTTTCTGTACAAAGGGTATTTTACGACTTTTAACAAATTATTCATCTAAAAAACATACTGAGGGTTTCGAATCTAATAAAGCAAAGGCTTTGTAATTATTAGGTCCTAAATATAATTCTATTATAAAACAAGAAGAGGGTTCTGAGGAGAGGATAAGACCTTCATTAGGAATTTTACAAGGTTCTAGCTGCACGGTTCCTATTGTAGCTGGACGAATCCATTTTTTGACATGTTGTCTTCTTTGACCGCCGTACCTCTCATTTTATAGTTACGTTGTTTCTTTGGATAATGTTGAGTAGTGTGCTTAGGTTCTCCGCAGTATAAACATAATCCTTCTTGACGATGACAAATCTTTTCTTGCTCAGTTAGGAGTTTAAAACGTACCGCGTCAATTAGTATGTCTTCTACTTCGAAATGTACATTTGGCAAAGATGTTGATGATGCCATTGAGTAATAACGTAGTGGTTCCCATGTACGACTCTCGAATCGAAATTCAAAAAGTCGATTGTCATATTTTACCGCAAAATCGATTGCTTGACTCAAAGTTTGAGGATCAGGTAAGTTGAGCATCAATTTCTTTACTTTGTATTGCAATCCATAAAAAAATTGACTGATGAGTGCGGCATCATCGCACTTGATGTCAATTGCAAGTTGTCAAAATTGTGAAGCATACATTGTTACTGAGCGATTTCTTTGTCGTAGAATTTGGATCTTGTTTGTTGCGACACGAGTTGCATCGTGTTCACGATACATAGATCGAAACTCCACCAAAAAAGCTTCCAAATTATCCAATATTGGATTTCGTTGTTCAAGAAAAGACAAAAACCACGATAATGCAGAACTAGAAAGTAGAGTGCCAATAAACCTGACTTGTGATCCTAGAGTTGGATAGCTTTGCGATTGAAGTTCAATTGCCAATTGTACTTGATTGATGAACCCTCGAAACTTTGATCTTGTACCATCAAATTTCTCGAGTAAAGCAATTCTTGGTTATCTAGTGCTTACAAGGTGTTCTACAATTGGAGAAAGAATGTGATTTGGTGTAGATGTTGAAGCAGCTCCGATCATCTCTATATCTCCATTTTTTGCTATTCTTGTTCTTTCCTGTGTTGGTGAATTGAGTTGATGCATCGCAAGCATTAACTTCCTCAATTGTTCTTACATTTGTGCCATTGCACTCTTTATTTCAACAAGCTCTGCCATAATGATACTAAGAAGAAAAATTTGTCTGATATTGCTCAAGACAAAAGAAGAGAAATACTTGATAACAAAGAAGATACTAAGAACAATATCAGTTTAGAAGTGGGTAATCCGCAAACTTCTAATACGCTTATGTCTTGTCAAGAGAAAGGGATAATCCACTCTTATTCAAGAAAAAACAAAGCTCTGATATTGTAAGTGTACTCTTGTCAATCTGTCAAGGACAAAGACTTGATGAGGGAAAATATACACAAAAAGGCTATCTCGATATAGTAAGTCAAAATATAAACAAGTAGGTATATTAAAAGGAAACTGGAATGGCTATTGCCACAAGACAAGAAACTAAAGACTCTTGAACCTGGACTAGAAGCAAGAAAGGAGTTGACAAGAGTGAAGAAGCCTTCACTCTTGTCTCTATATATACTATCTAACTAGGGGCTACATGGCGACGTTCTATAGGACCTCCAATATGTGTTGTCTTTGTAGGACACATGCCTTGACTTACAAGGCAAGTTTTTCTACATGTGGGCCACATAGTTAGCTTGATCTTGAAGCTAACAACATGTGTGGCACATGGCCAACTTGTTGACCACGTTTCTAATCCAAAAAGTGAATTAAAGACACCTATGAAGTTAAAGCAGCATCTAGGAAGTTTCTAAGAAGCTTCTATATTAAATATTATAGAATTAACTTACTTTTATCTACTTTTATTTACTTCTACCTATTTCTATATGTAATTATTAGCTTACATGATTATGGCCGTGACACAAGTATGGCAAAAATGACACAAAGCTATCCTCTTTTTGTAGCATGCAAAAAAGCTCTTGTACCTACAAATACATGTTTAATTGTACTAGACTTATGACTTTCTACTTGATTAACTATCCTCTTAGTTATACTTTCAAAAAAGTCAAGACTACAAGAAGTCAAATCTATTTTAAAATTATATTTTACTAGACATGATAAATCTAAAATGACTAGATTAGAAGGAGATCTAATGATATTAAATATTATAAAGCTTCTATAACTATTAGTTGCCACTTCTATAGGAAAGGTTTCATGAATAACATCTCCTAAAGACAACAGACGACCATCTATGACTTCTATTTGAACAAGTTTAGTTTTCTTCACTGAAAATATTCTATATCTTTTTACAAATTCTTCACCTAAGAAACATGCTGAGGCTCTTGAATCAAATAAGACAGAGGTTTTGTGATATTTAGGTCCTAGAATAACATTTATCGTAAAACATGGAGAGTATTTTGAGGAGAGAATAGGATCTTCACTAGGTGTTATACAAGGTTCCAATTGTATGGTCCTTATTGTAACTAGACAAATTTATTTTCTAACATACTATCTTTTTTGATCATCGTACTCTTCATTTTATGGTTATATCACTTCTTTGAGCAATATTGAATAGTGTGCTTAGGTTCTCTATAATATAAGCATAATCCTTCCTAACGACGACGAGTCTTTTCTTGCTCAATAAGAGGTTTGAAATGTATCACATCAATTTGCATATCCTCTACTTTCGAATGTATGTATTGAAGAGATATTGGTGTTGCCATTAAATTTTAGAAATATTGAGGTCCACTTATACTATTCTCAGATTGGAATTCAAAAAGGTGATTGTCGCACTTCACAGCAAAGTCAATTGCTTGACTCAATGTTTGAGGATCAAGTAAGTTGAGCATTAATGTTTTTACCTCGTATTGTAATTCGTAGAAAAATTGGCTAACAAGTGCAGCATCACCCTACTTGATATCAGTTACAAGTTGTCAAAATTATGAAGCATACAACGTTACTAATTAATTACCTTGTCGCAAAGTATGGATCTTATTGGTTACAACACGAATTGCATCATATTCTCTATACATGGATCGAAACTCTGCCAAAAAAGCCTCTATATTATCTAATATTGGATCTCATCATTCAAGAAAAGATGATAATCATGATAATGTTGAATCTGAAAGAAGCTTACCACTAAAATATTACTTTATAAATTTTATATTACTTTTGAATCTTGATTTTTTCCATTCAATATGCTACCATTACTAGCAAATATGTTATCTAAAGATACAACATCTTTAATTTGCCTTTAATTCTTTACATTGTCAAAAATCAAGATGGTTTTGTTCTTTATCAAGAATAATTTCAATATATCTTGGGCTTCTTTCAAATCTCTTGGTTTCAATTGGACTTTCAATTATTATAAAAAATTGTAAGAAATTGTATAGCAATCTTTAAGATTTGGATCCATAAAAAGTGTGTATTTCATGCACCTCAAATCAAATTTGTTGGATATATTATTTCCAAGAAAGGCCTTTTTATGAATCCAAAGAAGGTACAAGTAATCATCGATTGGACAAAACTACAAACTCTATGGAATGTCCAATGCTTTCTTGGATTTGGAAACTTCTATAAGATTTTTGTTAGAAATTAGTCTAAGATTGGTACTCTATTTATGTCATTGACATGCAAGGATAAGCCGAACTGGGCTCCAAAATAGAGAAAGCTTTTCAAAGCTTAAAAGTTGCTTTCACAACAACTCTAATTTTGATATATCTAGATTTCAACAAGACCTACTTTATGGAGATTAATGCCTCAAACTTTGTATTAAGAAAAATCTTGTCATAATATGAAAAAGATGGAAAACTTCATCCAATTGTATTTCATTCTAAAAAATTCTCAGTAGCAAAAATCAACTATAAAATCTACAATAAAGAATTGCTTGTCAATGTGGATTCTTTCCAAGAATGGTGGTACTTTCTTAAAGGTATGTTTTATTAAGTGACTATATATATGGATACACAAATCTTCAATATTTCATGTGAGCCCAAATCTTGAACTGTTGCTAAGTGCATTAGAGTATATCTTTATTACAATTTGACTTTTGCATCACATATTAACTCGAAAGCAAATAAGAATTATCAAATGTATTATCAAGATGTTCCTACTTTAAATCAAAAGAAGACGAGGCAACATATGATCAACAATGGATAATCTTGTTAAAGCTTAAGTAATTTCTTCTTCGAACAATCAATATAACAATGCCTTTGGATTTATCATTTTTTGATTAGGTTTGTAGAACCTCAAAAATGGACCTTCTTGACTATCAAGCTCATTTGATACTATCTTTGTAGTTGTTGATTGATTGATCAAGATGAAACATTTTATACTTTGCAAGAAATCAATTGTTGGTGAAGAAACAACAAGACTCTTTATTGATAATGTCTATCATTATCACGGCTTATTAGACAATATTATGTCAGATTGTAGGCCATAATTTATATCAAGGTTTTGGAAGGCACTCTCCAAGATTCTTATGGTTGACATCAACCTTTTTTTACCTTCTATCCTCAAATTGATGGCCAAACAGAGGAAGTCAACTAAATTCTTGAGGAATATTTGAAGTGTACTATCAACTATAAATAAGACGATTGGACTTCCTACTAGTCATTGGCAAAGTTTGCATATAATTGTACAATCTATGCATTTACACAACAAATGCCATTCTACTCAAATTATAGTCATTATCCAAAGTTGGATATTATAGAGCCTTCAAAGTTGATAAATCCAAGAGCAAAGGAGTTTGCTATGAAGATGACCAAACTTCAAGTAACCATGAAGTCTCATCTAGAAAGAGCTCAATAATTTTATAAGCTATTGGTGGATGAATTGAGGAAGGAACATCTTCCATTCTAAGTTGATGACAAAGTGTGGCTTCTTCTTTACAATATAAAAACCAATAAGCCATGTGATAAGTTGGACTAATAAAGGTTAGGGCCAATTATGATTCACAAACAAATCAATAACGTAACTTATGACTTTGAGTTACTTTCATCCATAAAGATCCATCTAATCTTTTCTGTTTTATTTTTGAAAAGGTATAAAGAATCAAACATATCAGATCGAAGAGAACCACCATGTCATATGGTTGAAATCAATGATCATGATGAATTTGAGATAGAAGAGGTATTAGATGTAAGAAAAAGATATAGAAGGCTTGAATATCTGGTCTATTGGCATGGATATGATATTAATGATTGCATGTAGAAACCAGCTAGCAATCTTGTAAATGCACAAATGAAGGTTCAAAAGTACCATCAATAATATCCATCCAGATGTCACGGCCATAATAATGTAAGCTAATAATTACATATAGAAATAGGTAGAAGTAAATAAAAGTAGGTAAAAGTAAGTTAATTCTATAATATTTAATATGAAAGCTTCCTAGAAACTTCCTAGACGCTGCTTTGACTTCATAGGTGTCTTTAATTCACTTTTTGGATTAGAAACGTGGTCAACAAGTTGGCCATGTGCCACACATGTTGTTAGCTTAAAGATCAAGCTAACTATGTGGCCCACATGTAGAAAAACTTGCCTTGTAAGTCAAGGCATGTATCCTACAAAGTCAACACATATTGGAGGTCCTATAGAATGTCGCCACGTACCTCTTAGTTAGATAGTATATATAAAGACAAGAGTGAAGGCTTCTTCATTCTTAACAACTCCTTTCTTGCTTCTAGTCTAGTTTCAAGGATCTCTAGTTTTCTTGTCTTTTGGCAATAGCCATTCCAGTTCCTCTTTTAATATATATACTTGTTTATATATATTTTGTTACTTCTCTTTGAGTGAAGGCTCAATTGTCTGAATTGTTTTTTTTTATCGAGTTCTTGTCCTTGACAGTTTGATAAGAATCCACTTACAATATCAGAGCTTTTTTTTTCTTGAGTATGAGTGGATTACCCCTTTCTCTTGACAAGACATAAGCGTATTAGAAGTTTGCGGATTACCCACTTCTAAACTGATATTGTTCTTAGTATCTTCTTTGTTATCAAGTATTTCTCTTCTTTTGTCTTGAGCAATATCAGACAAATTTTTCTTCTTAGTATCATTATGGCAGAGCTTGTTGAAATAAAGAGTGCAATGGCACAAATGTAAGAACAATTGAGGAAGTTAATGCTTGCGATGCATCAACTCAATTCACCAACACAGGAAAGAACAAGAATAGCAAAAAATGGAGATATAGAGATGATCGGAGCTGCTTCAACATCTACACCAAATCACATTCCTTCTCCAATTGTAGAACACCTTGTATGCACTAGATAACCAAGAATTGCTTTATTCGAGAAATTTGATGGTACAAGATCGAAGTTTCGAGGGTTCATCAATCAAGTACAATTGGCAATTGAACTTCAATCGCAAAGCTATCCAACTCCAGGATCACAAGTCAGGTTTATTGGCACTCTACTTTCTAGTTCTGCATTATCGTGGTTTTCGTCTTTTCTTGAACAACGAGATCCAATATTGGATAATTTGGAAGCTTTTTTGGTGGAGTTTCGATCTATGTATGGTGAACACGATGCAACTCGTGTCGCAACAAACAAGATCCAAATTCTACGACAAGGAAACCGCTCAGTAACAATGTATGCTTCACAATTTTGACAACTTGTAATTGACATCAAGTGGGATGATGCCGCACTCATCAGTCAATTTTTTTATGGATTGCAATACAAAGTAAAGAAATTGATGCTCAACTTACCTGATCCTCAAACTTTGAGTCAAGCAATCGATTTTGCGGTAAAATATGACAATCGACTTTTTGAATTTCGATTCGAGAGTCGTACATGGGAACCTCAACGTTATTACTCAATGGCATCATCAGCATCTTTGCCAAACGTACATTTCGAAGTAGAAGACATACTAATTGACGCGGTACGTTTTAAACTCCTAACTGAGCAAGAAAAGATTTGTCATCGTCAAGAAGGATTATGTTTATACTGCGGAGAACCTAAGCACACTACTCAACATTATCCAAAGAAACAACGTAACTATAAAATGAGAGGTACGGCGGTCAAAGAAGACAACATGTCAGAAAACGGATTCGTCCAGCTACAATAGGGACCGTGCAGCTGGAACCTTGTAAAATTCCTAATGAATGTCTTATCCTCTCCTCAGAACCCTCTTCTTGTTTTATAATAGAATTATATTTAGGACCTAATAATTACAAAGCCTTTGCTTTATTAGATTCGAAACCCTCAGTATGTTTTTTAGATGAACAATTTGTTAAAAGTCATAAAATACCCTTTGTACAGAAACCTAAACCAATACATGTAGAAGTCATAGATGGTCGTCCCTTGTCTTCTGGAGATGTCACTCATAAAACTCATCCTATAAAAGTAACGATAGACGGTCATGATAGCTACATAGCTTTTAACATAATTAAATCTCCGTCCAATCCAGTTATTTTAGGTTTATCCTGGCTAGAAAAATATAACCCTCGAATAGATTGGAATTCGCGTAAACTTGACTTTTTCCAAAGTATTATTAATAGTTCTACCAACCAAGTAAAAAATTATAAGTCTAGTATAGTAAAACCCGTACTAATAGGTGCAAAAGCATTTACACATGCAGCAAAAGAAGGATCAACTTTTGCTATTTATGTTGCACCTATTTCTGAAAACGTAAAGACTTCAAGTGGCATTCCAAGTCAATATCAGGAGTATCAAGACGTTTTTGAGAAAAAGAATGCAGGTATTCTTCCTGAGCATCGCCCATATGATTGTTCAATCGACCTCAAGGAACGAACTCAGCCACCATTTGGACCAATTTACAGTTTATCGCAAGATGAGATGGCTGAACTCAAGACATATATTGACGAGAATTTAGCGAAGAATTTCATATGCCATTCAAAATCTTTAGCAGGAGCTCCAATTCTATTTGTAAAAAAAAAAGATGGATCTTTACGGATGTGTGTTGATTATCGAGGACTCAACAAGATCACAATCAAGAACAGGTATCCATTATCTTTGATATCAGGACTCCTTGACCAGTTGAATCAAGCTAAGATCTATACAAAAATAGATCTAAGAGGAGCATATAATCTAGTACGAATCAAAGAAGGAGATGAATGGAAGACTGCGTTTCGAACCAGGTATGGACATTTCGAATATAATGTCATGCCCTTTGGACTCACGAATGCACCAACTACTTTTCAACATCTCATGAATGATGTATTTCGTGAATTCTTAGACAATTTTGTCGTCTACTATCTAAACGATATCCTGATCTATTCTAAGAACGTCGAAAAACATGAAATACATGTTTGTCAAGTATTACAAAAACTTAGAGATGCAGGATTGTACGCCAAGATGGAAAAGTGTGTATTTCACACTACTCAAGTTGACTTTTTAGGATACATCATTTCAAATGATGGTCTCATGATCGATTCTAAGAAAGTCCAAACAATCATGGATTGGAAGATTCCAAGGACAATAAAAGATGTCCAATGTTTCTTGGGATTTGTCAATTACTATCGGATCTTCATCAAAGATTTCTCACGAGTTGCAGCTCCACTTACACGCTTCACCAATAAAGACAAATTCCAATGGAATCAAGAAGCGAAAGCAGCATTTGAAGCCTTGAAGACATCGTTTGTCTCTGCACCAGTCTTATATCGTGTTGACTTTTCAAAGGCATTTTTTATGGAAACAGATGTATCAGATTTTGCCTTGGGTGGAGTTTTATCACAAATGGGAACAGATGACAAACTTCATCCAATAGCTTTTCATTCAAGAAAATTCTCAGCAGCTGAGATCAATTATGAGATCCACGATAAAGAACTGCTTGCAATCGTAGATTCCTTTCAAGAATGGCGTCATTATCTACA
This sequence comes from Physcomitrium patens, assembly GCF_059467195.1. Classification (NCBI taxonomy): domain Eukaryota; kingdom Viridiplantae; phylum Streptophyta; class Bryopsida; order Funariales; family Funariaceae; genus Physcomitrium; species Physcomitrium patens. The sequence goes on from NC_143426.1 coordinate 4,483,818, forward strand.
AGGCACTTTTTGTCCATTGACTGTGTATACAGATCACAAGAACCTTGAGTATTTCATGTCAGCACGCGTGTTGAATCATCGTCAAGGTTGTTGGAGTATGTCTTTGTCAAGATTCGAGTTCATTATCACTTATCGGCCTGGAAAACAACAAGGTTTGTCTGATGCATTGTCTAGGCGTTCTTATTTTGTACCAAAAGAAGGAGATGCAGCTTTTGAGCAATAAAGAACGGTCCTCTTGAAACCGGAGCAATTTCATCTCCGAGTAATGAAATCAACATTGACTGTTGATTCAACTTTTCTCAAGCAAATCCAGTCCAGTATGTCCTCAGACCCTCTTGTTTATGATATCGAGAATAATTCTTCCAAGTCTCATGATCCTTCTAAGTTCGAGTTCAAGAATAATCTATTATATTTTAAAGGACGCCTATATGTTTTTTCAGAAAGAGAAGCACGTTTACGTGTTCTTCAAGCACGTCATGATTTTCCAACAGCAGGACACTTTGGATATAATAAGACTTTGGAATTCATATCAAGAGATTTTTGGTGGCCACAAATGGGGAAGTCAGTCAAAGACTTTGTACAATCATGTAATATTTGTTCAAGATCAAAAACTCCTCGTCATCGACCTTACGGACTTCTTCAGCCATTACCTATACCAGAACAACCATGGTCTTCTGTTTCTATGGATTTCATCACAGATCTTCCAAGCTCAAGATCTTATGATTCTATATTTGTGATAGTAGATCGTTTCACCAAGATGGCACATTTTGTGCCATGTACAAAATCTATTACAGGTGAAGAAACAGCTAAGCTTTTCATTGATAATATCTATCGCTATCCTGGATTATCTAAAGATATCATATCGGATAGGAGAACTCAATTTGTGTCGAGATTCCGGAGGACCCTTTTCAAGATTTTAAAAGTGGACATAAAGCTATCTTCGGCTTTCCATCCTCAAACTGATGGACAAACAGAGCGCGTAAACCAAGTCTTGGAGAAGTATTTAAGGTGTACCTTCAACTACCAACAAGATGATTGGACAACCCTTCTGCCATTGGCAGAGTTTGTTTATAATTATACGGTACATTCTTCCACGCAACAAACGCCTTTCTTTGCTAATTATGACTATCATCCACGACTTGATACTTTTGATTTTTTAAAAGTTGATAATCCTGTAGCAGAAGATATGGCAAATCGGTTGTAAGAGTTACATACAATAATGAAGACGCAATTGAAAGAAGCTCAAGAACGACAAAAGATAAACGAAGATGTATATCGTAAAGAGCAACCACAACTCAACGTGGGTGATAAGGTATGGCTACTTCGTCATAATATCAAGACCACTCGTCCTTGCGATAAGTTGGACTATCGAAGGCTGCGACCATTTTCTATTTCTTCACAAATCAATCCAGTTGCATATCGTTTACATCTACCGAAGACAATAAAAATCCATCTAGTATTCCATGTGTCTCTTCTTGAACCATACAAGACAGTGGACATACCAAGAAGAGGACAAGTTCCTCCTCCTCCTATAGAAGTGGACAATAATGAAGAGTTTGAAGTAGATGAAGTCTTAGATTCAAGGCGGCGTTGATATAAAATAGAATATCTTGTCCATTGGCACAGATATGATATTAGTGAATGCACATGGGAGTCAATGAAGAATCTTTCAAATGCAGCAAAGGCGGTAGAGGCTTTTCATTGACGACATCCATCAAAATCAAGATGAAAACCTTCTTTATAAAAGAAACAACATTTAGGCAAGATAACATTCTACTTTCAATTCTTGTTCATAGCTTCATTGTAGTAGTAGCGCTCAGGAGATGAAGAACCAACAACCAGCAGATTCAACTCAAGAGCCTTCATTTGCTGACCTGTCGGATGAGACATTACGATTGTCACAACCTTCAAGACGACGCAATCAAGATGAAGATCTTCAAGAACGACATGTTCTTCCTCGAATAGATGGTGAGATACAACGCGATTGGTATCACGATTTGGGAAGGGACTCCTGATGTTTGGTGATTTTACTAGAGGTAGGAACAACTCCTGATGGTGTTCAAAATATTCTATTCGAAGGAAGTTACGAAGGCCTCAACAATGATCAAATAACTGGATGGTCTTCCCGCCCTAGTATAGAACACTACCGATGGTTGAGAGGCCCTATCAATCATCTTCGAAGAGAACAGAGATCAGAGTATGTGGCAAATACAATTCGTCGCATCATAGATTTCCTCAACATATGATGACCGCTCCTCGTGGAACTCGTTCCTAGAAGGAGGGGTAATGTCACGGCCATAATCATGTAAGCTAATAATTACATATAGAAATAGGTAGAAGTAAATAAAAGTAGGTAAAAGTAAGTTAATTCTATAATATTTAATATAGAAGCTTCCTAGAAACTTCCTAGATGCTACTTTGACTTCATAGGTGTCTTTAATTCACTTTTTGGATTAGAAACGTGGTCAACAAGTTGGCCATGTGCCACACATGTTGTTAGCTTAAAGATCAAGCTAACTATGTGGCCCACATGTAGAAAAACTTGCCTTGTAAGTCAAGGCATGTATCCTACAAAGTCAACACATATTGGAGGTCCTATAGAATGTCGCCACGTACCTCTTAGTTAGATAGTATATATAGAGACAAGAGTGAAGGCTTCTTCACTCTTAACAACTCCTTTCTTGCTTCTAGTCTAGTTTCAAGGATCTCTAGTTTTCTTGTCTTTTGGCAATAGCCATTCCAGTTCCTCTTTTAATATATATACTTGTTTATATATATTTTGTTACTTCTCTTTGAGTGAAGGCTCACTTGTCTGAATTGTTTTTTTTTATCGAGTTCTTGTCCTTGACACCAGACTAAAAGTGGCAAAATGAAGAACAATAGCTTAGTAAGATGGCTTCACCATGAAGATTCTTAGTTCTAGGCCTCATAAAAAAGAGGAGGAGGCAACCTCTGAAGAAATAGTTTTTTCAAATGTTTAGAACAGTATAAGTCAACAGTTCAAGTTCATGACTATAGCATGTTTATATTTTCTTGGTCTCGACAACTCACTCCTTATGGTCTAGTCATGATTTTCTTGTCTTATATTCAATTATTGTTCTAATGTCAAACTAATTCCACTTCATTGTCTTGAATCCTTGCCTTGTATATGGCCCCTAATAATAAAGAATTGAATATTATAGTCATCAATTTTTCTACACAAATTTTTAGTGTTGACTTCACTTTTAACTACCATCAATTTTTCTTGTAGGGCATCTAATTTATTCATCTTTTTTATATAGTATTTTTTTAATTTCCAATTTCTTAAAAATTACTAAGCTAAAAAAATATTTATGAGTAATGGTGAAGTTTTGAGTCACTATTTTTGTTTCTATAAAACCATTTTTTTACTATTATACTATGTAATTAATATTGATTTGTAGATTTAGATTATGTATATTTAAAAATTTTCAAGCTTTGACAAGTAGATCAATTATACTACTATTGTTTAAAACTAGAATAAAATGGTGAATTTTATAAATCAGATATGAAATACTTCATAAATTCTTTCTTCAAACCTATATTATTTGGCTCCAAATCAAAAGATCAAAAGCTTAACAATATATTTGATGCTATGTAATTACTTGTAAAAATTTGACTTACAAAGTATAATCATTTTTGACATCAAAATTGACAAAATTTAGTTAAAAAATAAAACTTGAAAGATGCAAGGTCAAATACAAAAGTATAAACTATAAGAATTTATAAAATAAATTATTTAAAAAATATAAGAAATAATACCTTATCTCACCTTCATTTTTTGAACCAATAAAAAAATTTAATTTTTTTTTTAAAGCATAGTATTACAATGTCTATTTTGAAAAATTTGGCTTTTGCTTTGATACTTGTGTACATCCAAATAGTGATGTAAAACTCTAGATGATGCAATATAAAGAGAAAGAAAACACATCTTCATTGCATAGAAATCTAAATCAAGCCTTATAAGAATCTAAATGGAACACTTTATTATTACTTAAATAGAATACTTATATGCAGTTCTATTGCTTTTAAATACTATAAACAAATCTTTTACAAAACATATTACAAATGTAGACTTAAGCTTCAGTAGAATAAATGCTTAACACTTATGGTAATTAATAATTGCGTAAACGTATGATAAGGATTTCCAATATTACAAATATAAAACTTCAATACATACATGTAAAAAGCACATCTAACAAGACAATAAGTTTGGACTCAAAAATCCATTTTTTATTAGGCTTGCATTGATCCACATTGACAAAGGTGTCGAATTTTGTATTATATAAAAAAATTATTTTTAAATAAGGTTTTAGAATATATATTTTTACATATATTTTTCTATAAATAACTTTTAATAAAATAATATTTTTTAATTATTAATTTTTCTATATTATCTTAATAGTCAAAATATTCTTATAAATATATAAAGGTGCTTCTAAAACTATTAGATTTTTAAAAACGTAATAATGTTTAATATGATTTTTTACTTATATAGTTAATTGATTTATTATTTGAAGAAAAATATTCTATTAATATTATAAATTATAAAAAATAAAATGCTTAAATGACTATTATTATATAAATTAATATATATATATATATATATATATATATATATATATATTCATTAATATATGTATATATATATATTTGTAAATATGATATTTTCAATTTCATAATTATAATAAAATAAAATTTATAAACTATTATCAAAATATAATCAAAGACTAATTTAAATATACCTCATTACTTTAATTATGTTACCTTTTCTAATACAATTATATATGTCTAGAATAAATTGAAAATATTTTTAAAAAATATAAAAATATTTACATAAAAGATATAATAATATTTTCTATATTACACTTAATTATCTTAATTTTTAGTGTATCTGAATTATAGTTTTTTTAATAATATTTTTATAATTTACATATATTACTAAACTGATGAAGTTTTAATATATTTTGTGTTTTTTATTTTTCACATATTTCACTATTGTAAATATAATTTAATAGTGTGATTTAAATATAATATTTTTATCAAAAAATTAACATAATTTTTCTATATATATTTATATATTTATATATTTAATTTTTAATTTATTTTTTAATATAAAATGCATAAAAGCTACCATTTTAAAAGAATTATATCTTATAATCTTATATATATTACTTGAAGAAAAATATTAAATATAGCCTAGAAACTTACTTGATTTATATTATGTATATATGCAAACATAAAATCTTATTTTTTCTTTAATTATATTATTTTATTTAATTCTTTTAAAATTATTTAAATAACATATATGCATGTTAACGTATTTATATATATATATATATATATATATATATATATATATATATATATAATAATTTTATTTTATTTTCTTTAATATTATACAAATGTCTTATAATGCTACAAAACATGTTTGTAACTTTGATCTTTTTCGAATTTCTAATGATTAATACAAATTTAGTCTTATATTTTTTAGCAAGACTTCTATTACAACTATTTATAATTTTATTTTAATTAGAGCTAATACTTCTAAAAAAAGTAAAAAAATTATCATGATAAGATTAAATAAAAACTTATAAGATTAAATAATTAGTGAATTGGTTAATTATTCAACATATCATATTAATTTTATATAATTTTTTTAATTCTTAGAATTAAAGTTTAATATGTGTAAGATACATCTTGTTTTGAAATATCTCTTTTATATACTCTTACATAAAATTTATTTAATGACATAATTATTTTTGGTGAAAAAATATAATAGAATTCGATTGAAATATTTTAGATCTATAATTATATATGTATATATACATATGTACAAAACTCAAACTAAGATGTTTTATGCATTACTAAAATTTTAAGACTATTATTTTAAAGTGGAACTATTTTTTTGTCATTAAATTAAAACTCTATTAATTTTTTTATTCAAATAATATACATTCTATATTTTTATTATTATTGAAATACTCATGATTCAATTTTTTTCCAATTTTTTTATTAACATGTTATGTATTAATGTAATATATATATATTTATATATTTTTAATTTAATTTTATATAATATATATAATATAATATAATATATTTAATAAAAATTTCTGATACTCCCTAAAAGATTTATGAGTTGCAAAATTCTTCTTGAAAATAAATGTATCATATATATTAAGTGTTGTTGTTCAACAATAATAAAAATGAATAATAAATAATGAATGAAATAATATTTGAAGGAAGAGTGGTGGTTAAAAAGTGGGATTGAAAGATAGTCTTTGGATAACATTTCAAAGATTAAGACCAAGAAAAGCATTATTAAGAATAAAGAAGACTTCGTTCTTGTCTCTGTACATACTATCTAAGTATGAGCTATATGATAACATTCTATAGGACCTCCAACACATGTCCAATTTGCAAGACATGTGTTTAACTTGCAAGACAAGTTTTCTACATATGTACCACATGGCCAACCATATGCAACACGTGGCCAACTTGTTGCCTAAGTTTTTAATCTATCAATGACCTACAAACATGTATAAAGTCAAATTTTTATTTACATTTATAACCTACAAAATTGTTAATATCTTAAATTTAATCTTGCTATTTTTATTACTAATCATAAGTAAATAAAAAGCGGTGTGCATATAAAATATAAGGTCATATTGCATATAAGATTTGAACCTAAAATTATAAATTTTATTTTTTTATTAAAAAAATAGTAAATTTAATTTTATTTAATTTTAAAATGATTTATTAAAGATTATTATAAAATTCTAAAAAAAAAAAATTAAATTCCAAAACCAAAAGTGTAAGAGCTTTAATTCTTATTTTGAAGTTTTATAATTTAATTTTTAAATCTTAAAATATAATATCTATATTTTAATATTAAATAGGATATTTTAAAAATTAAAATAAATAAATTATTTTTCTTTTATAAATTTATTTTGAACATTTACTTTATGTTTATATAATTGATGCAAAATTATTTTATAATGTAACAATATGCACCAATAAAATTTTTACTTAGAACTATTTATTTATTATAATACAATAAATTTAGCTCACTTTATTACCAATTTAAAATTATCATGATTTATTATTTTATAAATTTAAAAATATTACATTAAATTAAAAATAAAAGAATAAATATTTAAAAAAATCTTATTGCTAACCTCTATGTATGAATTTTAAGTTATATATTTATCTTTAGTAATTTCATTTATTATCTTTCTAATGTTTTACCTTTTAAAGTTCATAATTTATATTTTGGAGAATGTTAAATAGATCTTTGCTTTTACTAAATAGATCCATTCTTAATAAAGAATATGGTAATCATGATGAATATAGTTGATTTTTATTAGTTACAAATCTAATAATAGAAAAGTAAATCTAAAAACCATTAATTTTTTTCTATAATGGTTAGGATGTGTGGATATATTTAGTAAAAACTTGGATCTATTTAACATTCTCATATATTTTCATCATTCTATTTTATTTTTTGATTTTTTAAAAATAAATACAAAGTAAGGTCATATTTGTTTTTAACAATGATATAATGAAATAACTTCTAAATATCTTAAATCTTATATTTCTCTTGAAATTTTGTAAAAATAATTTGATTTTGGCTAAAATTAAATAAATCTACTATTTCTTCATAATATATTAATTTCAAATAAAATATGATTTTATTTGTAAGGACATATACTCCATATAATGTTTAATAGAACATCAAAATATAATTTTAGGATTTCTAAAAAATGCTAAAAATTTTATGTCCTTTAGTAATACTAAACCAAAAATTTGTTGCAAATATAAAAAAATAGAGACTTTTATATTCTCTGAGTATCAATTATTTTTACTAATATGCATCTTAAGAATAACAAGGTTATAAAAGATACATATTAAAATATTAAAAAAATTTAAATATTTGGTTTAGCTTTCAATTTATTAAAAATATATAATTTTAATGTTACAAAATATATCAATTCTAATTCCAAAAACCTTGAATTGCTCATATAGAAATAAAGATAATCTTTTATAATAAAATAAGAAAGGATCTCAATTGATATGATTTAATATCAATAAAAGAATTTAATCATTAGTTTATATATATATATATATATATATATATAGCAAATAGAACAAATTTCTAAATAACTATCAATTTTTTACTTTGGGAAGAACAAAAAATATATAAATTGATTATAATTTTACTTAATATTGAGAAAATCACAATTTAAATTAATTTTCTACTATTTTTATATAAACAAGCCTATCATTCTTTGTAAATTACCTATTCAACTACCAAATTTTAAAAAAATAAAAAAATAAAAAAATAAAAAAATGAAAGAATATTACACTTTCAAGGTATGAATAAAATTTATATTTTAGAGATTATTAAATTAACTCATCCAAATCTTAAATTGACCTAGTTTGATGGCAATACAAACACTTGAAGGTTCAAACACCCAAGGCTCTTTTTTATTGTTGTGAATAGTGTGTATCAAATATTAGAGAACGTCTAACGTTGTTTGCCTGAATTCACAGATATGTTACTTAGATTAAAAAATCCTCCATTGTAAATGAATCAAAGCTGGTTAAGAGGAGCCTTGGAGCATTTTAAAATTGTGAAGCAGTTTAAATTAATTAGTAGATTAATTTAAAGTTAAGGAGGGTTGAATTAATATTCCTCTGCATTTTAAGTTAATTATTTTGAAAATTACAGTTAACAATATCTTTCACAATGTCAATTAAACAAGCATCCATTTTTTTTTTTGTTTTTATTTAAAATTATTTAATTTTTTACATGTAGATAATTTCAAGTAGACCTTTTTAGACAGAACCTGCACTGACAAATACCAAAAATATCAAATCATCTGCAACATCATTTTCCATTTATTTATTTATTTATTTATTCTAAAGCAAGCAGAAAATAAAAATGCTACAATCATGTTTTGATTATTATGTAACCTGTTGAACTCATTCAAAGCACCACAAATTGTTCCTTTTGTAATTTACTATCTACAACAAAAGTTTTCGAATATTTCATCCATCATACCTTTAAATATACATGCATACATACATAAAACATAACATAAAATTTAAAAAGAAAGAATATAAAAAGTGAAAAGAATACAAAAACAAACCAAACAAGAACTAAATACACAACATGTCAAAACACACAAAGAAACGAACACATCGGCGCCATTCCTTTTCCTTTCTCCTGGGACTAGCGAGATTCCATAAACGAAAAAGCGACGGAGCAAACGAACGGACGCACCACAGGATGATATAGTGGAAAGATGGACGAAAGGTGGAACGAACGAAGTTTTCGGAGAGATTTCGTCGACGGCAACGTTGGAGAAGGAGGAGGGGATGGTGGGATCGAGGGAGCGAGAGATGCTGGAAGAGGTATTTGTAATAGAAGTAGAAGAAGTAGAATTAGTAGTAGAAGGTGAAGAAGAAGGAAAGCGTGGCATGCTGCTCCTCAGCTCACGACGGTATTTGCTTGCTCGCTCCTGCTCTCTTCTTCGCATCCACGCCATAGCCATGGGAGGACACAACAACTCCGACGTAGGCGAGCAGCAGCAGCAAGCGGCGAAGAAGCCCGCAGGCAGCAGCCTCAATGCTGCGGAGCTCATTGCGCAGTCAGCCAATGCGACGCCCGCGCCCTCCACAGCGCGCGCCAATTTGTCCAGCATCGTGCCGGGATGGTTCTCGGAGATTAGTGCCATGTGGCCAGGTGAGTTTACTGGTGAGTTTAGTTTGCGGAGTTCGTGGAGTTTACTGGTGACGTTCTTACTGTCGTCGTGGAATGGTAGTACCTTGCTGTGGTCCTATGTCTTGGCGTTGGTACGCGAGCGATGGTGTTGGGAGTTAATTCCTCCGCTTACTTGTTTCTGTAACTGTTTCCTCCTGCGCACTATTGCCGTCTTCATGGCTTGCTGTGTGGAGGTAAGCTGAGACTGTTCTGTCTACGCATTGCCCGACTAATGTCATGAATTTGGAATTGCGGTAGGGCATTGCGGTTTACATTCAAGGATACCTGCATTGTTCTCGTTAGTAACGGGGTTGTAAGGAGACGAGCAAGTTAGTCACATGGTTTTTTAGAGCTTCTTTTACGTGTTGAATTTCGATTTCGTAATTTCCTGAGCGTGCTGTGGTAAAGTACTTAATTCTACTTTTTTACATGTATTTCGCAACCCCCCCCCCTCAGGAGAAAAAGCAAGAAAAAGGAAATGGAAATGGAAAAGAAAAGAAGGCGAAGAAGAAGAAGAAGAATAGAAATGGCCATGCATTGTATTTCCGTGTGCGACGGAGGAATTCTTGTATGTGACATCGATTGAGAGGGTCGTCCGCCTGGTTATCGAAGTGTGGCATTGGATAACGAAAGTGGTCCTGGTGGCTAGTATCGGTCTAAACCATCAAGGAGGTTTACAGAGAATATTCTCTGTAAACGTTTCCTGTTTCTCAAGTGTTAACTGCGCTGAAATTCATGTGATCTTTGACATTGACACGCTGAGAATTCAGGGATACAAATTTTCTGAAATGAGTGATATTGATAAGGATAACCATACATTTCAGATGCGGGATTTCTGATAGTTTCGAATCAGTCTTCCCACCCAAGCTTTGAGATTGCTTTTCTCATGTGGTGTAGGGGAAGCTCATTCTTTGAAGGTGGAGAAAGTTCTATTCGAAGGCAAGTCCGACTATCAAGACGTTGTTGTTTTTGAGGTAATTCTTGATTTCCCAGAGTCGGGTTGTTCAAAGCTTATCAGATGGAATTCGACGCTTTGATCTCATTATACCTGAGAAGATATGTATAATGCATACTCTGTGTACTAGTTTCAGTTTCTGTTCCACTTGTTTGATGCTTCAATGCTAAATATAATGTCAAAATTCAAGGCTTTTTTTGACATCTTGTTAAGAACGATTGTTTTGAAAGATAGGCGACATACAAACTTCACTGGGATTAATGAATTTTCCCTGAATTTTGGCATTTTCCTCAGTCAGCTACGTATGGGAGGGTTCTCGTTCTGGACGGTGTAATTCAGCTCACTCAGCGCGACGAATGTGCTTACCAAGAAATGATTACTCATCTTCCTCTTTGCTCAATTCCTAACCCTAAGAAGGTAACCCTCTTCACACTCGTTTTGGATGAGATAGATGTGGAGAAATAATTGAGAATTGTGAAAGTTGGGTGGTTACCTAGTTCAGACCGTCAAGAGGATTTATTTTTTTTAAGTTCTGATTGCGAACGCTGGATGTATTTAGTTAGCGTTCTGCAACAGAATTCGATGTGATATAACATTTCTTTTTTTTTACTGTTCTTGGTTTTAGAGTGTCATCATTTGACCTCTTTGAACATCTCTTCTAGTCGTGGCTGATTTTTAGAGGACACACCTAAGGATCCCTCCTCCTGGGAGTTCAGTTCTTGAGTAGCGAATAATGCGAATTCGTATCGATTAGATTTGTCGACTCATCTTGTTATGATGGCTTGCAAATACAAACTCAAGCTTTAAAAGTGGTCAGCTGAATTCTCATTTTTTATGTACTTTGTGTTTGGGAAAATCTAGAACCTCAAATCTTTGTGCCGGAATCGACACACAAGGAATTAAGAAAGGTGAATCAAGTTCAGTTGTACTGGACCGCTGATGGTTATCATAGGTATGGCTAAGCCTGCGGTCCTGGCTCACATAATTCAAACTGCATTGTCTGCTGTTTTTGACGGGAGACAGGTGCTAGTGGTTGGTGGAGGTGATGGAGGAGTGCTGAGGGAGATCGCTCGGCACAAGTCTGTTGATCAAATTGATATTTGTGAGATTGATAAGATGGTTGTTGACGTGAGTATTGAGATTTCCCTGCTGATGAATACGTGGCTATCTTTTACTACTTTTCTTTTAGATCATGGGAGATTAATTTGCAGATGATGGGAGATAAAAAGTTAGGTTTTTCACACCGAGGACTTGTGAGCGCGGAATCCTTTCAAAAGAAGCTGGTTCTCTGCAGGTTGCGAAAGAGTTTTTTCCGGATGTTGCTGTAGGATTTGAAGACCCTCGAGTGAACCTTCATATCGGGGATGGTATGATGAAGCTGCTGATTTCTGAGTATGTAGTTCACTAGACTTGTGAATGTGAGACTCGAGGTGTTAAATAGTGGCTCAAATGGCGCTTGAACTCAATCGTAATGTGACTCTGTAAACCCAATGTCTAAGGATAGTGACATGTGTACAAGAATCCGTGGTTGCTGGGATTGAAGAGCCATGTAATTAAGATGAAAAAGCTTGTACATCTGACGGAGTATTTAATCACTGGCTAATTGGAGGTGTGCCTGTATCTATGATTCGCAATGAGTGGCAACTGAGTTTAGATTATTCTAGTTGTAAGTATTCTCTAGTCGTCAAGCGAATAATGACAAGTTGACTCTTTTCTTTTGTGGAGTTAACTAAAACTGAAACAAAAAGAAACTCGTTTTTATTGCAGGAGTGGCATTCTTGAGAGAAGTTCCAGAGGGAACATATGATGCCATCATAGTTGATTCTTCCGATCCCGTGGGTGAGTCTTCTCAACGACATTGAAAATAGACATTGCCATATATTCAACACTCACTACTTCTCACTTGTGAGACATGTGGTTGATGTTTTTGATGGATGTTCTCTGATTGAAAATATGTTGATGTAGGCCCTGCTCAAGCATTATTTGAGAGGCCATTTTACAGGACTTTGGATCAAGCATTGCGACCAGGCGGTGTTATTTGTACACAAGCAGAGAGTTTATGGGTGCACATGCCCATCATTAAAAATATTGTGTCAGCCTGCCGTCATACCTTCAAGGGTTCCATCAACTATGCTTGGACTAGTGTTCCTACCTATCCAAGGTGAATCTGTCACTCGTGCAAAAACTTTCTATGCTGCTTTTGCTATTGCTGTTAACATGTAAGCTTAACCATGCAGGAGAGTTGCCAAAGCTTCTCCTGTGGTGTTGATTGGATTATTTGAATTTAAGTCCGCTCCACCTCTTTTAAAGTGATGAATCTCAAATTATTAGCGTAGGACTATCTCTAAATTGCTTTGGGAGCGTAATCCTGAACTAATCTGGATTCGTTGCAAATGCAGTGGGTTGATTGGGTTCATGCTCTGCTCTAAGGCAGGTCCTGCTGTCAATTTCCTAGAGCCATGCAACCCTATTGATCAAGCGATTGATCCCGAGAAATCTTCTAGGCGTCCTATGAAGTTCTATAATTCAGCGGTCAGTAGTCTCTGCCCTTCAATTGTTACTTGTTCGACGTAATAGATTCTGTGTAAATTGAAGTGCAGTTCCCTTGAACTTTTTTCACTTATTCAGAATCTGTCTCAAGGACTGAATCTCGTGATATAGATGGCTTGAAACTGCTGTATGCTAGTTGATATCGGTTGATCAGAATGCAAAAAATCTCAGTCATCGTAGTCAGAATTGTGGAACTAATTGATCCTGTGATGTTGATGGTAGATGCACGCGGCAGCATTTTCGCTACCTCAATTCGCTAAAGTGGAGTTAGAGCATTTACTGACCCCACCCCCATCATCTTAAATGAAAGGCTGATGTTTTACGCTTCTCCTGTCCTCAGTTCTCCTTGATAGGCTAGAAACTCAAACCAAGGTATGAGGGGCTAGAGGTTATCACAAATTAAGCCTGTTATCTGTATTTCCCCATCTACATTGTGATGGGAACATGGTGGCTGTCCATTTCGAATCTCCGGTTCTGCATAACATAAAGGGACACAAGCCTGTTTGGAGCTTTATATTTATTTATAGTAACGTCGCAGCTTAAGACGTGCATTGATTCAGACAGTTTTGGAATGACTTGCATGCTCATAGCATGAATGTTTCATTTTCGTGTGTCGCCCACACTACTCTCTAGTTTAGTTACTTAAAATCAGAAAAATAAAGTGAAAGGTTTTTTGTCACTTACAATCGCAACCTCATCAAGCTTTGCACTTCAAAATGGTCAAAGCTGTGACCGTTTCTGCACAGTTTTTGAAAGCACGTGTTTTCATTTAAGAGAAGAAAGTTAAATCCGCTTTCTCCCCTCAGAATATGCATGGATGGAGCTTTGTGAGAGCGGTACCATGGCGTCATAGCTGAAGCGGGGACTGTGATTGTCTTGTCCCTGTTGTCGAATGCCAGCACTGATGCCGTAGAGTTGAATGGAGAGGTTTTCGATCAAGAGCCAGCAAAGGTGGTGGGTTAGAAGTCGAATGGTATTCTTTTTTAGTTGTGGTTGGATGATTGAAGCCGGTTGGGATTCAGCTGTTGCAGATTGTGATTATGAACTAGGTGTGAAGTCAGATTAAAAGCAGGGTCGATGAAGACGGAAGCTGGGATGTGAAGTTATCCGAATGGACGTTGTAGTGAAATGTGTGAGTGGCAAAGGGTGGAGAATAATATGGACATAGATATGGATCTAATTTCTGTCCCAGCTGCCAGTGGACTCTTCATTGGAGTTACTACCATCACATTCATAGGACTTTGCACGGTCTGACCAATTGATTAAGGATCCTTGTGCACTCCTATGCATGGTGTCCGATTCCTTGAAAGCTAAATAGCTACTGTAGACTATTTTTGAGCCATAATTGAGAATTTCAGGTCTTGTGAAGAGTGGTGCGGTTCATGCCCTCTTTTGTTGAATGGATGGATCTGCCCACATATTCAAAGACTACTGAAGAGAAACGCTGTTTATTCGACAACATTTTCGTGCAAAAGACAAGTTGGTAACTGGGGATGGAAATATCAATGAAGCATCATCTATGATTCCAATCACGGAGATGACTCATACAGGTCCGTTATTTTCTCGACTTTTATGTCACCTTACTCTTCGTCCTTCCATCTTCGAGCTGTATCGACTGAGATCGCCGTGGTCGAGCAACTACAATTCGGAATTGGAGAATTATGTTCATTTGTCTCCTGATTAGCAAATATTGCAGCGAAACGCAACGAAGTTTTCATCACCTGTCTCTACCAGGGCGATCTTAATCTCCTCTTCATCTGTCAGGACAGTCACTGAAAAACATATTCTTATGATCTTGACAATTCGACTTGCACTCAGGTAAGCAAGTGGATTAATATGTTATCTCCTCAACCGCAGTTAAAATCAAACACCCAAGTAACATATCAGAGGTATCAGTTTCTCTAGAAGTCACCATGTTGAAAACGTTTTGTGAAATATTGATATTCAATCTGGTCATACTTCGACGTGCAATCAGTCTACAGCAATTTTGAACATCCTGCTTTTCTTTTCTCCCAACTTCGGACCTTACCAACGTAAAGCCACTCACTCGAGACCGTCTGTTACCTTTGTTCCCTCACACATTGCACCGAAATGAGTTTGTACGGTCGCCGGATCTTGTCATGTACACAAACTCGACCGGGCAAATTTTTATTTCACCTATTGCTAGCTGCACATAGAACTACAATACTGTGTGTGTATGTTAAATAGAACCAAGTTTTTTCTAAAATCCATCCATCCATCATGGAAAAAATGGCCTTTAAATTCATTTCTATATAAAATCTATAACCAATAAAAAACCAACATTTATTGTGATTACCATATTCTTCATCAAGAGTGTGTCTATTTAATAAAAGCATGCGTCTATTTAATATTTCTCTATGTATGTATATATATATATATATATACATTAATAAAATGAATACCAATATTTGAGCTCTCATAGGTGAGAACAAATATCCCTCATAACAGAGCTGCTTGTTGACTGTGAGAGATATTCAATACATTCAATAGATATAGAAGAATGCAAAGACTTACTTTACCAAATGGACTCTCAACTTCTACAAATAGCCTTTTGAATGCCACACTTAAAAAATAAAAATATTACTTTTTCATTCTAGTAGTAGCCTAATATGTCGTAGCTAATTCATCATACATTTTAAATTTAACTCCATAAAACCTTTATTTAAAAAATTGGCTTTGTTTGTCTTTTATTAATTTAGTTTTTTATTATTAATTTTTATAGTTTTTTATTTGATATATATATATATATATATATATATATACAGTGACAAACAAAACCGAGTACAAAATCTGAACACTCATAGTTCATTGATCCTTCCAACTGACACATAAGTCAATTGATAGAATTACTTTTTTATTGTGTGTATTCATCCAATCCTCTACATGGATGAAAAATCTCATTATCATTTGAGGTAGGGTTTATGAGAAAAGTGTTGTAGAAGCACACAGACGTGCGTACTCAGTTTTGGTTGCTTCTTCTTGTTGAATTTCGAAATTTCAATGTACACTCCTTGTTGCAAGATTTGAGGGCATTTTTTGTTTGTTGTGTTGCTCTTGTTGTGTACTATCTATAGTGAAAGTTGATTTTTCAATTGTATCTCTATGCCTCGGTTGTGTGAATCATTGAAGCACCAAGCATTGGTGCAGCTTAGGAGTGGTGTTTCTACAAGAAAAGTTGCAGACTCACTTGGAATGAGTCAGTCTTCAGTAGCTCATCTGAGGAGGGAGATTAGTGGTGAAATAGAAAAGCAAAGAGGAGGACGTCCAAAGGTTTTAGGAGAGCAAGAGAAGCGACTTGGTGTGCACCTTGTCACTACTAGTTGTCTCAAAATGGCAAGTGCAGCTGCAAAACAACTTCGAAAAAAAACAGGTAAACACTTCTCAGACATCACCTTGAGGCGTGGTTTGAGAGAAGCTGGTTTGGGTGCTTGTGTGCAACAAAAGAAGTCTCTACTTGCCAAAAGATGTGTTCTTGCAAGGTTGAGTTTTGCTCATAAATACAAAAATTAGACCGTTGATGATTGGAGACGGGTTATTTTCAGTGATGAGACAAAGATTAACCTAATCAATTCAGATGGTAGGTTTTGGTGTTGGTTGAGAGAAGGAGAACGACCTGGACCTAAACATGTTAGTCAAACTGTCAAACATGGTGGTGGTTCAATTATGATTTGGGGTTGTATGACTGCTTTTGGGCCGAGTGCTTGGTATCAAATTGAAGGTAGAATGGAGCAACGCTTGTATAAAAAAAATTTAGAAACCTACTTGCAAAGTACCACACATAATTACAACTTAGATCCTACTAAGGTGGTTTTTCAACATGATAATGATCCCAAACATACGGCAAAAAGTGTTCAGTTTTGGCTCTCTTCACAGCCATTTCAACTCCTTCGATGGCCAGCTCAATCTCCAGATTTGAATCCAATGGAACATTTTTGGGCCCTTCTCAAACAGTGTTTAAGCCAAGTCACTCCAAGGCCAAGAAGTGTTCAAGAATTGTGGGAGAATGTTTGTAGTATTTATCCTAGATTTGATGCAAAAGATTGTAAGAAACTATACAAAAGTATGCCAAGAAGGATTTCAGCTATTTTGGAAGCAAAAGGTTATTGGACTAAATATTGAAGTTTGAAGATTTTCTTTGAACAATACTGAGTACAAGACATAGTTGTTGATTTGACTTTGTAGAAGGATGTTTAGTTATCAATTTGATGTGCAACTTTGTACATGTGTACAAGACTGTGTGTATTATTCCTTGTAACTATCAGATTTATAAAGCAATCATTGAAATTTCTGTAATTGCTCTTGAAAGTTGGTACTTCACATTTTGTACTCGGTTTTGTTTGTCACTGTATATACATATACTATAGAGAGTTTCAAATAAGTTAAACTAAAACTTAACACCAACTTCAAACTATCTCAAAAATAATGCTTTCTATAAAATCTATAAGTTTATCAAAATCTTAATTGGAAAGATTTTACACCAATAATAGTTATAAGTTGAAATAAACAAAAATTTACCTTGATAGTACAAAAAATAAGAAAAGAAAACAATGTTAAGTTGAATGTAAAAGATGATTAGCTTAAATAAGATATAAGATTTCAAGAATATTAGCAATCGTCTAAAAATATAGAAAATGGGTATTTTTTAGGTTTGTTTGTTGTGTATTTATGCTACTTCTAATTAATTATGATGATTAGCCATTTTTCTTTGAGTGTTGTTATATTATGTGTTTTCTTGTTTGAAAATGCACATGGCATTAAGGTATCAAAAATAAAGTTTTATTTTGCAACTAATTAAGAACTTTGATAGATTTTGGCTAATAAATAACAATGTAATCTAATTTAAAATTCAAAATATTTAATGTCAAAGTAAAGTGCCCAAAAGAATTGTTCTTAATAACTTCAATCATGTAAAAATATTAATTCTTTTGTTACTTTTATCTTTTTGTAATTCTAAATTTTTCTTACAAATCCTAATTATAATAACAAAAAACTTCAATACATTGCAATTCCTAATTTCATCGTCCAATTGGTGTAATTTTTTTATAATAATACTAATATAAATTCTTTATATACTCAAAAACTTTTTTATCCAATCCAACTTAAGAATTGTAAAAAAATATTAAATAATTTCACTAATGTCTTTTAGCTACCAACTTAAAAGTTGATGTAGAACTTCCAACAACTCTTCTTTCTTCTACTATTAACATCTCTTAAAACTTGGTATGTAGTTTAATCTTCAAATTCATTTAGTTGCATATTAGTTTCATCTTATTCCAATTCGTAGATCTCCAGATTTAACAAAAATTCTAACCAACTCCAAATTATCAATATCAAGTACATCATTGTACTTACAATCAAATATTTGGATATCATATTAGCATTGTTACAATGACATGAAATTTCTCATACATTTATTGTATACAATTTTTCATACACTTATAAAATTTTAGTTGCAAATGTTGCATAGATTGCATAAATTAGGTAAGAATACTAATCCTAATTTTAATTGCATAAATCTCAAATTGCTAATACAAACTAAAACTTTGAATATTCTTTTCAAAGTTATCTCAAATCCAATAGAAACTAGTCTTTACTTCAAAAATAAACTTAAAATTTTCTTTCTAATCTTACCTACCAATTTCCAAATGCATCTTATCTCCCCCCTCCCCTTCTTTTTTTTCCATCTTGTCCTAGACAATTGTTTTAGTAATTAGAAGTTTGATTTTGACCTTGATTTATAAACAACCATCTCATTAACAACAATCCAAAATATGATAGGGATTTTTTAACATGATTCTATCATCAATTTTATCCTATAGTGAAGTATATTAATTATTATCCTAATCTACCTCAATTTTATCATGGCCTTTCTATGCTAATAGAATTATTTTTGCAGCTAATTAGGAAAAATTGCTAATGAAATTTATTCTATCAACTATTAAAATAACAAAAAGTAAACTGAGATTCTTTCATAAAAGCTATTCTTAAATGCGTTGAGGTACATCTAATTCATCTTAGAAAAACCCTATACTTATCTTATTACATTCTAATCGACTCCAAAAAAAAACCTTAATTAATCCTTAACAATCATAAAGAAATCCTAAAGAAATCTTGACCAATTCTAAAGAAATTTTAAAAATAAATAAATAAATCTTAAATAAATCCTAAGTAAATCCTAATTGAATCTTAATCAAATCCTACAATAAATTTAAAATCTAAATTATTATTAAATTAATTATTGATCTTGATTAAAATGTTGTAAACTAAATTAACAAGAAGCACACAAAATTTGAAGGGAATTGAAATGACCAATTGAGAAAAAAAAACACCAAATTGGCTTAGGTGTCAACCATTTTCTTCTCTAGCGTTGATGTTAATCTTCAAACATTAATTGCTCCATTTTGCACCAATTACTTACTTTCAAAATTTGAAAAAATGTTCAAAATAAAACCAAATATTAGCTCAAAAAAAAAAAAAAACACCTCATTACAAGAGGCAAATTGCCCAGAATTGTGGGAATCCTTATTGACTTTAAAGATCCAATTTTTGAGACTCTATCATTCTTAAATTTTAATGAACTTTGGTCTAATTGTCTGATTAAGCTCAAATTCATACCACAAGGGGAGTTCAATTGCAGCTTCATCGAGGTGCAGCCCATGTAAGGTTCTAGCGCGCACGCACACATATACAGATATATATATATATATATATATGTATAACAACGGTTGTACGTAGGTTCCACTTAATATTTGGTGATACAGGTTTCTGTACAGGACAGCCCAATGAGCTTAACTCTGACATATAATGTAATGCAAGCGTTTCTCCAGTTCCAGAAGCTAGGACGCGGTGCAGGGCACCAACCTTGGAATATTTGTCCAGACAAAACTACATTCTTCACCGTTGATCACGTACTTGCATGCACTACCATAATTCAGCACAAATGAGTAATATCCTCAAGGCAAACTTCTGACTAAATTTACAGTAGGATCACTCTTCATGAATTCGTCAAAAAAAGATTGCATCTTCGATTATACGGAAGTCTACGTGACTGAGCTTACGGAGTGGAACAGTCAAATATCAGCACTGTTGCTTCCTACACGAGTATTTAAATTACATTCACGTCATGTTCTCGAAGTAAGAAACTAACCTTTGGATACACATGAGAGTACTTGTGCATCGCATCCTTTGCCCAATGAACAAGATAAAATATAGCGGGAGGCAATGCTGGTGGACCAATGATTTAAAATAACTGAAACACACTCCAGCCGACGCAGTTGCCACCCATGTAACCATACCAGCAATGCAGGGTGAGAATTATTTGGAACCGAACCAAACGGAAAAGATGATAATTTTAAGAATAAATTATCTTCAAATTTCTTAATCGTCTTGTTCTATCTCATTTTTAGTCGGAGCCCATGATACTTTGCAGAAGGTTCATCTATCTCAAGTCAATGTACAAACGAGCTTACAAGAGAATTAAATGCAACTGCTTCTAGCCTACTCCTGTTCGCGCTTGGATTGCCGAGCTGTCTCTATCACCTTCTGAAGAAAGCCAAGAGTTCTGGTATAAGCAGGATCGGTTCGACATATAGGCTTGCAAGAGTTGATGTGATCAGTGCCTTCCAATGACTGTCAAACAGGAACACAAATTCTTTAAAAGAGGAGGGCATGGTGTGCCATACTACTGGAAAGAATTGAAGAGTGTAATTAGATTCTGTAAGACGTATGAAAATCCAGACAGGCGCTTCAACGATGCAGGCATATAGGAAGGACGGACTGCGATAAAAAAAAAGTAGTTTCTGGGCCTTACCACCAGTTCACCAAATCCTGGGTACGCAGAATCTTTAGTTACGACTTCCATGCGGAACCCATACCCTCCATAACCTTCTATCAGAGGAGTGACTTTGGTCTGCACACAGCATCAAGGCACACTTAAGAAGAGAAAACAGTTTAAATCAGTCTTGCCCTAATTCTATGCCAATGAACCACATTTACACAAATACACAATCGAGGTCATGATAATGTAGAGATAAACCATGTGCTTACCTCATTGAAACTAAGGACATTCAAACCACGCTTGTCGTGGAGCTGCCGGATGAAACGATTTAGCTCTTCCAATTTAGGCGAACCACTCCTAAGTTCTGCTATCTATCACAGACAGAAATATTTGCAAACAATCAATACAAAGCCTAGTCAATAAATAATACGGAAAAGATACAAACCCAAGGAACAAAGGACAAAGATGGGAGAGAATGTTGGATGGGTACTTACTGATGGTGCTGGTCGGAATACTAAACCAATCCTCCATGGCACGTCAGCAAGCTTGCTTCCAAAATGAGGACAGCTGTAGAAAACCTGCTTATAAGCGAAAATACCGTTAGCAAAATCGGTTAAATAGACACTGAGTAACACTATACGTTCTTGTACAGCAATCCAGGAGATAACATGCAAATTTTCCAAATGCAGTTGAGGGTGTCATCACAGGCGCTTGCTCAGGTCAAGTTACCCAGAGAAGTACCGATCATGCACATTTAACGACAGATTATAGAACTACAATGTAGTTATGTAACTACCAAGGTCAAGTTATGCAAACTGTTACACTTTAGCTGTGCTAAAACCTTTGTGGTCGTCAAAACCTGCGCACGTAATAGCGAAGATATTGCAATAAAATTGAAACATATCAAGGGTTGAACTAACAATGCCAGACGTTTGTTCCAAAAGTTGAGCACGCTTTTCGTCATGGCGTTTGTCGTCTTGACTCGCTTGCACCAAGAGCTGCTTCACTACCAGACCACCCATGCTGCACAAGTGTCACATAGAATATCAAAATTGTAAGGACGTTAACGTACATCCATGAAAGTTTTCGACCCCAACATGTAGAACCAATTCTGACTTGTTCTACAAGGTCATGAGCCAATAGACAAAGATTTACAGACAACACCTGTGAGAGATAAAAACCACCGGTCGCTTCCCAACCCCTGCTGCAACCAGTTTATCAAGCAACATCGAGCTTACTTCCTGTATCTCAGCAAACCACACAATATCAAATTTTCTGCAATATATTGTTCATAGTGCCACATCATTAATAGCAACGGGTTCTTACTTAGCAAATCTTACCACTGCAACCAACCACATACCTACTTATTACTGGTGAAAATGGTTGAAATTAAATTATTATATTACTTTTCGCAAAATGCATCAACTATTGCACGGATTGATACTTTCACGCTTCATATGCATAATGGAATCAGTTAGTGTAGTAAACACCAAATTGAATTACAAAACATACAATATTGCTCACAGAAGATTACTACGGAAGGTAGTTGCAAAGCAAATAAAGAACGAAATTCAGTGCTGTGGATTGAACCTAGATGTTACCTGCAAGGGAAGAGTTGCTCCTGACCACTGGGTTAAGTTTGTCTGCATACAATTCATGTTGAGCGGTCAACCCCTAAAGATACAAGTAACTCAAATCGGGTTAATGAATAATCAGTACAACTTGTGCCCTTTTGCGAAGATTCTACTAACATAAACGTGGATTGAACATTACCAAATTATCCTTCCACACATAGTTTATAACACAGAATACATTGAGGTGAATCGCTGGTACCCCAAGAATAAAGCAAAATTCGATGAATGTTCTTAAATTACCAGCAGGAAAACAATATATAAAATAAATGACAACAATAAGAAGCTCTTAATTTATTTACAAAATGTCGAAACGTAGACAACGTAGAATTCCTGCAAAAACTGCCCTTGACAAGTACGTAGCCAAAGAACAGACTGTATGCTGCATTATCATGCAGATAAATAACTCATGCAATTCAACACTTAGGCAAACGTTCTCAACAACAAATTATATTTTACTCGCTAAAAGTACTACATTGTAAGGCGGTTACCTTATACTTAACTGTCAACAATCGGCAATCAGGGAGGTCCTCGGTAAGCCAGTCCTCAGGCCAACTAGTTCCTGCCTTCCCAGCATCCTCATCGATTTTTTCCACTAGTCCACTGGTAGTTGAACTCTTATTCTCGGCAATGTGCCAGGTCCTGTACGGGCCCCCCATTAAACCATGCACGAACACAACATCGAGTACAGGTTCACCATCGTCCTCCTGCGTATAGAAATAAGTTATATATGATAACATAGGAAGTTATAAAAGGAGTGTTTACTACTCATGATTAGTGTCCGTATATGCACAATTATTCTTTTTGCGGCTTCATCAAGAGACAACTCGACACACGAATGATTGGATGACTCACCCTCTCTCCGTATCTTGTATCATGCTGAAGTTCAACATGCTCATGTAGATAATTGCCACGGCTTGCGCCAACATAATCCTTGGACGATAGTGCACCCCAGTACATTGAATCAGGGTTCATCAAAAAAATGGAATCCTCATACCGTGGCCAAATTTCACCCAAACTCTCCTCAGAGACCTCAATAACACCTAAGTTAGATTGCCTCTCAGATGCGGAGGATTCTGATGTCATGTCCTCCATCATTGCCTTCGTTAGAGAGACATGATGCAGAACTGCCCGAGCGTAACTACGCACTTTGTAGTCAGAAGTATGACCTCGAGCACAAGATGCCAACCATGCACACCACTCTGGATCTTTCGCTATTGTGGCGCAAGCGGATGGGTGCAACGACAAACTAGCAAGCAGCCGCGTAGCATGCTTCTTAATATGCATGGTCATGCCAGAGATGGGTTCTACCCTCGGCGACACTGCAGGTGGTTTCTCTTGCTGTCCTGCATTTGCAGCCTGATTTGAAGCATCACGATTCAGGAAGTCCACTTCTTCCGCAGCCGCCCATTGATCGAAGTCATCACAAAGCAGAAGACGTCTCAATAGACATAGACCACCAGCTTCCAGGACTCGCCGTCTGCCACCCTGTTCAGTAAATCAGACTAAGCAGATTTTCATCAAAAATCAAAAGATAATCTAAGTCATTTGAACTAAAAACGTTCGAACGTTGCCTCAGATTTTACTTGTATTTGACAAACCTGGTCCTCCGCTATTAATTCCGTCAAGGCTTTGAGAGCTTTCAGGGTACAACTTGCTGCCTCGCGAGCTGTGACCTTTCGTGGACTTTCTTTTGTTTGACCCGCTACAGGAGAAAGGAAAAAGCCCACCATTGGCAGTTCCCGTGCGCTTTCAGCAACACCTTTCACAGATAATTCCGTGGCAGCTGAAGCTTCAGCCTCACGTGCAACCACTTTTGCAATATCCCCCGCGGCAGCTGCTGCCTGAACAACTAGTTGAGACTGCAATTTAACCACCATCATGCAACTCAACACAAGTCCATGCCTTGCACATATTACCTCTATCCAAAGTTAGATCGAAACAAAAATTGACTACTTTAAATAAAATCACACAATGTACGGAGGAGAGGAGGAAACAAATAAGTAGATAAAACAAACAAACAAAAATGAGAAAATAAATAAAGTAAAAGACATGCCTGAACAAGTAATCTTTCCTTAGCTTCGACAATTGATGCTCCTTTCGCTTTTCCAAGCTTGGGTTTGCTCTCATTTACAATATTCATAAGAAGCATAGCAAGCCAAGCCTGTGATATAGGAATCCCATCCTGTCCTAAGCTGTTCACAACACGGTTCAAGATACGGCAACCACAAGACCTCGCCAGGCTGTCTGGCTTATAAGTGCAAACCCATCTTAAGAGAATGGGCGACCACTTTTTACTCTCATCTACAGAAAGTCCAGATCTCGAACTTGTTAGGACATCAAGACTCTGGGCAATCGCCCCTTGTATGCTTTCGTCCCTTTCTGTTAACTTGGCAATTTCTCTTAGTGTTGGAAACCCTTTATCCATCGCCAAAACACGCGCACCTGCAGAATCAATACATCAGCCAAGTGATAGTACATTATCTGGTGCATAATACACTAGCACAAGAACCAATAAACTGTATGCCGCGCAGTTCACTCAGCCTTGGTTTGTAGTATGTAAACATGAAATGATAAGCATACAGTTATTAAGGTAGAGGCTCTGCACATCACCGATCAAGATTGAAGTCAGTAAACATACTCTGACACTGAGAGATGCAAGCTGCAAAAGATGTCATAGCTGAGGATGTCAATTGCATGTCTTTGTCAGTGGTAGCTTGAGCTGCCATCTCCAGAAGTGCAGAACTCCACCGAGCAGCTACTTCATGGCAGTCATTATCCATACTCTGGAGCAAGTATTTCATAGCCGTGGCACCATGCCACCTTACAGATCTCTCTGGTGCAACTACAGCAGCCAGCAAGGCGTCACCTTCCTTATCAATACTTTTGATAGTAGACCGGTTTTCATTAGACGCCTGAGCCCATGTAGCAAGAGCCCAGGCTGCCAAAGGCACCGCCACAAACCTGCCCGGAAGATCATCCCACAGACCATAGCTACTGCTCAAACTATCGCTGTGCGCCTTCCTACCAAACCCAGAAACGTTACCATTATATTCAACTCGATGGAGGTCACCATTTTGGCCATGAGACCAACCAAAATGACTTATTAGAGATTCATCCATAGGGAATACACTCGCCGTAAATGATGTCATGATTTTGTTTAAATAAGAATAAAGCGTTTGCTGGCGAATACTAGCTGCCGTCCTTTGAACACCAACAATTTCAGTTCCTCCAAGCACTCGAATCCCAATTCCTTCAATGCCACCTCTGTCGCTATCGCCTTCATCTCCATGCTCTTCTCCATCATCGACGAGCCATCCGCGTTCTACCACCTGCAAAACAGCAGCCACATCTGCTGGATCTGCTTTCCCTGTGTAAGAAAGACAGTACTTCAGAAAACTGAGCATAGTAAGCGCATTTCGCATGTACAGTGATAAGTAAATTTAATGTTTATACCTGGAAGCATTGGCCGAAAACCAGTAGCTGTATCCCCAATCTCACAACTCGTCGTAACGAGATCCATGATAGCTGCTACAAGCAGACTCTTTCCTTTGGATACACCACGCTCTTCCGGGGTACCTTCGCCTTTCCTTCCTGAACTTACGCTCTGCAAGTGCACGTTGTCAGTTGCACTTGCACAAGAAAATAACCAAAAGTGCACCTTGATAATTATTATATCTTTAGATAGTGAAGAACAAGATTAGAATCACTGATGATATTTTTTTCTTCTTGTAAAGCATAGACCTGTGGAGGAAAAGACTCGGTGCAGAACAGACCTCAACAGCATCGTTCACTTGTATAGAGGATGCAAAATGAAGCAGATAGGGCAAAGAATGTGGCCTGCCTAGCACACTCTCTGACGTATTCACATCTGACAAAAGGTACGCAAGAGCTCTTGATGCCTCTGCCTGCGTAAACTGGCAGGCTGGCCTGCGATACATAATAAAGGTCAACCTTGGTAGTTGCAGTTTACGTACTGTTAGGTTGATCGAAACTATGTATAAAAAATGTGACCAACTGAACTTGTGAAACAATTAGCTCACACGTTGATTGAATATCATTCACTATTGATAGTGTGAGAGTGATTTGCAAATTGAAGCTTATACATAAAGGAAGCCAAGCTAAGAAACACAATTGCGAAACCTAATGTAGAATCAATTAGAAAGCTCAAGAATAAATTGACATGAGAATTTAACATACGGCATAGTAAAGATTGGAAGCGATTGAAAAAATCAATCGGGTGGATGCATAAAAATTCAACCCCAAACATTCTTGGCAAAATCCTAAACTAATAAAGTCAAACGCCACACATAGCCGCGGAATGACCTTAGCTCAAAACCAAGAGATTAAAAGTGCCAAAAGTCATCGAATATCGCACCTGGAACCGCCAACTGCCTTCAATAGCCAGTCCACCACCATACCATCTCCAGATACCAGAATGGCTTTCCTCCGAGCCTCGTGCGCTGCCAAATCTATAACAACATTCCGATATCTCAGAGGCCAGATGCATTCATACCTCGGCATACTGAAATGATGACTCTGAAATAAATTTAAAATCAAAGATATTTCAGATATCCAAGCAAAATCCACTCAGCTTAGTGTTGATCATCTGTAAGCTGAATTGGTACTCTGGATCCTTGTGTGTGTTTGGAATCAGCTCCACAATAAATCTGTAGAGAATTTTTCGTAGCTACCAAGAAGTAGAATAATTGTTGGTGTTCAGGATTTGAAGCACTTGAAGACCATGAATGGCTACAACAGAACGAGGACCGCAATTGCCATTGGTGGGGAATGAGAGAGAAGAAGATTGGAATCGTTGAAAACAGAACGAGATGAAGAGGAATCACCAGCAATGAAGGACGCAACACGAGGCCGCCACCAAGTCGCCACCTCAGACGATGCATTGTCCACACTTGACAGCAAGACTGCGGCTATACATCGAGCCAGCACCCAGATTGAGGCAAACGCTTCCACGAAGTCCACTAACGAACGAACCGAGACATCTTTCACCCTCTCAGCCATCTTCATCAATTCCCGACCAATTCCAGCACTTGAACTCCATACAACTGAAAAGCCCGATTCCACCCGATGCTTGACATCCGGAAAACTGTTCAATGCATCGGGAGATGCTGCAAATATTGACAAAAGCGCAATTGTGCCCGCCCCTGCCATGAACAATGCCCCATTTTTTACTCCATACCCGTCGTCCCTTTTGAGAAGTGTTGGCAATCCTCGCCCCAACGTAGCCGCACTGTTAAGCGAATTCTCGAATTCCTTCCCCAACCCACTCTGCAGCGGTGCACTGGACGAAACGGGCGGCAGCGATGAACCCCCAGCTTCCGACGAAATCCCATACTGACTCCTCCTAAACCCTAACCCAGCCCCATCTCCCCACGCCTTACTCCGCGCACTCGCACACGAATCCCCGACAACGCCAGGACCAGTCCAACTGGGCACCCACAACGACGCAATCCGGAGATTCTCCTGCCCCCCACTCCTCCTCAACTGCACCCACAATTGACGACGCAGTCGCATGGAAGTGAGCATTTGACTACCCTTTTCTCCGTCTCCTCTACCCCTCCCCCCCACCTCTCAACCCGTCGCCACGGCCACCACTTCTCACAGCACCTAGCTTCACTCTCACCTTCCCCTCGCCCTCCCCCTCTTCCTGCACATTGCTCACTCGATTCTCCCACACCACAACACCAATCACGCCCTTCAACCTTCAACCTTCAACAGCTACACTCGAAAGCTTCTTCCTCTCATCGCACAGAAAGGTGGACCATCAGCCAATCTTCATCCCAAAAGAAGCCGAGACACAATTCCAGAACTAGACGAACACGCCGAGAGCGATCGATCGATCGACGCAGGCACATCGGAAAGAGAGACACCGAAGATAATACGGGACTGGGAATTGACACAGGGACGAATTCGTGATTGCTTCACCGCCCTGCCTCACTGCGGGGGTCCCGTTCCGGCAGTTGCTTCCGGGGGGCGAATGGCAACCGATTGGTGCCAAATCACGGAGACCAGCCATGTGTTCGAACCCTACTGGCTAAACATGGGCCGTGCCCATGTGGCAGGGCGACGCGGCATATGCTGGGAACCAAACTGAATGCCCCATTGGTTGGATGGTGCGAGGGGGGGGGGGAGTGAGTGCGAGGCAAATAGGGTGTTATTGTGCTCTTTCTTTTTGCCCTCTCTGTTCCCTATCCAGAAGCCCACCTTAGTTCCCTGTTCCCCTCCTTGAGAACCTTGTGCCCTATGAAAAAAAAGTAAAAGCGCACTGGTCCTTCCTTTCCAGCCCCGAGACATGCTTTCTGTTTCTCAATCACCACTGGACATGTCACTGGTCGTAGGGCCTTGTGAGGGGATGAATGAACGTTCTCATTATTTCATCTATATTTTACCGGAAGTCGTCCAAAAGCCCAACAATGATAAGTAATTCTCTCTTTTCAAGGCTTGGATTGTGTTGAGAATGGCTAAAAGCCTCCGTCTTTATATATGCATGTCATATATACAGGAAAATGTTGAATTTAAGAACTTTAATTTCAACTTTTTGTCAGGTTGCTACTGCAATCCTTTAAATCGAAGTGTTGTCAACTTATTCATCCAGGTTTGCTGTATTTCATCCACACAGCTTCCACTTGTCGCTCATCCGTGCTTTGCAAATCATCATCTTCTGTTCATCCATGAGCGACGCAAAACGGTGGATGGTGTCCTTTGGGATGAGGCCATCCACGTAAAGACAGAGACAAACCGGGCAGCCAAAGCAAAGGGCAGCGTGCCCGCCTCTCCCACTCAGGGGAACCCATGTTCGCCCTATGGGAACGCCTCGGAACGAATCCCTGTTCACACCGGCACCAAATGTTGAATTCACCACTATTTCGAGGTCACGTGTGAATTTGCACACGCGAACATGCTTACTTTGACCATTGTTCTTGCATATTGTATGAAAAAGTTGAATTTGTGCCATTGTCATGGAAAAGATGTACTAAATTAGATAATTTTGTTTAAAGAACTACTCCTAAAGTTTAACCACAAGAAAGCTAAAATTGTGTTAAGTCATTTAATCATGTGTCTTATGTACAGATTTATTTAGAAATGGTTGTTGCCCATAAATCAATGCTTGCATGAAAATCAACAAAGTGCAAGCCACAAAGCCACAAAGACCTCAAAGTGCAAGTAAGATTGGAGTTGCAATGAAGGAGACATCAAAATTAATAAAACACATTATAATCAATGTAATCACTGACAAAGATAGCGGAAAAAGCTTCATCATTGTGTTGTCATGTGGTAACAGAACTACATGGTCAAAAATAAAAATATAGATGTTATCATAGAAGAGCCTAGTAGAAATATGTAGTAGAAAAATAATGATAAATTATAAAAAGGTAGTAAAAATTTGATCTTAATGTTGTCTTTTATAGAATGGATAACTATTTATTTATAGAGGCATACATAAGCCAAATCAAAATAAATAAGATAAGAAATTGATATAGGCATGCTTAGGAGAGAATTAACAATAGATTAAAGCAAAACTTATCTTAAATTACAAAAACTTGATACTTGGAGAAGACCACTTGTCAACATGGGTCAAAATTAGATCCTAAGATACAAAATCGTGAATCTATAGTGACTCTAGAGTTCTTTTATCAATCAAAGAGTAGAATTTGAGAGCAAACTTAAGAAGAAATTATTAAAAGTTGGTTTCATGTGTTTTGAATTAATATTGAGATTTTGAAAGATTTTCAAAGTTAATAATATACTCAATGAATTTAGACTTTAAAAAATAAAAATAATTTTATAAATTTCAAGATTTTATGGATTTTTTAGCATGTTTATAGGTAAAAATTTGATAATTTGTATTCGTACTTGTTTTGAATATGTATGAAAAATTTGAAGTCAATTAAGCAGTTAGATTGAAGCATATGAGGATTTTTGTAGGTTATGGTGTCAAAAATTAGGATTTAAAGGACTCGTGAGGATTTCTAAGATATCTGATAATTTGCCATTGAATTAAAATACAATTTTGCTCAAAAATAGCTAACTTGATTTTTAATATTATACAAATTTTGAATTGAATAAAAAGATGAAATTAAGAGATCATGGCTTAGAAATATCAATATCAATGATGGAGAATGTAACTTGCCAATCTCCAAGCAAAATTTTAGGATTATTGTCTATTTAGTATGTACGATCATCTTTAAAAATATTTGTATTTATTATTAATTTACTATCAAGGACATGAAGATTGAAAAAAGAAATCTTCAATATACTCTTGTGTCAATGAAAACAACTTGAAAGTCATTCAAAGACGATATAATATTAAACTAGAATAGCTCTTGCAATAGACAAGAAGACTAGAAAGTCTTGAAACAAGACTAAGGACTAAAAAAGCATTAATAAGAGTGAAGAAGGCTTTATTCTTGCCTCAATGTATACTCTTAGCTAGAAGCTATATGGTAGTGTCATATAAAATCTCCAAAATGTGTTGACTTTGTAAGACATGTATCTTAACTTGCAAGGCAAGTTATATATATATATATATATATATATATATATGCCACATAATTAATATTAGTTAAAGCCTTTGATCAAATACTATATTATTTAGAAGTCTATAATATCAATAATTACTATCAAAGATAAAAATTTGGTTATTTTTTATTAATAGTATTTATTTATATACAGCATAAAATATCTTATTTTGATAAAATAATCTACAATAATGAAATAAAATCAAAAGAATTATAGATCAAAATATTTTAAATAAAATCCATTCAAAGAAAAAAAGAATATTTTTTTAAAATAGATAATTTTTAAAGACGTCAATTTAATTAATAAAGTAGAATTTTTTCTTTAAAATAAGTGTAATAAGATAAATTAATTTTTTAAAAATATTTCTATATATAATATTATTATCAATATATATATATATATATATATATATATATATATATATATATATATATATATATATATTCAATAATGTCATGCAATAAGAAAGTCATATTGTACTTAAAGTACATATAATTGTGTTTAATACTTTAAAATTATAAATTAATTTAAAATAAAAATATGTAATTATTATTTTTAATATTAAAAATAAAAAGATCTACTAATTTATTATAAAACAATATCATAGACATACATATGTTAACCAATAATTACCTATATGATTAAATAAAAGTAAGTTAGATAATATATATAGAAGCAAGAATAAAGCCTTCTTCACTCTTGTCAACTCTTTTCTAGCTTGTAGTCTAGATTTAAGAGTCTCTAGTTACTTTGCCTTTTGGCAATAGCCATTCTAGTTTCTTGTTAATATACATACTACTTTATTATTATTTGTTCATTTTTCTTTTAATACAGACTTTTCACGTTTATACATCTTCTTCCAGTTCATGTCATTAACAGATTGACAAAAGTATACTTACAATATTAGAGCTTTATCTTCTCTAAATTAAGAGTAGATTATCTTTTTTTTTTAATAAGACATAAGCGTAATAGAAGTTGCGGATTATCCTCTTCTAAACTAATATTGTTCTTAGTATCTTCTTTGTTCTCAAGTCTTGTCTTCTACTTGTTTTGAGTGATATTAGACATATATTTTTTAAATATTATCATGGCAAAGCTTGTTGAAATGAAAAGTGCAATGGTACAAGTGCAAGAGCAATTGAAGGAGTTAATACTTGCAATGTATCAACTCAATTTACTACCACAAAGGAACAAGAAGAATTGGACTTGCTTCAACATTTGCACTCAATCATGTCCCTTCTCCTACAATGGAATATCCTTTCAGTACTAGAAAACTAAGAGTTATCCTACTTGAAAAGTTTGATGGCACAAGATCTAAGTTGCGAGGATTTATTAATTAAGTATAACTTGTGATTGAACTTCAATCTCAAAGCTATCCAACTCCAAGATCACAAGTTAGATTCATTCATACACTTCTTTCAAGTTCAACATTATTGTAGTTTTCATCTTTTTTTGAACGACAAGATTCAATATTGGATAATTTAGAGGCTTTTTTAGCAAAATTCTGATCTAAGTATGAAGAACATGATACAACTCATATTGCAACCAACAAGATCTATATTTTATGATAAGACAATCAATCTGTAACATCATATGCTTTACAATTTTGACAACTTACAATTGATATTAAGTAGAATGATGTTACACTTATTAGCCAATTTTTCTATGGATTACAATATGAAGTAAAGAAATTGATGCTCAACTTATCTGATCCTCAAATATTGAGTCAAATAATTGACTTTGCTATGAAGTGTGACAATTGACTTTTTAAATTTTGATCTGAGAGTTAGACAAGTGGGTCTCAATATTATTATAATTCAATAGCAACACCAATGCCTCTTCAGCACATATATTCAGAAATAGAAGATATGCAAATTGATGTTGTATGTTTCAAAACTCTTACTGAGCAAAAAAAGACTTGTCACTATTACAAAAAATTGTACTCATATTATGAAGAACCTAAGCACACTGCTCAACATTATTTAAAGAAGCAACATTATTGAAGCAAGAGTCTACTTTGGATAGACAGAAGGTCCTTCTTTGCATTCAAGTTAGCTTCAATATGCACAAAACCTTCTTAAATTTCTTTTTGAATATTTATAAAACTATGTTTATAATAAATCAATAAACTTGAAGTTTAAAAATTCATATCCAAAGATCTAGCTATTTAAATAAGCTTAAAATTTGGGAGTATAGAACTTACACCTTTAAACATTATTACATAATTTTTCAGCTACAAATTTATTACTAATTGTATGATATCATCAAATCCTAAGCAAGTATTTTTGAAAGTCAAAACTTTAGACACCTGAGAACAAATTTTGCCATTTCTCCCAAGTTAGAATCTCAATTGATATAAAATTTTAGATATAATCTATTTATATCATAAGTAACATGTACACAAAAAATAAGCTTCAAATTTCTCTGGAAGCTCATTTTCTAGTTTAAAACCAAAACCCTCTATTTCTTTAATTTCTTCAAAACCCTGGTTACAATAGAGATCGAACTCCCATATTTCTTGCTTCTGTCTTAAAACTCCTAATATGCACAAATAAGTGATAGTAGGTATCAAGTTAATAGCCTAAGTTTAAAACAAGCATATCTCTCTAATCCGTACTCCAATTCATGTATTTTTCTACCTAAATTCATGCCAAGAAGTTCTTTTTTGTGAAAAACTCTTTTCAACTTCCAAAAAAAAAACCTCCTTCTTACTTCCAAGCTTGCCAAAAAAGTCGGCACCAAGATCTTCAAAATCTAAATAAAAAATTAATAGTTTAAAGTTAAACAAATAATAAATCTAATTCTTTAAGTTAGTACCATTAATGAAAACCAATTAATGTTATCCAAACTCTCATTTAGCCTTAATAAAAACCTAAATACAACCTCAAAATCAAAATTCTTTATACATCTATAAATATAATGCTAAATCTATTATAACAAAAGATTAGAAAGAAAGTAAAAAGAATAAAAGAAGCTTTTAAGGCTTAACCAAAGATAAAGTTAGGATTAAATATAAAATAAAATTTAGCAAAAATTTCAAAAAAGAAAAAAAAAAAATAGAAAAAACTCAAAATAAAGTTTAATAATAATGCAAGTTGAGCAATAAAATCTTTACATTAAGTTGTGTTCTATTATATTTTTTATTGGTAAATATAACATTGTCTCACTTGATATTGATTGTTAATTTTTTAAATTAAAAAATATATGTTGATTTAGATAGATTTTTTTAAGTATTTTTTTATATATATATATATATATATATATATATATATATATATAATTCATGTCACTTTTCTATACATAGGTAAATAGCAATTCTAAAATTAAATCCAAATAGTCTTTTTTTAAAGAAATTTTTTTCATTTTTATGTCTTAATGATTAAACATTCTTGATAATAGTTGAGATAGTATAAAAAAGTTGATGCATAGCGAGCATCAAATCTCTCATTTGTTCTTGAATTTTTTCTACAAAATTCTTCTAGTGATTATAAATATGTTATTAAAACTTAAAATTTTTCATTCAAAAGGAAAAAAAAACAAAAACAAACAAACAAACAAACAAACAAAAAACAAACAAAACAAAACAAAAAAAAGGTAGTATTAATATATATATATATATATATATATATATATATATCAAATAAAAGAAGAGTAAATCCAATCTCTAAAATACTTTGATCTTTTGAAGAGAAAAAGATAATCCACTTTCTATCAAGAAATATTAAATTTTAATAGTATAAGTATTAATTGTGTAAGACATCAATTTAAAAAAAAATCAAAAGATAATATACTTATGTTTCATTAAAAAATATATATATATATATATATATATATATATATATACATACATACATACATACATACATACATACATACAAGATAGAAAAAAATTATAATGGCTATCGTCAAATACATGAAAGACATTGTTAAAACTAAAGATAACATCACTCTTATCTCTATATATACTAGTTATCAAGAAGGCCATGTTAATGCTTTTCAAAGAACATAAGGATTGTGGCTAAAACATCATGTTGTAAAACACTTCTAACATATCTTTTAAAAATAAGAAACTTGTGCAATAAGTTTTAGTAGTTATATGGTGTATCTGTAGGAACATAATGATCTAAACAACATCTTAAAAACTTCTTTGAAGTGATATAATGAAGATCTATCTATTTAACTATACACCGAAAGTATATCTACAAATATAAACTAAAGATTCAAAGTCTTTAATTTTTAAATAATTACTAAATAATTTTTAAATTTTTTACTTGAATATAATGTAAAACAAGCAATAAATAAGACTACAATTAAATAATATTTTATAATTTTAAAATTTTCGTATTGATAAATAATTAGTTAAATAATTAATAAGATTATTTCATGAATTAATCACAAGTATTCAAAGATGTAAATCAAAAACTTAAAACAATATATATTTGAAATATGTTTATTATAAGTTAGATTACAAAAATGTAGTATAATTAACTAATTAAACATATTTTCTGAAAATTTAAAAACAAAATTTTATTTAAACGAATCTCTTTTTGTGCTAAGAGATTGACTAATTAAATTACTTAATAAATAAAAAATTATTTTTTCAAATAAATAATTGAATGTTAAACATAAAAATAAATACTTTCAGAAATACTTATTGTAATTTAAAAGTGGTATTGTATTAATTTAAAAGTGATATTGTATTAATATAAAATTACAAAAAAAACACCCAAAATCAAACGATATTGCTAAATAGACACTCTATTTTTACTAGATGGATATTCTTATATGCCACACAAACTTACATATCCATATTAATATCAATGTCATATCATTATACGTGTAATTCATGATCTTATCTCCGTCCTAATAACTATGGAAAGATATTTAATTTTTTATATTTTATTTATTATGATATGTATTTAGGCTTCATTTTAAAACATATGTATTAAGTGTAAATATTGATTTGAATAATTTTACTAATACCTTTAAACACAAAATTATAAAAATAAAAATAAAAAATTACTAATATTATCTCTTATTTTCTATGATATGTATCCACAATTATTATACACATAGTTATATATATGCAAGGATTTGTGGGACATGGGTTGTCCACTTAATGGATACCAAAATAAAATAATAATCAATTTTACAAGAAAAAAAATCCAAACTATGACACATATTTATAAATAAATTAAATTAAAACACAATATAAATATCATACAATGGATAAATAAAATTTAATATTAACAAAATTTGGTATAATTTTATTATTAATTAGTTTTATTAAAATGATACATACTATTAGTAAGTGTTTTTAATGGACATTGGAATCCACGAAATAATAATAATAATAATAGCGACTTCACACGTCAATAGATGTATTCCGTTAATACAAGGTACGGAACCTACAAACTTTGATGAACCTACAAAATAACACCGTTCACACCGAAGACGAAACCCCACAGCTGGGTGTGCAATCCCTCGCGGCCTAGTGGCACCACCCCATTGGACGAAACCCACCTTCCAATGACGTCATAACTCATCCACAAGGCGATGATGACGCGGGGCTTACCGGCGCCGCCAGGTGGCAACATATGACAGTCAGCCCCATCCCTGCGGGGTGAGGACCGTCGGTGACGTCATCCAGTGGAGCAATCCTCACGTTGAAAGTGTGCCATTTTCGCGGAAGGTGTCCAAATTGGCCATGTGGATGGAAGCGTCGGTTGGATTGGGTTTTGGTGCTCATGTCCCCCTAGACATGAGGCAATTACATGAACCACCAAACTCCATGTCTTTCTTTCTTTCTTTCCTTCCCTCTTGTCCTAAGAAATTATAGTGAGAAACACACATAACAATTTATTTATTTTATTTATTTATTTTTGAATGGTAATCGTATTATTGTTTTTGTAATTTTGGTTTTCATCATAAAGTCAATAAATTCGTACTTCTAGATTCTATGTATAATACAATGTAGACCTTACATTTCATGTGGAGATATCATGAAGTTTTTGGATCTTGAGGAATATACAAAAGCCTTGGACAATTTTTAAAAAATTAAAAATTAAAAAAATTGTAGTTTGAGTGGAAAACTTGAATTAAATCATTACATTGTGATCATACTTGTATTGCACAAGTGGCATTTGTAAAACAAACAAATATTGGAAGAAAAATATGCAAACGAAATGGATTTCAAAATTACCTCTTGATTCCATGAAAAATCTTTATAAATTCTTAAAGATTCTATGACTGTTTCATGCTTCATGAATAATTGTATTATACAAGAATCTCTAATTCAAAATTAGCAATGTGTTTTAGATGTTTTTTTTGAAAATTCATGCTCAAAATATGATTCAACAAAATTCACTTTACATTCTATATTATTTGTATTTTAATGATTTTAACATATATAATCTTTATCACAATCAAATACAGGGGAAAATCATTTGAGAGAAATGTGTATCTGTGTTTATTTATGCAATGTAAAAATTCAAAATACTATTTTAAACCTATATCAATTGGTCTTTAGATTTTGCTCTGCACCAGAAAAATACAAAAATTTGATTCAAGATCTCAGATGGTCACCTAAATAATCGATTA
Source organism: Physcomitrium patens (assembly GCF_059467195.1). Lineage (NCBI taxonomy): Eukaryota > Viridiplantae > Streptophyta > Bryopsida > Funariales > Funariaceae > Physcomitrium > Physcomitrium patens. The sequence continues at coordinate 4,521,680 of NC_143426.1, forward strand.
TTAAAAATCACTACAAGAGTGATAGATTCTAATTAAAATGTTATCATTAAATTAAATTATACTTAATTGCTCAGCATAACATGACCATTTTGAAAGTATAGTTTCTGCTGTAATACAAAATTAGACATCACATTTTCACACACAATGTGTGTGTGCGTTACTATCCCCCCCCCCCGTTTGATTTCATTTCCTTGTTTTTGCTAGTTTATTTCTATTTTCATATGACAATTAAAAAGGATTATTTTAATAATGCTACATGCAACAAACCACTGAGGATCACATAATCACCATTAATTGAGGGAAAAAAAAACCCGAAAAACCCAAAAAACTAAAAAAATAAATGAAAATCAAACATAAAAATAGCAACTACCTGATGTTAATAAAAGTACCCATTTTTGTTACAAGGGGTTAATTTCAAGAACCAGGAAGGAAAAACATGAAACAAAAAGAAGAAGAAGAAGAAGAAGAAGGAGCGTAAGAAGAAAGCTGCAAATTAGGGTTAATATTAGAAATATGCAAATTCCATCCTGGTTTCTGGCCCCCACAATCACACACACACACACACATATATATATATATATATAGATATTGAAAACGCAGGATTGGTGAGTGAGATATAGCACCTGCTCTGTATTACTATCTTAGATTTACATGTTATATATATTATTTATTTAGTTTATTTTTATTTCCTGTATACTTAGAAACAAATATAAATCGAAAATTGAATGGCTGATGCTCCTTCCCTTGCTTGTCCTCCTGTTTGGTTCAGATCTGATTCCATTTTATTTAAAAATCAGTGAAATCACAACAATTAAAGTATAAGCTTTGATATCAAGGATCTACTTTTTTCAAAATAGCATATGTTTTCTGGCAGTGGGGAAATAAAAAGGGCTGAACCCTTGGAATACACATATGTACACACATGTGTGTATAATTAAATGAAGGATTAATCAAGGCTTGAAAAATCCATGTTGCAATGTACTTCTTGCATTATTTATTTATTTAATTTCTAAGAAAATTTGCATCTAAATTCATTTGGCAATGATATTGTAAAAAAAATGCAACATTGATAACAGAAAAGATGTACCTTTTCTACCAGCACAACCAGAACTTTCACGACATCCATGTTTCAATCCATTAAAATACTTAAAGTTCAAGTTGTATGTATATATATATATATATGTGTGTGTGTGTGCACAGGAATGTTTGCACAGAAAACATGTATTATTAGGAGCTTTTATTTTGATGATACATCAAAGACATCATTTTGATAAAAACAAAAATCAGGATTTGAAATATATCATAATAAAACACACTTTAGTTGTTAACATTTTATTGTTGTAATGTTGCTTCTAATAATTGACTGTAGAGAATATGCACAAGTAGAACATTCTAAAAATACATGAACTAATCCATAAAACTGGCACAACATTCTTGCACCTTCACAACATAATGATAAACATTCAAATTTTCAGTGCATGTGTTTTTATTTAAAACAATCTCAATAAATCCTTTGAAACATTTTCTATGTGCTCTCAAAAGTATAATTTCAATAATTGAAACCTACTTTGTTGTGATCCTACTATCAATATAATATTAAAAGAGACACAACATCCACATAGATTGAATACCCTTCAGAACAACAGCATGAATAGGCAAGAACTAGATGCTCATATCATATCATAAGATATGCAGGAGAGAAGAGACTCAGAGGAGATCATAGGAAGATGCAAAGGAAACAAATAAGAAAAAAAAAACCCACTTATTCATAGACTATGCAAAAGCCCAAATATAGAAACCCTAAAAAAAGCCCTAATGCTCCATGCAGTTATCTCATCGCACACAAAGGTCTATTTTGGGGAGGAATAGTTGTTGGATCCCTACCATCAGTGGTGGGCACTCAAAACAATCCCCCCCCCCCCCAAATTTGAATTGTCTGTGCATTTGGGGTCATCCTTGCATGAGCAAAAAAGTGGGCAAATGTGAATATCCTACCACGATTCTCACCCTGCCCACAATTCTTACTTGTTCAAACAATACAGTAACGAAAATAAGAAATAAGAAATAAAAATTAAAATCCGGGGGATGTCAATCATGCATGCAGTGGAATGAGGTGGTGGAGAGGAGAAGCCATAGAGTCATGCGTCCTTTTCGGGAAGCATGCTTTTACGTTTACCGTTTGCTTTAATTGTTTTACGTTTACCAAGTGCGGGTAAAAATATTTGCTGACGGGACAGAGGCGCGAAAGACGCGAGCACGCGCATAGGGAGGGGGCAGTGGGAATGGGGGACACCCGGGACAACGGGAGGGGGCGGGGGCTGGAAACTGGGCCGGCCGACCCGGGCTTGGCGGCGCGGGTGTGATTTGGGCCTCTGCCCCAGGGGGCCTGGCTGGGCAACAATCACGAACACAAAGCCAAAACTCGCAGCCTCTCTGCCTGCGCTCCGTCTCGCCCCGCGTCTCGCAGCAGCAGCAGCAACTGCTTCTCCTCCTCCTCATCATTTGCTATGTATACTCGCGCATGACCAGTCTCTCGTTAGCTTCACGGATTGCAAGGCTCGCATGACCGTCTCTCTCACACTTCCGGATTGCCTGTTTTGACCCAGAGCTTTGTTGCCTTGAGCGGGTTTTCGTTTCGGTTGGGTGGGGGTTTTGGAGGAGGTGGTGACTGCGGGAAGGAATTTTTTGTTTTAGATGCCAGGTCCTGGATTTTGCGATGGGAGAAGGCATTCTGAGAGCGGTGGTGTGAATCTGAGGTGTGGTGGATTGGCAGTAGTGGTGGTGGAGGGAGTGAGAGGTGGAGTCAAGGAGTAGAGAGTGTGGGAAAGAGGACGTGAAGAGGTGCGGGTGGTGGTGGTGTAGCAGGGAGAGGAGGAGAGGTTGCGGAAGAGGGTGGAAGGAGGAGGTGTGCTGTATGTCTGATAGCGGAGCAGGAGTGGGGAAGGAGACGGTAGGAGGAGGGGCGCTTTCTAAACCCTGTCAATGGACCCACGTGAGGGCGCGCAGACGCTTTGCTGCCATGCGTCGGCGGAATCATCCGGAGGTGGAGCAGCAGCGGGGAAGGGTGCAGAGATGCGGGGGAGTGGGGGAAACGCTGGATCGTTGGAGCCCGCGCCTGCGTCCGGTGAGGTAGACATGCTCGGAGACAGTCACGCGCATGTCGAACACCAGCCGGAGCTTCACCGCCCCAACTCCAAGGCCGGTGTCCCATTTGGATCACTGGATTCTGCCTCAGCTGTTACCAGCACTGTCAAAGGTGGTGATGCTCGAAGATTTGCACTCTTTTTCGTGTAGAATTTTACACTGTTGTGACGTTCTGGCTCACAATTCCTGTGGACTCGGTGGAGATTTCGGGGTTAGCCTTTTCGATGCATCGCCCTGCTTCTCTGCCGGGCGCCACAGATCCCCACTCTACAACCGAGTAGAGGAGGATCTTAGGTGTTGTCATCCACTCCTGGTCTACATATCGTAAGCGCTCTTGCTGAAATCTAGATCAGAATTACGACGTTTTCTCGACCAATCCAGAGAGTTTGTTGTTGTTGTTGTTGTTGTTGTTGTTGCTGCTGCTGCTTCTTGTCGTCTCAGTGCCTGGTTTACAAATTTCTTAAGCTGTCATGTCTTTATCGTAATTACCTTCATCTCGAGTGCATTCCGCTTGTTTCTAGAATATTCCACCAGTAGAAGCAACGTTGGTTCGAGATGGGGACGTTGTCAACCCATAGTTTGCCTCTCACCGGACCTGGTTTAAATTGCATGGCAGGACCTGGAATACCAGTTCTTCGCTCGCAGTCAGCGCACCCTCTCGATCCGTTGACTCCGACGGAGATTGCCGTAGCCATAGCCACAGTGAGGGCGGCCGGTGCCACTCCAGAAGTAAGTCCACTCCCTCGCACACACTTGTCTTTCAGTACCTTCTTGTGCATGATTATAGTTGTCACGTTGTCACCATTTTTCCCGCAATGCAATGCCGCGGCGGTGAGACACGCCGATGTACGTGCATGGGCCACCTTCGTTGATTCCATTATCCTGTGGGATTCACCACGCCAGTAACGGATAGTTGTCTCGGAAACCCGCATGCCATGCATGGCGGATCTTTCGAGGCGATACATGAACGGATCGTGCCCCCCACCAATTTTCTGTTGGGTTTTTAATTCCGTAGTCTACAGGAGGCAGACGTTGACATGTTTTCAGTTTTTTGAAACTTAAATTTTCACTTCCTCTTCCCTTCGCTCTGGTGTTGTCATGCACTGCAATCGTGCACGAGGATGTTCTCTTGGAGTGGGTCCACGATGAATGAGCGGATTGTACGCATGTAATGCAGGTGCGTGATGGAATGAGGTTTGTGGAAGTCGTTTTGAACGAGCCTGATAAGAACGTTGTCGCTCTGGCCGATGCATACTTCTTCCCTCCTTATCAGCCGACGCTGTATCGTCCGAAAGCCAAAGGAGGCGCCATGTATCCTCTCCAACTGCCCCCTCGGCAGGCCAGATTGGTGGTGTATAACAAGAGAACCAATGAGACTAGTATCTGGGTGGTGGAGCTCAGTGAAGTGCACGCCACCGCTCGCGGTGGTCATCACCGTGGCAAGGTGTTCTCGTCGGTGAATGTGCCGGATGTCCAGCCGCCCATGGTAACTATAACCTTTTCACAGCATCCGACTTTGCGGTCGAGGTGAACCATTCCTCTCAGCTTTTATTTCCAAATGAATATCGTCACATGAGATGGTAATCGCGGAGGTTTTAAGCATTCATCGAGAATTCCGTGTACTCGCCTCAAATACTGCAACTGATTAATGTGCGGTGCGGAGTCCAGGATGCCATGGAGTATGCGGAATGTGAGGCTTTAGTGAAGGAGTATCCTCCCTTCGTTGAAGCCATGAAAAAGCGCGGAATCGAAGACATGGACCTTGTCATGGTGGACCCTTGGTAAGCATCTTCTACTTCGAACCGACCGAGTTTTCAGAAAACCCTAATGATTTATTCGACTTTGAGTGTTTGCGAAAAATTGGCAATGAGCCTAACATTCGAAATGCTGGTGTCTGCAGGTGTGTAGGTTATTACGGCGAAGAAGACTCTCCAAGTCGTCGACTGGGCAGGCCGTTAATTTTTTGTCGAACCGAAAGTGATTGTCCTCTTGAGAATGGTTACGCGCGCCCTGTGGAGGGCATCCACGTATTGGTAGACATGCGACACATGCAGGTCATTGAGTTTGAGGATCGTAATTTCGTGCCACTCCCGCCTCCTGACCCTTTACGTAACTACACCGCTGCCTCCTCTCGCGGCGGAGTTGATCGGACTGATATCAAGCCCTTGCTAATCACTCAGCCGGAAGGACCCAGCTTTCGAGTAAATGGTTATGCAGTGGAGTGGCAAAAGGTTGTCCCGACTCATCACGCACATTTCCACCGCTTTTTTGCTGCCAAGAAATCATTGATTTGCCACTTGATGTCGTATTCCATGGCTACAGGAAATGACTTCTGATCTGGCACCGTGTCCAAGTTGTCGATAGATTATTTTATTCCAAGAGCTTAGTTGCATGCGTCTGAGACTTGCAACTGGTTTTGTGTAAGCAGTGGAACTTTCGCGTGGGCTTCACACCTCGAGAAGGATTGGTTATCCACACAGTCGCGTATGACGACGGCAGTCGCGGCAGGCGGTCGGTGGCACATCGCTTAAGCTTTGTGGAGATGGTTGTGCCCTATGGAGATCCACATGATCCACATTATCGCAAGAATGCTTTTGACGCCGGAGAAGATGGTCTCGGCAGGAATGCTCACTCTCTGAAGCGGGTGAGTGGTTTTGACGTAGTTGAGGCTTTAATTTACAGGGTTTAATGACTACTCTTGCGAACATTACTAATTTATGACGCGCTACCTCTGAGCTTCTGCAGGGTTGTGATTGTCTCGGCCACATTAAGTACTTCGACGCTCACTTCACAAATTTTCTGGGAGGTGTGGAGACAATAGAGAATTGTGTATGTATGCACGAGGAAGACCATGGCATACTTTGGAAGCATCAGGATTGGCGAACTGGGATGACCGAAGTGCGGCGATCACGACGGCTCACAGTGTCCTTCTTTTGTACTGTGGCGAATTATGAGTATGGGTTCTTCTGGCACTTTTACCAGGATGGGCACATTGAGGCTGAGGTGAAGCTCACGGGTATTTTGAGTTTAGGTGCGTTGAAGGCCGATGAGAATCGTAGACAGGGCACTGTCATTGCGCCTGGGTTGTATGCCCCTGTGCACCAACACTTCTTTGTGGCGCGCCTTGACATGTCGGTTGATTGTAATCCTGGTGAAAGATTGAACCAGGTATGTTTCCAGTATTGTTTTTGCCAGTTTCCTGCCATCTCAAATCTGGCGGACACGTAACATGTCCTGCGAGGGTGCTAATAACCTGGCCGATCGTATCCACAGGTCGTAGAAGTAAACATGAAGGTTGAGGACCCTGGACCTGAGAATCCTCACAACAACGCGTTCTATGCTGAGGAGACGCTTCTGAGTTCCGAGCTGCATGCGCAGCGTGACTGCAATGCATTAACTCATCGCCACTGGATTGTAAGATCGTGTCAGCTGAAGTTTCATTTTGGTTCCACTGACATCTTTAGCCAAGTTTTAAAGTTGCTCCCAGGATTAATGGTGCTGAATGCTTTTGGGAGCTTTTTGATTGATACCTAATCATATTTGCTAGAGTTCTAACTAACAAGTTACCATTGTGCAGGTACGAAATACTAGGACATTCAATCGAACAGGCCAGCTGACTGGTTACAAACTCATGCCAGGGCGTAATTGTCTGCCTCTAGCTGGGCCAGATGCTAAGTTCTTGCGCCGCGCTGCGTTTCTAAATCACAATCTCTGGGTTACGGAGTATAAACGTGATGAATGCTTTCCAGGTGGGGAGTTCCCAAACCAAAATCCTCGTGTTGGGGAAGGGCTACCGACTTGGGTGAAGCAGGATCGCAAGCTGGAGGAGACGGATGTTGTGCTTTGGTAATCCCCTGACTTGACATTTAATTTGTCATATTGACACCCTTGCAAAGCAGGGATGTTACAATATCGTACGTAAATGTCTTCAGAGGATTTCGAGTGATTCTTGTATGTCTACGTAAATCATGCTTTATTTAGCTAGATCTAAGGGCTCGGTTATGCTTGCAGGTATGTCTTTGGTGTGACGCACGTCCCTCGTCTTGAAGATTGGCCTGTCATGCCTGTGGAGCACGTTGGCTTCAAACTTCTGGTATTCCTCTAACCTGCGCTTCGAGGCTTAAATACAGTTGATTCAGCATCCTCTACATTCTTAAATACAGTTCTTAGTTCTGTGATTCTTCGAGTTTACTCATCCAGTTCGGGTTATTCAGTGCATGCTGATCACTAAAATTATCCATAGCTCACAGCGTTATGTCTTGTACTGACTTGATGGTATTGACGTGTTGCAGCCCCATGGATTTTTTAACTGTTCCCCGGCCGTTGATGTGCCACCGAGTGAGGCAACTATTGCGGAAGATGGTATCAAGGAAGCGCCTGCGAAAGGAGTAGGACCGACAGATTCCATACAACCGACGCTGCTATCGAAGCTGTAGGATCTGGAACCATGTACTAAGGGATTCTCATTCGCCGTTGAGCCGTCCACATAGATTGCTCTTTGCTCATGATTTATTGGCCTTTTATTGTCTGAATGTGCAGAATCACAATTACGATTTCATCGGGTTTCCGACCCCTTGCCTCTGAGATGATGCCTGCAATTCATGAGTGCTGCAACTGTAACTTGTAAGGAAGGCAAAATGTTTAGACGCTATAATACTGCCCTAGATTCACTACATTTAGAATTAGTCTAGTAGGGTCACTACACCAATGGTTAAATTGCAGCCTGTTCCTAAAGCAACTTTTCCTGCATATTCCTGTACAAAGTGAGACGCAACAACTGAGTAAATTGGTGTTCCCTCCTCTTTGGCCATAAGGGCTGCACCTTTTTTTTTTTTTTTTTTTTTTTTTTTTCTCGTTCTAGTTTTTGTCCAAATTTTCTTCAATCACACCTCGCCACTGGCACGACATGTGAACTGGAGTACGTCTCCAAGAAAGAAATTCGACCCAAAATTCTCATGCTCAAATTCTCAATACCTCTGCAGTCCGTAACTGAAGCGTAGAAAAAAAACTGATGACACAGCAGGGATATTGTCCAAAAACCGCAATTTGCTGTGTACCGCTGATTCAACAGTGGCGATCGAATTCGGCCAAGTCACGCGTCAATGACGTGCACGGGAAGTGTTGTAGAGGTGCTTCACAGTGTTGACATGCACACTCGGATGGTGCTTGCGCAGGGGCATAGAAAGGATGAGAGTGTGGCCGTCAGGTTCACGACGCATTGCGGTGGCTTTACGTAGCTCGCAGCAGCAGCAGCAACATGCCTACAGCCCGGAAGTTTTTGTGTGCTGCAAAACGGCCGAATTTAGGGCTTCCTCGTTGCTGCTTGGAGCTGATATTACGAGATCAGTCCCAATTCTAGAGTGAAAGTTTGATCAGGAAGTACATGTAAGTGGTGAAACCAATAACTGAATATAGAAAATTATTGAGGAGTAGCAGGGAGCCATGACACTGCACTGTTTTCATGATTTGCAAGAGAATATGGAATCTTACAAAAAGAGTTATTCAAGTATCAGTCCAAATCCGTTCTAGAGTTTAGGGTTTAACATTTGGAGGTTGTGGGTTTGCTAGAAGTCTGAATATTATAAAGGATGAATATTTGTATTATATGTTCATTTAAATAAAGAGTTTGCATAAATATATACACTTTTTAGCATGCTTGTAGTTTGATGTTTAAGGGAAATAGTGGCTTAAGAGTTGGACAAGGATAAGAGTAGGATAAGGAAGATGCAATATCTTTAGACAGTGAAACATTGGTGCTTAAAATTCAATACATTTGGTACAACAAAGCTAGCATTTCTAACCAAGTTTGAACCTAAACTCTCTTAATTATCATAAACCACCTTGGCCACAATTAAGAGATGTTGGCATCTCAAATTACATAAACACTTATTCAAGAAAGAATTTTGATCTCTACTTGCTGCCTCTAATCTTAGAAGAGGCAATGGGAGAAAGAAGAGACAAGTGGCAAGGTACAAAATCCTTTGCCTAGACTTAATCTTCTACAAATGTGTGAATTGTTTTATATATATATATATATATATATATATATATAAAATAACAATAAGCTTAAGGGGTGGAAAAATAAATTTCCTTCTGTAACATGCAATAGGTGCATAATTGGCAACAAATTAAAAGTGATGGCTAAGGTGGTTGACATTGTCCACATCATTGTTCTTGTCATTACCTTCTTTAAAAACTAATTTGCTTGCAAGCAATAGCTTGGAAGAAACCAACAATGATAGTGACTATTACCACACATAAATGAATAAATAAATAAATAAATAAAATTATAAAATCTATAAATTTAAATAAGAATCAAATACATTTATTTCTATGTACTTATTAGTGTTGTATATATACATATTTCTTGCTTAATTGAAAACCACTAATTCTAATATGAAAGTATTATTTATTTTCTACCACAACATTTGATACAAAGAAGGGGGTTTCAACTTCTATATCTTAAGCATTATAAAATATATGTTTTTGTCTTTCTTGCTTATCATAAGTTATTTTTGTTGTCCTTTTTAACAAATATATTAGTTTATGTTCTATATCCTCATGTTCAAATATTACAATTTTATGTCATGTGCTTATATTAATAATGTTGTTAAATATAAATCATTTAACTTGTAAACTTTGAGGATTTATAAAAAAATTATATCAATGGTCTATTTTTTATTTATTTATTATTATTTTTACACTTATAAATATAAAATTAATGTTAAAGATAACATCACTTATTTGAGTCAACTGAGTATACTTGTAGTTGCTAATTAAAATCAAATTTAGAATTCAAAAAATTATATATATATATATATATATATATATATATATAATCTTATAGTTAATATATTATACTATTGATAAGAACAATAAATCTCTTCTACAACTATCTAATTTAAAATATATATGTATATATAATACAATTAGAAAATAAAAACATAAATATGTACTACATATGAAAAATTAATCTTTAAAATAATTGCTATAGAAGTTGAAATTTTTTATATTGATAAAACCAAGGAATGATTTCAATTTATACTAAAAGTACTATATAATAGATTAAATAGGAAAATTTCGAACAAAAGAAGAAAAGATATATATATATATATATATATATAAACAAGTTAGACCACATAATTTAAATTTCATACCTTTTTTTCTATTTTAGCAAGTTTATGAAGTTTCACATTGAACTCCAATTCAACATTTTTACACAAAAATCTCCATTTCTAATTAAAAAACAATTCAGAACACTCTTCGACCACAACACGCATCGTCAGTGTTGCTCCAGTGGACCAATTGGCTCTTCAATCATTCCTCGTCGTGGAGGTTTCAACCATCCCATCATCTGCGTCGATTCCCTTGGCCTTCATGAGTTTGTGAATTTAAAGGATGGAATGGGTATTTTTGAGGAATTCAAAACCTTCCAACCCAAAACTCTTTCAGGCTAGAGAATGAAATTTTCATGGCAATGTGGAGGTGTAACTCGATTCGCAGCACAATTTGTGTCCACTTCTTGTGACAAAAGCTTGGTCAGTTCATTCGACAGCTCCACGACAATGCTTGATTTCTGGGTGAGATTGGTTGGTGGAACTGCCACCAAGCTGAATTCTCGTTTTAAATTATTCATGGAAGACCAGCAATGCACCAGCTATGTTGAGAGAGAAAGGCATCATACCGGATTCATATCAATCCATTTTCTGATGTCACAAGTTACACAACTATGTTGAGTTTACGGCACTAACACCGTGAGATTCAACTGATTTCTGAAGTTGTCAACTGATTAATGATATGGATTGTATGGTCAAGAGAAGTATTACCTGGGAAATGGAGTGCAGGTGCTAGATCCATTAGAGTGGCCACTTCAATAAATTCCACTCCATAAGCGAATGAACAAACCTCGTCCGTTGATTCATACAGCCATCTGTCTAAATCTATAGAAAGCATCTCATCACATTGAGATGTTACACAAATTGCGCTCAAAATCGAAATATGAGTAAGGGATCCATTGTAAAGACAGACTTGGTGTTACACATTAACACTACAGCGCGATGTTATTTGATGCATTAGAAAACATTCAAACTGTCCTAGGCATTAACTATGTGGAAGTCAAAGTTCAAGATTTCAGTGGAAAATGCTAAATTCTAGATGTAGTGTCAGTGTATGTCTTTTATAACCTTAGTGGCAATATAATGATGACTACACCTGTCATCAAAGCTTGAGGATGACCAACACCAGAATGAATCTAGCTTTTTTGCTGAACGATCTGATAATCTGAATAATCAAATTGCAATGTTGTAGCTGTTGAGATATCCACACAAGTTACTGACCTAAAGCCAGCTACAGAAGCAAGAAACGTTACCAAATTTCAGACTTGAGGCAAAATGTCATAGATTACTTGTCATAATACCAGATTAAACAGTGGTAGATGAGGGATCATCGACATTGATGGCGTAATACCAAACCCTCTCTGGACTCCCCAAAGTTTCTAAAAAGCAGAAACAAAAATCAAAGAATGATGCACTATACACAATTTAAATAATGAGGAAGAGTCAGACTGTACATTAAGATGATGCACAGCTACTATTCAAACCCCAAGAGACTAGAAACGCCTACTCAATCTTGATTTCGAATAGTACTTCCCAACATTGAAAACAATAGGTACAAAAGTTGGTGTGAGACGACTTTCGTACTCCACTTGCAAATCTCAAAAGTTGTAATCGATCATGAAGCCGAAGGATCGTCAATAAGGCTTTTGACCAAGGTAGTGCCGTTGACGAGTTTTGTGGTTGCTATAATGAAGTCGTACTTCATTCCCTCCTGAAACATTCAGATACCAGTTACAAATACCACACCTAAGTCTCAACAACGCATACAAGATTTTGACTAACGGCAAGACTGTCAAATCTTCAATAATTAACAATGCACCAGGACTCGACGTGCATCATTGCTCCATACGATAGTCCTACTAGAACCATTACGATAATAACATATTTAAAACTTGTATCATGTGAGTTGTTGATTTATCTCGTAGCTTGAACACTTGGAGAGGAAAGATATTCATATTCGTCACCAGGGTATGAAATCCCAAAGAGGTAAGACGTAGAAACAAACCTGAGACTCAAGAAACCGAAGTGCTGAGATCTCTGCAAAGGTAACTCCTCCGATGAAAATGACCAAAATCACAAGCCGACGAGCATCTGTGCCTGGTACACTGTTCCATGATGCCATGTTAAGCCAAATACAAGGCACGTGGACCTCAGTTGAATGCGTAGGTTTTCAAAGCGGAAACATAATTCAGAAGGATTACACGTCAACCACATTGGTACCTGTCTGTTGAGGGTACTGTCTCCCGCCTTATAATGTTTACTTCCTAAATCACAAATAAACAAAAGAGGTCACACTTCTCCAACTTACATAAGCAATTGCGTTGGCGCTTGAAGCAAGCAAAACGTTGACAGAAATCTACAACCTAATCTTGTTGCGATACTCGATAAGTGAGGAGCATCCACCCGTACTTTCCATTGACACCTAAGGAGAAAATCCTAACCTGGTTCTTCTCAAACCTCTCGAAGGTTGCTCCTGGAAGCAAACGTAAAAATTCTGATTGTTGCCTGCAGCAGCAGAAACATTCATTCGTCATTTAGACATAAACGGTATTATTGACATAAACTAATAGCCGTCATCGACACCATAAACATCTATTGATGTATGAGAATAACGCACCATTCACCCCTAAGGGCCCACTGCACAAGGCGGATGCTTAATGGAGCATATCCTGAAAAGACGTAAGCTATATCGCTGGGGCTGTTCAACCAATAGTTAACAGTCAGAAACATGGCAAGAGATGGTTATGTGTTGATGAGAAGTAAAACAAAAACCTGGAGTCATCAGGATGTTGAATTGAACAAATCACAAGTATGCCACGTTAACTCTACAAGATAGAATATAACAAACTATCCATGCTAACGTCTGATATGTTACGCAGAGTTAAGCTCATATAAAAGTCGTTATTTAGTATCGTTTGGAGAGTAAGTGACTCTAATCCTCACACCGCTAAGTATCAGTCTTCAAAGTATTGCTAGCAGCAACAGTGACAGAAGACGAAGACTCACTTGATGTCATCATTTTCTTCTGGAACTAGATTGATGCCCTTTTTGACAGCTTGCCAATTACTCTTTGCTTCCTGCAACATTGGCATTTTGAAACCTTCGTTAGGGTATGCCATGGTTTATTCGATACACTGTAATATTACGCGCTATTGTCATAAAGGATTCGCAGAATAAGTAGAAACAGCCGGAACATACTTGTTTTATGAGCAAGCCAGCTTTCTCTAAATTGCTTAGAGTAAACATGTGCTCAAATCCATAGCTATGCAAAAGTTCTCTCCTGCAGCAAAGTAGGAAAAGCGATTCTCATTGGATGATACCTTTTGCAACTTTCCAAGGATGACCAATGCTCAATACAAATTGAATGCAACTACACAATATTCTAAAACCTAGTACACAGTTTTAACCTTAAATAAGGGCAGCAATGTGAGGGACTTTGTATCCCATCTGAGTAATACATACGAAAGGATATTTTCAGGATTGCGTCGGTGAAGAGAAAACTATTTTATTTACCTGAGGTAGTCGTAATGTTTCTTAGGAAGGCCATTGTTGGTGACCGATAACAAAATAAGAAGGCGCAAAACACTTTCAATTGGTTCTTGCCTATGAATCATCTCTTCCACATAAGTAAATGACCTGCGCAACCGACGATAGCAGTCGTGATCACCAAATAAACATCACCTATTAAGCTGTTACACAGCTTCAATATATTTCTTAAATAGATGACAATGAAGTTACCAGATGACAAGGAACGTACGCATCATAGTTTTGGCCTTCCACTAGTGTCTGTTCCATACTCAGTCTGCTCAAGAATGTTGGTTTTGTGGTAAACTTCGATAGATGTTGAGCAATATTTACATGTCTCTATACAGCCCACAAAATTGATATCACTACAACGCATAAGGTGAACTTACGATTAAAATGACAGAAATGGAAGGCACATGGGCTAGCAGTAGAACTCCACATAGCCACAAAATTTCTTACCACTTAAAGCCTGACATATCCACGTTCTCACAGAAAACTCATAAATAGTCAGCAAATTTAGTACAACTATAACTATTTCATCATGAGAAGCTAATAAAAAAGTCCAGAAATGCAGCTTACCGTGATTTCAGGTAGAACGTTCAGCTTTTTCACAAAGTCTTTTACATCTGAGATGGACTGATTATCCTGGTAACATGACAGGGCAAGTCATTACAAGTTCTAGTTACAAGCCTTATGTCTACTAACAGATTTTCATGATCTTTTTTAGTTCAGGTGTTCAGATCATAGAACTAAACAATTGAGAAGTAGATACAAGGGTAAGGAAACAAACTTACCGCAGCAGTTACATCTGAATAATCTTGTTTTATGCTCACAGCCTTTTGACGCAAAACCTGTCCCTCCATGTGAAATATGTCAAAACCTAAGGCATGTTGATAACTCAGTACCTCGCTCACTCACCACTAGACGCGACTAAGGTGTACAAGGAAATGGATGCCCTATGGTTCACAAAAGTTACCTGACCAACCACTCCAAAGTTGAGATCTCGAATCTCTCTGTAAAGCTTGTCGCTGCGAGAGTACAGACCCGACGAACTTAGATGACATCATATAAACATTCACAAATTAACAAGGAAAAGCATATAATTAAGCATTGACATGAGAAATAATAAACCACTCTATCAAAACATGAAATGTACCTGGAGTTTAGCGGCACTTTTACTTTCTTTGTGCTGACCTGCGCATTATTACTAGGGGGAGCTCCCATAACGCTTGGTTCCACCTCCACCGCTCCGTTGTTGATCTGTATGAACTGCAACCTCATACAGAACTTTGAAGTAAATGCTGAATCCAGAAGGGATATTCCAATTTCCACATCCTCACCCAGAAAAACATCGACGCATCCTAATATTGGAGACAACAACGTGAAACAAATCATCCTGTATATCGTTATCAACTAACCAACTATCGAAATGCTTATCTATGTGGAACATTGCACACAGATACGTGAAAAGCATGCTTGAAAAGAAGTAGAACCTCATCAATGACGCCCTCGTATGTCAACTGTGAGCACATGGGTGTAACCATGTCAACCTGAGTACGACGCCATTTTCTGTCAGTAGTAGATGACTGGTTCTAAGAAACTAAGGTCGGAGTGCATCTCTACCAAAAGCTTCAGTATTAGTCCGTCGCCTTAAACGATGGTATCATCCACTTATTCAATAACCCAAGCCGCAAGCAGTTTTTTTGAGCATGTGAAATCAAATAATTTAGTCATGTTGTTAAATACAACACAACAATCAGTGATGTTCTAGGCATGCACACTAATTAACTCTTGCCGGGGCTTTCCCAATCAGGATACTGAACTTGTCTCCAAACACTACGAAATAGTTCGGAAGCTAAATACTAAAACGAGACAGTGTAACAGAGGTTAGAGAACTATATTATACCTGACGATCAATAAGGATGAGAGTGTCTATCTCAGGAGGTTTCGCCTACACACAAGTACACCAAGATACATTAAGTTCAAATACAATAACAATTGTGTTTGAGGACACGGTAAGGAGTTGAAATTCCACTGCTCAACAAACTCGAACTAGTGTCAGGCACCTAGTTTGCTAAAAACATATGAGGTCCGATGCGGGGCAAAATTGAATGCATAGGTTCCAACATCGACACAATTGAGTGGTCCATAGGCCGAAGTCCTGTTCCAGATCAATTTTCAAAAGCCTAATTATGTGATTTTTGACTAGAAGGGATACGTGAGGGTACATTACCGATGCAGGAAGAGGAGGCGCCTGCTCCCGTTGCATGCGAAGAAGGATGTCCGAGACTTGACTAGCTGCCTTGCCTTTCCCTTTCACATTTGGTATCACGCCATACAACTCCTGCCATAACATATCAAAGGTTCAAAATTTTCATTTGGGAAATCCTGAAGCAGGTCCAAAGCATGTACATGCCAAGCATTCCTACTCAGAAACGTAAATGCTCAGAGTCGTTGAGTACCTGAAGTTTAGTAATTGCCCGTGCCATGTACCATAAAGAACTCGTATCTCCATCCACTTTGGTTTCCTGTGAAGAAAATAAGACTCTACTTCCCGTAAGAATCATGTAGGTTAAGGTGGACATAATACTTGAAACTTTGCATTGATGAACCGCGGAGGTGGAGAGCTGGTACCTTGAATGAACGCTCAAGTTCTAAAGACAGTACATCCTCGTCGAAAGGGATGAAGTAAAGCGGAAATTCTCTGATGGTCACGTTCCCCACAGCTTTAACCTCATCTAAGACCTGCCAAGAAGGAACAGAGAAGCCATGACATCTTGATGGTTACCCTCTGCAGTGACCAACAGCAGTTGACATGCCCCTTCTTCAGAAGAAATTGCATCATTACAATCGATTGGGCAGGGCTATGTGATAGTCATTAACAAGTCTTTGTATCTACGATTGAGATCAACACTGACTCGGCCGAATTCGCAAACAGCTCTGGAAAGATGTAAAGAAGACATAATCATAAGAGGGAACCGGACGGAAGTATAACCTTCTCACACACAATAGTTCGCCGCGGCATGAAAATGACGGAGTAGCTTTTCTGAAGCTGTCGACCATTGTCTTGCTCTATGTGGGCCACGATTTGTTTCATCAGTGGAATACGAGGTCTTACTAAGTAAATCACATTTTTGCATTCTGTTTGTACAGGATCCGCATCAACATAGTATAGGTTCTCAACTCCGTGTTCCTGATAGCACATTTAATAACCGGCAGAAGCTCAGGATTTATCATGACTATTCATATCCCTGACGAAACATTTCTATACATAGATTCCTACTAACAATGACGTGCGAAAGGTGTTTTTGTGAAACTATAGACCCGTCGTAAGTTTTGCCATACAGACATCAGCTAAAGTTTGAAGACACAATCTCTCAAATAAATTCAAAATCCGAGTACCGCAAAATAATACTTAGAAAGCAAGTGAAATAGTTTCAAAATGGGCGAGAAAAAAACCTTAAGAAGAGATGTTTGTGCAATGAGTGCAAGCGGTCCACTGAGCTGAGGATCCAGCACAAGCACCTTCTTTCCTCGCATCTGCAAGTTAAGAGGACATGCCTTAATCAGGAAATACATACACACACACACACACATATATATATAACAAAAAGCAATGCCGACTCTAATATTTAGAACCTATATCCACACAAGAAGTTAATATTCCACGCATAGAATGTAATTCTTTATAAAACGTGAGGTAAAAACAAGAATTCCACCTAAATGGCCAAAAGAAATTACGAGAATGCCAACACAACAATTCAGAGAGCGCAATCAAGTTCGAACTGCATTGCGCACGTAATAAGGGGAAACAGAACAATATGGAGGAACGCACAGAATCAAGTACTTCCCCCAACTCCCTTTGGGCTTGCTCCCTGCGTTGAAAACAACAAATGCTAATTGAGACACGCTCTGAAAGGTATACAAGAAACTAACTAGAGCCACATTGAAAAAAAACTAAACACAGCGATCGGGAAAGACAAAGATATAAGAGCACCTGAGATTGGATAGATTCACGGGCCCGTTGTCCAGATTTGGAAGCTGCGCCATGGCTATGCTTCAGCTCCAACTCGATTCAGGAAGGATTTGAACTACGCCGATCCAAAATTCTCCACAAATGTTGAACAATTAATTCAGGCCCTAAGAAAACTTCTAGACTACGGAGCCCGATTTCTACAGCCCATGGATCAAAACTTGGTGTTCGATTCATGAGATGCTCGAGGGACGAGCGATCGATGATGATGACGCAAGAGCACTGCTGATCTCTTTGATTCCGAAGCACTAGGGTTTGGCCCGGTGGAGGTCCTGTGCAAAGTTGATACCCTGTATTGTCTTTGGTACCCGTGTTTCTTAATTGAAATCCTTATCTATTCTCACGATACCCAGATTTTGAAGGGCATCTACCGGCAGATTCCAGGACTTTGCTTTAAAGTTAAAGTAAATCAATTACAATGTCTTTTAAATCACTCTCAAGCATATGGAACCCATGAATGTCTTTTGGGTTATTACTTGTGCTATTTTATTTATTTATTTATTTAGTTAGTTATTTAGTTATTTATGTATGGAAATCATGAAAATTAGTTTATATGAGCTAGGACAAACAAATACAAAGTTCATTGTAGTTTATGTGTTTTGAGATAAATTGTTGAATTTTGAGGATAAGTGTTATTATTTTAATTATTATCCTGATATAAATCACAGGATATGACCGTGATAGATTTCAAGTAGTATAATCAAATGTGTTTCAAGCATTGCCTCAAACAATAATAGAAAACTGCATAAAAACGGAAACAACTTCAAAAAAAATTGAAAATATTATAAGTTATGAAAAATAATTGAAAGAATCAACGGTATAATCTTATTATATATATGTATATATAAATATATGCAAATTTATTATTGTTTCATAATTGATACTTAGTAATTACTCTAGTTAGTTTTGCATAAATTTTATCATGTTATTATTGGGGGACTAAGAAAGATCCATATTTAAAACAATCTTTTCACACATGATTTTATATACCAATAGATTTTATGTAATTTAAAGAAAACATGCATTTAATTTTTCTATGAAACAATGAATTAAATGCAATCCAACTACTTTTATTTAAAAATTGGTAAGGTGTTGCCTTTGAACTTATCTTTAAGGAATATAAAAATATATCCTCTTCAGAAGATTATTTCTTCTGCTCCCATGACCAAAACATGTATACTCCAATGAATATCCCTATTTCAACTCTTCCCACTTTGTTAATTTTTTTGTAGAAATTTCAATTTTTGGGAAGAAGAAGCTACTTTGAAGTTTTTCACTCATTATCTTTCTTTTACAAATGCATCTTATGAAAAATTCAGAAAATATAAAAATAAACAACTTTAACACTCTAAAACTTAGATGCAAAATATTTGCAACAGTTTTATTTTATTTCGTTCTGTAAATCCTAAAAGAAGTATTTTAGTAGTGAATAAAATTTGATGTTGTGTAAACAAATGAAGGCAAAACAAAGTTGAAGGTTTTATCATAAATGATTTCAAGTTACCTGTATAAAAACTTTTAAAAGAATTAGAATTTTCATATATATATATATATAGACGATTTACAAATATTTTTATTAGCTTATTGCATCTGAAGCATCACATCTTCAAGAAAAAAAGAAAAAAAAGAAAAAATTGGAGATGTTTTTTAAGATACAAAAATTATATTACAAATAAATTCTTACAGATTTGTGGGGTAACTTATTTGAGAAATAAAACGCTTTAAATGGGATCCAATCAACAGTCTTTTCATTGTTGTTGCATATGATATTAAATGTTGTATTTAAAAGATCAGTTGACCAAATCCATACGTAGATTTGTAGCTACTTTTGTAATTCCAAATAAGTTCTATTTGTTCTACAGTGGGTGGATATTTTATTAGCAAACTAATAAAATACCGTTATGTATGTGTAACTTTGAACGTGTAAAAAAATTCAAGTATGCATTGTGAAAGTGTTCATTAGCTTTTTGAATGAATTACTAATAATTCAATCAAACCTTAATTTTCGATGTGGTAACTATTCATTTTAAGTAAAATAAGTATGAAATTTACAACACGATTAAATTCTTAATTTAAGCAACAAAGCTCTAAAGCATTAAATTTTTGTAATTTCATTCAAAGACTTTGCTTGGGAAATAATTATCTCTTACATTCATAAATGTAAAATAAATGATTTCAAAATCTTATGATCGTACTTACCTTTTCAAACAACAACTCTTAACAATTTTGTTATAATTATCAAAACTTGCAAACTTCATAAAAATAAAAATAAAAATAAAAAACCATGTCATATCTTTGATAATATTGTTACGTATGATTCTGATAATGTGTTTTTATTTTGACTCATTTAACTGTAACACACAACAAGAGTTTTAAAACATCATTCAACTTTTTAATTTTATGGTTATTATTGTCATTATTATTATTATTATTATTGACATGATGCACTTTCAGGAACAACTTGTAAAATGTGTTGTTATATTAGCCTCTTAAAAACATAATTAAAATATTGTAGCAATGCTATTTAATATGTTTGATCTTTAAATCCAGAATAAATCAATATTATCTTACAATTTACAACAATATGTTGCTTGAGTTTTGTTTTGGATATCATACTAGGATTCCTTTTGGATTAGATGCTCAGATGAATGTGACTATTCAAAAGATTCAATAAGAGATAAAAGATCTAAAAATTATCCTTTCAGTCTTTTTATATAGAGACGTTTACACTACAACAAATGAATGTGAAACAAAGCTACAAAGTTTGATTAACCGTTTCAAACCTGGATAATTTAAAAACTGCAACTCACTATTTTCTGCAAGTCTATTTATTAGTTTGTATTGTACTTTTGATGCTAAGATGATCAAATTTGAATACAAAACTTGTGGGACTTTAGATTTATGAATTCTTACGATTTATTATTCAGAACTATTACTTGTCATTATTATATGATATCATATTTTTGTGTGGATTTGTTACGGAAAAGGTTCAACAACAAATGCAAAACTTGGATTTTTAAAGTAAAATCACAAATCACGCATGATAAACTGGGTAATTTTCTTCTTCTTCTTCTTCTTCTTCTTCTATTGTATTGATTTAAAACACAACCCAATTCAAAAAAACTATTAGAAAGTCTTAAAATAACGACATTTGATTGAAAACACTGGAACAATATCAATAAATCAAACCCTACTCAAATGATCTAGGATCTTCATGTATTTCAGTCATGAGTCATACTATTCACACATTCTAGTCACAAGTGTTTCATTCATATAATTTACATTAAAAAATAAAAATAAAAATAAAAAAAACCAAATCTTGAATTTTTGAAAAGGAATCAAAGAACTTTGCACATCATTGGTGTCCTATATGGACACTATTAAGCTCAAAGCATTATGTCAATACAAACATTATCTTGGGCTTCTTTTAAAACTCCCATATTTGTAAAAGAAATAAACCTTTCGTAGGATGACATTTTCTTCAATTCTTCACCTAAAAACAAAAAATAAAAAAATCGCTCATAAACTAATACCTTCATCTAAACTCCATGATAGAGGACATTTGTGCATGAAAAGCACATCACCAAACATCATTTTGAGAGCAGGTCACAATTTATTTATTTATTTATTTATTTGTTATGTTTGTGGCGTCATTTGAAGTGGTCTAGAGGGTATGGCCCATGCCCACACAAAGACCATGACACAAAGACCATAATCCTTATCATTAGGGCTGACTTGGCATGGAGCCATTGGGCCATTCACACAAGCAACGGACTATGTGTGCCATTTTTGCATGTTTTATGCTCCTTCTTGTCTCATGTTTCCCTTACTTACCACAAAGAAGGCATTTGTTTGATATAGTCTATGAGATTGTTTCCATAACAGATCACTCCAAACTGATTTCTGTGTACCATGGGTATTGAGAAGCCTTACATTTTTTAATTTTTTAATTAATTTTTTTAATCTTTGGGCTTACTATGATATGCCAACTTTGTGCAGTTTTGAATTTGGATGTTGTAGGTGGAAAGTTGTTGTATCCAATAGTTCTTGTTTACTTTAATCATGTATGTATATGTATATGAGAATTTAATGTAATCATGGAAATAGTATGGAAGGATACACTAAATACTGTTGAAATTCAAATTTTGTTTATTTTCGTTTATTTATGCATAATCTTCAACAAATTTTATTTTATTTCCAAGAAGTGAATGTATGTTTAAACAACTATTTTATAAACTACAAAAAAATCAAATTGTTCATTTGATTATGAAGTTTACATACACAACATAAATTATTAATCTGAAGGGCTAAAAACTTTTAAAATTACAGTATTAGTATTTGACAACTGGATCAGTTTTAGTTTTGTTCATTTATTTATTTTTAATCAATTTTTTTAAAAAGGGAACTGTGGTCAAACCATTTTTACGAAGCTACTGTCACAAATGGGAAGTTTCAGATTTAAAAGAACATTTTTTGGTTAGAAGGGTTTGTTCAATGGAAAAATTAAATGGATTGATAGTGGGGAACTGGAATTGTTTTGTGTATTTTCACAGCGTGCATAACATTCACTATGGCCAATTATACCAAAATTATACATTAATGTTTGAATATGTTTCTAAATTTCAAAGAACAATTACTGCAGATGAACTTTCACCATTAAAATTAAAACTATTTTACAACAATTTACACAACTATTTTCAACTTCTGCATACCCACCTTTAGATCATGTAGTCATGTAAGATAAACATCAATTGTTTTGTAAGAAGTTGTACCATAGAACTTATTATATTATAGCACTTGATGAGAAGAAGCAAAGGTTTAATTTATTCTTAATTTATTTATAAAAGAGTAATCAGAGGTTGTAGTTTTCCTTCCACTATAATTAGAGTTTCATTTTATACTTAAAAACCAACGACCAATTCCCAGAAAAACAGTTTCACAAGAAACAAGATAGCAATCCAAATTATGCAAGTGTCTTTAATGTACAACTAATAATAATAATAATAATAAACAAAACAATCTACAACAACCTTAAAAAAACCCTACAATGATCCCTAGTTTTCAAAAACAATACACACTGTAAACGATTAGAGAACATCTTTTATATAAAACAAATTTGGGATAAACCAACAGGATAAACTAGAGGAGACAAAAACCATGTTTTCATTAAAAGTGAAGCAATAACTCAACTTTTAACAAAGAGAGATCAAAGTCTGCATGTTGTTGGTGCAGATTGTAGAGAGTAGCATTGCAACTAGAGCTCAAAAGCTCCCAATACTAATTTGTAGTATATATTTTTCAGTAAATTTTTTTGGCGGCCAAGTGCACAGGTTTTTGCTAGCATACTAATATGTGGAAACCCTAATCGAGGTTTCGCGGCCACCGTGCTAAGCAAAAAAGATGAAGACTGAAGTCCGCTTATTCTAAGCTTGTCTTGCTTCTGCGTGTCGACTCACCTCGACGCCGGCTCGTGAGCTCCGGCCACGTGCAGTTTTTGTTTCCCGACCAATTTTGCTGACTAATCTCCTTTTTGCGAAATGGTAGGACCCGCGCATCAGATTATGCGCTCACTGTTTATTACACGGGAGTGTAATGTGTGACGGGCCGGCACCGCAAGACGCTCGCAATGCTCGTTTTCGCTTGGAAACAGCACCGGGACAGACCTCCTCACAAATTGTGTTGTGCAATCGAGGTAGCAATTGAAAAAGTCTTGGAACGAGCTTGTACAATGGTGGCATTGGAGCTGATTTTTTCTTGGCTGAGTCGTTGGTTTTGTTACTAGTGTCACGACATGTGAATAGGAATGGATGTTTTTGGATCACCACTGGCGTTGGAACTCTTGGACGACAGGGTCTGTTGAAGACGAGTTCAAGCTTCGTCGTCTTGGTATATTCCGAATTAGCTGTATTCGATGTTGGTGATGAAGCTGCTGGAATTAGAGGAAGCTTGAGGGAGAAAATGCACCGAGCGGAACAAGACGAGGTGGTGAGAGAGTCTTTTTGATGAGGTGCAGGTAGGGTGGTGAAGGATACTGAACATGTGTGGATTTGGAGGAGGTCTTTAGATAGGAGCTCAGCGCATTGCTTGAAAGATGCGCTGCTGCTGGCTCGTGCTGTAGACAGTGTGTCAAGGCGAGCCGGCTGGCAAGATGCGAGCGTAGACGTGTGAACGACGATTGTTGAGTTTAGGTTGTAGACAGCTGAATTCGGAGAGATGGAGGATACCAATGTAGAGAAGTTAACGCGGAAGGAGCTCTTGCAGTTGTGCATCGAAAATAAAATTCGCACTGCGGGAGTCAAGGTGAACCTCCCTTGTTATGTTACTTAATCTTGGCAGTCGTGTGTGCTGCATACTGATTTCCTCTCAATATGTTCATCTTGATTTGTCACGAAGATCGTCTCAGTTTCATCATGTTGAGAATTTGGTAATAAATTACCTTGAAATGTCTTGGAGTGGTTGGGATGAAATTTTGCGCGTGATTCTTTGCATCTTATTTGCTCGTGTTTAAGAAAATCTTGTGCCGCGAGTATTCTCCGGAGTTGCTCTACAGTGCGCAAGGATGTTGAGGTTGGTGAAATTATTAAGGTGTCTTGAATGTTTGTCATGCTGTGGATTCCTTGAGAGGAATATCATGATGTAGTGAAGCTGGCGAAGTGAGGGTTATGCCTGTCTAGAGACGCCATAATGAGAACTGTTGTAACTTTCGCTGTGTCGATTAATAGAAACCGTCGCCTCTGAGCGAAAGCGGTCCTCTCACAACTACGCCTGAAAATATTTTCTCAAACAAGATGTTCCGAAGGGACTAAGCTGATTTTGCTTGTTGCTTTCTGAATTATGTAGCAAGATGATCTCGTCCGTTTACTGCAGCATAAATTGCAGTCTCCAGCATCCAGTCGGCCCAGGTAATTTTCGGAATTCACTAATTTGCAGCCATCTTGACTCTCATACGGTTCAATTCACCAGCACGCCATTATCGATGTACGATGCGAAGTAATTTTTTTGGGGTCATATTACCTCCGAAATACTTGAGTGCACGAAGTTTAGATTGGGACACATATGATGGTGGAACTCGGGGCGGCCCTTAAAGCTGCAACCTGATGACGTGGATTTTGATTAATTTGGTTCTGAAACAGATTAATAAAAACTAGCAGTCAGACGTCAACTACTGAAGCTCCGCCAATGACCTCAAAACCAAAAGCACACAACCGAACGTCTAGTAGTGAATCTCTGCCTTCCTCTTCACAGCCAATGCCACGCAGTCGGGCATCAAGTACTGAATCTCTGCATACCTCGTCACTGCCGAAGGGTCGCGTTCAGTTGGGTACAGATTCACAGACTCCATCAAAGGACACGAGGGGAAAAATTTCTGTCAGGAACTTGAGCATGAGATCTGCCCACCAAGGGGGCAGCCAACGTTCTCCTGTGGTATGAAATAATTCCGCAATGTTCATTTTGGCAAATGTTTTCATGTGTTACGTTCCATTCCTACGTCATATTTATTGTGGAGATTTAACGATGCTTCAATTTTACTTGGTAAAGATACATTACTTCTAGTTTAAATACTCACATGGTTTGTAGACAACTTCAACAGTAATGAGAAGTGAGACCCTTCCTGAACATTTTTTTGTTTAAAACAAATCCTGAAATTAATCTATGTGAAGGGTTTTGACACAATATACTGTTCTTATGTTCAGGATGATCCCTTCCGGAAAGATTCACCCGAACAGAGTAGAAAGGAAGCCTCATCAATATCTGGACTGCCCTTGAAGCCGACATTGACAAAAATAGCGTCAGCACCTACACAGAGATCTCCGTCGGATCTTTTACGTAAGAAGGCGAGTACATTATCTGGAATTGGTAAGCAGGTCCAGGAAAGGCAGCCCAAGCAAAGTGATAGGTCCTCTGTAAGGAGCCGCGATGCATCTTTGTCTGGAATCGGCAAGCAAGCACAGGAAAGGAGGCCCAAGCAAAGTGATAGTTCTTCAATTAGAAGCCGCAGCAATATTGGAACTCCGCGACAAACCACCAGGAGTACATCAATAACAGGCAAACATCCCGGTCAACGCACTCCAGTTGCGTTGAAAATCAATGAAGCACAAAAAGCAAGCTCCAGCGCTGATGCCTATTCTGAAGCCGCGAACAGTCCACGAGCATCTGAAGCCGGTGTCATAGATAACAGCGACCAATGTTCGGTGTATAGTTTTTGCAGTGTCTCGGAAGTTGCTACTGATGCAGGACATCAGTACATGGATGAAGACTCAGATGCCGACGACGGTCGTAGCGTGTCAAGCGAGCCCGCTTCGAGGTTTGTTCATCGGACCAACAAGTTTACTCCGCGCACAAGTACGTTAGGAAGCAGGATGGACCAAGGCGCATGTCCTCCGTGGGAAACTGTGCATGAAAGAAATTTCCTGGATTCCTCAGTTAAAAGTAGTGCATTGAATGGACAACGATCGAAATACACCGAGCCAACACAGGATGAAGATGTCGATTTCTCTCATTTTCTAAGAGATACCGACTCTTTACTAAGTGACGCGGACAATCTCGATTCGTTTTTAGATTCCTCTGCCGTTAATCCAGGAAATAAAAGTGGGGCAGAGGGACAACGAGCGGAGTCTGAGCAGATGCGCACTCTTGAGACCTCAACATCTTTTTGTTATGGAAATGAGACTATACCTTCTGCAGGGGCTTCGAAAGACCGATCAGATGATGTCATTTTTTATATGAGTGAAGCTGCACTTCCTGCAAGCCACTCTGCATCAAAATCGGGAGATGATTTGTTCACAGTTCATGAGATGGCACCTGTGTCTACAAGCGTGGAGATTGATCATACGAACGAGGTTGTGCTTCCCGTAAAAGTAGCGATTGGGGATTCCGCTTCACAGTCTAAAGATTCGGATCCTACTGTTGCAACAATGGATGTTCAACATGAGAGCAAATCTGATGGGGTTTCTGATACCTTATTACCCACAATTCAGAAAACTTTATTTCATGTGAATTGTGATGAGTTTAATTCAGTTGAACAGGCTATAACGAGCAGCAGCAATAATCGAGAGGATAGTGGTATTATCAT
Source organism: Physcomitrium patens (assembly GCF_059467195.1). Lineage (NCBI taxonomy): Eukaryota > Viridiplantae > Streptophyta > Bryopsida > Funariales > Funariaceae > Physcomitrium > Physcomitrium patens. The sequence goes on from NC_143426.1 coordinate 4,548,570, forward strand.
GGCAGAATCAGATGCACCAGTAGAACACCTCGAGCACGATGATACTGTATCTTCAGGTATTCTTGTACAGGAAGGTGATGTAGTTCTTGCACCTAACGTGGTGCGGCCTGACATAGCGGTTTCTGTGACTGTGGCATCAACGGTTGAGAAACCCTTACTTGATGTGGATTGCGATAAGTTTGATTCAGGACATCAAACGGTGGAGCAAGGTGTCAAAGACGGAAAGAGTAATGAAGAGAATAACAATACTGCAGTAGCACCAGAAGCACTACCGGAACACTGTCAGTATACTGCGGTGGTAACAGTTCCATTTCAACAGCAAGTCCAGATTGCTACTTCTAAGGAGCCGTGTAGTATCGTTGATTCAAATCCTGCAGAATCCAAATTCTCGAGAGAAGAAAGTCTGGCATTGGGCGCTTTGATTGATTGCACGATAAATCCTCAAGAGAGTAGAAACCCCGATGATTCTCTTGAAAAAGTCGTGTCTCAGACAATCACAGAGAAACATCTGTGTTACGGTGATTTTGGCGATTGTCCCATTCCTGCTTTCGAGGAAGAACCAGCTGCTTCAAGTGTGCTGCCTGGAAACACTGACCATTTGATCGATGACCTGCCGAGCAAAGATCATTCAACTCTTTCTTCAGTCGACACCGTTGAAAACCACTCCAACACGGACGATCAGCTCCTATCTCAACTAGGTTTATTGAATACGTCTTCAGTCCTTCCAACGTGTAACAACCTTCCAGAATCCAGTCCTAGATCAAATATGACCGAGAGCATGCTGGGCCATATTCCTCCAGAACCTCAAATTATGTCATCTCAAGAGCATTCTCCAATTAAGGAGCAAGAGGATTCTGATATTAAATCGAGTGACGGACCGTGTGCAAGCGATTGTGGACCGTTGCCTGATTTCAACAAGGTGAGTGATGTGCAACCTTTAGAGAGTCTTAGTTATTTCCAGTGGACAAACTTTAGAAATTCGTCTGTGAGTAATCAGATGGAATCGATGTCCTTGTTCTCCTGCTTGGTTGTCAGTGGAATAGTTTAAGTCTTGATGGTTCTTGTGTATACAACAAACTTAAGGTAGTAGAACTTAGACTGAAGGTTAAAAAATCTTTCTTGATTACAGGACGGACGTGATCCGAAGGTTAATCTACTGCAGGACAGACGCGAGAATGTATTCCAAAGATTTGATAAGATAGAGGGCAATTGGTGTTTAGCCTTCCTTAAAGTGACGATTCTAAAATATTTCTTGGTTACAGGACGAACATGAGTTGAAAGTCGGCCTCCTGGAAGAGAGACACAAGAAGGGGAATTCGTTAGCCATGAGAAGACTCCCGTTCTCAATCTTTCTGTGGTGCTCACAGTTGATCTCATCAATATTTGGATACCGCCGATCCCAAAGACCATGATTCCAACATTTTCACCATAATAGTGCTGGTAAACGAAGCTGAAGTTATGCTAATCAACCCCGTCATATTATTGATGCTCAAATTGTCAAATTGAAGACATGCATTGCACTAGAAACAGTGTATGTTGTTGCTAACTTAACTAGAATAGATCTTGCTGTCAATAAGTTCCATTCAACCAAATCTAATCGATATTGTGGACTGCTAACAGGCTTGAAGTGGACCTAAATCCAAGCCGCCTTAGAAGTAAAGAAAAAATTGGCAGTTCGAAAGTCGATCTGCCAACGCATATCGGTTAGTGTATGTTGAGGGAATATAGTCGACCTTATTTGATATTCTTCTATGCATATCAAATCCAAGTTTGCTCCGAAGATTGGGATAGGGTACTTGTCAGATATACTTCAACTATTATCTACTTTTTAAAACCATGCGGTGTCATTTCACAAAGATGGATGACATGAAATAATGTATCCAAAATATGCAAACATGAATTGGTTACTCATAGGGTGACCTAGAGAACATCTGCCTTTTTCTAAGCCAAAGAAAATGAAAGTACAATGGTGTGAAGTTTTGGAACTGCATAGTTTGGAGATAGATGTACAGAGGGACAACACTAACATGATATTATAAAAGTTGCAAGTACAAGTTTTTTGAATTGTAACTATTGTTAATATTTGGATTAAAAAATGTTTTTATCAATGTTACAATCATGTAATGTAATTTTGTGCAAAATAATCTAACCATATCATAGTATTAATGCTTGGATTTTGTCTTATTAAAGTTTTTTTTATTCTATTTATTGAAAATTGTTCCTCTTAACTTCAAGCAACTTGGTCATTTTTTTTTTACTATGGATATTAATGGATTTGAATTGTAACTGTGTAAGTAAATTAAACATAAAAAATTAAAAATATATAGAAATTGTTTTTTGAAGTTGGCCAATTTGAATGTCATCTTTTGCTAAATAACACATTATTTTTAGATGTAAAAATACATGCCATTGTCATGTTATGGGAATGCACTTGGCATTTGGTTGTGGAAGAGTTTTATATTACCATAAAGTTGGATTTACAACCTAAAAACAATGGATAAAATGTTTTAAAACATATCTTTAGAAAACATAAATAATCTAAGTTTCTATTTATACCAAATACACCTATTCAACCTTAAAAAAAACCCTCAAAATATTTTATCATACTCTAAACAACTCCAAATAAATCTTATACAACTTTTAACAATCCTAATTAAATCTTAATTATTATACAAAATAAAATGATTAAAATGATTGGATTTAATTCTTAAATAGATATAAGACAAAGATTAAAGAATGAAAGAATAAAACACAAAATCCTTTTAATCATTAAAATAGAAAAATCTATTCTTAGGCCCAAGTTACTTAAAGCTTTAGTTTAATGCCAAAAATCTTGTAGCTTTGTTGAAGATAAAATAATAATATATCAAGATTTCAATTCTTTGATTATATTTAATTATTAAATGAAAACACCACTAGAGTTGTCTCTTTGGACTTGCCACTTGAGGGTAAATTTTATCCCATAAACTTAAGTGAATAGACACTAAGCATTTTAGAGGCGATATAGAATGCAAATGAAATCATATACTAACGTTCCAAAAACAAAAGAGAAAGTAAGCATGTAGGGGAAGTAGCAGAGACGCCAAAAATGTGCCCATCTTTACTCAAGTTGCACGAGTAATACACAAGTTATACACATCTGTATTTTAGGCCATGCTCAACAACTCACGCTTCGACGATTTTTGTAAAACATCTAGAATAACTGCTAAAAATTCCAAGTAACATTTGATAAACTTCTCGAAAAACATATCCGCTCGTCGCACGCTAACTTTCCCACACTACATTACACTCGAGCAAACCTATCAAACACACAACTCTCCGGATTTCAACCAACCCTAGCTGCCATGGCTATATGCATCATATCAAGAGCTCCCAGGCACATTGTGAACAAGATAGCATCTCAACATGGCATCTCAATATCACATTCATTCCTTGTCTTAAAATCATCAAATGATAAAACATGTCACTTATTTAATGTAGTCTAGCCACAAATAGTGGCACAATGTGCACATTACATGTTCATCATCTATATGCCAGATACAAACTTCGTACAAGGTTCTATGTACACTTGCCCGATTCCTATCCCCTGCTGTACATTTAACACATTAAGGGTTATCTTTTAAAAACAAGCTTCGTCTTAACAATTCCCCAAAACGATGTATCAGGGATGGTTCAATGAAGCAGGTGCATGAGCCGACCACAATTCTAGCCATTTCTTACGTACAGTGGGCGGTCCATAACACACACAGCCTTCGGCTACTTAACCAAGCCTACAATTACGCATGAATTATGCACGTCCATTCAACCTCCAACCATCCATTCCTGCTAGCAGATCCTCGATAGCCCGAACGTGTTCTCACCGCTGTAGGTAAAATAAAGGAACCCGTCTTCGTCCTTGTGCTCGTCATAGATAGATGACATCATAGCCGCTGCATTCACATCCCATCCAATCCATTCACTACACTAACTTCTCAGATCTGCAGTGCACAGACACAACCACATCTACGCAGTGCCATGCATACGACCACAAGGTTTCAATCACAATTACTTCCATCCAAAATCTAACACACAAGCCACCACTACTCCATTCACTTGCACGCATATTCAACTAACGTACCTGTCGGAGGTAGCACATTCTTCACGAAGATGAAAATGGCCTTTTCGGAACTCAATTTGATGCGCTTCCTTATCACATATACGAACTGTCCAACCGTCAAGTCCGCTGGTACCAGGTACCTGCAAACACATTCATTCATCACTTTCAATATCTATGCTACATGTGCCCAACTTCAGATCACATGACAAAAATGTACCGTCAGAATGATAAATAACCATACCAAAACTAATACCCGAAGGTGACCAAGTGCCCTCCAACTATGAAAAAACACACACACGCACACACACACAAAAAAGAGTGGTAAAAACCTACTTTTTCTTATCAATGTCTGGTATGTCGCTTTTCTCCGCCTTCTCCACAATCACTGGGATTCTGTCGGGATACTTGTCACGAATTCTTGCAGCCTCTGCCTGCCTCTTCTCTAATTGGCCAGAATCACAAAACAAACTGTCAGAAAATACAAGACGTAAAAAAGATTACTCTGGGGACCTTCGAATTCTATGTTTATATCCAAACTTGCACTTCGAGTATTTTCATCAATCATAGAGGCCATCATATTAACTCACTAGGTCGCGACCACGACATGTCTTCGAACGCAAAGAACAAGGACGAACTGACACAATGAATAACAAGACAAATAGGTATCTCAAGATGTAGCCCTGAAGAAATCAGATGAGACACTCTTGTGAAGACCATACTGATTACGGGATGTTGTAGCTAATTATCTTGAAAAGTTTCCAACGCATCATTGTAAATCAGTGTTGCATGTTCTCAATTTACTAGATCACAACAGTGCAAAGTTTAAAAGTTATGTTTCTCCATTAAAGAAGCCACACATTATGAGAGATCTGAAGTAAAATGCATACAAACGGATGACATAATGATCATAATCACATGGCCACGATCCCCCAAAAGAAACTTCTTCAGGAAAAACACAACCATACCCAGCGGATGCTCTTGCTTGAAAGAGTTCTTCGCCATGGTCACGTAGAATGCGATGATACACCTTAAAACTTCCTCCGACGAGACAATCCTCCTTCACCTGACATCCACAAGAACAGAAACAACGATGAGATGAAAATTCAAAACCCGAAACACGCAAAACCCACCTACACACCAAACCCTACAACTTGTTCGTCCCTCCTTAACCTTTCTCCGGCAAAAATCCCAAACCAAATGAAACACCTCTCTCTCTCCCAAGCCACGCCGCCTCAAAAATCGTGCAGAATTGAACTTTTCCAACACGAGAAGCAGAAACCGCTGCAACCAAACCACTAAGATCCCTCCCCGACGAAACCGACAAAACTCAACGAACAACCTCCCGCGAACCGCCTACCGCAGCAAATTCCACGAAATCGAGTCGCACGATATGCACACGGCGTTACAACTTCAGTGCTCTCTGTCAAGCATACGATGCGATGAAGGCTATCGGGTAGAGCGACGACGAGCACGGCAAGAGCGATAGAATGCAGAAGACTGAGGGAATGGCTCGATAAACAAACGAGAGAAAGAGGGGCGAGGAACGGGAGAGAGACGACAAGGACGGGCATCAGGTTCGGCTCGACGGGTTTTGGTGTGGGGGAGGGGGTTTCACCGGTTCGACTCAGGCTCGAGACGAGGACGAAGCGGGCGAAGGGGTGGGTGGGGAGGTTTGGAGCGAGGGGTGGGTGGTCATTGCTTGTCCTGAACGTCAACCTCCTTTTCTTCAAAGTAGGCGTCGCTTCGCAGGAGTTGATTCGTTTTGAACGCTAGTGAGTTTGAGTCCCATTTGTCAGTTCTCTAACTCACGCTTCCCACCCCCGCCGCTTCCCCTGACCCCCTAATTATCACCGCCACGTGGCGTGCTCTGTTTGGTTGCCTAAACAAATTGGCCGAGTTGGCATTTTACCATTTTACCAATCACGTCTTAATTTTCGTGAATTTTTTCTTGAGCTTATGTCGTTACTAGATTTACTAATCACTAAACTGAATTCAGAGCTTTTTTTAAAGAGTAGATTTAGTAGTGTCAGTAAAAAAAAATAAAAAATAAATAAAAATGTTTCGGGCAACCATTTTATAGAGTTTTTTGTTGACATTTTAAGTATTTGAATGTAGAGTTTAAATGATTTAAACCAGATTTATTACAACAAAATGTGTTGAACATTGATTGATGGAGTTTAAAAGAAAAAGATAAGGAAAAGATAAGGATAAGATAAACATGTCATAAGCATCATGTTATATTTCTTCTGACATTAGGATTTGTTCTTGACTTTTGAAATTTTTGTGAACTAATATGATACATCAGTTACTCATATATCAATTAAAATATCAAAGACATGATAATACCCACTAAGTGTAAATCGTTTTTATAATCACATGTATTTGAAAAAATCTACATGTGTCGAAATATAAATAAATCGAAATTTTAAAAATTGGTTCTAATATAACTTATGGTTGGTTTAATAATAATATTTATTAATCAAAATTATATTGATGATAATAACTTGACCATTTACTAATTTATGAAATAACTTGACTCCAAAAAATTATAGATCATTTTATATTTTGGTTTTTTTATTATGTTTCTTTCTTAAAAACATCAACATTCTTCTCATTTCATATGAAGTGTACCTTTTAAAATTTTCCAAAGTTCTCTTCTTTAGCATTCATATTTAAGTTTGGTATCATTGTTTGTTCCTAATATTACACAGTGATGGTATATATGTTGAAAAATAAAATAACATAAGTTATATATATATATATATATATATACTAGAGATTAGTTCTTAATTCTATTATAAACTGAAGAAGATTTTGCATCTTAGAAAGATGATAAATTATTTTGAACACGTGTTTGTACTTATTCTATGTTTATAAAAGAAAGTGCTGTATTTATATACAATGCTATGGCTATACATTTTTATGGATAATTGTTTTCTATATTTTATGAATTTTTTATGCAAATTGATTAATTTGTAAAAAGTTTAAAACTTGCATTGTATTTTTTCATATGTTTATTTTTATTTTTTATATAATTAAAAAATGATTCATTAAAGATTAAAATTCTATTAATTCTTAATTGATGTTTTTGCAATCTAAATTTTAGTTTTAGTTTTTAAATCTAAAAAATTATTTTTAATTGAATATATATATATATATATATATATATATTATAAATATATAACATCAAAATAATTTAGATATAGCACAATAAATATCAAGGATATGTCTCTAGAAAAAACTTTGGAAAACAATACATTCAAATGTTACTTAAAAGATAGAAAGTTAATAAAGAAGATATAAATTTAAAATAAAAAAGAACTAGAATTAGTATTATGAAATATAATAAAGCTAGAGAGTCTTGAAATTAAGATAGAAATACAAAAAAGGTATTTATACGATTAAGAATAGTTTTAATATTACCTCTATAATTACTAACTATGAGAAAGGCCTTATAAAAACTTTGAAAAAATAACAAACATCAAGTTATAGATTGTTTCTAATATACCTTTTGAAAAGTAAAAAACTAGAAGGATATATTTTAATAGCTGCATCTATAGGAATATAAAGATATAATCTATATATAAAGATTTTTTTTAAAGTTTCTTTAAAAAGATACTATCTATGTAACATACCTTTTTACTTCTATTTATTTTATTTTATTTTATGAAATATTGACATATGTCTCTTTTGGATACAAGTTCTACAAGACGTAATCAAGTTATTTCAGAAATTCATAAAACCTATAATTTTTTGAATGATATTAGCAACACAATTTGGGCTAAATTTTACATAAGGATAATTGACAAGTTCTTTATGTTGTGAATAATATCTCATATTAAGTCAATGAAACCAAACAATCATTAAATTATTGTTAATGTATTTATAATTAACTTTAGACAACACATTTTGAAATTCATTAAGTATAATATCTACTTCCAATAGTATAATCAAGCAATATAAATATTTTCTAGAATTATAGTACCGTACATATTATATCTTGCCATCTATTCAGAAAGTGATATGTCTTTCTTAAGAATCTTTATTTTAATTCTAATGTTGTGAAGGTTGAAACATCCAAAGAGGTTTATATGACAATTTTGCAAATGATGCTTTTTAAGATGAATTTATTGGCTGTTAATTCTCTATATAGCAAATAAATTCTAAGACATGAGTTTTAAACTTTTTCTCCTTTAGATATAATTTTTTTTTTTTTTTTTTTTTTTTTTTTTAAATAACGAGTTCTTAGTTTTAGTAGGTGTTATAAATGAAAAACAAAATAATAAGTTCTAATATTCTTGCAAGATTTTTAGATGAATCTCACTTGCATACAATAATATCATATTTGTACCAATGTAAAAAATATTTTAATTTATTTTGAAGTTCCTTTAAATCCAAGTTTTTTCCTACTTCAATCTCTTAATTATCATCTATTCTTATAAGAATTGGTCATAACTACTTTCTTTTTAATATAATATTTTTAGTATAAGTCTCAATATGAAACACAAAGAATATAAGATGAATCAAATCTTATTACCAACTTTAAATAGATGTTGTTATTTTTTATTTTAAAATTGCATTTGATTTTTTGTCACTCTTAAGTTACTTTTAGTTGTAACTTTATTATTGCATAAAGCTTTGTTTTTTTATATGCCAAATCCTCTATTATTGAATTTTAACTTTTAAAAAGTCAAGAATATCAAATTTTGAATGAAAATATAAGTAGCAAATCTATAAAATTTATTAAATAAAAAAATGTACCATATTATTATATGGAAATTTCTCTAATAGCGAGAAAGTTGTTCAATTGTTGTAGAAAAAATTAATGGCACTTTAAAAATACTCCTCTATTACTCAATTTACACATTCAATTTTTTAATTAATTTAAAAATAAAAAGTTTAAGATACAATGATATTAACCTTCAATATATTGAAAAACATCTTCTAAAACTTTAATACAAAAAAAGGCCCTCCATTAGATGTAATATGACTTAAAAATCAATGACATCAATACATAATATCAAAACAATTTTTTTGTTGTTTCTTTACAAGAAATGATTTTTATATTAGTCACAAAATATGCCATTCTAATTTGGTAATCTACTATCAAAACAATTACTCGTAAAAATTTGATATCATAATTTATTTTTAAAATAAAAATTATTGAAATATTTGATTAAGATTAAATTAGAATATATAAACTTTTAAAAAGCCTAAAATTGATGTACTGGAGTCTTGCCTTAAAAACAAGTGTTGTAAGATTGAATAAATTTTGTAACAAAATCCTACATCTGATGTGACAAAAATATCTTGAAACAAGCTCTAAATTGTCTTGTTGTTGGAAAGTCATATCATACTTAAAAATATACATAGTTATACTTAGTCTTTTAGTATATGTAATCACTCTTTATAATAAAGAAGATTGTCTTTAAAATCAAAGTTCCAATAGTTATTATAAAAGATTATTCTTAAAATTAATTAAAACAATGTCTAAAAATATATTTGAACAAAATTCATCATGAAAAATGAGTGTCAATTGGAATTGTTGAAAATAAAGCTTGAAGCTTAACAATCTTATATTTTATGACTTAATTTTTTACATTGTGAACATAAAATTTTACATTGACATCTATTAACATCTATTTTATTCTATGAGTGTTAAATACTTGAATTAAGTTATAAATATTTGAATAAGTACATTCCTTGATACACAACTTATTAACTCTTAGAAGTTAATTTTAGTACTTGATTTATATATTTTTTAATAAAATCTTAGCTCCTGCTGTCTTTTGAAGAATTGTCTCTTGCATAGTATTATTTTAGTAATACATTTAATCTAGTGAATTTGTTTTGAATAATATTCTTAATAGACTTTTTGATATTGTTTTTTTATGTTATATCAAAACATATTAATAAGAACCTTGTTATTTCTACTCTTTTTGGTTTATATTTTTAAAATGAGCTACAAATTCTCTCTCTCTCTCCCTCTCTCTCTCTCTATATATATATATATGTATATATTCTAAATAAAAAAACCAAGAAAAAATATTGTTGTTGCTTGCTGTAACTAAAAATTAATTAGAAACTTTAAGCTATCTTTTTTAGAAGTATGAACAATTATAAATTGCAAACTAATTAAATTAAATTAATAAAATATATTCATATATAGATTTATACTAATAGAAATTATTTTATTTTTTCATAGTTTAAATATTAGTAAATTATGTTTTTTTCTAAAAGAATAATACAAACTTAAATGTAGATTTTATACATAATAAAAAATGGAATTGTGTGAGAGAAGAATTTTATTATTATTTAAATAATCAATCAGTTTTGTTGAAAACATCTAGTTTATCTCTAAATTAATTAGAAATATTAATCAATCTCAGGTATAATAGTTCTAGTGATATATATATATATATTTGTTGTGAAAATTTCTTAAAAACCAAACCAATTTTATTTAGTCTAATAATATGCATAAAAAACCGATATTAGTTTATAATTATATATTCTACTTTAAAAGAATTTAATTAAATCTTATTCATAATTTCTTTTTTTTTCAGTTTTACATTTAATTGAGCTATTAATTTGAATATCAAATTTTTCTTCAAGAATCTTCTTCATTCAGTTGAATACCAAAACTGGTAATTTTATAAAAATTATCAATAATATCAGGTCTTAAAATTCTTGTATCAAAGATTTTTGAATCCTATTGTTTAAAAATAAATAGCTGTCCTCAAATTTTATCCATAATTCACTTCACTAACTTCAAACAAAAACTAATACTATAATTTATAGATATTTTATGTGAATGTAAAAATAACTATCAGCTTTTATGTCAAAGGAAGACTTTTTCCATTGGAAACTATTTTCATGCTTTTTAGAATCATCAGTAATTTGATACCAAAATACAGGCCGGATTTGTTGTCCCCATAAAACTATACCTTATTCTCTAGTAGATGATGCTTGGAAGTAGATTTTCTTGAAGTGTACACCATTTTCGGTACTTTGTCCTGAGCTGTGCAAAAAGTTTGATTTTCCTAAGACAACAACAAGAAAGAACATTATCCTGGCATGGGTTGATGCTACGACCACATTGGGTTCGTCAGCTTCACTCCTCCACTCCAACCACTTCATTCTGCGGCATCAAAGTCCTTCCAAGGCAAACCGAGGACCATGCAGAGCCTCTGGAGTGGTGCACAAGAGACAATGTGTCACTCAATTGGGGAGGCGTTTTCCCAATCAAGTTGCAAGCATCGAAGGAATGCAGGGCGAGTGGTGATGTCGTGGATCCAAGCCGACAGGTGGGGTCGCTTCTCCAGCAGCTGCGGCCACCTCGACTTCATCCAGTTCATGTACACGGTGTGAAACAGGTCGGCCATGGAGAAGTTGTCCCCAGCCATATACTTGGTGCCCTTCGCTAGGTGCACCTCGTACACATCCAACACCTTGTCTAGCTTATTCATTCCCGTCTCCATCACCTCCTCGTTTACTGGCCGCTTCTCGAATGGTGCCAGAAATAGTTCTCGCACCATGGGTGCTATGGCAGGATGGAAGTTCTGGGCCTCACTCTCCGCCCACTGGTTGATGGTCGCTCTCTCCTTCAGCGTCTTGCCCAGAAGCGGCGTATTTTGGCCCTCGTACTTCTCAGCTAGGTATCTGGCTATGGCTCGAGACTCTACCATTTCCACCAACGGTCCACACATCAGCTCTGCACATCTCACTTCCACGCAAGACCACGCACACAAGCAACCCACCCCGCTGGCATTGCATGCTGGGCAGGAACTATGGAGTGCCTTAGGCTGCTCCCTAACACAGCAGTTGAAGTTGGCTTACCGAAAACTGTGAAGTCGCCATCCTCCAAGAATGGAATCAATCCGAAGGGCTACAGCCACAACACACACACACACGCGCACACTTTCAAGGGTCAATTTTGTGCCAACACTAGTACCGAAAATCGAACAACCAGTTGATTGCAACCACCACGAGCGTCTTTGAATCCAAACCCCAATTTCTGCTGCCTCAGCCGACAGTCCAGCCCAGGAACGTTTTGGTTACCTGTTTCGCCTTGTAGCTGGGAAGACGGAATTGGCCAGCCTTCAGGCTCACCGTCACCAATTTCAACTCTTCCTCGACATCCACCTTCAACAATGCCCACCATCACGGTCCATCAGATCGACAGGATCGACAGGATCCACAGGACCGACAATCAACTACAGCATACTCCGAGCAATTCTGCAGGTCAAGGTTATGTTCCTTTCAGCACTGGGCGCACGCATAAGACGCATTGCACATCACTTGGCTCTCTCCTGGACTTCTCCAGCCGGTGCATCCGGTGTAGAGAGATCACCAAATCACGGCCATCGTCTGATCCTCTCACCTGAGCTTCGAAAAGTGGCTGAATGGCCCGGTACACATTGAGAGCTTTATCCCCGTACAGAATCATCACCATGGCGGGATGTCAAGTGTTCTTCTCCGACTTTCCTGCAGGCCGCATCATCATCAGTCAGGCGTCTCCATGGGTCGAAATGCAAGCTTACGAGCAGCGATGGGACTTTGTCCTGCCTTACACCGCGAAAGGCTCAAGCACTTTTCCACAGTGGACGACGTGTTACGCAACTCGGAGCACTCCAAGTGCAAGCATCTCTACTCAGCGGAAGAAGCAGAGCATGTATGTTACGTGCCGAACCTGGAACAGCAACCAACAGCCTCGGCTAGCCATGATCGGGTCTACCAGAGGTGGAGAGACCGATACACCAGGCCCTGCGAAAGACCACAGAAGAGAAAGAGGCGGAGGACGTGATACCCACCTTTGGAGAACGGATTGGCAGTGGTGCAGAAAAAAAGCGAAGTCTGTCTTGCGCACAATGGGTAACGAGTGGGTGAAACGTGATTGAATAAGCCGGACAGCCGGGTCGGGTTTAAGAGGTCGTGTACAGTGCCATCCGGAACGGACGCGAGAAACGACCCCGCAAGACTGGATACTCGTCTCGAAGGCTTCATCCTGGTGAGCAGCAGATGAGCAACCAGGGTGAGAATGTGGGTGTGTCGTGCTCATTGTCAGATCGTTGTGGAGCGAGCTTCCAGTTCGACTAGTCAATACAGTTGAGCCAGCGAAGTTGGATGAGATGGGAGGACACTGCCCCATGGATGGTGCAAGGGCGTCGGCCGTAATGCACGAAGCTTCACAATGTGGTTCCTCTGTAGACCACAGTATGCCATCATTGACTCAGGGTCCTGCAGCCTGCAAGTTCCGGCACTCTGTGTTGGTGAATGACTGTGTGGGGCAGTGTGATGGACGGACAGCGCCGACAGATTCCTGGGACGCATCCACGATTCTGAGTGATCCGACTAATCCCGCCTGTGTGGGAGGGCCACTTCAGCGCTGGTAAGTCGGCGTCGGTCCCAAGATGCTTGTCATCGAGCTCTGTTGGTCCTCCTTTCTATTCCTATCGTTTTGTTCAATTTATTGGTCTGTTGTGATGTGCAATTATATTTGTGCACAGTGTTGGGAATGCTCAGTTTTTATTTTACTTATTTTTGTTTGTTTGCATTTAGCTAAAAAACTATCCACACATTCCCAAGATATACCAGAAGTTATAACAGCCACAATTAAAGATGCATTTGAGGATCTTAGAGATGTTTCGATAGATATCAAGTTATTTTATCTAATCAGACTCTAGAAAGGATTTTGGACACACAAAAAAAATGTTGCATCTATCCATGATGTAATCAGAGAAAATAGATATAAAATCAAAATGATAGATATAAGAAAAAACCATGTATTTATTTGAATAAATTAATATATATTCATTCTTAATCATAAAAATTAAATAATTATTGAAATACATATAATTTTGAACTAATGATTCTTTTTTATAAAAATAATGAAAAATAAAAATCATAATATAAAGCAGATTTTTTTTAAAGTAATGATAATAAAAATATTTTAAAAATAAAATTCTAAAGATTTATATACAAAAACGAAAAGAAAAGAAAAGAAAAGAAAAGACAAATTTTAAACACACTTTAAATTTTTGTAAAGAAGACCTTAGAAAAAGCAAGCTAGTATCATAGATGTTGTGTAAATAGAAGTTGTTGGTACTAAAGAATAAGGCATTGCAATAATACAAACAATTGTGATGTTGGTGCTTGAATGCTGATGGCAGCATTTGCACCAACACCAAAAAGTTTAAGATTGAATCACAATAAGGAGCTATTGAAATTTAGAAAGTTTAGTAAAGACACATTTATAGTTGAAATACTAAAGACATAGTCCTTTGTAAGGTTTTGCATTGTTTATATAAGAATTCACAAACATATTATACATAAGATAAAGATTAAGTTTGAATAGAATTTATTTATCTCCATTAATACTATAATTACTTTCCATCAATTTTTTTACCTTTTATAATTATAATTTATAAATTAATTTTTTATATATAATTTAATTTCTAAAATTTGTTTTATTCTTGAAAAATCTTTATAATTTCATTATTAAAAAATTAAATTTATTGTAGATTGGTTGTTTGTAATAGTCAATAAGATATTATTATTATTATTATTATTATTATTTTACTTATTACTTATTTTACAACTGCTAGAAGCATTGTCCTCTAATTTCTAAAGAAGATCAAAAAAATTCATTTAAAGAGGCAAGAATAGACTTGATACAATGTTTGTTGATTGTCGATCAAATCTACCTAAGCAAGGCAAAATAAATAAGATTTAAAGTTTTTTCTAACCACTTTGGCAGTAATCTCTTGAAAATAGATGTTTAAATTCTATACATCACTTATATCTCATTGTACTTAAGAAGAAAAATATTTTACTCTACAACTTCTTATTAATCAATTAGATCAATAGAATTATAAGTAGAAGTATAAATCATAGAATCAAGGTCAAAACCTATGTAGATTGACATGGTGTTGTATTGTAAAACAATTATATGATAAAAGATAAAAATATAGATTTTATTAAATAATGATCTAGTTAAAAGATGTTGTAGCAAAATATGGATAAAAATAGAAAGTTTATAAAATAATTAATATTAATACTACCTTTTTATAAAAAAAGACTTCTACATACTTTGTATGACCATAAATATAGTAAAAAAAAGTAGATTAGAAAATTAAATGATATGGACATCTTTAGAAGAGAGTTAAAATTAAATTATAATAAAAATTACTTTAAGAAACCAATAATTGATACTTGGAGAGGACAAGTTATGAATGAGAGTCGAAATCGAATCTCAAGGCACAAAACTGCACACCTACAATAATTCCAGGATTGTTTTATAGATTAGAGAGTGGGATCTTAAAGAAAATTAGAGAAAAAATCTTTGGGCATTTATTTGAGGTGATTTAAGTCTATAATAAATTTGTAAAGGTTTTGCCAAGTTAGGATTGTTTTGGAGTGACTTTTGATTTTTAAAAAATATAAAGAGTTTATACTTTGGAGAATTTTTTGTGAATGATAAAAAAATCTACAAACAAAATTTGTAATTATATAATTATGGCTGTTTTAAATGTGTGTAATAAGTTTAAGCTTGATCAAATGATTCATATAAAGATCATTAAATTTCAAAAGTTTTAAGGTGTCAAAAATTAGAGTTTAAAAAACCAATAATGACTTCTAAAATTTGCAACAACCTACTAATTGGATTAAGATATAATTTTGCACAATAATAGTTCACTTTATTTTTAACAATTGTGCAAGGTTTAAGAGCCATTAAATGGTGATATTAAGAAATATTGGCATTGACAGATTGGTATTAAGGTTGGAGAAGGATGCCAAGTAATATGCAAGGAAATTATGAGGTTTATCTTCTATTTGGAAAATTTGATCTTTTTCAGATAATTTGTACTTATTGTCAACTAAGTAATTACGACATATTGAGTAAAAATTTAAAATTAAATTATTATTTATTAAAATTTTCATTTTTTGTGGAATTAATTAAATATTTATTTAAAATTTAAGATATTATTAGGATTTTATTTAGGATTTAGGATATTATTAGGATTTAATTTAAAATTTAGGATTTTATTAGCATTTTATTAAAATTTAATCAAGGTTTTTTTAGAGTTTTTATTGGATTTTTATTAAAATGGTATCAAGATGTATTTAAGATTTCTTTAAATTTATTTAAGATTTATTTAGACTTTATTTTTAAAATTATTTCTATTACATTTTAAGGTTTTATTTTAATATTTTTTATTATTTCTTGGAAAATTATTTCTTATTTTTTTTAGAATTATTTTAAAATATTTTTTAATTATTTATTTATATTTATTTATATTATTTTTTATAATTTTTTGGATTTAATTAAGATTTTGATTAAGTTTTTTAAGGTTTAATTTGAACTTATTTATGATTTCATTAGAATTTTTAGGACCTTATTATTCCAATTTTTTTATTTATCTTCCACTATCAAAAGCCTTCTACATTTTCAAGCAAGACTGCATAGAATATGATAATGATATGTTTTAAATCTCTCACTTAGTAAAAAAAAGACTTGATATTATTAGGAAGGATTGCACTTATACTAAGGAGAACCTAAGTATACTACTCAACATTATCCAAAGAGATAATGCAATTACAAAATAAGGTGCATGGTTGCAAAAGAAGACAATATATTGGAAAATAAGTTTCTTCAATTATAATAAGAACTATGCATTTGAAATCTTATGCAACACCTTGTAAAGGTTCTATTCTTTCTTTAGATATTCCATATTTAATTTTCATTTAGAAGTCATAAATGGTTATTTGTTATCTTTTAAAGATGTTAACCACAAAATTATTTCTTTAGATGTAGCAACTAATTGATATAATAGCTTAGTAATATTTAATATAATTAGATGTTCTTTTAATCTAGTTATTTTAGAATTATCATGGCTAAAGAATTATAAACCTTGAATTGATTAGATTTTTCATAATCTTATTTTTTTTCATAGTTTAATCCAAATCTTTGTAAAAAAATCATAGTTCTAATACATTTAAATTCTTATTAGTAGATTCAAAAGAATTTATACATGCAATAAAAAAAAAATCATCTTTTGCTATTTATGACACATCTATTTCTAATGGTAGACTTTAAGCTAAATTTTTAATTAGAGCTTCTATCTTATTAATTAAAAAAAGAAAAAAAGAAAAAGAAAAAAGAAAAAACACTATGGATATGTAGAGATTATTAAAGACTTAATAAAATCACCATAAAGAATAAGTATCCTCTATCTTTGATTTCAAGACTTTTTAATCAATTAAATCAAATAAAGATTTGGACCAAAACAAATTACAATGAGCATATAAAATGGTATGTATTAAAGAAGAAAATGAATTAAAGATTGTATTTTGAATCAAATATTGATATTTTAAATATAATTTTATATCTTTTGAAATATTAAATACTTTAGGTACTTTTTGACATCTTTTGAATGATATTTTAGAAAAAAATTCTAGATGATTTTGTTATTTATTATTTATGTAATATTTTAATTTATTCTAAAAATATAGAAGAACATAATATTTGTGTTCATAAAATTATATTACAAAAACTTAAAGATGTAAGACTATACAAAAAGATAAAAAAAAGTATATATTTTACACAACTTAAGTTGAATTTTTATGATACACCATTTCAAATGATTGTCTTTTGATGGATTTGAAAAAAATTCAAATTAGTATAGATTGAAAAATTCCAAAAATATTAAAAGATATCCAATATTTTTTATAATTTGACAATTACTATCAAAATCTTGATGAAGATTTTCTTTTAAGTTATAGCTTCACTTCCACTTTTTGATTTATAAAGACAAACTTGAGGGGAATAAAAAAACTAAAGCATTACTTGAAGTTTTGAAGATAACTTTTACTTTTATATCAATCTTACATTGTATTGACTTTTTAAAGAACTTTTTATAGAAATAGACATATTGAACTTTATTTTGAATGCAATATTATTAAAAATGGGAGCAAATAACAAAATTCATTTATTAGATTTTTATTTGAAAAAAATGTCAATAGTCAAGATTAATTATAAGATCTACAACAAAGAGTTTCTTATAATTATAAATTCATTTCAAGAATAGCTTTATTATTTGAAAGGCGCTTCAAGTGCAATCACCATGTATACATTTGGGAAGAATCTCAAGTATTCCATGTCAACATGTATATGAAATTATCAACAAATCCTTTAGAGTATGTCTTTATCAAGATTTTAATTCAATATCATTTATCGACCATAAAAATAATAAGATTTATCAAACAACTTTTCTATAAGTTTTTATCTTACACCAAAAGAAAAAAAATACATCTTTTGCATAACTTCAAATAATTTTATTAAAGCTAGAGTACTTTTATCTTTTCATAACGAAATCAACAATAATTATTGATTTAATTGTTTTTAAATAAGTTCAATCAAGTATGTCCATAGACTTTCTTATTCATGATATTAAAAACAATCTATCTAAATTTTATAATACTTCAAAAATTGGCTTTAAAAATAATCTATTTTATTTCAAAGAATGATTATATATTCTAAAACATGAAGTATAATTACATGCTCTTTAAATTCATCACAACTTTCTAGCTATAGGAAATTTTGGATATAACAAAACTTTAGTAGCTTCAAATGTAAAATGTAGTTAAAACTTTGTGTAATCATATGATGTTTATTCAAGGACAAAAACTCCTCATTCTTGAAATTATAGACTACTTCAACCATTACATATACCTAAATAATCATAGTCTTTTATTTTTATGGGTTTTATCATAGATCTTTTAATATCCAATTTTTAAGATTCTATATTTGTGAAAGTAGATTATTTCACTAAGATAGAATATTTTTTATTAACTACAAAATCTATTAAAGCTAAAAAAAATAATATTTTTTTTAATAATATTTATTATTATTATGAATTTCCAAAAAATACTTTATTAGATAGAAGAATCAAATTTATATCCAAGTTTTAAGGAATCATTTTTAAGATTTTAAAAACAGACATAAAATTATCTTTGTCTTTGTATTTTTAATTTAATAGATAAAAAAATAGATAAATCTAGTTTTAAAATAGGATTTGAGATGTATTAATAAAATTATATATATATATATATATATATTTTATTTGTAATTTTTGCTTATAATAATATAATACATTCTTCAACTCAAGAAATACATTTCTATGCAAATTTTTGTTATCATCTACAACTTGATATTTTTGACTTTTCAAAAGTTGATAATCTAGTGGCAAAAGATTTGACAAATTATTTATTAAAACTACATGTAATAATGAAGAGACAATTAAAAGAAACTCAAGAATATGTGACAAGTTGGATTATCATAAACTTGGATCATTTTTTATTTAAAAATAAATCAATCCAATTGGTTATTAATTATATTTACCAAGATATATAAAGATCCATTGCATATTCTATATGTTTCTTTTCAAATCATACAAGACAATAGATATACTAAGAAGAAGACAAATGCCATTTAAAAAAAAATAGAAATGGATAATAATTAAGATTTTGAAATTGGAGAAGTCCTAGGCTCTATGCAATGTCATAATAGGTAAGAATATTCGGTACATTGGTGCACATGAAAACCATCTACAAATCTTGCAAATACATAAAAGAAAGTTGATACTTTTCATCAATAATATCCATCAAAATCAAGATGAAAAGTCAAGCAAGTATTTCTATAAAAGAAATAAAGTTCAATAGAGATTGTATTTTATCCTCAATCTTTATTTGTTATTTTTGTATATTTTTTGGTGCTAAAAGAGATAAAGAATCAACAACCAGCTTATTCAATTCAAGATTTATTTATTTATTTATTTTTATTTTTTTTGAATTATTAAATGATGCATTAAAATTGTTACAATCTTTAGGATGATGTAATAGAAATAAAAATCATCAAAAATAACATATTATTTTTTAAATGGATGATGAAATTCAATGTATTTAGTATGACAACCTTAGAAGAGATTCTCAATGTTTGGTTATATTATTGGCAGTGGGAACCACTTTTGATGGTTTTTTAAATATTTGATTTGAAAGAAGTTACAAAGACCTCAACTATGATCAAATATTAGGATGGTCTTCATGTTCTAGTGTAAAAAAGTATCAATAGTAGACCGGACATATTAACTATTTTTTGAGAAAATAAATATCAAAGTATGTAGTAAATAAAATTTGTTGCATCTTGGACTTTTTCAACATATAATCATTATTCCTTGTAAAACTTCTTCTTGGAAAAAAGAGGTAAAATTATAAAAATATATAATTACCTAGTTACAAAGTGTTAGATAAAAAATAAATGAAGATAGATTTGATAATATCTTGTAGAAAAGCATTATAGAAGCTTCATTAATGCAAATTTGACTTTAGATGTATTTGTACTTAATTGGTAGGTTAGAAATTTGGCCAACAAGTTGGATATTTGTTGTACATGTTGATAACTTGTGGTATAAGTTAGACACATATTTTGCAAGTTAGGCATGTGTTAGGGGTCCTATGAAATATTGTCATGTAGCTTCTACTTGAGTAGTATATATGGAGGCAAGAACGAAGCCTTCTTCACTCTTGTGAATTTCTTTCTTATTCCTAATCTTATTTCAAGAGATTTTAGTTTTCTTGACTTTGACAATAGCCATTCTAGTTCAATATTATATCATCTTTTAGTGATTATTTATTCTTTTTAAGTGACACAAGAGTGTATTAACTATTTGGTTCATTGAGATTCATATCCTTGACAACCAAAAATATATTGACCTTTTAGTTCTTTATGTACTTAACACTTTGACCACCTCTTTATTCTAATTGCTTAAAGTTATTACATTTAAATAATGACTATAATCAATGATTATAGATTATTGCTATTTAATATAAAACCTTTAAATATTTTATGAATCTCAAAATTAACATCAACTTTAACAAGAAGAAATCCAACCATATAAAAAATAGACAATAAATTAACCAAAAGGTGATATTTAATTGTTTTACACCAAAACTAATTTGTTGTCAAATGTTTAATTTGATATTTGATAACGTCCTATACCTTTGATAACTTTTTATATGTATCCAAAACATTTTTACTCCATGCACAATGTCAATTTACACACAACTTTAGAATTTTTGCATGGTAAAACAACAAAAGTTGAAGACTTTAGTGAACACATGAACTGAAGAATTTGGTCAAAACATGCAAGATCCTGAGATGGTTTCGTACACGGAGGAATCACGTTCTGAAGCTTCACGTATTAAAACGGCTGCCCTTGTCGGATCGGTGGGGCAGCGTCATCGCATCTTGTGCACCATCGCATTGACCAGTCGACCTGGAAGCTCACGCCGCAACGATCTGACAATGAGCACGACACACCCACATTCTCACCCTGGTTGCTCATCTGCTGCTCACCAGGATGAAGCCTTCGAGACGAGTATCCAGTCTTGCGGGGTCGTTTCTCGCGTCCGTTCCGGATGGCACTGTACACGACCTCTTAAACCCGACCCGGCTGTCCGGCTTATTCAATCACGTTTCACCCACTCGTTACCCATTGTGCGCAAGACAGACTTCGCTTTTTTTCTGCACCACTGCCAATCCGTTCTCCAAAGGTGGGTATCACGTCCTCCGCCTCTTTCTCTTCTGTGGTCTTTCGCAGGGCCTGGTGTATCGGTCTCTCCACCTCTGGTAGACCCGATCATGGCTAGCCGAGGCTGTTGGTTGCTGTTCCAGGTTCGGCACGTAACATACATGCTCTGCTTCTTCCGCTGAGTAGAGATGCTTGCACTTGGAGTGCTCCGAGTTGCGTAACACGTCGTCCACTGTGGAAAAGTGCTTGAGCCTTTCGCGGTGTAAGGCAGGACAAAGTCCCATCGCTGCTCGTAAGCTTGCATTTCGACCCATGGAGACGCCTGACTGATGATGATGCGGCCTGCAGGAAAGTCGGAGAAGAACACTTGACATCCCGCCATGGTGATGATTCTGTACGGGGATAAAGCTCTCAATGTGTACCGGGCCATTCAGCCACTTTTCGAAGCTCAGGTGAGAGGATCAGACGATGGCCGTGATTTGGTGATCTCTCTACACCGGATGCACCGGCTGGAGAAGTCCAGGAGAGAGCCAAGTGATGTGCAATGCGTCTTATGCGTGCGCCCAGTGCTGAAAGGAACATAACCTTGACCTGCAGAATTGCTCGGAGTATGCTGTAGTTGATTGTCGGTCCTGTGGATCCTGTCGATCCTGTCGATCTGATGGACCGTGATGGTGGGCATTGTTGAAGGTGGATGTCGAGGAAGAGCTGAAATTGGTGATGGAGCTTTGTATTCTAGCTGAAAACAGAAATAATTTTTCAGAATTAAGATTTCCTGAGAGTATTCTGAGAAATGTCGATGTTCATGATGCTATTGCAATAAATAAAATCTTTCCAACAAAAAAGAGCAGAATTCTTGATTATGGTTTTGATATTTGTATCTAGTTTAGGTTGGAGGGATACTTTAAATTTATAATTCGTTGCAATTACAAGCCAGATATGTGGTAACATTGGTTGGATTTTTAGGAAATACTTGATGCTAGTAAAAAAAAAAAAAAAAACGAAACAAGAAGGAAGTGCAAGAATGAAAGTGGTGAGTTTGAAGAAGTATTACTATGCATATATTAGAAATGGAAGAGTTTTAATAAGCGTCATAAAAAGTGTGCTTATTATTTTAGACAATTGATAAGGATTTATTTGATGCATATTATGTAAACCCAATCAATCAATCAACCTATATATATTCACAAAAAGAAACAGTATAGCTTGATTAAGGCTTCTAACATATTTTTGTATGAAAATTAATGTGCTATGTAAATTAGGAAATAGATATCACATTACAATATTTTTCTATATGTATCTAAATTAAAAAAAGTGTGTGTTGATGAAAAAAATTACACACACTTTTTTTCATCAACACATACATATCAAAATTTCACACACTTGCTAGAAATTTTGATATGTATATATGTATGTATATGATTAAGAATAGGTAATTTATCAAAGAAATTGTAAGAAATTAATAACTATTAGAATTACAATGATAAATCTCTTTGGTAATATTTGCAAAAATAGTAGATAGATTAATAGAATTGGTTTTGGTTACAAAATTAAGTAATCAAAGATTATTGATTATATAGAATTTAGTATTGTTGCTTAGCAACCTCAACAAATTGATTTTAATATGACTTTTAGATATAATAGAGGTTAAAAAATAATAATAATATGAATATAATATTTTTTATTTAAGTTAGCATTACAAAAAATATAAAATATTATAATTAAATATAAATAGTAAATTAATATATATTTACTCAATATTTTAGATTTAAAAATTTTATGTAGTTAGATTTATAAAAGCCAACTTAATTAGTTAGGTTTGGTATTTTATAATGTTTTCGTGCAAATAGTTTTTAGAAAGTGTTGTGATACAAAATTAAAATATTATCTTTTAAATATAGATATTTGAAACTTAAAATTAATAAGTTTAATGAAATAAATTTTTACTTTTATAATATTATTATTTTTTAATATGATTTTATTTAAAATTTTAATAAAATTATTATATTTCTATAATTCTATAATAAAAATAAAAAATATTTATATATCAAACTATTTTAAATATATATTATCTATATTATATTAATTTTGTACATTAATTTTTTTAATTTAAAGCCGTATCAATTAAAAAATAGACAAAGAATTTTTTAAAAAATATAATATTATATGGATAGAAATAAAAAAATTAATCTAGTCAATAATATCTTAACTGAAGACAAACATAATAGTTTTGTAAAAGTAAAATTAATTTATAAATATCTTTAGATGTGTCATATAGCCAAAATGATTTTTTTATAGCATTTTTAGGTCCAAAATACTACCACAATAGTATTTTCAAATTAAATACTTGCCATACAAGTCTTTAGTCTTTAAAAGGCTTTGTTGTGTCTTTTTAATTAAGAAGTATGAATAGAATAAGAGGAAATTTATTTTTTGATTATAAAAATTAATTATTTTTAATATATTCTTATTTTGGAAATTTTTAGTCTTTTAAAACTTATTAACAAGTATTATAGTTCTATAGTATCTTAAAATTCTATTTAATAATTGATTTTCTTTATTTACTTATTTTATTTCTGAGTTTTATTTCTTTGCAAGTTTTTTCTAGATATGTCTTTCTTCTAACAAACATGTCAAGTTGCACGTATATAAGCTATATTTTACAGCTTCTACCAAATTTCTTCCAAAGTAAAATTATTTGTATGAAGTTAAGGGGCAATAAAAAATATCATTCAATAAGAATAAATGCCATATAGAAGATTAGAATAAATCTTAAATTAAATTATAAAGTTGGAGTCATATTGTTTGGTACAAGTGTATTATTTTGACTATTAGTTTTTAAAACTCACATTTAAACCTTTACAAATTAATACAAAAGTAATTTGCAGCTATAGAGCTTTGAAATAACTCAAAAAAAGATAAAATTATTCTATATTTCTAAAGTATTTAGAAGTTAGGCTACTTTTGGTTGCTAGATGATTTAGGTTCTAAATGAATTCAAAAGAAATAACAAAACATAGTGATGACATTAAATTAAGATTACATGTTGTTACTATCAATAAATTATGACATAACAAATTGGTTTAACAAATAAATAAAGTATAATTATACAACTTTCTTCTAATATAATTTTAAATTTTTGTTCAGAAAATATTTTGAAAATTCAATAATGACCTTAACACTATATGTTGGAATTTCAAAAGAAAAAAATTGAAAAAAAAGGATAAAAAGTTAAAGTAATACAAGACTATTAAAAACCAACACCACAAACAGGTATTCAACACATAAAAAGTATAAAAGCAAGTATTTAAACTTTGCAATTTGTTAAGAAATTAAGGGATTTTAGACAAAATAGACTAAGATCAAAGTGTTATGTTTACAATATACAATAAGATTTTATTTGATTCTATGAAATCAATTTAGATAGGAATTCCTTGCAAAGAGTTATTTTAAAAAGAATTGATTTAAGTCTCTAAGAGATTAAGCAACTGATTTTAGATTTTTTATCAAAAGCACCTAAAGTTGTTCTAAATACACAAGACACCAAAGTTGTTGAAGAGCTAAGAACAATAATTACGAAAAGAATTTTAATTGCAAATATTTTTAAATAAAAATCAAAAAATATCAACATATCTATGTTTTTACAATATTTTTTAAATTTAAGAATGAATTTGGAATATTTATTGAAAGTATAATAATTGAAATAATTAAATAAAATTATAAAAGATAAAAATTTATATAAATTTAAAAAATCACTACATTAAGATTTTTAAAAATATATATATAGAATATTGAGATTTAATAAATAATAAAGATAAAAACTACAAACCATTATTTTTTTTTTTAAAAAATAACCTAATTATGAAACAATACATAGAATGAATAAAATATACTAGATAAAATAAAAAATTATTTAAATAAAAAATTATTATTAATGTAAATATAAATTAAAAAATATTTTCAAGAATATTATATTTTATAATTAATAACATGTGCCTTAAAAAGTACATAAAACTAAAAATGACCATGATAAGTTTTTATCTTTTTATCTTTTATATATGAATGTTCTAAATATGAAAATAGGTAATAGTAAAAAATAAGATTAAAATTTTTTTATTAATTTTTTATTAAATCAACCCACATGTTTAAACCATCATTGTACCCTTTCAACTCCATTTCCATTCTTAGCCATTCTCTTGTTTCCAACTATCACATCATTCTTAACATTTTCAACCTCCCGCCCCCATTCTTAGCAACAATTGGGAACAAGGAACAATTGAAAACACATATGGAAGCTGCAATGATGCAATAATGGTTAAGATAGAGTAAGTCACTTTAGTAAATATTTGGGTTGTTTTATCATTCTTCTACATCTATATCTATATGTTTACATTTATATTCATAAAATAAAAAATACTTATATATACACTTATTCATATACTTATAATTTGATTTCTTGTAGACAATTTTCATGCCTTTACATCTTTTAATTTGAAGCTCTCACCTTAAAAATGTTAATTATTGTTTTATTAGTGAATTTTTTCTAAATATGGCTACTAGTGCTATTGTTTAGGCAATTCTTTTTAGAACATATTGTACCAGCTTGATTTACATTAAAAAAACCCAAGTAAATTAAGATAAGCAGCTCTTCCTTCATTCCCTAGCAAAAAGTTAAACGGATCACACATCCCTGCAGCTCTTACTTTAATTTGGCATCAGCTCACACTACAAACTGCCAAGGATTACCGCTCTAAAAAAACTTGCTTTGGCTGCGTGTGACAAGACTAGAACTCTTCAATGCATAAGTTGTTGAAAATCTTAACTCATACTAAAGGAAAAACATTGACTACACCTTCCGCAGCTCAATCCCTTATCGTTTCTCTCCCAGTTGTTACAAATTCAACATACCTACTGCGAGACATGTTCTCACCCGGCCAAACATCTCCCAAAATCCTCAATTCACAGACTCATCAGAATCAGAATACACCTCGTCTTCCCTGCCCTCAGAACAAATCTTTAAGGGTGGAGGTGCGTCCCAAACCTCCCACTGCTTTTGAAACTCTTCCATATCGCGCACACACTCCGACACAGACCTTGTCGTGACACGCTGAGCGTCACCAGAGAGCTGCTCGCCAGATTCCTTCTCATAAACTGTGCGCCATTGCGGTTCCCAGTCCTGATGAGCATCGCAAAGCTCAAGCCCATCTATTAACCCAGGCCACCCCCAACCTTTGCTAAGTTTGGAAACTAATCTTTGCGCTTCCGAACCACTGGACTTGGGAGTGCAGGGTCTGCACTTCGCCCCGTTCAAATCACCCTTTGTCGACAGCGACGCCACTGGAACGCCGAAATAAGCTGGAGGCCAAGAATACTTCCGATAAGTAAGAATGCAGAAAGGAAAATTTGTCGATGAATACCACAAATTGGTGAATTTTAGTTGCGCTTTAAAAGCCGTCTCGGAGTTCAAGTTTCTAGCACCGCGCTTGTGAAGAAGTGGTAGAAGGCTGAGCCTCGATAAAGCCACTCTCGAATTTTCAGAATTCCCAATGCCTAGCCTGTCATTGAGGCCACCATAATGAGATCCGTGTGGGATGTAGTAGACAGAAGAATTAAAAGAGCTCAAGGGTGGAAGTGGCCCTCTCCAGTAGCCATCAACCCTGGTTCGGACAATCCAATCATACTTGATATTGTGCTTCGATTCGTGCTCAGTGATCATTTCGAGACAGCCTTCGACCAAATGAAAGTACTGCAACAGACCCTGGACCATGCAAAACAGTGCAACGTGAATCAGAATATAGGTTGTTGATTTTACCCTTAAGCTTACACAATCTCTTCCAAACTTCTAGAAGCAGGGAGTATAATAGAATTATACCAATTGACTACGACTCAGTCCCTAAGTCTTCATTGAATGAAAGATATAAACACGGTTTGAAAATGCGAAAGACGGCTGTAGTACCAGAAAGACTAAAACCAGCCTAATTTCTAACCAAAATCACCTAAAGATTACAAGGGAAACCCCTTCGCAATACTGAAATGCCTAATGGCAGAAAACCTATCTGCATCATGAATTGCATATGTGACCACGTTTAAGGTGGCAAACCTGTATCCCATTAGGGGAATTTGCCGCCGTGAGTACTTCTCGCTGCAATCTACTCTCTGGGAGTTGTTTTGGAATGAAAACGCGGGCACTAGCGAGCCCCGAGGCCCCACTCAGCAATGAAAACTTGTGGGAATCCTTATCCAAGGGCGAGTGCAGGAATACATCTGTGTCGTTGTAAGCATTCAAGACGTATTTCATCAACGTCTTGCCCGTCAACTCAAAGGCTCGCGCTCCCCCAACCAGGCATACGGCAACGCGCGACCTTGTCGATTCTTCAAAACGCCCCTCAAGCGGTACCGGTGAGGCAGCCGCCAAACCAGCTTCCCCAACATAAAGCTGCACGTACCAAGGATAGAAATTTGATTCCACAGGAAAGAAACCAAGACACAACACCATCATACGCCATGGAGCTTCAATAGATCATGAACATCTACCCGCCACAAACACACCTACGCTTGCACGAAATCAAGTAAACCAAAGAAAACAAATAAATCACCTCCTCCGAACCTACAGGTTGAAAGGTGGAACAGAGCATCCATCAAGACACAAACCTCGCTACGATTCGATGTGTTGGGACCCGGAGCAGCATTTTCCTTCGCTGTGGAAAGCGGATACCACAACTGGTAATGCGCTAACGGAGTTTTGGCCGGAAATTGGTATCCAACTAAGGCAACAACGCTAATGAGAAACACCACAGACACAATCCAACTCAATTTCGACACCACAACCGTCATCATACAAGACTATCCGAGGCTACGCAACCATTTTGCGGACAAAAACTCGCAATGAGCGCTAAATAACCAGCTTCTCCTTCACCATCTCCAAGACAAGTCCAATTGACTCGACCTGACCCAGTTCTCAAAAGTTTTCCGCGAGACAAAAACCAATACGAAGGTTCAATCGGTCTCTTCCCACTGCAATTACGCGGCGTCAACTCTCACCCTGGGCCCCGCATCACACTCCCGTTCAATCTCGAGAGCTGTGAGCTCCGCCTGCGGCGCAGAGCTCTGTCCCTCCCTGCAACTGGCGTCCTCAACAAGCATACTCCCAGCCCGTGACGACGAGAAAGTCCCGACGGATCGTCGGCATTGTCAACTCCGTCGAGCATCTACGTCAACGTACGTCGGTCCAGATATTGGCCACATGGAACCGTGGCAAGTGACACGTTTCTTATTCTCATCAGTAATTTCCACGTCATCTCTTTTTTTTCTCCCAGGAAAAGCACAGAACTTGCCACTTGGAAACTAAGTGTGGAAAATTTTGCATTAAAATTTCACTCCATACTTTTATATCTTTTTACTTTTTGGAGTAACAAGACATTTTGCATCACTTTCTTTTTCTTTTTCTTTTTCTCTCTTTTACGTTTTGTATTGTTATTGATAACAACGTTAATATTATTATTTTTTGTCGAGAGAATGGTGATTATGATAAATTTACTGTTGCAGAAGGCGAATTATTTTGAGAAATATGTTAGCCTTGTTTATGGTATTTCTCCTGTTCTGCTACTTTTAATTAACAAAAATGAATTAATCATGTGTGGAATAAAACCTATTCTAGTTACATGTGACTGTGTGAGAACCTATCTATGTAGTAAAAACTCTCGCAAGATCTTTTTCAAAAAACGAAACATGCAAAGAACTAATCCTGAAATTTGTAATCACCTTTAAAGATGGTTGCAATTTTTAAAATTTAAATTTCTTTGGTGAATGATTCTAATTCAAGTTTAGATCAGACTGTAATTCTAACAAAGTAATTTGTAAAGCGTACTTTGTAAAATCTTTGATTACATTGTATAAAACATGTAAATTTTATTTTAATATGATTTTAATTTTAATTTACAAGCACATAGAATCTATATGATATAACACCATATGTTTGTTACGCCTCCTACAGAATAATAAAAACAATGACTTCTGGGTTGCATTCTACATTCAAACTGTAACATTTTTTTAAAGAACATAGTACTTTTAGTCTAAAAAATATCAAGTTTCCATTTTTTATTTTTATTTTTTCTCACATTTGATTCAACGGAAACATAATAATACATTACTAAATTGTTATGTACATTTTTAAAATTACATTTATATTTATATATTTATTGTGTTTTTTCATTAATGCATTACAACCATCAATTACATACCAAAAAATAAATCGAATCTTAACAAAATAAATATATAAAAACTCACAAAATGGAGAAACTTGACAAGACTTTTTAAGTTTCCAGGTTATGCTTTGAAATGGCTTAAGAAATCCTCTTTTGAGGTTCTGAACTAAGAATCTTCCTATGCTACAAGGGATTTATATGAATATATATATATATATATATATATAAAGTAGAAACCCATGTCGTTGGCCACAAAAAAGAAGTAAAAGTTTAATTTGTGATTTCTTAGTAAAAAATTGACTACTTGTAAAGAAATATTGACTAATAAATAAATAAATAAATATCCATAACAATGTAACCATTTATGTTTCTACATTGTAATTGAAAAACATAATTTTTATTTACTACAACTTAAATAACCAAAGTTAAAAGAACTTTGAGATAAACCATATTTATGGTGATTTTTTTATATTTTATATTTTTAGGATATAAGATTTTGATCATATTTGGAGAAGTCTGAATCTATACCATTAAGCACAAAAAAGTGTCCTTGTATGTTTTTGTGAGTTCCTATGGGTTCCTATGGATTCCCATGCATTTCCATGAGTTCTTTAAGTTCCCATAGGTTTCTTTGCATTCCTTGAGTTCTTATTAAATGTAACTAACCTTTTTTAAAAACAATTGGTGTTGTAATCAATTATGCTTATAAAACATGCATTATGAATAATTTATTGTTCAAAATCAGTCTTATCATTAATGTCTTCTAAAACATGTCTTATCATTATTTCATTGTTCAAAATCAAGTAGAATTTATTTTTTTGGTTTATCAAAAATAGTCAAGTTATTTTGTTTGTAAATTAATTTGATATTATAAATGCCATTAATATGGATATGTAAAGTAAAAAGTATATTTTTTTAAAAAAAAAATAAAGTAAATTTTCTAATTAGGTTCATTTTCATCATTATTTTCAATATATGGTACCAAAAAAATATTGCATCAAATTTCCACAACATACAACAATATCATATGATAAAATAATGTATTTTATTTTGTTATTTTTTCATATTTGAAGGTTAACATATTTTAAAAATACAATGATCATAATCCAAAAATAAATTGGAAATAAATCATTCAAAGTTTAAAATGCATGGAGTTTAAATTTAATAATAGAATTATTTATTTTCAACTCTCAAATTCATACATATTTCTTGTTTCAAATAAGTTTACTTTGATTTATAACAAAGTCTCTCTCTACTGTCTCTCAACTCATTTCAGCTAATTTTTTTATGTGAAAGTTGTCAAATTCAATTAAAAGACTCCAATTTCAAAAGATGCCATTGATTTTCAAAATCCTTGCTCTCTCCATATTGTATCATTTTGTTGATGAGATAAATAAACTTTAACTTTTGTTAAGAGTTTGTTACTCTAATTCTTGGTCTACAAACCTTGAGTATTTTAGAAGTGGACCTTGTCTTTTTTGTCACCATTCTTCAATAACAAATCTATCAAATTTTGCTATAGTTGAAGAATTATATTTCAAGTGGGGATGCTCTACTTAATCTACCATTATTTGTTCCCTATGTCTTCATTACTTCAATTTCACATCACAATTCTTCATTAGATGCACCTCTAATAGGCATGTTTGTGTTGAAGACAATCTAAGTAGATGCCAATGCACCAAGAGGTGAGCAAATACCTCCTAATAGATAGACGAAATTATCTAACTTTGTGTTGGTGTAAAGCATATAAAGCTCATTCAAATTGTAATGTGCACATACTAACAAACTCAATTAAGACAACTTCAACTTGAAAACATCCACAATCTACAATTCCTTAGCTTCAATACACATGATGTATCATAGACCACAATTTGACAACATCAACTCACCTATAGTAGCAACAAAATGATTCTACTCAAACAAATTTTGCTCAACTGATGTCTAGCACAATAAATAATGTAGGTGCACAATGAAGTACTTTGTTCAAGTGGGTTGCCATTGCAAAGGGCTTGTCCATTTTTAGCATCTTTAGAGTATACTTCTCTTCTTGTTTGCCCCCATTCTCACTCTTCAATTTCTCCACAATAATATTTCGATTTCTCCACACTAATGATTTTCCATTCAATAACCAATATCACCACGCAATTAGGAAGCCACCAGATTCCTTTGCAAATGGTTCTGAATTAATCAAAATAACCAAAACCAATACAATACAATACAATACAACCATTACCTGAACACCATTACCCTTAAGAGATTGCAATTGTTTGCACAAATAAAAAGTCTCAGATTTTAGCATTTCATGTTCTAGGCTGGACTGTTCTTTCACCTATTTGGTGACAAACGTGAGGTGTTCAACTTGTTCAGCCATGTCCGCCTTGCTATTAATTAAAGAGTTCACTTCAGTCCACAGAAGACGTATTTCATCTTGCATATATGCTTATACACTGATAAGCAGCTCTCCCTTCAGCTGCTCCCCTATCCTCTCTTCAATCATTGTTTGCACCTGGTAATGCCAGAAGATCACCTGGCCGCTCCTGAATTTGTAGTGCGGAATGTGGAACATAATCCTAAAGTGACTATATAATGCGTCACAATGATTCTGTATTTGCAGTCATTTCTGAACCAAAAAATAACCTCCATTGCAACATTATAAATACTTGCTCTTTCACTTATCGCAAGAGCTTTTCAGTGTCTGACGTGAACCCTACGAGCTTTGTTTGGAATTCATTCCAAACACTGTAATTCACAGACTCTGTCTGATCTGTTTCCTTAACTTTCTCCAGATCCTTCTCTACACGATCAACCCGATTCTGCCATCTTTTGCCTTGGACCTCAATCCAAATCTTCACACTCTCCATAGAACCTTTCAGCTCCCCAAGCACCCTTTGCAGGTCTGGAATTTTTGCATTATTTGCGTCATGATATACACTCTGCAAAACATGTATTCATAAGTACTAAGAAATGGCATCATATATTTTTCAAATATCTCAATACAGTTGTTCAAGAAAACTATGAAATTACCTAGGTTTAGAAGTCTGTTACCTCATAAGTGTTGCGGCACAAAGGTCCGGCGCCCAACTTAGGGGTCATTGTTTTGGGCGACATGAACACACATGCACAGAGGTCCGGCGTTCAACTTCGACTTCGACACTCTGTTCTTCAATGTTCATTTCTGTCCTACTACACAAAGTAATTTGCAGTCAATGCACAGAAAGCTAGTGCCACGGATCACAGCCTCCAAACCTGATTGCAATGAAATACACAGGACGTCATTATCTCATTGAATCCAGCAAGTTGAATGTGCTTCTGCATGATGGTCACCCGCTTCGCGTGAATAGCGCACAGATTTGTATCCTCAAACAAACCAACCAAGTACGCTTCCGACGCCTCATGCAATGCCAGCACCGTGGAGCTTTGGAATCGGAGATCCCACTTGAAGCCTTGCGCAATCTCACGCATCAACCGCTGGAAAGGCAGCTTACGAATCAGCAGCTCCGTCGACTTCTGGTATTTGCGGATCTCTCGTAGGGCCATCATCTCGGGCCTGGAGCAATGAGGCTTCTTCACACCTCCTGTAGCCAGCGCAGACTTGCGTACTGTCTTGGTCGCCAGCTGCTTGTTACATTGCTCACAATGTGAAAATCCACCTTGTTATTAATGCAATCAAGTTATATTACAGCATTACAGTGCCATCACGTGAAATTCAAACATCAATATCAAGTGGTGATAACGATCAATGCCACATGAAAGTACTCCTCGAAGTGTCTTAAGCAGAAATAAAATGCTGATTTATACTTTTTTCCAGGCTGAGCATAGAAACACAAAACGAACAGGAACGCGCCTCCGTCACAGCTCACGCCTCGCGCCTTGCAGGGAGGAATTTGTGACCCAATCCGGCTGGGGTGTGGGATTGCCGTTCTTCCCCGTGAGAATCTTCTACTTCAGTTTTGCACAGAAGTCAGAGAGATCCACGACGTGGAAACGGGAAATACTCTCGGCTTCGTCTCTTTCACTTTGAGTGTTGTAAACCCAGGTACCTGCACGTCAGGTCATCGAAAGTCAGGAATTTGTGATGCCAGTGAAAATTTACATTTAGCATGGTTCCAACTGGGTCATATATCTCGTAAGATACTTACTAGGAATCGTGGTTGAAGGACCACTATCAAAAACACAGAAAATCATGCATTGAGCCAAGAACTCACAACCAAAACTCAACAAAGTTTCTAACGGTCTGAAAATGTAAAAGACTCACCGTGACATCAAAGAGATGGATTACAAGCTACAATACCAATCAATATTTACAATATGGTTTTCTGAACAGTATACAACTCCATGTGGACAACATCTCTGATTGAATGGTGCATACCGGCAGGAATCAATACATAATGAATCACAGAAAGTATTTAGAAGAGTTACAACCCTTCCGAACATTCCTTTATCTTACGAAAACTGAAGTTTGTTTTATATAATAGATAGGGAATTGTTAGATTGACCCAAATATTTACAATAGGTTAAGAATCCAACCATTTTTTCATTGGTTTTTGACCAATATAGATCCAGCTGTGGAAAAGCTTTTGACGATGGTTAGGATGGATGCGTCAATTTAGTAAATACTTGGGTCAATTTAACAATTCCTTTAATGTGTATATATACAGTGACAAACAAAACCGAGTACAAAATCTGAACACTCATAGTTCATTGATCCTTCCAACTGACACATAAGTCAATTGATAGAATTACTTTTTTATTGTGTGTATTCATCCAGTTCTCTACATGGATGAAAAATCTCATTATCATTTGAGGTAGGGTTTATGAGAAAAGTGTTGTAGAAGCACACAGACGTGCATACTCAGTTTTGGTTGCTTCTTCTTGCTGAATTTCGAAATTTCAATGTACACTCCTTGTTGCAAGATTTGAGGGCATTTTTTGTTTGTTGTGTTGCTCTTGTTGTGTACTATCTATAGTGAAAGTTGATTTGTCAATTGTATCTCTATGCCTCGGTTGTGTGAATCATTGAAGCACCAAGCATTGGTGTAGCTTAGGAGTGGTGTTTCTACAAGAAAAGTTGCAGACTCACTTGGAATGAGTCAGTCTTCAATAGCTCATCTGAGAAGGGAGATTAGTAGTGAAATAGAAAAGCAAAGAGGAGGACGTCCAAAGGTTTTAGGAGGGCAAGAGAAGCGACTTGGTGTGCACCTTGTCATTGCTGGTTGTCTCAAAACGGCAAGTGCAGCTGCAAAACAACTTCGAGAAAAAACAGGTAAACACTTCTCAGACATCACCTTGAGGCATGGTTTGAGAGAAGCTGGTTTGGGTGCTTGTGTGCAACAAAAGAAGCCTCTACTTGCCAAAAGACATGTTCTTGCAAGGTTGAATTTTGCTCATAAATACAAAAATTGGACCGTTGATGATTGGAGACGGGTTATTTTCAGTGATGAGACAAAGATTAACCTAATCAACTCAGATGGTATGTCTTGGTGTTGGTTGAGAGAAGGAGAACGACCTGGACCTAAACATGTTAGTCAAACTGTCAAACATGGTGGTGGTTCAATTATGATTTGGGGTTGTATGATTATTTTTGGGCCGGGTGCTTGGTATCAAATTGAAGGTAGAATGGAGCAACAGTTGTACAAAAAAAATTTAGAAACCTACTTGCAAAGTACCACACAGAATTACAACTTAGATCCTACTAAGGTGGTTTTTCAACATGATAATGATCCCAAACATATGGCAAAAAGTGTTCAGTTTTGGCTCTCTTTTTAGCCATTTCAGCTCCTTCGATGGCCAGCTCAATCTCCAGATTTGAATCCAATGGAACATTTTTGGGCCCTTCTCAAACAGCGTTTAAGCCAAGTCACTCCAAGGCCAAGAGGTGTTCAAGAATTGTGGGAGAATGTTTGTAGTATTTACCCTAGTTTTGATGCAAAAGATTGTGAGAAACTATACAAAAGTATGCTAAGAAGGATTTCAGTTGTTTTGGAAGCAAAAGGTTATTGGACTAAATATTGAAGTTTGAAGATTTTCTTTGAACAATACTGAGTACAAGACATAGTTGTTGATTTGACTTTGTAGAAGGATGTTTAGTTATCAATTTGATGTGCAACTTTGTACATATGTACAAGACTGTGTATATTATTCCATGTAACTTTCAGATTTATAAAGCAATCATTGAAATTTCTATAATTGCTCTTGAAAGTTGGCACTTCAGATTTTGTACTCGGTTTTGTTTGTCACTGTATGTATGTATGTATATATATATATATATATATACATAATAATAATAATAATAAAATAAAATAAGAGAGCTCTTGGTCATTGGTCATGGTCAATCTTTTCCTTCACATGCTACGATGGGATTGACTCATCAAATAATCAACAAACGGACCCCATTTTGGAGGAACGAATGAGGTTTCGATAAAAAAAAACAGATGGATGAATTTTGACACATTCTGTGACCTAGTGAAGTTGATACCCTGATCCAAACCGGATATTGTTATGGTTTTCTTACCGCCCATGCTGAGGCGTAGGCTGACGAGGCATGGTCAGTCCCGCCAGTTGTGGGTCCGTAACCAAACCTGCGCCAAACCTGACCTGACTTTAGGCTTGGCAGCTTTCATCCCAAATGCATTTTTATAGGTTTTAAAGGAAATTTTAATTTAAACTCAATGGCTCAAACAAAATGTTATTAAACTTCTAAAAAAATGAATTCTGGTCATGAATATTTTATTTTTTTAATAAATAATCATGAATTTTTTAGAATCTATTATTGAAATTAATCAAATCAAACCAAACTAAATCAATTTATGTGATTGTAATATTCTAATGATTAAATTTTGATTTTATTGATATATTAGTTTGGAATATTTTTAGTCATTAATGTTATAAGTAAAGGCATTCACTTATCACAAAATAAAGCCATAATTTTAAAAGCCCAACATAACAATCTATCTAAACATTAAGAACTATTTTTGTCAAAATTTGAAAAGAAATTATTCTAATGTTTGTAACTTAGACACTAAGTTAAAATTTGAATTAAAAATTAAGGAAAAAATCAAGAATAATAATTAAATAAATAAATACAAGAATAACTAAACTATCATCAAATAATAATGTTCAAATTATGTTAGTAGTTATGATTTTGAACATATTAACCAACTAATCTCAATTTCATCTACAAGTGCTACATATGTTGTACATTACAAATCTATTTTCTCTTTCTATAACCATTAAATATTGAACAATTGATTGTTACTAAACCCTTAAACAACTCAATCTTTCATACTTACTCCCTATGCTCTAAAACTATGCAAAATTGTCATTACAAACTAAAATTAAAATATACAAATGGAATAGTAGGATACTCAATGTGCTGACAATATAATTGTGCACATTGTATGTACTGATATTCAATTATTTTACTTGTCATATTTACAACTTTTATTAAATTAATATATGATGAACATTAAACATCTAACAATTAGTTTTGCTACATTTGTAAACAGTTTTTATCTGATGCAGATGAACAGAACTGTCTGGATCTGATAAATAATTTGTATTCAGGAAACTTTCACTCAGTGGTCGTAACTAATCACGTTTTCATATTTGATGCACCAGACACGAACATATGAGTAATTAATTGCCTCAGTCAAGAAACAAGAATCTTCACCACCCAAGTTTAGACAGATTCTTAAAACGGTCATGTGATAATACCTTATTCATGCACTATGGTGTTCAGGAGAAGTCTCATACGCTACATGATCATACGTTGGAAATAGGATGCTATTACTCACATAAATGCAAACATGATAAAGAAGACCAGTGACCTCTCCCAGAACAGAATTCGGATTCAGCACAAGAGCTCTATGTTAATAAAAAACAGATTCGAGCTCCTATGCAAACGCGATGTCTGACAGTAAAAACCAGGTTTTGGGGCCATGCTAAAGACTACTAGGGATAAGTACATCATGACAGAGTACGCGTTTACATAGGAGCTCTAATCTCTTCATAGAGGACAAACGTCTATGACAATCTGATACTGGAATTGATACGACCCCGGAAGGATCTCTTCATTAAAGACATAGTGGAAACTTCAGGTGATCAGTTTCGCAAAATCGAGCTGAATGGAACGACTTTCCATCGACAATTACGACAACCGAAGTCATCATATGCAGAAGTCACACAGCCTTCCAGAAACAACCTCCCACTAAAGTACATTTGAGCCATTGGATGAGTTACTACTTGCCTGTAGTAGAATCCAAGCTCGATAAATTCATCCAATGTGGTAGAACATACTAAATGTGACGAGGAACGATAAAACTTGCATTAGTTCCAATGATAATCGGCGGGACAATTAAACACTCCTTCGTCTACCTTCATGAAATCTCTATCAGGACATTACGAAGAACTTGTATTCGTGGTGTCAGCACCCGATGCCTCATGAATGAACCACTAACAACCACACCGGCCAAAATAAATAAATAAATAAAAGTGTTTCGAAAATGAAAAACTCGCCACACCGATGATGCTGGCAGTACTTGAAACCCAGCACCAGAGGTTCAATGCTGGATCCACTATGAAAGTTACTCTGCCTGGGGCTACCTGCAATCTTGTACGCAGCTACTGAAAAAGGCGAAAAGGCCAAGGCACGTCTGACAGGCAGGGCTGTAGAGCGATACAGCATACCCACACAAATATCCATGTACAGTATTTATCAACCCATCGTAGAAATAGTAAAATGGCAGTCTCAAGTGAGAATTAAGAACAAAAGACTGCCGAAAGCTTTCAATCCGTGGCACTGCAAAGAGTTGGAAGAACCTAAACACTGGTCAGAATG
The DNA here is from genome assembly GCF_059467195.1 of Physcomitrium patens. Classification (NCBI taxonomy): domain Eukaryota; kingdom Viridiplantae; phylum Streptophyta; class Bryopsida; order Funariales; family Funariaceae; genus Physcomitrium; species Physcomitrium patens. The sequence continues at coordinate 4,587,294 of NC_143426.1, forward strand.
AGTCCTTATATCACTTCAAGAGACTCTGCAGACAAAGTGCACACTAAAACTCACGGCCCTCAAGATCCTAACTACCTCCATCTTGAGCCTCCAAGATGAATGACATCATCATCAACTGACGCTTTTGAATTGAAGCCACTGGTAGTATCATTCTCACTCTTTGCATGGCTAGCATCTCCATAGACATCCAGCAACTTCTTCAGATTATTTGACGCAGGAGCAGCCCTAGCGGGGCTTCTGGATCTATTACGATCCACACCTTCACTGTGATGCGCAGGACTGCGACTGCGAGTTCGACTACGGAGCCGTTCACCATTATACTTTCTTTCTCTTGTTCTATCCCTGTTAAGACTACGATCTCTCCTTCTGTCCCTAGACCTGTCATCCTCCCTCTCCCACCCTCTATCTCTATTCCTTGATCTGTCCCGTTCACTATCTCGACTTCTGTCTACGTCCCTATATCTAGAATAATCCCTGACATTGTCTCTGTCCCTTTCATCTCTACCCCTTCCGCGACTTCCTTCACGATCATAATCCCTACTCCTTTCTCTCTCTCGTTCTATGGCTCTATCCTTCTGCTCCCCGTCACGCCCACGGTCCCGAGCTTCACTGTCACGCCTGTCCCTGTCTCGAGAGTTCCTCCCTTTGTCTCGACCATAATCCCTGTTTTTGTCTCTTTCAGCGTCTGCGCCTCCAGCCTCCCGAATCGGTGCTGTTCGGCGAACAGGAGAAGAATCTCGAGTAAATGCCCGGTGGGGAGCTCGCTGCCCGAAAGACACTGACAAGGCTGCCTTGACGGAGGGTGGTCTTCTAGCTGTATCATCTGAACCATGTCGACTACTGTTCCCAGTAACTCCCGAGGGTTGAGTTGGAAGCTTCATACGTTCAAGGCATGCAGTGATTTGCCGCAGAATAGGAACAGGAATGCGGGGAAAGAGAGTATCGAAATAGTACTGATTCAAAATAATGTCCCGCACATATACACCCATTGTTGTCATTTTCTTGTTCGAACCTGGAGAAAATTCTTCCGGGTCCTTCACATATGGTTCGAACCAATCCCAGATAGTCTTAGGGTCTCCAACGTACCTCAGGTATAAAAACCCTAGAGCCCGAATGTATGGAGAGTCTGGATGGTCAAGTATATCTTGCATCTGTTTCACGGTGAATTTCAAAGTAAATAGCTTGTAGAGTAAACAAAACGCTGTTGACGGACCACGGCAGTTCCCAGTCATCCATGGCTCCACGTGGTCCACGTGATTATAAATCTCGTCCACAACTTCGGTGTATGTCTGAAGACCAAAGAGCTCTTTGAAGTAATCAGAAGACAATATGTTCGTGCATAGCACTCTTTCAATGAGAGTATCTAGAGGTTTCCCGCACGTTTGAACTTCCTGTGCACTCATCCTGGGCAGTAATCCTTTAAATCTCTCGAAAAATAAATATTTGTATAAAAAACAGAAAACCTATCCAAATTCCAGGACGACCCCAAAACCTAGAGCAAGATTAGCCTTTTTCTGAGCATTCCACGGGTTATTGACAAAATTAAGCTGTTAACCTCATATTCCCATTTCAAGCTCGCCCCTCCCACGAAACTCCCGCAAACATACGCATGCGGAGAATATCAACCCTGGTCGAAATGTGCCCCTTCCATGAAAAGTATAGGAACATCAGACAACACCTGCAATAAAGCGCGACAACTAAAATGAGTGAATAAACAGCGAGTGTTGGAGAAGACAAAAAATGGCACAACACTGCGATCATCCGTTTCCATTAGAGCCATCACCTACAACGGAACCTATACAAGCCTCGGCCTTCTCAAAACTGACATCCACGAAAGAATCAAAGCGAGTAAACAAAACTAGAAACCCAACTACAACACTCCTACCATGAAAATCATGAGCACCAAAACCAAGTGGACTCAATTCCCTCGCACAAATCACATTTAAGAAACCCTAACAAGCAACCACGCAAGAGCATGCTGCAATTCTTCTTCTTGCTTCCTCTCTAAATTTCAGCCTGCAATTCCTACACACAAAAGGCGTTCCACGGAACCTTACTAACACACCATGCCTTCATGCCATCGCCGACCCAGCATAGCTCTCTCTTATGCGCCGGCAACAGCCGGTTGCCTGACGCATTACTCAGAATGCATCATGAAGGCGCGATACTCCACCAAAACGCGCAGTGCAAATGTCCCAGGAAATGGGTATCAGGGATTCGTTCGAAATTTGAGCGGGCGAGGAGAGTTGGGTCAGTCAGGTGCGCGGAGACGGCGAGGCGGAAGCGGGAAGGGCTATGGAGAGCTTGGTGGAATGGAAACCCTTTGAGTGAAACAACGCGCAGGGAATGAAAGGGGACTTTGGCCAGTGCCACTGTATCACAAAATCCAGTGTTGTCCTTCCTTCTTCGTATTTTCTCGCTCTGACTGCCTCCATTATATATACCAGGGTTTCTTCTGGAGTTACAGAACTAGGATGTCGTCCTTCTTTCGGATGATAAGTCCATATGCAGTTGATTCTGGAAGAAAATTTATAAGTTATGAATGAAACATCGATGTTCTTATTTGAGAAAAGAAACCAAGTTAAAAAATAAATAAATAAAAGTGTATGCTTGTATTCCTCATAAAACATCGTTATCTACTTTTTCTCATTTTTTCCTCAAAAATTGAAGAAAAAAAAAGGTTGTGTGAACGGAAAGTTTTCTTGATTCTTAGTCATGTTTATTCACATATGCGAAGATTTTTTGAAATCATCAGAATGCAGTTTCTGTTTCTAACATTATCCATGTAATAGAAAATACAGTAGAGGATAACTCACAAAATATGCAAACACATCAGAAAGTGAAGGCAGTTAATGTTTCAGGAGGAAAAGAAAGGAAGAGAAATAAATATCTTAAAAATAAACAAATAACCAAAACCAAAACCAAAAAAGACTCATTTATGCACTATCGTTCACAATACCACAAATCACTATACAGAAAAAAGTTATTGCAAGCATTATCTACTTATAATTCCAAAGAAAGAATTTTTGTGTGGTAATTTTTGCATTGGTCGTACTTGTCAAGGCAAAATCTTGAAAGATAGTTCTAATCACATTATTTAATCGAAATTTTGTATTTTGTTGGTGCCAAAATCGAAAAGCACATTCACTCTTTCACGTGAAATAACACTAGACATAATGAGTAGTGGCGGTAAATACAGCGCAACAAAATATAATCTCCAGGAAGACAGTCAATTTAATCTGCTCGAGATATTATTTTTTTTAAATTACCTCTTTCACCAGTTAAAGCTTTCCAAAGTAACATGTCCAAAAAGAAGAACATCAATGAAAATAATGCTATTTTAAGTATGTAATCAAAATCAGATTCATGACGAAAGCAGAGGCAACAAGCTAAAGATCAGCATCCTACTTGGCTTGACACATACATAATCAATCTCTACCTGACGAAGGTAGGTTTCTACACAGAAAAAGCTTCCGTTTGGCGAGTGCAGGAGGGTACTATCTGAAAAAGCTGTAATCAACACGGGGTAATTTACAACCCTGTAGAGCACTCTTGAAGATCTCGTCCCCCATAGCTACACCCAATCAAGAGTAATAAAACCTACAGTTCAAGTACACTACTTCATATCTAAACCATCACCACCTCCAAACATGCCGGAGAACTCTTTGGAGTTCATCTGCTTCATGAGCGATTGCAAGCCTCCAATTCCTCCGATTTGCTTCAACATCTGAGGTGGAAGCACCTTACTCATGTGCTGTGCATTCATATTCCGAGACATAGCACTCATATCACCCTTTTTAGGAATCTTAAGTCCTTTCATCTTACTCCAGATCTTGGCCAATCGCTTAAATTCCTCCAGCATTTCATGAACCTCACGCAAGCCACGTCCAGAACCCCTCGCAATTCTGTATATGCGTGAATCCGTCATTAGCTTTGGGTTTGTGCTGTCTAGTTCTGCACCACCAGAAATTACACAAAGATTAATATGAGGCCAATAACATCGTTGAACTCACTAACGAAAAACTGATCAAGCAAAAGTGTAAACAGGACGACAAAGAAACAAGCCGACTTCCAGTAAGGAAACATACGTATTTTGAGACCACAGAGAAAGACCAAGAAAGGATACCTTCATCTGTCATAGAATCCATCATTGTCGTAAACTTCTTAATCTTAGCCTGGCTTTCTTTTTCTCGACCTTTCGGCATAAACTCTTGACTAAAACCTGGAATCATTGACATCACCTGCCAAATAACACAACAGGCACTTCAGTACATGTCCAAAGTAGGACTTTTTTTTTTTAAAATAACCATTAACTTGAAGATGTACAACTATCGAACCTCCATTGTTTAGAAACAAAAAAGTTCCCCTCAGAAAAATTCCAGGATGAGCAATAAACGCAAACAAAAATCGGAAAGTAGTCAGTCACCTGGCTGAGAGGACCCATTTTCAGGATGTTCTGAAATTGCTCATACATGATGCGCAAAGTAAAATTGCCCTCGGACAGCTTTTGGAGTAGCTCGGGTTGCTGGTCCATTGGGACGGCATCTTGAATCTTTTCCATAAAGCCTGACCAGTCACCCATACCTGCACCCGAGAAAATTCCAATATTACTTCCAGCATCCTAAAGAAAACTGGAAAGGAGCGACATGACAGACATTATAATCGATCAGCTAGATCAGACATAAATTGTAGCCCACAATACAACAACACAGCGTTATGTAATATAAACGACATGAAACTCACCTAGAAGTCGACTTACAAAGGTCTTGGTCTCAAAGGCCTCGAACTCATCCATGTGCTCTCCTGTACCTATGAAGATAATCGGACTTTTTGTGGCTGCCACTCTGAAACCAAAGGCCATGTTTAGCGGTCTGTAATCCGGACAACGATTGATAGTTTGCCCTGACTTATCATCCAACAAAGTTACACATTATCCTTGATAAAAGATATAAATTACTTAGGTCAAACTTACGCGCTGAGAGCACCTCCTCCCTTGGCATGCCCATCCATCTTAGTTACAATAACTGCCCCGACAGCTACACTTTGCTTGAAAGCCTGAGCTTGATCGAAAGCCGCCTGTCCTATGCTGCTATCCATCACAAATATCACAAGATCTGGACTCTGCACTCACGCAGCACACTTGTTTGTCAGCCTGATTCCAGATTAACCATGGATAAGGGCACTCTCTACAAAACTATGCAGTGCACGTTCCGAATGACATTCATGTCTTTAACAAGGCTACCCACGATTTATGTGTGTTCCTTCACCATGATGGACCATTTTCTCTGTAACTTACAACACTAATATCGCAAGGCTGAAATATCCGTAAGAGATATGACATTTGTCTCCTCAAATTCCACTCTCGTCCGATTTAAACCAGGGAATTCGAAGGTCGTGTGAATCTACAAAACACTTACAAATCGCTAAAATCGCATGACAATCTAGTTGGAAATCATCACTTTAAGCTTCATCTTCCAGCTAAGCTTTAGCGTGTGAAATTATATGACTCTGAAGCCATGCAATTGACTAAGCTCATTACATCGTTAAATGATTGCCATGAAATTACTTACCGTGACTTCAGCAAGTTGACGCATCTCCTCAAACAAAGATGCCTCCTGCTTGTGCCGCCCACTAGTATCGACAATAATCAAATCACAGTTCTCCTTCTTGAACCTCTCAACTCCCTCCTGAGCAATCTTGACTGGGTCTGTCTCTGTGTAGCTGAAGAGAAAAAAATGAAACGGCTTTATTACCAGTTTTCCCCTCAGATATTCGTGATTGGTCACCTGCAAGTGAAATGGCATCGTTCCAAATTGAACTGAAAACAAGTGACTTATCTCCTATTATCTAGAAAAATCGAATTCAACAGACGTTTTACAACTCATTTTGTACAAATTACTGGCAATACATTTGTCGAGAAAGACTGCTTAGAACACAAATTACCTGCCATAGAAAGGAATTTTAGCTTTCGTCGCATTCTGTTTGAGCTGATCGAACGCACCCGCTCGAAACGTATCAGCGCAAACCAGGGCTGGCTTCCATCCCTTCTTTTGATAATGATATGCATATTTCGTGCAAGTTGTGGTCTTTCCCGAACCTGAAGGACAAGATTGATCGAGTGAGTACTCATTTCTAAACCGAAAAAACGCCAACAATTGCACGTCTTATCGAACCTGATTATCAATGCAAAATAAAGCTCAAGTAAAGTTTCAGAAAGGGGTTCCAATTGACAGCTCACCCTGCAAACCGACAAACATGATAACATTGGGTTTTCCCTTCTTCGGTACAAATGCTGGCTTCCCAGGATCGAGCATTTTGCACAGTTCGTTGAAGACAGCCTGAATAATTTGATACAAAGTTTTTCAGAAAAAAAAAACAAAACAAAACAACATTGCTCGGTACTCAGCTAATTAAAACTCCTTCTCTAAAACGAAATCGTATGGTGGTTCTCGAGCAAAAACTTACACTAGTACTTTTCACATCATGAAACACCACTAGCCATCATTCAAGCCCTCCGGCTCACGTGCTAATAAAGCACGCTTGCGAATAGAGTACAAATCCATGTGATCCAGACAATGGTTAATTAGGTCAACACTCACTCTCTCTCTCTCTCTCTCTCTCTCTCTCTCTCTCTCTCTCACACACACACACACACACACTGAGAACAAGGTCTCAGAAAACACACCTGCTGGATGATTTTCCTCTTGTTATGGCCAGCCGCGAGGTCGTCAAAGTTCACAGTCTTCTTAATATTCGATTGCATGGCACCGATCATCTTGAATTGCACATCAGCCGACATGAGCGCTCGCGAAATCTCGTTCAAGCACTCCGTCAGCACCTTCTCATCAATAAAAGTGGCACTGCTCATCTGTTGGAGGGCACGCGAGATGCGGCCCCCCAGCTCCGCGAGCACCATCTTGGCCTTCGGTTAAGCCCACTCCCCTTCAAATCCTTTCAATCTCACCGCAGACCCTCACCGCCAATTCCCAAGCCTCTCGTGCGACGACGCCACTCCGGTGCCGATGTGTGAAACCTCGACGCGCACACACCGAGTCGATGCAGCTCCGCTTCTCGATGCCACCAAAAACAAACCCTAGAGCTGACCAGAGAGGGATCCACTGTGCAAACAAAAGATGACTAAAGGGGGATGTGCCAAGAATTAGGGTTTGCGAGAAACGCAAGCGGAGATCGAAGAGCCTGGCTTACGACTCGACTCATCTAATGAAGCATCATCGTCGTCTTCATGCGTGTTTTGTTTGTTTGTAAGCGTTTGTTGGTGCCATAGCTTTTGCTACGACTTGTCCTTGTGAGTCGCCTCACTTTTACTTTAAAGGCTATATTATACTTTTTCATTTTTAAAATTTGTAGGTGGAATGGATTATGAAAACTTTATATGTTCTCATCAAGTGTCATTGTATTAGTGATGTTTGATTTTTTGAAAATAATTGAAATGGTATTGGCATGATAAAAATTTGATTTTTTTTTTGTTTTTTTTTTTTGTGTTTTTTGTGTTTTTGTGTTTTTTTTTTTTTTTTGGCTCTTTTTCTTTATCGTTTTCTTTGTTTACCTTAGTATTGTGTGTTTTTAATTCTTTTATGATACACATTTATCAAACACTTCATATGCATTACATGTTTTATAAATCGTTTATAATGACTTTGTGGTTGGCAGCTACTCATTAGAACATGGATGTTTATTTATTCGTTGGCGACTTTTTTCACCATAATTGTAAGATTTGAATTATGCACAAGTTGCAAAACATGTTATGATAGTGAACCTTGTTAAAGATATACAATGTTTATTTCATATTATATATATATATATATATATATATATATAACCATGTACATTTATATTTAATTTTCATAGTAATGCATGTTTTCTTTATTTGCTTCAGTAAGCACATGTTTACTAATTGCAACAATTTGAAAAATCATTACTTGATTCTATTTGTTTTTGCTCTTATCTGAATGGCATTTGCAATACTTATACAATTCTTTATTTATTTTTTTATTTACTGTATGTCTTTTATCAATAACTTGTATTTTGTGAATATCAAGTCTATACTTTAGACAGTGGATAAGTTGTGCCAATTCCAAAAATTGACAGAATTATAGACAAGAATGACTTTGCATTGCATCATATATTGATGTTGACAACTAATGAGGTTATTGCCTATCAATCCGCCACCATTTAACTTAGCACCCAAATGCAAATTATGTTATTGTGGATATCAAAAGCAAATCATTCAGATCTATCTTTTTAAATTTATAATTTTAACTTCTGTAGTTTGTATTTTGCTTTCAAATTAAGAACATTCATTTGGTGATTTTATTGATGAAAACATATTAACATAATCAATTAAATTAAACCTGACGAAGGTAGGTTTCTACACAGAAAAAGCTTCCGTTTGGCGAGTGCAGGAGGGTACTATCTGAAAAAGCTGTAATCAACACGGGGTAATTTACAACCCTGTAGAGCACTCTTGAAGATCTCGTCCCCCATAGCTACACCCAATCAAGAGTAATAAAACCTACAGTTCAAGTACACTACTTCATATCTAAACCATCACCACCTCCAAACATGCCGGAGAACTCTTTGGAGTTCATCTGCTTCATGAGCGATTGCAAGCCTCCAATTCCTCCGATTTGCTTCAACATCTGAGGTGGAAGCACCTTACTCATGTGCTGTGCATTCATATTCCGAGACATAGCACTCATATCACCCTTTTTAGGAATCTTAAGTCCTTTCATCTTACTCCAGATCTTGGCCAATCGCTTAAATTCCTCCAGCATTTCATGAACCTCACGCAAGCCACGTCCAGAACCCCTCGCAATTCTGTATATGCGTGAATCCGTCATTAGCTTTGGGTTTGTGCTGTCTAGTTCTGCACCACCAGAAATTACACAAAGATTAATATGAGGCCAATAACATCGTTGAACTCACTAACGAAAAACTGATCAAGCAAAAGTGTAAACAGGACGACAAAGAAACAAGCCGACTTCCAGTAAGGAAACATACGTATTTTGAGACCACAGAGAAAGACCAAGAAAGGATACCTTCATCTGTCATAGAATCCATCATTGTCGTAAACTTCTTAATCTTAGCCTGGCTTTCTTTTTCTCGACCTTTCGGCATAAACTCTTGACTAAAACCTGGAATCATTGACATCACCTGCCAAATAACACAACAGGCACTTCAGTACATGTCCAAAGTAGGACTTTTTTTTTTTAAAATAACCATTAACTTGAAGATGTACAACTATCGAACCTCCATTGTTTAGAAACAAAAAAGTTCCCCTCAGAAAAATTCCAGGATGAGCAATAAACGCAAACAAAAATCGGAAAGTAGTCAGTCACCTGGCTGAGAGGACCCATTTTCAGGATGTTCTGAAATTGCTCATACATGATGCGCAAAGTAAAATTGCCCTCGGACAGCTTTTGGAGTAGCTCGGGTTGCTGGTCCATTGGGACGGCATCTTGAATCTTTTCCATAAAGCCTGACCAGTCACCCATACCTGCACCCGAGAAAATTCCAATATTACTTCCAGCATCCTAAAGAAAACTGGAAAGGAGCGACATGACAGACATTATAATCGATCAGCTAGATCAGACATAAATTGTAGCCCACAATACAACAACACAGCGTTATGTAATATAAACGACATGAAACTCACCTAGAAGTCGACTTACAAAGGTCTTGGTCTCAAAGGCCTCGAACTCATCCATGTGCTCTCCTGTACCTATGAAGATAATCGGACTTTTTGTGGCTGCCACTCTGAAACCAAAGGCCATGTTTAGCGGTCTGTAATCCGGACAACGATTGATAGTTTGCCCTGACTTATCATCCAACAAAGTTACACATTATCCTTGATAAAAGATATAAATTACTTAGGTCAAACTTACGCGCTGAGAGCACCTCCTCCCTTGGCATGCCCATCCATCTTAGTTACAATAACTGCCCCGACAGCTACACTTTGCTTGAAAGCCTGAGCTTGATCGAAAGCCGCCTGTCCACATGTCACCACATTAGATTATTAATATCAGTGCATGTTGTTAAACATTTCGAAGATTTTAAACTTTTTGAACTTGGTAAGTTTTAAAGGAGAAATATATCAATGGCAATATTTGGGTATGTGTATACTTATATAGAGAGAGATATCCCAATACATAGTTAATAAAAACATGTAGAGTATAGTAAAAAAAAAACAAGAAACGAAAAACACCATGATTGAAACAAACTCTAAAGCCAACAATGTCCCAAATCATTTATATCTATATTTTGACGATTAAAAAGTTACAAATACAATCTGAAGTATAGGGCAATCAACATCCATTTTTATCTAATTTGATGTTTTTGTGCTTAAGTTATTTTGATTGTTTATTTGTTCTCACAGTAGATAGAAATTTTGTTTATTTAATTTATGTATGTTCATGAATGTGCAAAGATTTTCCTGTATTTTTTTACAGGGTGTTGTAGATTATCTATCATGTAGTCATGATGAAGAGTCTATTATTACTATTATTACTATTAGTGTTATTATTATGTTCTTTGTTTAATTAATGACAAGCTCATTAGCATTGTTTATTATTCATTTTCATAGTTGCCAATCATATCACAGTGGATATTGAAGTTGCTCACCAAATGTGTACCGGAAAAATATACCTACAAATGTGTGCCAGAAGAGTTCATACTCAGAACCCATGTTTAAACATGATTTCCAACGTAATAAACTTCAATACCCCAATTATCTATTTATTCATTTATTGAAAAGGCAACTTACACTCATCCAACGACTCAGTCTTTTATGTACAATCTACAAATATTTCAAGCCACGTTAAATCGAAAGTAATAAAAAAAACCCAACTCTATCTAACAACATTTCATTAATAAAAGCAAACCTCCAGCTGTCAGAGAAGAGGAGCCAAGGTGGCAACCGCGTGGGTCGAATTGGAAAAGGGAGGAGAACCGAGCACGCGCAGTTTCACGGATGAGGAGAGAATGAATGATAAACAAATCGGGTCGCATTAATTCATCCATCCTCCGAGTTGGCTGCATGCCGCCGACAGTCGTGAGGAGGCGGCTAGACTGGCTAGTGCTGTAATGGATGGATGAATATATGGATGGATGATCAGCCACCCTATTCCACGGGCGTTTGCTTTGTCCCGTGCCCCGCAATTCGATCGTCTCGCACGCGCTCGCATTTGCCAGCGTAGTTAATTCACGCTGGAAGAGCTCTTCTCTATTCTACGCGTCGCTGCTGCTATTGGTGCTCTTCTTCTTCTTCTTCTGCTTCTTCTCTTTCCCTCATTTGCTGTTGCGTTCACTGTCGGGAGCAGTGGCGCATGGTGGGGCTCCGTGGGAGGGGGCCAGCGATGGCGAGGAGGAATGAGATCAGGGGGTGGTGATACTACGAGCAGCAGGTCAAGTGAGATGGCGTAAGGCGGGTGAGAATCACCACCGGGAGAGGAGGTGGGAGTGAGGAAGGGGAGGAAGGAACGACAGGACAGGGATCGGCCAGGGGCAGAAGAAGCTGTCGTCGGTGGCGCGGGAGTAGTAGGGCAATCGCGATGGGAGAAGACCCTAGTCAGAGAGGAATGGGCCAACGAGTGTATCAAGTTTGGAAGGGTAGTAATGTAAGTGCGGAGTCTTCTTCTTTCACTGTCGTTTTTCGAATTTTTATTTGTTTATTTATTTATATGTTTTTTGAGTTTTTTTTGGTTTGTTTTTACTATTTTTGTTTTTTGGTGGACTGGTTATGGTGTGTAGTGTGTACGACGATTGACTCGAAAACTGTTGCTTTTTTATCTGGACGAGCTGTCGCACTCGGTTGTCTTGTCGAATGCTACCCCCTGTATTGCGCGCTGTCTGGGTATCGATGGGAAGTCTGTTGTGGAATTCTGGGGCGTGAGAAAATTATGCGAGTTCGAGGTTGTCAATCAGGATCTACATTAACGGAGTGGGTTCTTCTATGTCAGAAGGGAATGGGGAACTTTTACGTGTTACAGAGCTGAATATCTATCGTAGAGTTTTCTTGTAATATTCGTGCGTGCTTTACATGCCTGTGTGAGGTGGTATTTGTAACTCAAACCAGGTGCATTGCTCTTTCTGCCAATGGGGCTTTTTTATTTATTTTTATTTTTTATTTTTTTATTTTTCTTCCTATCATTACGCCAGGGAAGTGTGGCAACGGTCACCTAGATTCCTCATGTTTCCGAGACCTAGAAATTTGTAGGGCAATCAGTGGTGCCCAGAGTGTTCATGTAGAGGGGATCAACCTACGAGACAATTGAATGCATCACGCTTATGATTTCAATTATTTTTAGCTACATGTGTGGCTGCGGAATTTTCGGAGCTATAGTTCACTGTCGTACATCATGCTTATGTTATGGTACTGATTCATCATTGAATAAGCACCTTTAGAATGCTGTCCAATCAATGAACCTTATCGCTATTTAAAATCTAAATAATGTTATTTTAAAATTTACAAATCTCGGGAGAAGTTTTTATTGGTGACTTTCTAATTTTCAGCAAGGTTGTAGGGTAGCGTAGGGAATGATATTGACGGTTTTCTTTCATGAATTACGAAATCGAAGCAAAAATCTGGTTTATTGTTGCCGGTTAGGCTTGAAAACTCGCTTATCTTTCGAGTTGAGGACTAGGGTATCGAATTATATTAAACCTTGAGGGTTTTTATCCGGGTCCCTGATCATATAACCAATGTGAATGCACTCACTGGTATCCTTCAGCGAAGGTGGTGGTTTGCGTAGGAGAATATCTGGGCATGAAGACTCCTTGACCTATGCTGGGAGCTACAGTGATCAGTGGCTGATGGTCGAAGTGATTGATGTGCAGAGGTTCTTTCTTTGTGGGAGATTGATTTTTGGTCCTGATGTAAGGTCGCTAGCGGTCACAATTTTCTTGATCGTAGCACCTTCGGTGTGTTTCTGTAATTTTGTCGGTCGTCACCTGCTTCATCACTTTAACAACAATGGGGGAGTTGCAATTGTTGCAGTTACCGCCATCTACACGGCTTATGTAAGTGCACAAATCTTCTGGTGCTAGCTTCTGAAGTTAAAGTCATTATGTGTATGCTATGGATTATGTTTGCATATTTTCAGCTCGTCGCTGAGTTTTAATCTGCTGGGCTATTTGAATATCTCTAAGTTAGTGAATCGGTGCGTTCTTTCCGCCTTAAGCTCATGCATTATGACGTGTACGGGGAATGTACTTTGTACAGGTCCTGGTATTACTGCTGCTGACCTCCGGGAGGGATCCAGGGATTATTCCTCGTAACCTTCACCCCCCTGAACCTGAAGAAGACTTCGTTTCCAATAATTCTCCAGGGGAATGGGGAGCACAGACTCCACGCTCACGCCTGCCACGAACAAAGGATGTCATTGTCAATGGAGTCGCTGTGAAAACAAAGTACTGCGACACTTGCATGCTTTATCGTCCACCCCGTTGTTCCCACTGCTCCATATGCAACAATTGCGTTCTACGATTTGATCATCATTGCCCTTGGGTTGGGCAATGCATCGGCCAGGTATGCACCTCTCTGCTTTTGCACGTATACTACGTTAGTATGTGCCCGGTGATTTAAGAATCATTTTTATCGTACTGTTTACGCGTGGTGGGTTCTGCGAGCTTCTTGTGGTGGGAAAATTCTAAGATGATTGCGTTTTGGTTCAATTTCTCGAAAACGTCGTTTTTGACCATGGTGCTGCAAGAGTTCCTGATGTTTGTTGCGCGTGTTTCTTGTGATGGGTTGTACTGTTTTGTACGCAGAGAAACTATCGATTCTTTTTCATGTTCGTGTCTTCGACTTTGTTACTATGTGTATATGTCTTTGCAATGTGTGCAATGTACATAAAAATCCTGGTGGATGAAGGAGATCGCACAGTTTGGAAAGCTCTTTCCAAGTCGCCAGCTTCCATTGTCCTCATGGTGTATACTTTCATTTGTGTATGGTTCGTGGGTGGACTTACCGTGTTCCATCTGTACCTCATTGGTACAAACCAGGTGTTTATTTCCTTGATCCTGCACCTATGCTGTAACGTGATGTGCGATGATTTTAAGTCACGAGTTCAAATGTTCATTTTTTATGTCATGTTGGTCTGGTTTATTATCCATTCTCTTTGAGCGTTGATGGTATCCTGGCCCTGTTTCCTTGAACTACAGACAACTTATGAGAACTTCCGTTACCGTTATGACAACAAGGTGAATCCTTACAATCGAGGGTGTGTATCGAACTTCAACGAGATCTTCTGCTCAACGATTCCGGCTTCCAAGAACCAGTTCAGAAGTAGAGTACAAGAAGTCATCCCCAGACAGATGGGACGTGTTCAACAGACAAGAGATATGGGAGAAGCACATGGATCCAGTGCTGCTAAAGAGTCTGATTTGGAACAGGGATATAAAGCCACTTGGCCCAATGCCGAGGATATGGTCGGCGAAGGGGGTGAGCTGGAGATGGCTGGGGGTCGGGTTAGCACTGGAAGTGAACTTGGAATGGAAATGAAGGATACTTTTGACCCACGTCCTATCGAGCAAGGCCGTCCAGCTGTAGCGAACCGTCGGACTAGCAGGGGCCGGCAGAGTGGTAGTTGGGAGATCACCCCTGACATCTTGGCCATGTCTTCTAGTGAAGGGGGTGGAGGTCATAACAACCACGGTCGTGGTCGCTTGCAAAGTCGATTCACTGGAGAGTCAACGGCGATCAGTAATCAATGACAATGTTCGCCCTTTCTGAGCCAGACACGATTTCAGAGGAGGGATGGATCGAATAGAGGTGAATTGTAGCAATGTGGGGGATGGAAGATGGATCTGTGTTGTAGCTGAGAAACTTCTTCGATGCAATCCACAGCATGAGTGAAGGTGGGTGGGTGTCATGCTCTTGTAGAATAAGTTCTGTGGACACTTCGATAGAATGAAGATGCACATGCATCGCCTGTGAAGAAAATGATTTCCCGTTTATGGGCTAGTATGAAATGGATGGCGGAGGACAGTCAAGCGATATTCATATCACTCTTGGCATTGGTGCTTCTGATGCAAAGCAGCAGATGATTAACTGATCCTTTATTCGAATGTGCAACCAACAGAGGATCCTGATTTGTGTTGTTTTAAACACGAACACCAGCCGTGTGTCGTGTTGGTCTTAACCCCTGTTCGGGGACTGGCTTTGTTCAGGTATTATGTAAGGTTGTTCAACTCGTAGCGCATAGCGTGGCTCAATGATTGTAATGTATTGCCTGTTATTAATTGGACAATTTTTTTGACCTATGATCTGAATCTATAAGTGCCTTTGTTCCAACGATCTATGGACGATCATGTTGTTTTATATTCTGCCTTGATCGTTGGAAGTCATTTGCGGCTGCAGTGAGACTCTTTCCTGTTGTACAGTAGGAATCGGGTATTCCCCCATGCCTTCATTTAGCACCCGCTGGAGTGGTCTTGTTTGATTGGAAACAGCTCCTGTTATGTGATAGCGAAAAGAAGTCTCTTCTAGTCTTTATTTACTTATGTCGACACATCTTCGTAAAAGCCTGTCATGAACTGTGAAAGTTGCAGAGCTCTGTATTGAAACAGCTTGCATCAACTCCCTGCACTATCAGAGTTGTGTGGGGTCGTCTTGGTGACCTGCAGCAGTGCCGGCGGAGTTCTATTTGTGTCTTGAGTCTGTTATTATAATTTGAAGACTGAAACTGAGGCTTGTGGAGTTGTTCTCTTTGTTTGGGGTATGCAAGAGTAAGACATGTAGTCATTTGCCCTGATGATGATGCATAACATATGCATGGCGGCAGGCTGCAGTACCGACAGTGTATACCATAGTTCGTACGAATTGCTCTGTCGACATCGGGTTATGTAGCTGGTTTCGTCGTCACTCTGTTATCACCACTTCGTCTCAGCATGAATTTCATGATTTGGTCGTTTTCAGTAGCTTGTTCAGCATTGCTGGCGAAGTCTCGTACGTTTTCCATATTCTAAAGATTGATTTCGCTGTAGAACATGAATGCCGTAGAACCCTTACTACTGTTCGATGAAGACATTATCTTTGTCGGTACCCCCATGTGTCGCATCGCTTCTACATGCAGAATCAAGAAGGTTGAGAATGAAAAGAACAGGTGCATATTTCCTGTGCATGTTCAATTTCTGCCGTCGACTCAAACTTTGTCTAGCGATTCAGTCAGGATTTTCTGCTACACGTCATGATCAGCGTTCAGAGCTCGATGTGACGTTTCTCTTTTAGTGTTACGGTGCTCTTCATGATTTCCTTCACCTCTTCATATCACGAAGATGACAGACCAACTTCTTCAACAGCCTCAGCCACGTTTCTCTTTTTCTTGTGATATGATTCTTCTTCATCATTCTATTCACTTGAAATAATATTTTGTTCGCTCAAACAGAATGTAGCTTTTTGGCCAGCTAATTGGATGTTTCACACTGATATGGTTTAGAGAAAGTGAAGGTTTCGAATAATGATTTTGTGATTTGAGGGTCTGCTGGTCAGCTTATAATGCTTCCACATGAACTTGGAGGTCATCTGGTGGGAGATGGAAGTACATTTCTAGTGGCTATGTGATTTGGTGCAAGTTTCTGGACATCATTCAAACTTGGTTGACCCTGGTACCCACAGAAGCAAAATTACATGAAATTCTTTGTTTCACGTAAAACCATGAGAGCGAAGAGTCAGGACTTCTCCATTCTGGTACGTTTTTCTTCCACGAGAGAGCGTGAGAAGTTGGTGTAGGAGACAGCACTGTTGCGCCAGACTCAGTATTTGTCTTCCGAAACTTTCAGCCAGATACAAAAAAATTGCATCTGCGCTGGGAATATGGCGGATTGGTGAAGATTTTAAGCGCGAGCAGCCTCTGATTTTCTGCCCCACAGGTACTCACTCAAAATCCGAGACGATGCACGGAAAGTGTCAGTAAATTTGCACAACGTTGACATTGACAAGACGAGCGAAATCTACACTAGTTATTTGAAATGGTGGACTGAAGTGTATGTTGCGGGGATCAGGCGTTGTTCCTGCGCAAGATGTGGTGGCCAGCATTGCTCATGATCAGGCTCCTTACACAATGTAGCAATTCATATTGTTGGTCCTCGCAGGTTCACGGCATTCAACCCAGCGTTTCAGTAAGAGGACTTGCTGCAGTCGGTACCTACAGATCACAGGCCGGGCGGTGTCGGCATTCAAACATCGCTGGTTGGACGGTGCCGGCTTTTTCGACGACGCTCCGACCATGACTGATATGTCCTTTTAACACGACTGAGGCATCCATATTTTTCACATGGGCTTTGGAATTGGATTTGGAAGCTAATGGTTCATTCACTGCATTCAAAATATTTTTAACATTAAATTGTATATGGTACTTGACATAGTACTAATTATTCTATTTTTATATATAATTGGAATAATTGCTATTTTAATATTTTATAAAAATAATTTAAAATTAAGAATAAGAAAAGACAAAGATTACATATCAAAATAATATCTTACAATAAAAGATGTATATAAATGTAAAAAACATAAAATTTATTTATTGAATAGAAATGAAAAAAATACAAATCTATTATGTATAAATATCATAAGATTTTATTTTTTAAAAATCTATAATTATAATGGTAAAATTTGAATATTAGTAGTTATAACCTTAGTATTATAAGTTGCCAACATGTGCAATATTTGACCAACTTATGTGTCAAGTTTTCAACCTATCAATCTCCTACAAACACATATAAAATCAAATTTGCATCTATAAAGCTTCTAAGAAGCTTGTCCACTAGATATTATTAAATCTACTTACTTCTATTTACGTCTATCTATTCTTTTAATTTAAGCAAATATATACGTTTGTCACATTATTTCTCCTTTTAAGAACAAGTTTCATCAAGAATAACAAGTACATGTTGAAGAAGTCCAAATTGCAACAAATTATATTTTCCATGTATTTTGATCTTTGTTTCTATTAAAGATAGTTGATAGGTCATCTTAGCTATCAATAATGTTCTATACTATGTCACAAATATACATAAGTATTCTAGTAAATATTTGTATGTTTAGATAGAAGTAGATAAAAATAGATAAAAATACATTAATTTTCTAACTTATAAAGAAGCTTTCTAGAAGCTTCATAAACACTGCTTTGACTTAACATGTATTTGTAGTTGATTAATAGATTAGAAACTTGGTCAATAAATTAACCACGTGTTAGTAGCTTGTTGAATAAGCTAACTATGTCATACACATATAGAAAACTTACCTTACAAGTTAAGATACATGTCATGCAAAGTCAACACATTGAATCAAGTTAAGTCCATATCTAATTCAGAAAGCAGTCTTCTATTCATCTTTTTTTTTTTTTTTTTTTTTTTTTTTTTTGATGCAGACCAAGTTATGTGCTCTTCGTAGATTAATTTTTATATAGATCTTTGCTTGATTTAGTTGATTAAGAAGTCCTGAAATCAAAATGAGAGGATATCTATTCTCAATGGTGATCTTATTAAGTCCTTGATAATCCACACACATCCACAAAGATCCGTCTTTTTTCTTCACAAATAAGATAGGAGCATCGATTGGAGATTTAGAATGGCATATAAAGTTCTTAGCCAAGTTTTCATCAATGTATTCTTTGAGTGCAACCAACTTTTTTTGTGATAGGCTATAGATTAGTCCAAGTAGTGGTTAAGTTCTTTCTTGAAGATCGATGGTACAATCATAAGAAAGATACTCTAAAAAAATATCTGCATTCTTCTTTTAAAACATGTTCCAGAAATCTTGATACTAGCTAAGAATATCACTTGATATCTTCTCACCATGAGCAATGGATGTAGCATATATAGCAAAAGATGGTCCCTCATTTGTGTCATCGATGAAAGCTCTCGCACCTACTGATAATGATTTGGATATACTAGACTTATAGATTTCTTCTTGCATGGCAAGACCTTAAACTAAATTGTGGAAAAAATCAAGATTGTAAGAAATCTAGTCTATTTAAAGATTATATCTTTTTAACCACAATAATCTTAAAATAATTAGATTAAAAAGAAATTTAATAATAATAAATATTATTAAACTATTGTGACCACTAATTGCTAATTTTACAGGAGTAGTTTCATGTACAACATCTCGAGAAGATAATGAACGTCCATCTATTACTTCTACATGCACATGTTTGATTTTTTTAATTAAGAATATATATTATCTTTTGACAAAGTCTTTATCTACAAAACAAGTTGAGGTTCCTAAATCCAATAAGGCTAAGACTTTGTGGTTTTTTGGTCCTAAACAAACTTCTATTGTAAAACAAGGTGAGGGATCAGAAGAGATAATATGATCTTTGCTAAATGATGCATATGATTCCAGCTGCACTACCTTATTGTAGTTGGATCAACTCATTTTTTGAAACATTATCTTCTTTGGTAATTGTGTTGCTTATTTTGTAATTACGTTGTTATTTTAGACAATATTGAGTAATATGTTTAGCTTTTCCATAATATATGCATAAGTCCTCTCGACATTGTTGATTCTTTTCCTGCTTTGTGAGAGATTGTCAAGGACATGAATCTCGAAGAAAGGAAATCCTCAATACACTCTTCTATCATTGAAGAGAACTAGAAAGTCACTCAAAAGGTGATGTAATATTAACTAGAATAGCTATTGCCAAAAACAAGAAGACTAGAAAGTCTTGAAACAAGACTAAGATTAGAAAGGCATTGACCAGAGTGAAGAATGCTTCACTCTTGCCTCCATATATACTATCTAACTAAGAGCCACGTGACAATGTCCTATAGGACCTCCAACATGTGTTGACTTTGCTAGCCACATGTCTTATCTTGCAAGGCAAGTTATCAATGTATATGCCATGTAGTTAGCTTGTTCTACAAGCTACTACATGGAGGTAACTTGTTCCACAAGCTACCAATATATGATTAGCTTTTTGGCCAATTTTCTAACCTATGAATACATCTAAAGTCAAAATTGTGTCTATGAAGCTTCTAGGAAGCTTTTCTAGAAGACTTTATGAAATTATTCTATTTTACTTACTTCTATTTAATCATATAAGTAACTATTGAGGTAAATATATATGTCCGTGACATTACTCTCCCTTCTAGAGACGAGTTCCAGGAGGAGCGATCTTCATATAATGAAGAAGTCCAAGATTCGAAAAATTATATTTGCTACATACTCCAATCTTTGCTCTCTTTGAAGATGGTTGATAAGTCCTCTCAACCATCTATAGTGTCTCATACCAAGGTGAGAAGACCACCTTGTTATCTGGTCATTGTTAAGGCCTTCATAACTTCCTTTAAATAAAATATTTGGAACACCGTCAAGAGTAGTTCTTATCTCTAATAAAGTCACTAAACATCGAGATTCTCTTCCAAGGTCATGATACCAAACTTGTTATATCTCGCCATCTATTCGAGGAAGGACATGTCGTTCTTGAGGATCTTCATCTTGATTTTGTTGACTTGAAGGTTGTGACAATCGTAATGTCTTGTCTAATAAGTCCGCAAATAAAAGCTCTTGAATTGAATCTGCTGGTTGTTGGTGCTCCATCTCATTAAAAATACACAGAAGCTACAATGATAGATAGAAGGTAGAATGTTATTTTTCATTGATATTGTTTTTTTTATAGCAAAGATTTGCTATTCTTCATCTTGGTTTTGATGGATGTCATTGATGAAAGACTTCAATTTTCTTTATTGTATTTACAAGATTCTTTGATGGCTCCCATGTGCGTTCACTAATATCGTATCTATGCCAATGAACAAGATATTCCAACCTACTTTGAGTCTAAGACTTCTTATACTTCAAACTTGGTTATTATTCACTTCTATAGTAAGAGGTGGTATTTATCTTTTTCCCAAGATATTCACTATCTTATACGGCTCTAGAAGAGACACATGAAACACACGATGGAACTTTATAGACTCCGATAGATGTAATCGATAGGCAACAGAATTGATTTGTTTACAAATAGGAAAAGATCCGAGCCTACGATAATCTAATTTATCACAAGGACGAGTAGTCTTACAAATAACCATATCTTATCGCCCATATTATATTGTGGTTGCTCCTTGCGATAGGCATCTATATTGGTCTTTTGTCGTTCTTGAGCTTCCTTTAATTGTATCTTCATTGTTGTATGTAGCTTTGACAAGCGATTTGCTAAATCTTCTGCCACAAGATTATCAACTTTTAAAAAGTCAAAAGTATCAAGACGTGGGTGATGACCATAATTGGCAAAGAAAGGTATTTGTTAAATGGAAGAATGTACCAAATTATTATATGCAAACTCTGCCAATGGTAAAAGAATTGTCCAATCATCTTGATGATAGTTGATGATACATCTCAAATACTGTTCCAAAACTTGATTTACTTGTTCTATTTGTCGATTAATTTGAGGATGAAAAGCTAAAATAAGCTTTATATCTACCTTTAGAATCTTGAATAAGATTCTCTAAAATCTTGATATAAATTGAGTTCCTTTATTTGATATAATATCCTTGATAATCCATGATAGCGATAGATATTATTAATGAAAAGCTTAGTTGTTTCTTCACCTGTGATAGATTTTATAGATGGTACAAAATGTGCCATCTTGGTAAAATGATCTACTATCACGAATATAGAGTCATAAAAATCTGAGATTGAAAGATCCGTGATGAAATCCATAGAAACAAACGACCATGGTTGTTTTAGAATAAGTAATGGCTGAAGAAGTCTGTAAGGTCGATGACGAGGAGTTTTTGATCTTAAGCAAACATCAAAAGATTGTACAAAATCTTTTTACTGCCTTCCACGTTTGTGGCCACTAAAAATCCCTGGATATTAGTTCCAAAGTTTTATTGTACCCAAAGTGTCCTGCTGCTGAAAAGCCATGATGAGCTTGAAGAACACGTAATCGGGCTTCACCTTCTAGAACATATAGGCATCCTTCAAAATATAATAGATTATTCTTGAATTCAAACTTGGAAGTATCATGGGACTTAGAAGAAGTATCTTTGATATCCAAAAGAAGAAGATCAGAGGACATGCTTCATTGAATTTGCTTCACAAATATTAAATCAATAGTCAATGTTGATTTTATAGCTCAAAGATGAAAATGCTTGGGCTTCAAGAGAATTGATCTTTGTTAATCAAAAGATGCATCTCTTTCTTTTGGTGCAAGATAAGAACGTTTAGAAAGAACATCCACTAGACCTTGTTGACTTTCGGGTCGATAAGTGAGCTTGAATTTGAATCTAGATAAAGACATGCTCTAACGGGCTTAACAACGATTGAAGACATGTGCTAATATGAAGTACTCAAGGTTCTTATGGTTTGTATACACAATAACTGGACTCGAGGTGCCTTCTGGATAATGATGCCATTCTTGAAATGAATCCATGATTGTAAGGAGCTCTTTGTCATGGATCTCATAATTAATCTCAACTACTAAAAATTCCTTTAAATGGAAAGCTATTGGGTGGAATTTATCATCTGTTCTCATTTGTGACAACACGATACTTATAGCAAAATGTGACATATTTGTTTCCATAAAAAATGCCTTTGAAAAGTCAATATAATATAAGATTGGTGCAAAAATAAATCCCTTCTTTAAAGCATCAAATGATGCTTTTACTTCTTTATTCTACTCAAATTTGTCTTTACGAATCAAACGTATAAGTAGAGCTGTAACTTGAAAAAAATTCTTGATGAAGATTCGATAGTAATTAGCAAAGCTCAAAAAGCATTGCACATCTCATATTATTCTTAGAATCTTCTAATCTATGATAGTTTGAACCTTCATGAGATCCATCATAAGGCCTTTGTTGAAAATGATGTACTCTAAAAAGTCAACTTGAATAGTGTGGAATACACACTTTTTCAACTTGGCATATAATCTTGTATCTTTAAATTTCTGTAACACACAACGAACAAGAAGCTCATGTTCTTTTGTGTTCTTAGAGTAGATTAGAATATCGTATAGATAGCAAACAACAAAATCATCTAAAAACTCACAAAAAACATCATTCATAAGATGTTAAAAAGTGGCCGATGCATTTGTGAGTCCAAAAGGCATGACATTATATTCAAAATGTCTATACCTAGTTCAAAAAGTAGTCTTTCATTCATCTCCTTCTTTGATACGAACAAAGTTGTATGTTCTTCGTAGATCTATTTTGGTATAGATCTTTGCTTGATTGAGTTGGTCAAGAAATCCTGAAATCAAAGACAAAAGATACCTATTTTTGATGGTAATCTTGTTGAATCCTCGATAATCCACACACATTTGTAAAGATCCGTCTTTCTTCTTCACAAATAAGATAGGAGCCCCGGCTGGAGATTTAGAATGGCGTATGAAGTTTTTTGCCAAATTTTCATCAATGTACTCCTTTAATGCAGCTAACTCATTCTACGATAAGCTATAGATTCGTCCAAATGGTAGTTGAGCTCCTTCTTGTAGATCAATTGAACAATCATAAGGTTGATGCTTGAGAAGAATATTTGTATTTTTCTTTTAAAAAACGTCTTGAAATTCTTGATATTGCTTAGGAATACCACTCGACATTGTTTCACCATTAGAAATGGGTGTAGCATATGTATCAAAAGATGATCCTTCTTTTGCAACATGCATGAAAGCTTTTGCACTTATTAATAAAGGTTTGGATGTATTGGACTTATGTACTTCTACTTTGCTGACGCGATCTTGGATTATACTATCAGAAAAGTTAAGGTTATGAGAAATCCAATATATCTGAGGAATATATTTTTCTAGCCATGATAATCCTAAAATAACCAGATTAGAGGGAGATTTTATTACATTAAATACTACTTTGTTGTTATGATCTTTAATTGCTATATCTAAAGGAATAGTTTTATGGATAACATTTCAGAAGATAACGAACGACCATCTATGACTTCTATATGTACGGATTTAACTTTCTCCATTAAAGGTATTTTTTGATTTTTTGTAAAATCTTCATCTATAAAACATCCTGAGGCTCTTGAATCTAACAAGGCAAAGACTTTGTGATTATTAGGTCCTAAATATACTTCTATTATAAAACAAGGTGAGGGGTCTAAAGAGAGGATAGGACCATTACTAGGTGTTGCACATGATTCAAACCGAACGGTCCCTATTGTAGTTGGAGAAACTCATTTTTCAACACATTATCTTCTTTGGTAATTGTGCTCCTCATTTTGTAATTGTGTTGCTTCTTTGGACAATATTGAGCAGTGTGCTTAGCTTCTTTATAATATAAACATAATCTCTCTTAGTGACATCGAGTCTTTTGTTGCTTTGTGAGAGGTTTAAAATGTATCATATCAATTTGTATTGGTCCTAGCTTTGACAAATATGTTTTAGAAAAATTGGAAGTTGTTGCCATTACTTGACTTATTCCTCTCCAATTAAATCTTTGTTCTTGACGCCTTTCATATAAACGATTGTCGCATGTAATAACTTGAATAATAAATTGTTCTAAAGATTCTACTTTTGGCATTGTTAATAATAAATCTTTGACGCTATCCTTCAATCCATATTGAAATTGGTTGATAAGTGCTTTATCGTTCCAGTCCATGTTGCAAGTTAGATTTTGGAATTCAATAGCATATGTAGTGGTTGATCGTGATCCTTGCTGTAAGGATAGAAGCTTAGTTTTTGCTACTCATTCTTGATCACTTTCTCTCAAATGTGACCATAAACACTTCTAGAAATGAATTCAAATCGTAAAAAAGTTGTGAATTTTTTTCTATTAAAGGTGCAAACCAAGAGAGAGCACTTCCTGATAGTAGTGCACCTACAAATCTGACTTGGGTAAATCCACCAAGATATTGGAAAAGGTGCAATCTTAGATAGAGCTTGACTTGTTGTAAAAATCTTCGAAATTTTGATCTTGTTCCATCAAACTTCTCAGGCATACTAATCCTTGTCTCTATTATACTTATAGAAACAAAACTCTTTGGATTTGGTTGTGACGTTGATCTACTTGCTTCTTTCAACTACACAACTTCTTGTCGCACACTCTGAACTTCTTCCATAGGTGTAGGTATAGTGCTTCCATGATTCATGTTGGAAATATGTGAGATTTCTACTCTTAGAGTATTGATAAGCTCATGAAGATCTATTATAGTTACAAATCTATTCTTACTTCTATTGAGAGTAGCATCCATAATCTTTCCTTCTATAGACAACTCAAGCAAATTCAAAAGTTAAATTAGAGGAGGATAATCCGCAACCTCTAAAAACAAATCCCACAAAGAATGGTAATCCACTCTCTTTAAGGAAAAGATCAGTATTAAAAAATAAGTTTTTTTGTTTAAAGGTGGATAGTCTACAACCTTCAAAATATAATAATAGAAGTAGAATAATCCATTCACTTTAAGAACAAGATAGAAAAAATATGTTAGGACTCTTGTCAAACTATCAAGGACATGAATCTCGAAGAAAGGGAATCCTCAATACACTCTTCTATTACTGAAGAGAACTAGAAAGTCACTCAAAAGGTGATGTAATATTAACTAAAATAGCTATTGCCAAAAACAAGAAGACTAGAAAGTCTTGAAACAAGACTAAGATTAGAAAGGCATTGACCAGAGTGAAGAATGCTTCACTCTTGCCTCCATATATACTATCTAACTAAGAGCCATATGGCAATGTCATATAGGACCTCCAACATATGTTGACTTTGTTAGCCACATGTCTTATCTTACAAGGCAAGTTATCTATGTATATGCCATGTAGTTGGCTTGTTCTACAAGCTACTACACGGAGGTAACTTGTTCCACAAGCTACCAATATATGATTAGCTTTTTGGCCAATTTTCTAACCTATGAATACATCTAAAGTCAAAATTGTGTCTATGAAGCTTCTAGGATACTTCTCTAAAAGACTTTATGAAATTATTCTATTTTATCTACTTCTATTTAATCATATAAGTAACTATTGAGATAAATATATATGTTCATGACAGAGATTTAAAATGTATCGTATCAATTTGGATTGGTTTTGTCTTTAATAAATACGTTTATGAAAACTTAGGAGCTGTTGCCATTATTTGATTTTTTTCTTTCCATCCATATCTTTGTTCTTGACGATTTTTAAATAATCGATTGTCACATGTAATGGCTTTAGCAATAAATTGTTCCAAAGATTTTGTCTTTGGCATTGTCAATAACAAGTCTTCGACATTATCCTTCAATCATATTGATTTTGATTGATAAGGGCTTTATCATTCTAATCTGTATCATAAGTGAGGTTTTGGAATTTAGTAGTATATATGGTGGTTGAGTGTGATTCTTGCCATAAAGATAAGAGCTTGATCTTTATTACTTTTTTCAAATTATTTTCTTTGAATATGGTTGTAAATAATTTTAGAAATGAATTCAAATCATGAAGGACTTGCAAATCTTTTTTCATTAAAGAAACAAACCAAGAGAGATCACTTCTTGATAGAAGTACACCTATGAATGTGAGTTGAGTAATTCTATTGAAATATTGGAAAGGATGGAATCTTAAATAGAACTTAGCTTGTTGTAAAAATCTTCAAAATTTTGATCTTGTTCCATCAAACTTCTCAAACATAATAATTCTTGTCCCCATCATACTTGTAGAAGCAAAACTCCTTGGATTTGGTTGTGAAGTTAATCTACTTGCTTCCTTCAACTGTGACAAGAAGTTGTGTAATTGAAAGAAACAAGTAGAACCACTTTACAACCAAATCCAAGGAATTTTGCTTCTATAAATATGACAAGGATAAGGATTAGTATGTCTGAAAAGTTTGATGGAACAAGATCAAAATTTTATGGATTTGTGCAATAAGTCAAGTTCTATCTAAGGTTGCATCTTTTTCAATATATTGATGGATTTATTTAAGTTGGATTCATAGGGATATTTTTATGACGAAGTACTCTCTTTTGATTTGCATCTTTAATGAAAAAGGATTTGCAACTATTTTATGATTTGAATTCATTCTTAGAAGTATTTATGACAACATTTGGAAAAAGTGATTGAGAAAGAGTAATAGAGACCAAATTCTTATTTTTACAGCAAGAATCATAATTAGCCATCATATATGCTACTAAATTTTAAAATCTTGCTTGCGACGTGGATTAGAATGACAAAGATCCTTATCAATTAATTTCAATATTGATTGAAGGATAATGTCAAAGATTTATTATTGATATTGCCAAAAGCAAAATCTTTGGAATAATTTATTGCTTAAATCATTGCATAGAAGAATCAATTATTTGAAAGACATCAAGAAAAAAGATATGACTAGAGAGGAATAAATCAAATAATGATGGCAACTCCAAAGTTTTCATAAACACATTCATCAAGACTACAATTGATACAAATTGATATAATATGTTTTAAACTCCTCATGGAGTAGAAAAAGACTTGACAATATCAAGAGAGCTTATGCTTATATTGTAGAGAAGCTAAATACACTCCAAAGAGATAATGCAACCACAAAATGAGAAGCATGGTTGCCAAAGAAGATGAGGTATTAAAAAACGAGTTTCTTCAACTACAATAGGGATCATGTTGTTGAAATCTTACATAACTCTTAGTAAAGATTCTATTCTCTCTTTAGATCCCCCATCTTATTTTACAATAGAAGTTTATTTAGGACCAAAAAATCACAAAGTCTTAGCTTTGTTAGATTTAGGAGCCTCAATTTATTTCATAGACAAAGATTTTGTCAAAAAATAAGAAATATTGTTAATTAAAAAAACTAAATCCGTACATGTAGAAGTCATAGATGGTCATTTGCTATATTTTAGAGATATTATTTATAAGAGTGTTCTTTTAGATGTAGCAATTAAAGATTATAATAGCATAGTAATATTTAATATCATAAGATCTCCATTCAATCTAATTAATTTAGGATTACCTTGATTAAAAAGAATATAATCTTCATATAGATTGGATTTCTTGTAATCTTAATTTTTTTCATAGTTTAAACTAAATTTTTTTTAGTCAAATAGAAATACATAAGTCTAGTATATCCAAATCTTTATTGATAGGTGCAAGAGCTTTTATGCATGTTGCGAAAAAAAGATTATCTTTTGCTTTATATGCCATGCTTATTTTTGATGGTGAGAAGACATCAAGTAGTATTCCTAATCAATATTAAGATTTTTAAGACGTTTTTGAAAAAAAAATATATATATATTCTTCAAAAGGATTGTCTTTATGATTGTTCAATTGAACTTCATGAAAGAATTCAACCACCATTTGGACTAATCTATAGCCTATCACAAAATAAGTTGGCTATATACAATGAATACATTGATGAGAACTTGGCTAAGAATTTCATACATCATTCTAAATGTCTAATCAAAGCTCCTATCTTATTTGTGAAGAAAAAAGATGGATTTCTATGGATGTGTGTGGACTATCCATGACTCAACAAGATCACAATAAAAAATAGGTATCCTCCATCTTTAATTTCAAGACTTCTTGATCAACTCAATCAAATAAAGATCTATACAAAAATAAATCTATGAGGAGCATATAATTTGGTATGCATTAAAGAAAGAGATGAATAAAAAAACTATATTTCAAACTAAGTATGGATATTTTGAATATAATGTCATACCTATTGGATTCACAAATACACTAGCTACTTTTTAACATCTAATGAATGATGTCTTTTGTGAATTTTTTGATGATTTTTTTGTTTGTAATTTGAACATCTTAATCTATTCTAAAAATATAAAAGAGTATGAAGTTTATATTTGTCATGTATTATAAAAACTTAGAGATGCAAGATTATATGCCAAGTTAGAAAAGTCTATATTCCACACTATTCAAGTTGACTTCTTAAGATACATTATTTTCAAAAATGAGCTAATGATGGATCCAAAGAAAGTCGAAACTATCTTGGATTGGAAGATTTCAAAAATAGTAAGAGACATGCTATGCTTTTTGGGCTTTGCCAATTACTATCAAATCTTCATTAAGAATTTTTCTCAAGTTGTTGCTTCACACATATGTTTGATTTATAGAGACAAAGTTGAGTGGAGTAAAGAAGCCAAAGCATTATTTGATGCTTTAAAAAAAGAGTTTATTTTTATACCAATCTTATATTGTATTGACTTCTTCAAGTTATTTTTCATAAAAACAAATGTATTTGACTTTGTCTTAAATATAGTATTATGATAAATAGGAACAAATGATAAACTCCATTTAGTAGTTTTTTATTTTAATTTTTTTTAGCAACTAAGATTAACTATGGCATCTACGATAAAGAGCTCCTTATAATTATAGATTCATTTCAAAATAACATCATTATTTAGAAGGTGCCTTAAATCTAGTCATCATATATTCAAATCACAAGAACCTCAAGTATTTCATGTCCACATGTATTTTGGATCTTTGCTAAGCTCATTAGAGCATGTCTTTATGAAGATTTGATTTTAAGATCACTTATCAACTTAAAAAACAATAAGATTTGTCAGACGTCCTTTCTAGACATTCTTATCTTGTATCAAAAGAAGGAGATGTATTTTTTTTATCAACAAAGAATAATTCTCTTGAAGTTGGAGTATTTTCTCCTTTGAGCAATAAAATCAATATTGTCTATTTATTTAACTTTTATTAAGTAAATTCAATCAAGTATGTCCTTTGATCCTCTTATTGATGATATCAAAAATAATTCTTTTAAGTTTTATAATACTTTCAAGTTTAGATTCAAGAACAACCTATTTTATTTTGAAGGACGATTATACATTCTAGAAGGTGGGACACGATTGCATATTCTTCAAATTCATCATGACTTTGTAGTAGTTTAACATTTTGGATATATCAAGACTTTGGAACTAATATTGAGAGATTTTTGGGGGCCTCAAATTTGAAAGGTAGTCAAAGACTTCGTACAATCATGTGATACTTGTTCAAGATTTAAAACTCCTTGCCATCAATTTTATGAGATTTTTTAGCCATTAACTATTTTAGAACAACCATGGTCTTCCATTTCTATGGATTTTATGACAAATCTTATAGTCTTGAATTCATATGATTCTATATTTGTGGTAGTAGATCATTTTATAAAGATGATTTATTTTTTACTATGTACAAAATATATTACAAGTGAAGAAATGACTAAATTTTTTCTTAACAATATCTATCGCTATCATAGATTGTTTAAAGATATTATATTGGATAGGGGGACTTAATTTATATCAAGATTTTGGAAAATCCTTTTCAAGATTTTAAAGGTGGATATGAAGCTTTCATTGGCTTTTTATCTTTAAATTGATGGGCAAATGAAACAAGTGAATAAAGTTTTGAAGCAGTACTTAAGATGTACCATTAACTATCAACAAGATGATTGGACAATTCTTTTACTATTGGCAAAGTTTACATACAATAGTTTGATATATTCATCCATTTAAAAAATACCTTTCTTTGCCAATTATGGTTATTATCCACAACTTGATACTTTTGACTTTTCAAAAGTTAATAATCCTATGGCAAAAGATTTAAAAAATTGTTTGTCAAAGTTACATGCAATAATGAAGGCATAATTAAAAAAAGCTCAAAAATGATAAAAGATTAATGTAGATGCTTATTACAAGGAACAACCACAATTCAACATAAGTGATAAGATATGGTTACTTTGTCACAATATCAAGATTGCTTGTTATTGTGATAGATTAGACTATTATAGGCTTAGACCTTTTTCTATAAGTAAATAAGTCAATTCTATTGTTTATCGATTATATCTATCGAAGTCTATAAAGATCCACCTTATATTTTATATATTTATTTTTGAGCCATCTAAGATAATGAATATCTTGGAAAAAAAACAAATATCACTTTTTTATATAGAAATAGATAGTAATCAAGAGTTCAAGGTAGAAGAAGTCTTAAATTCAAGATAGTATCAAAATAGGTTAGAATATCTTGTTCATTGGTGGCGATATGATATTACTGAATGCACATGTGAACTAACAAAAAATCTTACAAATGAAGTAAAGAGAATTGAAGCTTTTCATTAACGACATCCATCAAAACTAAGATGAAGAATTACAAATCTTTGCTATAAAAGAAATAAGATCAAAGGAAGATAATACTTTACTTTCTATCCTTCTTTGTAGCTTTTATATATTTATAATGCTAAACAGATAGAGAACCAACAATCAACAGATTCAACTCAAGAACTTTCATTTGCTGATTTATCAAAGAAGACATTATAATTGTCACAACCTTCAAGATGACGTAATTGAGATGAAGATCTTGAAGAATGACATGTCCTTTCTCAAACAGATAGCAAGATACAACATGTTTGATATTACGTCCTTGGAAAAGACTTTCAATGTTTGATGATTTTATTAGAGATAAGAACAAATCATGATGGTATTTCAAATGTTTCATTTGAAGGAAGTTATGAAGGTCTCAATAATAATCAAATAACATGGTGTCATGATGTAATATGACTAATAGGTAAAAGAATGTAGAAATTATTATAATGTAAGAGATCTTAGTTCAAAGTATTAGAGCAAATTATCTTAAAAATATAGTTAATAGTCAAAAGGTAGTAAAATTAAAAGGTACTAATGCTGCCTTTTAAAAAGGTGACTTCTACTTACTTTGTAGGACCATAAATAAGGCAAAACAAAGTAGATTGGAAAAATAAATGATATAAGCATCTTAAAAATGAAATTAAGAGTAAATTCTAGCAAAATTTATTTAGAAAAACTAGATATTGATACCTGGAGAGGGCTGGTTATGAACCAACATCAAAATCAGACCCTGAGGCACAAAATTGAGTCTCGACAACACCTCCAGAGTTCTTTTGCAAATCAAAGAGTGGAATTTGATAGCAGATTGAATAAGGTTTCTATAAGCATTGGTCTTGGTTGATTTGGAGTTGTTATGACTTTGTAAGAGCTTTACAAAGTTAAGATTGTTTTTGAATGACTTGGATTTTGTGAAATAAAATAGGATTGATGTTTCTAGTGATTTCAAGAGTTTTGTAATAGATCTATGCTTGAAATTTTGTAGGTTAATGGTCATAGTTGTGTTTAATATGTTTTGTGAATCTAAGCTTGATTTAATAGTTGAATTGAGGATTATTGAGGTTTAAGTGAGTCAAGGTCTAAAAAAATAGAATTTTAGGTCTAGTGAGGGTTTTTAAGATTTCTTGCAATCTACTAGTTGGATTGGAGTTAAATTTATGTAAAAGGATATTAGACTTGTTTTTTTATATATATGAGAATTTTAAAATCAATCAAACGATGTAAAAGAGAGATATTGGCTCTGGGAAATTGGTATCAAGGTTGGAGAAAGAGGCCAGCCAATACCCAAGCACGTTTTTGAGGTTATCGTCTATTTGGTAATTTCGATCATTTTCAAAAAATTTGTGCTTATTTTCAACTTAATTTTTAAAAAGTGTGAAAAATTTGAGTTAAGATCAATGGTTCATTCATTAATTATTGAGGTTTAATTCTATTATAGAAATTACTAGGATTTTGTTAGGATTTGATTTAGGATTTGGATTTGGTTAGGATTTGGTTAAGATTTGATTTAGAATTAGGATTTGGTTAGGATTTGAGTTAGGATTTGAGTTAGGATTTAGGATTAGGATTAGGATTTGATTAGGATTTGATTTAAGATTAAGGTTTGATTAAAATTTGGTTAGGATTTGATTTAAGATTAAGATTTGGTTTAGGATTTAGGATTTGATTAGTGTTTGATTTAGGATTAAAGTTTACTTAGGATTTGATTTAAGATTAGGATTTGGTTAGGATTTGGTTTAAGATTTAAGATTAGGATTAGGATTTGGTTAGGATTTGATTTAGGGTTAAAGTTTGATTAGGGTTTGGTTAGGATTTGATTTAGGATTAGGATTTGGTTTAGGGTTTAGGATTTGATTAGGATTTGATTTAGGATTAGGATTTGGTTTAGGGTTTAGGATTTGATTAGGATTTGATTTAGGATTAAGGTTTGATTAGGATTTGATTTAAGATTAGGATTTGGTTAGGATTTGGTTTAAGGTTTAGCATTAGGATTAGGGTTTGATTTAGGATTAAGGTTTGATTAGGATTTGATTTAGAATTAGGATTTGATTAGGATTTGGTTTAGGATTTGAATTATGGTTAGAATTTAGGATTTGGTTAAGATTTGATTTAGGATTTGGTTAAGATTTGATTTAGGATTAAGGTTTGATTAGGATTTGATCAGGATTTGATTTAGGATTTAGGATTTTATTTGAGATTGTTTAGGATTTAAGATTTGGTTAGTTTTTGGCTTAAAGTTTGAATGAAGTAAAATTTTAACTAGGATTAAATTAAGATTGAATTGAGATATATTTGAAATATGTTTGTAATTATTCTAATATTTCTTTAAGATTTTCTATTGTTTCTTTAGAATTCCTTTGAAGTTTCTCTGAATTTGATTAAAGCTTGTTTAGCATTGTTAGTGTTCTATTAGAATTAGGATTTTATTGTTGCAATTTCCATTCTACCTTCTACAGCCAAGTGTCCGAAGCATTTTCAAGCAAGTCTTCACGTATTACAAAAACAATGGTCTTTTTGCTCTAGTATTGAATACTATCAATGGTTCAAAGGACCTATCAACCATCTTTGAAGAAAACAAAGATTAGAATATTTAGCAAATATAATTTGTCACATCTTTGATTTCTTCAATATATGAAGATTGCTCCTTGTGGAATTCATTTCTAAAAGGAGACATAATGTCATGGATATGCATACATGTTCTAGTAAACACCTATATGATTAAGTAGAAGTATATAAAAATATAATAATTTCATAATACCTTCTAAAGAAGCTTCTTATAAGCTTCATAGACATTATTTAGACTTAATATATACTTGTAGTTGATTGGTAGACTAGAAACTTAGTCAATAAGTTAACCACGTCTTTGTAGCTTGTGGAACAAGCTAACTATGTGGATTACATATAGAAAACTTGCCTTGCAAGTTAAGATATGTGTCTTACAAAGTAAACACATTTTAGAGGTCCTATAAGACATTGCCACATAGTTCCTAATTAAGAGTATATATGGAGGCAAGAGTGAAGCCTTCTTCACTCTTGTTAATTCCTTTCTAATTCTTAGTCTTATTTTAAGACTTTCTAGTCTCTTTATTTTTGGCAATAGCCATTCTAGTTCAATAATATATCATTTTTGAGTGACTTTCTAGTTCTTTTCAGTATCACAAGAGTATATTAAAGATTTCTTTTTTTGAGATTCATCTCGTTGACATACTAATGCAAGAAGATTATCTTGATATTTAATGATTATTGATGTCTTTATAACTTCTTTCAAAAAAAATATTTGGAATAATTTTAAGACTAGTTTCTACTTCCAATTATATCATAAAATATTAAAAATCTCTTATAAAGTTATAATACTAAACACATTGTATTTCACCATCTATCTAAAAAAAAGATATATTGTTCTTAAGAGTCTTCATGTCTATTATGTTGTCTTGAAGGCTATAATAATTTCCATATTTTGACTAATAACTTGGAAAATAATAGCTCTTGAATTGAATTTGCTAGTTATTAATTCTTCATCTTTTTAGCACCATGAATACAAAAAATCTACAAATAAGTATAAAAAATAGAA
The DNA here is from genome assembly GCF_059467195.1 of Physcomitrium patens. Lineage (NCBI taxonomy): Eukaryota > Viridiplantae > Streptophyta > Bryopsida > Funariales > Funariaceae > Physcomitrium > Physcomitrium patens. Next base: position 4,621,889 of record NC_143426.1, read on the forward strand.
TATAATATTTATTAAATCTTATTTTATTTATAGCAAGAAAGTACTTAATTATTTATTTTGATTTTAATAGATGTCATTAATGAAAAGCATTAATTTTTTTTTATGTATTAAAAAAAATTCTTTGCTAGCTTCTACATGCATTCATTAATATCACATCATGTCAATGTTTAAGATCTTTTAACCTATTTTAGTTTTGTTTTGAGTCTTAGACTTCTTAAACCTCAAATTCTTAATTATTGTTCATTTTTATAAAAAAAATAGCATTTTTCTTCTTCATAATACATCCATTATTTTATTTGGTTCAAAATGGATACATAGAATATAAAGTAGATCTTCATAGACTTAGATAGGTATAATTAATAAGTAATTAGATTTATTAGTTTATAAATAGGAAATGATTAAAATCTATAATAATCCAACTTGTCATAAGAGCAATTAGTCTTGATATTATAACAAAATAATCATACTTTCTTGTCAACATGGAATTAAAGTTATTCCTTATAATAGGCATCTTTCTTGATCTTTTGTCATTCTTGAGATTCTTTTAATTGTGCTTTCATTGTTATAGGTAGCTTTAATAAAAAAATTGCCAAATCTCCCATAATATGATTATTAACTTTTAAGAAGTCAAAAATATTAAGTTTTAGATGATAGCCATAATTAAAAAAAATAAATTTATTGAATAGGAGAGTGTATTATGTTATTATATGCAAACTTTGTTAATAATAAAAAAATATATTTATCTTGATGGTAATTGATAGTACATCTCAAATATTGTTTCAAAACTAAATTCATGCTTTATATTTTGGAACATATAAGCGTTCTTTAAAATAAAGTATACTATTCATGAATTCAAACTTAGAAATATTATGAGATTTATATAGATTATTCTTAATATCAAGAGTACAAGAATGTCAGGACATACTTGATTAACCTTGATTAAAGAAGCTTGAATTAATAATCAATGTTTATTTCATTGCTTGAAGATGAAATTCCTTTGGCTTCAAAAAAATTCTTTGTCATTGATAAAAAAAAATATATTTCTTTCTTTTGGTCTAAAATAAAAACATCTAAAAAAGGCGTTTAACAAAGCTTGTTATTTTCTTGATTGATGAGTATTATTGAATTGAAATCTTCATAAAGACATACTCCAACAAATTTGGAAAAAATTTAAAACACATATTGATATGAAATATTTGAAGTTCTTGTGATATGTATAAAAGATCATCAAACTTGAAGTGCCATTTAGATAATGGCATCATTCTTTCATCATATGACAATCATTTCAAATCCATCATATGACTATCATTTTAAATAATTTTTTCTAAGAAATCAACTTCAATTGTGTAAATTATACATTTCTTTATGTTAATGTATAGTCTTCCTTCTTTAAATTTTTGTAACACTTAATAAACATGAAATTCATGCTTTTATGTATTCTTAGAGTAAATAAAAATTATATCTAAATAATATATAAAAAATTCATCTAAAAATTCTTAATAAACATCATTCATAAGATGTTAAAAAGAAATTGATACATATGTGAGTCAAAAAAGCATGATGGTATATTTAAAATATCTATACCTGATTATAAATAAAAATTTATATTTATTCTCTTTTTTAATATATATTAGATTTTTTTTACTCATTATAGATCTATTTTTATATGGATCTTTTCTTAATTCAATTATTCAAAAAGTCTTGATATCAAAGATAGAAGAAATCTATTTTTAATAATGATCATTTAGAGTCATTGACAATTCATATATATATTGGCATTGATTTGTCATTTTTTTTTTCAAATAAGATAGGAGCTCGTGTTAAAGATTTTGAATGGTATATAAAGTTTTTAGTAAGATTCTTGTTAATATATTCCTTGGATTCAGTCAACTCGTTTTGCAATAAGCTATAAATTGATCCAAATGGTAGTTGAATTCTTACTTGATAATCAATTGAGTAATTATAAAAACAATGCTATAAAAGAATATTTATATTCTTCTTCTAAAAAATGTCTTGATAATCTTGGTATTGGCTTAAAATGATACTTGAAGTTTTTTATTGTAAAAAATAGATTTGGCATAAATAAAAAATATGAATCTTTTTTTATAAGACAAATGAAAGTTTTTGTACCTATCAATAAGAATTTGGTTCTATTGGACTTATGATTTTTACTTAGATAATAAAAATATGGATTATATTGTAGAAAAAATTAAGGTTATAAATTTTTTAGTTTATTCAAAGAATATATATTTTTAGCCATAATTAATCTAAAATAATTAGATTGAAAGGAGATTTAATAAAGTTAAATATTACTAAGCTATTATATCTATTAATTGCTATACTTTTAAAAATATACCACCTATAATTTTTACATATATAAGATTTTTTTTCTAAATTAAAAATATTTTATATTTTTCAACAAGGCCTTTGTTTATAAAAACAAGTTAAGACTCCTAAATCTAATAAGACAAACACTTTATAATATTTTGATCCTAAAAAAATATCTATTATAAATCAAGGTGTTGGATGTGAAGAGAGAATATGATCTTTATTGGTAGTTGTATAAGATTCTAGTAGCATAATTTCTATTGTAATTGGACAAACTTGTTTTTACAATACATTGTCTTATTTAGCAACCATGTTCTTTATTTTGTGATTGTGTTACTTCTTTGGATATATTGAGCAATGTATATAAGTTCTCTATAATATAAGCATAATTCTTCTTCACAACTTCAAGTCTAAATTAGCTTAATGAAATATTTAAAATATATTGTATTAATTTGTCTAAATTTTGGCGTTGATGAATAAATTTCTAAAAATTTAGAAATTATTATCAGGACATGACTTATTCTTCTTCATCCAAATCTTTATTCTTAGCATATTTCAAAAAGTTTATTATTACAAGCAATGGCTTAAACAAAAAATTGTTATAATAACTTTGCTTTTTGCATTATTATTAATAAGTCTTTGATATTATCTTTCAATCCATATCAAAATTTATTGATAAAGATTTTGTCATTCTAATCCATGTTGCAAGAAAGATTTTGGAATTCAATAATATATATAGTAACTAAACATGATTGTTACTATAAAAATAGAAGTTTTATATCTCCTTTTTTTTAATCACTTTCTTCAAATGCCACCATATATACTTTTAAGAATAAATTTAAATTATAAAATATTTGTAATTTTTTTTCTATCAAAGTTGCAAATCAAGAGAAAACACTTTCAAATAGAAATGTATCTATGAATCCAACTTGAGTAAATCCATGAAGATATTGGAGAAGATTTAATTTTAGATAGAGCTTAACTTATTGTATAAATCTTTGACATTTTGATCTTATTCCATTAAACTTCTTTGACATATTAAACCTTATTTCTCTCACACTTGTAGTAGTAAGGTTTTTTAAATTTAATTTTGAGATTGATATAAGTGCATAATTTTTTGATGTAGATATTGAAATTAATTGTTGATTTTTTCAACAAGCATAGGAATAGTACTTTTATGATTAATATTGATAATATGTAAGATTTATACTCTAAAAGTGTTGATAAATTCCTAAAGATTTGTCATTTTTACAAATCTATTCTCACTTTAGCCTACTTTAGTAAACATAATTTTCTCTTCAATCTTTATAACTAACAACTTCAACAAATCTTCAAGTCAAATTAAATGAAGGTAATTTACAATCTTTCATATCAAAAAATAATTTCCACAAAGAAAGATAGTCTACTTTTTTGAAAGAAAAAATCAATATTATAAAATAAAAAAATAATTTAAAGATGGATGCTTCAAAATTGTTAAAATATAATAAAAAAAAGTGATATAATCTATTCACTTGTAAAACAAAACAAGAACAATGAATTAGCATTCTTATTAAATTATCAAGGATATGAATTACAACAATAAAAAAAAAATCAATACATTCTTATGTCACTAGAAAAGAATAGATAATTACTCAAAGATGATATAATATTAAAATAGAATAGTTATTATTGAAGATTAGAAAACCAAAGACTCTTGAAACAAGTATAATGATAAGAAGGGCGTTAATAAGAATAAAGAAGGCTTTTCTCTTGCTTCTATTTATACTATCTAACTAGAAGCTATGTGGTGACATTCTATAAAAATTCCAATACATGTCTATCTTACAAGATAAGTTTCCTACTTAGGCACCAAGTAGCTAACATGTACCACAAGTCACCAACATGTGCAAAATGTGGCCAACTTGTTGGCTAATATTTTAATCTATCAATCACCTATACGTATGTATAAAGTCAAATCAATGCTAATAAAGCTTCTAAGAAGTTTTTATATAAGATATTATTGAATCTACTTCTACTTCTATCTAACTCCTTTAATCTAGGTAAATTTATATGTTTATGCCATGAGGTCTTTATCTTCTTGTATCTTGCAAGTAATAAACTTCTTGCTTGTGTAAAGAATGTTGGACGAATTCTTCTTCTTACAAATGTTACAAAGAGTCTTTTATGATTTTATTGGTTCTTTTTAAAAATAATATGATAAATTTTGCTTTATCAATATTAATTGCAATCAATCTAAAAGCCTTCTTTTCATGACATTTGTACTTTTGTTTTTTATACTTATTAACATATATGTTTTGAGGATTTTACTTTCATCTATAATATCCCAAAGATCAAATGAAGCAATCAAAAGTTTAATTTTCTTCTTCCAATTGTAGAAATTGTTACTTCTAAACATCTCAATTACTTTCAAGTCTTTATCTTTACTTGAAGCCATTTTTAAAGAAGAGATGTATTAAAAAGAAACAAAATGAATTTTAAAGTTTTCAAAATGGGCAAGAAGGTATTACTATCACAAAATCTTAGAATTCCCACTTAATAAATATATATATAGTGATTTATATCTTAAATTACTTTCAACTTTTCTTTAAGTTTTTTCACAAGTCTTGTAAATAATATAAACCTTATAAATTAGATGTGTTACTCTTAAATTATATTTATTCTTATAAATTAAGTACCTCAAGCTTCTTTCATATCTTAAACTTTAAAGCTAATCTACCAAAGTTCTAACTTAATAAGAAAATATAACATTAGTATTCTAAAACATTTCTTCAAAGTATAAAATAAACACCAAAATTAAAATATACTCAACAATAACAAACTAAAAAATTAGATTTAAGTATAGATCTAAATTTGAAAGTTAAAAGATCCAAAATGTAAAGATATATATCAAAATGATCTATCTCTCAAGCCAACTAAGTCTTCAAAAAACTTCAAAAATCACAAACAAATGCATATGGGACCTTAACCTATTAAAGAAAACAAAGTAAGAGAAATTATCTAAAAAATAGATAGATTTCATATACAATTATCTTCATCCTAATTTACTACATTCAATCAAACACTAAATTATTCTTCATTTGGATACCACCCACAATTCTAACTACTACATTAATAACTTGTACTAAGCTTTTATTGCCTTTTGACCATCAGCATGTCATTAAAATTAAACTCTAAATAGTGATAATTAAATCAAAGTTTATTGATTTTCAACAAGTGCTTATATTTTAATAAGCAATGAATTCTTAAAGGTCTCTAGAATAACGATGTAAGAGATGGAAGACTAAGAGTTGATATCATTTTTTAAAAAATTCAAAATCATTTACAAACAATTAGACAGGATCAAGGATTGATTAAAATGGTTTGGTGCAAAGGGCCTATTTCATTTATTATTCAACCATTACCATGTACGAGCTGGGTACATATTCTGCTGCTGCACTTCAAGCAAGCCCATGTAACAACTAATCCTCTCAGCAGAAATATGTTCCTGTTTGATGTCACGACCATTTGTCAAGCAATCCACAGAACCAAAGAAACGGGTGACATTCCATCCCACCTTGAGACATGAATTTTGACAGTGGACAACATATCAGAGGTAAGGCAGCGAGAGTGGGTCACGAGATGACTACAGACTTTGTAGTTAATTCTACAAAGTTGGAAATGTTGCTTTACAGCAAAAAAATGGTTGAATTGCTTACAATTACCATGCAACAATGGCCGCTATTCTAACAGTGAATTCGTTTCCCTACCATAGGTGCCAACTTGTTTGCAAGTCCATTGTATGGAGACACACAAACAAGGCAGCACCTTCAAGGGACTAATTGAATTCGGATGTATGTGGAAGAGATGTAGAAGTCACACTGTAAAAGCACTACCAGAGTTGGGTCGAACATTGCTGAAGAATACTGCAAGCTTCTATTCGGCAAGCTTCCTTCAAGCCACTCATGCAAGCCATTGCAGATGAATCTGCAAACGCCTGTCTGGAGACCAGTGCAAATCCTGGCCAACAACAGGATACGTGTGAGGAATTTAAATAAGTGTTTCGGATCTCTTAGCCAAGGATGGCACCTAAATCCATCCACATTCATTCTCCTCCAGCACGCGGTGCTTATTCCTAACAAATAAAGAAGAACAATACTGTCATAAAGTACTGGATTACTCGTCGTCGAAGCACGAGACTATATTAATGTACTAAGAAACTACAATTGACTACATCCATATCAAATCGAAGCTATTAATTATGTGTCAGCAGCACGGTAATAAAAGAAATTCAAGGTGAGTTTGAAAGAAACCATGTTACAGCGCATGCACTTAACTCGGAATAGAGCTATCATAGGCTACACGACATAAGAGGGGACCATCTATCTATGATAGTTTAGAAAAAATTAAGTGATGCCTATGCTGTCATGATCACTCACCAAATGAACAATGTAACTTATACTGTTTTCCTTGTGGTGGAAAGATTGCATGGAGTCTACTTCTGACTTCTGTAGTGTGAATGTTCCCATCTCATGGAAGATTCACCTGCAGCAATTAGCAACATGCAAATACATTGATTCAATAATTGAAATTTGACTTGGTTAGGTCTAGGTTCACATGAGGTCCACACAAGCAGGAAAAGTAGCAGCAGCCAAACCCAAGTACACAATTTGCACAATAAAAAAGTGAAATTTATCTGGCACCTTCGGGCTCAGTTGGACTTTGCTGGGACGGCCTTCTGCTTGTACTCGGCATGAATGATTCCGGAAATAACCTGAAGAGTTATCACATTAATTGTGTTCTGTGCTCTAGAAACTAAATCAAACAAGTGACCGATTTTAAGTTTGAAGCGGGACGTAGAGAAACCAATGAGAAGCTGCATGCTCACCCTAGATGTAGAGAGGTTTGAGAAGTCTGCGGGTCTCGGAGATTGATACGTGTGGGGTACACTGTGACCGCCTGTTGCTGTGAGCTGCCGCCAACTTCATGTGTTGGAGCACTAACGCCTTGCCCACCGGGGCTTCCTGATGTTGCAGCGCGGGCTGGGCCAGCTTCTAAGCTGAGCATTCCCTTAACGTCCGCAAGCTAAACACAAACACAACGAGGTCCTTTGGTCCATTATTATTTTCGGTGGCGACATGTCTACTATTTTTCAATTCAAGATAGTTCGGAAAAGCACAAAACTATCATTACGTATCGTCTTCCCTTTAGCTCGAGGTCAAATAATTCATTAAAAAAATTTAAAAATAGAGCATGTGCATACCCTCTGACGCAACTCCTCGTTTACGGCATGCAGGTCATGCTCCTGCAAATATAACACAAATCCAAGGTTCAGATCTATGATGAATGCTATCTACACAATGCTCATAAATCCGTGTTAATCGAGAGACGAAGCACTTCAGTGCCCTGTTTTTTATTGATACCTAAAGAGAAGAACCGGGGAGGGGATTGGGTTAAGTAGGTTTGGACACCTTTCTACGCAACTCTTCAATCTCTTCCAGTAAAAGTTGGTTCTGCAATAGTGAAACCCGGAAATGAATCAGTGATTCAGTTTGTAGAGCTGCTGATAGCTACCGACACTCTATCTGATTGTGTTCTAACAGCCATCCAGAAGTTACTTGTACGTCAAACAGCTGATTATGAGCAATCTTCTCCCTAATGTTTCACTCGTAAGCTGCACAAAGCTCGACTTTAAGCTCTGTTGGCCAGAGAATGAGAGAGGACACTTATAACACAGGTCAGCATGAACTCACTTCGTGACTCGAAGTACACAAGCTTGAGAAACGCTGCACGTATTAAATGTGGACTACCAGTAAGTCAAGACTAATGTACATCCATGAGAAATGCCTTTCAATCCTGTATAGCACCAAAAATACACTTCCTTCCATTTCCTCGCAACAGCAATGTGGCACTTGCCTTCCTCGCTCGAACTCGAGAAGCACCCATGTCCAGTTGCTGCTCCAATTGCAGAAGGTCAGGCACAGTTAACACTTGGAGATCCTCACCAAGCATGTGTCTGCAGCAGACAGTATACGCATCCTCAGTTTCGAGTTGAAACTACAAACTCTACAGAGGCTTTTGATTCAAACTTAGAATTAGAAGGATTGCGAGGAGGGAACCTTTGAGAATGCTGCAACCGCTCCAACTCCTGTCGCAGCTTCACCACTTCCCGACCCAGGAACTGCCAATGAGCAAACAAGAACACTGTCAACTAGCTGCAAGTGCATTGAATCCTCTAATCGATTGGAACGAAATAAACTTGTCACTTTAAGTTCGTCTGTCATTAGAACGACTAATGTCGTCAGGGAGTTAAATGAGACGTACGTCACTGTTAACGCCGGTCTGGGATCCATCAGGGCACTTACTATATCGCTCCAGAATGTCGCGCATGCTGCACAAGGCAAACAAGGGTACAACAGACGAAGAGGGGATCAGAAACCTTTAAATGGATCGGAGCACTACGCACAATCAATCACTCTCGACCGTCTCGACTTTAAATAATCAACTGCCAGAACATTACAGAAGTATCATGAAATGTTGTCGAGATTCTAAACCCTAACACGAAACTCTACGGGAAATTCGTTATTATAAAATCAGACAATTGCTGGGTCTACCGTAGCAGGATTCAAGTCTTTCGACCTACAGAAATCTATCCCCTGCAGGCCCCTAGTTGCTACAGTGCGCTTATCCTGTAAAAATTTATGAATTTGACGATTACACTGTTCTCGAAGTGCAGAAGCGTAATCACATGGCGATTGCGCTACTCTTCAGCGTATGCTATTCCAAGCTGCACATCGACAATGCCGGATAAGTTGGAAACGCTCAGAACTTACTGCTGCACGCTGCGGTTCCGATGTCAATCAGTACCTTCGGGATCTCAGCGAGTGACACTTAATGAACATACTGGAGATTGAGTGGGACATTTACGGAAGGACCAGTTGCAGAAGTCGTCCAATATCAACGTACAGAAGACCAGGTGCTAATTAGTTAAGCTCAATGCGTGGAGCAAAAGATGGGACACATACCCAACCCTGAGGAAATTGGGATGGAGGAACCGAGAGGGGAAGAAGCTATGTATGCATAGAGCACGCTGACGACAAATAGCGAGCGAGGCGGATGATTAAATTTTAACAATTGGTAAGCACTGATGAGGGGAAGTAACCCAGAATGCCAAGTGACAGAAACATGAATCGCTTAGTCACCAGGGGATGGAGAGGAATTTTCGGGATATACAGAACGAGAGCATTTTTAGTGCTTCGGCTAATGATTGAAGACTATCGAGCCGTAGTCGAGCTGAAGCATCTAACAAAATTTAAACTGCGAGTCAAAGAGAAAAGCGTCCCGCAGAGAAGAAGTTGGGATCATTCCGCTGAGAAAGTCTGCATGATCGTCCTACCTGCCTGAGCTGGCGAATTCGAACAGCTTTCCTGTGCTGGAGAAAATGATGAGGGCCACATCGGCATCGCAGAGCACAGCCAGCTCATGAGCCTTCTTGAGCAGCCCTCCGCGTCTCTTAGAAAATGTGACCTGCCTGCTGGTGGGATTCTCAATCTTCTTAATTTCTATTTTCCCGCGACCCATAACCACCTCGCGCTCTTTGGGTGGATCCACCTTTCCCACACCGGGAGACGAGCTATCCGCCGTGACTACGTCACACCCTCCGCCACTTTCCAAGCCTCTTCCCAGCAGCTCAAGTGACCCCTTATTGGAAGAATTGAGCGACAAAGAAAAGCACAAGCTTTTGCACTGCCCAGACGCTGTCATCATCCATTCCCCTCTTAACTACGACTCGCACGTCTCCTCGTCTACTTCCTCTACTGCTCGACACACATCGCTCGACCTTCGCAATGAAAGCCGCGCCTCTAACCTCGCGCCAGACTTTATATTCCGCTGCACATAGATACTAAACCAGACCAGCTCACCAAACATCGTTCCTTCCAATCAATCCCTGAACAGCCCCTGTCCTCTCGCAGAATGCACTTGAGGATTACTCTTCAAGCACTCCACCAAAGCCTCGAGATTAAACTTAACTACACACTCCAGCTGCTGCTCCTGCTTCTGCTTCTGCTCCCGCCGACCATGGAACCAACTCTCAACTTCCTCAACTTCCTCAACTTGTCTGCAGCAAGAGTCCGCGACGGCTGTCACTCAGCCAAATGGCGCCCCAGCCTTGGACTTTCGCGGTGGGGTTCTAGAGGCGGATTCTTGACAGCAGGTGGAGACAGGAGAGCGATGAGAGGAGGGAGCACTTGTTCGAGGTGGGGTCTGCAGGGATAGAGTGAGAGAGTCGTCCACCATGTTTGTGATCAGTGGCCCAGCAGGGTCAAAAGAACGGGATGTTTGAATCTGAAGGATACGCAGAGCGAGCGAGCGAGATCCCCAAGTGAGATGGGTGTTGCAGGCATAAAATAATAAAATAAGGAGAGAGAGAGAGAGAGAGAGAGAAAAGAGAGATGCTAGTGCCTGACACTCTCCCAAAATTTACGATATGTAGGCACCGCAGAGCGGCGCTCTGGCCTAGGCTACCATACTAACACTGGATATGTGGCAGGCGGATTGGTGCCGCCCCCGCAAAAGATGGAGCGGGCTCCGGGGCGGAACATATATCTGCCCCCGAGCTCCTCCCCGATTCCAACTCCTTTCAACTTTTCACACCATCGCTCTGCGCCTATTACCAATTCGTGATGAGAAAAGCATATATATATATATATATATATATATTTAGCTGTCTAGCTAGGGAGATGTTAAAGTGACCCCAGGGTTTTATTAAATCGACCCATCCCGTTCCTAGTGTTGATCCCAACCCCTCCCATTCCCAATTCTTATCCTGATCCCCCCCTTCCCTACTTCTCAGTGTGGTGATGTGTTGATATGGGGGCAGTGGGCCTGGTGTGGCGTTTGTTGGGCAAATGGAGGCTATGGTGAGGATCAACAACTCCCTCTATTGAAGAGCAGTGAGAACACTGCTTGGCATGAATTGAACCATAAAACCATGGCTGATTTTGAGCAACCTACACAGGTGAAATCTTATGCAAAGATTATGCAAAGTGAAAGTGAATGCATTTCAAATTTGCACTGGTGGGACATTCAAGTGAAATCTTATGCAAAGATTACACTAACCAAGTTGCTTGGATGTTTGTGCAAGCTCCTTGCAACCAATGTGTTAATAAGAGACAAATTTTCAACATTTGAATGCCCCACCAGCGCAAATTCTGGATATCCTTCACAAGGGTACTCCAATTTCTTGCTACTACTCTTGATGAAATCATCTGGCTTTATTAGCACAAGTTCATTGAATCTTATATTTTAGATAACAAACCTCCATACAAATTTGAAATGAAAATACATGAAAAAAATCACAATGAAACAAACATGTTGACTATACTAGCAAGCTTATCATGTATGTCTTGATTGTTGCTAAGAGCATGCTAACCATTACCAAATAGGAAAGACCCTCTCAACTACACTAGAGCCTATGAGTAGAAAGCACGACTAAAGCCCATTCTTGTATCATTGTGAGTATAGAATGAAGAATTTGAAGGAGCAAAGAGGGTTTCTATAATATTGTTCCATTAGCAAGTATGTGATCATAGCTCAATTGTACAAGTTCAACAGCACAAATACATGCAGCCAACAGTGTGTGATGGATATCTTTATCACCTACCACTTCTTTTCTAATCCTTGTTTTACATATGGATAATGGAACAATTACATAAAAAATGCAATTTCAGACATTAATTTAAAAAGTAATCATTCATTTTAAAAATGATGGCTTCATGTTGATTTCCAATGATGATATTAGCAAAACATCTAATTTTAATAAATAGAAATTCCAACATTTTTTAAAGGTGGAGTAACAACACACATGAGCCAAAGTTTTTAATATAGTCATTGTATAGTTATTGTATGATTGTGTGTTATTTCTTAAATTAATACCAAGTCCTTCAAATAAAACTCTTACAAAACAAGCTCTACCTTTATCAATGCATGAACAAAATTTGAAATAAGAAAAACCATCTTCTTCTATAGGCATATTCTCTTCTTCATCAGATGAAGTTTTTTCTACTAAATAGTCTAAAGCTTCTTTAATTTTTATCTGAAATATTGCATAGTCAAATGAATTACGAATATTTTTATTTTATTTTATTTTAGTTTAGTTTTAATTGGATTTACTTGTAAATGGCACAACCTAAGCATGTGGATTGCAAAAAATCCAAATGCATAATTTATAGCTTGGTATAGTCTGCAAGTGCACAACTGTATGGCATATGGATCAAATAGAATTAGAGGTGCCTATAGGAGATTGATGGTTTTATGATTCAATACATTCCAAGTAATGTCTTCATTATTATTTAGTAGATGGAGCTATTGATTCTCACTACAGCCTCCATTTGATCAACAAATGCCACACCACACTTATGGCCCTCTACATCAATGTATCATTTCAAATTAGGAATCGGAGAGGTTGGCATAAAAATTTAAAATATAATGGATTGATTTAATAAAATCTTGGATTATTTTAATATATATATATATATATATATATATATATTAGTCATTATTATTTCAAAGAGAGTAAAAATCTTAATTTGGAACCAAATATTAAAATAGTATGTAGTAGATATTCATTGTATATTAAAATCTCATCATTCCATTGCTTATTCTTGCTATTTTTAGTCTAGTGTGGCCACATCATTATTATTGCTACTGCAACAGTAAGCACTATGTGCCATCAATTGCCTTGAAAATTCTCTAGATTTGGCATTGACATATTGTGGTTCAGCTATCATGTGAAAATAATGTACACACATATTTAAAATATAATTTACTATATAATGTAATAAGAGCCATATAATTAGATTTTAATTGATTATAAAATGTGATTAAATTATTACTTTGAAGTAGTTAGTCTAAAATGGCAACTATTGAGGTTGATTTTTATGCTGATAATAGTTTTATATATTTAGAGCTACCTTTTTTATACATTGGTGATTCTTAAAATCTTATTTTTTATTTTTTATTTGATGTTTAGGATACATATTATATAAAAGTTATTAGAAAAAAGAATTAGAAAAAATTTTGATATCAAAAAGAGTAGTTAGACTATCTATATGGATGAATGGTGATGGATGATAAAAATTTCCATTCTTATTAGCCAAAATTCATGTCTAATGTGCTTGAAGGAGGCTGCTTGAGGCCTTATTGGAGATTAGGATTATTCTTTTAAGGACAATCAAACATCAAAAGCAAGGTTTAATAAGTTTAGATTTTGGATATGGTTTTGGTGCAAATTTTATATAATTTGGAATTTTTTTGAGGAGATATGGGTGCTCAAAATTAAGGTATTGATTTTGTACCTATTGTCATTCTTTGGGACATAACGCATGTGTATAAAAAGCAATAAAGGATTGGCAATTGAAGTTGGAGAAATCACTTTCTTTGCTACACTTTACTTAAATTGTTCAATAAATTTTAAGTTAAAATAAAGGAAATATTGGAAGTTGAAGTTAGTGTTTAAAATCTAAGAACAATAAGTAACCCAATTTTTTAGTGGTTGTGTTTTGAGCTATATCTCAAGTAATTTAACAAGATTTTGATTCAATTTTTTTAAGAATATGTATTATCATACTATTAAATTGCATACAAATATTTTTGTCGCATTGAAATTTTGGATTTTTGAGATATGAAGAAAATAGTACTTGAGTACTTATAAATTGGGATTTAGAGTATCTACTAGGATTTCTAAGATGCCAAATAATTGGTAGTAAGTTTATGGTTTATTTTTCTATAATAAAACTTTAAAATAAATTCTATATTACTTAGAAATTTGAAAAAAATTGAACTATTGGATCAAGAAATATGAAATGCTAAAGTTTGAGAAAGAATATATATATATATATATATATATATATATATTATAGAAAAAATATTTTTGAAAGAATTTTGCTATAATTTAAGCATTTTCTATGAAGTAAAGAGATTTTTGGGAGTCAAGATGGATACATGGAGCTATGATAAAATTTTGATATAAATATAAGTTTTGAAAGGAGATTATAGATTTTCTTTGAAATTATTGAAAATCTGACTTATCAACAAATGATTAGTCTTAATTTGGTATAGCAAAGGATGTTAAGAAATTTCTAGATGCTTTAGAAAGTCTTATGTACAAAATTTCTTAAATATAAAAGGTTTTTATTAATATAATATTTTTTGATATAGTTATATTTATTTGCACTCTACATTAAGAATAAATCACTTACTGGAGCTTGGCCAATAAGTTAAAGCTAAACTCTCTATAGCTAGATACCCAATGTATTCCCAAATTGTGAATCATGCCATATGACAACACTTCCAATATTCTTAACAAGATTAGCCTTGATCAAATCATTTGGCATTTGTTCTGTATGGCCATTGCCTTATCTTTCTATAGGAAGCAAGGGCCAATTTGTGTGATTCTGGTTGCTTATTCATGGTCAACACAAAGTAACAAATTTTTCCATTGCAATTTTACAAAAGCATAATTGTCTTATTTTTTTCTTTTTCTTTCCGATTAATGTCATCATACTAGTGGAATATCAATTTGACTAATAATTTGTTTGTATTTGTGTGTTTCCTGGTAGATGGTGTTGGACAGAATTATTATTTTTTTGCTGCAAGGAGAACAGAGTAAAGGTGATCTGCCCACATGCTAGTGTCTATTTCAGGACAATTATAGAAAGAAATAAATGCTTAATATATTTGTTTCAGAAATGCTAGAAGAATGATCTGAGAAATGACCACTTACAAGAAAAAATAAGTGGATTGTCAGGACATCAGAGAGTAACAAAACAACAAAGTAGCAACCAAGTCGTGGAAGCTCTAGTATCCTTGTGACTGCACTGAACGCACATCTGCAGTTGAGATCCACAGCTACGTGAGAACATTTTCTGTTCAAAATACACAAAAACCAAGCTTGCTTTATTGCAAGGTGAAACTTGACAATTGACACTGCTGGATGGCTGGTAACTTCCTTGCACACCCAATTCATACTATGTTAAGAAATGAAGTGTAGCAGCCTGCACGAGAATAGAAGCTGTTTTCCCCATGGGTTAGTTAATTTAGGGCTAAAAAAGTGTGATTTGCTACTGCAGTGGGAAAGCTAATCATGTGATGTCACCTCAACTAAGAATCCACTTGGTCAAGATTTTCTCTAGACTACTGCATGTATGTTTGTGTTTATGTTTATCTTTTTCTCCTTCTAAAGAGAAAAAATTAGTCTTGCAGCTAATGCTTGCATCACTGAATTTGTTGTTTCAAGATTTATGCATCCATATGCAGTTTGTGTGCGGAAGTGAAGATCCCAAAATACAAGAGAGTTTGAAACCGATGTTGACTGTTGAATAAGAACATTGAATGCACACTAGTTTTTATGTGGTGGATATTGGTATCCACTTTGTGTGTATTTGAAGATAAACAAGTAATGTATTTTATTTATTATTGTTCTATTTGTTCATCATTTAACAATCATAGCTTCATGTTGAGCTAACATAGACATCAATCCACAACTTTTGACTTTTAGTGATACTAGAACCTTGTGTGTGGTGGACTTGTATCCAATAGTTATTTTTCTCTTGTTCTACCCCACAAATGTTTGTTTGAAAAGTCCCCAATGTACTTTAATTTGTAGTAATCTTGCATCAGAATGATTGATGTTTTATATCAGATGTGGAATAGTCTATTCTACTGTGACTTTTAGTGAAACCTAAATAAAAAGTATGTACAAATAAATATTTTCAAACAACCAATCAGTGCTTGATTGTTTATATTTAGATTATGTCTAGCTCAATAATGTTAAAATTTTGTGTGCAATGTTGAAGACATGCCAAATTATAATTTTATATTTTGTAAACAAAGTTGTGTGTAATTTGCATTAAGCTCTTATATAATGGTGGATTCTTTAGAATATATCATGCAAGTAGATGATTTTCTAAAATATAACCAATAGAAGAGAATAGGGTGATTTTGATGTGTGATGGAATGATTGAATAACAAGCATTACAAAAATAAAAAATAAAAAATAAAAAAAGAAAAGAGAAAAAGAAAGAAAGAAGGAAGAAGAAGAAGGAAAAAAGGGTTAACAATAAATGAAAGTTATTAATAAATAATAGGTAGAAAATGCCAGCTAGATTTAATACTGTGTTAAGTTGTTGAAAGGAGGATGATTTTTTAATACATCATCTGACCATGGCAATAAAAACAAGTAAATAAATAAAGAATAAAGAGAGAGGAGGAGGGGAAAGAAAGAAGCTGAATCTCATATTTAAAATATTGAATTCAAAGGAATCTTGCCTAGAAGACAAATTACATGCTTATTTCTGTATCTTTAAAATTCCAATTAAATAAATATAAAGAATTTGATCATTTGAAAAGGTTGAAAAACATTTCTACACTCAGTATTAAGAAAATAAAAATAAATTCTTGTGAGCATCAGGAATATTGGTGATTTCTGGTTGGTTGCAAAAATTGCAACATCTAAGAATAATTGATATATATATAGTAAATACAGTGAATATTTTTTGGTTTGTTTATGATATCACGACTATATTTAAAGTGAAGCTTATTAAATTACTGCACATTTGAAATTTTACCATATATAATATGTTGTCCATGTGATGTTAGGAATAGTTGTATAGGTGTTGAGATGGTATGTAGATTATTATTGCTTGAACTTCAAACTGGTTTTCTGAAAGAGAATACTTTAGGTAGTATGCTGTTGACATGAAGTTTAATGTAACTAGCTATGCATCATGAATTGAGTTGGTAGTAGATGCAACTATATAATATCTAAGGTAAATATATATTTTTTAACACAAAAAAGTGTCTTTGGGTTCAAATTGGAATCCCAATGGAGGAAAAAGTAGTAGTAATAATAATAAGACTGGAATTATAAGTATAAGTACATATTTTTAAACTTATAAGTACATATAATTACATCTTTGAAAAAATACTACACATTTACATGTAAATTTATTGAAAGAGTTAAAGTAATTCATGTAATTTTATTGGGGAAATAGGGTAGATATACTGATTTTTCTTTCAAATGTGCCATGTGTTGATTCCAATATGAAATAATGGAATTCATGTCAATACATAGAAGGCCATAAAATGCACCACAGTACACTTTTTCAGAGCACTCCAGAGCATATACATTAGTAAATATCAGTAATAATGATAATAAGTTAACAGCAGAAAGTGTTGTTTCTCCAAGCACTCAATTGAAGTCCCTACAAGGCATTCTAAAATATCAAGCCCAGAAAGAGGGCAGCCAGTAAAGCTACACAAGGGGACAAAGGTGAAGAAGAGTGGCTCTTCACTCCCAAGTGTTTGTGGAACATGATTGGTTCCTTTCTAAAGAAGACTTTATGTCAAATGGCATTAAAAAAGAAAAGAAGGGGCCCCTCTCCATGCCAAATTTGAAACTCAAGCCCTTGTGTCATTCAAATAAAAAAAAAAGGGGACAAAACAAAGCAAAGTGTTTCCATGCAGTGTACGCCAAGTAAATTTAATTAACATGCCCCCAAATCTGCTTTCTCTCTCCCCCACCCCTCTAACTCCACTTAAACCTCACCTTCCCTACAACCCCTACTGAGCCCACCATTTCTTTTTCTCCCTTGATCTTTAGTCATCTAGTGTAGACCTAGGAGGATGGTGAGGTCATGTGTTTAATATGTTCAGAGCTAAGCAATGTGTTCAACATGTTTTGTGGGTGAAGTCTGTAGTAGCATCAGGGACTGTATTCCAGAGGGGTACATTATTTTCATTCACAACGTGTGACTCTCTTCCTCTTGGTTTGAGTGCTGATGTGGATTCAGTTCAGGGGAGTTATAGGACAGGATAGGACAGCCAAACCACACTAGTCAAGGAAATGAAGGGGGAGTTAGAGGGGTGGGTGGGGTGACCTCATTCCCTCTATTTCTCCACAACTATTGGCTGACTGCATCAAGCTACTTAAATTGGGGCCTGGAGGAGAAGCTAGTTCTAGTTCTACGGGTGGTACTACCCCAGCTAACTTAGTGGGCCTGGTGGATCCCCACCCCTCCCCTATTTGTTAGCTCACCTTACTTTGGCCGAGGGTAGCCTGGGATGAAGAAGATGAAGCAGGCAGTGGTGGTGGTGGCGCTCTGGTGGGTGACCATTCGGCACACATTCCTCTTGTTTGTTTAATTTCATTTGGCAGTGGTGGGATTGCAAAGCACACCATATGAATGAATGACTGCTCTGCTTTGTGCTTTGGGTTGGATTGGCTTTTTGTGATCCCCCCTGGGCTGGCCTTCCTTCCAGAGAAGAAGTTGTACATGTAACTAGGAAAGATACATGTTATGTATGAAGCATATAACAGTGAGATATCTACATAATATTCACTGGTTCTTTTGTGATCAAAATTATACACATATGTACTGTATTGTGTGATCATGTATTTTCAACAGTGAGATTTGGTTTAACATAATCCCCACTACATCAAACCCTTCACCTGTGAAATGGAGACATTCTCTTATACACTATTTATCAAAGACCTAGAAATGTACATGGGCAAATGATTACTATCCTGAGGTCAAATCCCAAACTAAATTTCAGTCAAATCTCAGTCTGGTTAATATTTGCATACCATTGGTTGAAATGTGGTTATTTACTGCAGAGGATAGGACAAAATTTTAAATAACTATGAAATATGAACAAGCAAACAAATTTCAATCAAATATCTTGTTATTTACGCTCATGTTCATCATTATGCACTGCTTCAAACTGATACAACCCATCTTTTGAAGACACTTACAATATAGATTTTGTTGTGAATAATGGGAATCATTGGAATTTATAACAAGCTGACAAAATTGCTGTTTGAAATTGTCATTGTTATTATTGATATTATCACTTTTCAGTAAAGAACAGAAAATCAAATATACAATTCAGTTATTGAATGTAATTAAACTACCAACGAGTGAGAGTGTTTACTACTTCTCATCATAGCACATGCACATTAAAATATTTTAATAAATTACTCTCCTCATTAAACTCTATGCTATCTAATTGGAAACATGCTCTTATCTATAGCAAATTCATATGTTTTTTTCTTAGGCATTGAGCAGGGACTTGGTTCTTTAAAAGTTCATGATGATTGTCATTTTTGAAAATGAAACAATAATCACAATAACAAATTTTAAAAAAAGTATTTTAGTATAACATGTTTGTTATCCTAATTGGTATCCTTCAAGCATATGTTTTTTCCCGAATAATAGCTAATCCAACAAGACTTCATTTTAAGTCATGTAAAACTTTTTGTTTTTTAAATAAAGGAAAAGCAGAAAGTGTACTTGTACTTATAATTCCGTTCTTCTTATTATTACTACTACTTTTTTCCTCCATGCAAACAAGGAAAAGTTTGTGCCAATCTTCGACATTTTCAATCTGTTTCATAAATCTTGTTGCTTTTCCTATACAGTTATATTTGCAATACCTTCTAAATACCTATCAATCATCAACTGTTCACCATTAGGTCGAATGGCACACATCTCCCTAATGTTACTTTCAACACAAATCTACTAGCCAAACTGGACACACACACACACACACCAAATTTGACCCAAAACTGATCTTATATATATATATATATATATATATGTATATCTCTGTATTCTCTCTCTCTCTCTCTCTCAATGAAGCAATACCAGGATTTCTCCACTGGAAAAGAAGTTACAAAAAGAAAACCCTTCATAAAACAAAAAACAGATCCCACAACATGACTCCGCAAGTCATGAACTTAATAACATTTTATCTGTTCAATTAAAACCAACCAAAGTGGGTAAGTTTTGAGAGCAGTTAACGAGGCGCAAAAGTCAGCGAGGGAGAACTGCGAGCAGGCGGTAAATGTGAGGGAATACTCGGCATCCGAATGTGGAGATGGCACAAGGCGGGATAGACAATGGGGATGGGTGGGTGGGGAGAGAAAGAAGAATAATCCCTCTCGGCAAGTGTATGGGTCTGGACGTTTGACCTGTTGTAGGAGGGGACTGCTATTAACCCCCAAATGGGATCTTTGAGGAGCCAGCCTCCAATTGAAACAGTTGTTGCCAGCTCGGAGCTTGTCCACCGCGGTGGGTGATGGAGTTTGTCAGCTTCTGAGGGATTTGTCTTGTTGTGTATGGTGGCGAAGGTTGAGTGCAATCTACTTTTTCATGACTATTGTCGTCACAAGATACAGACGAATATGAGTCCCTGCATGAATCATAGAGGAATATGGAACCTTGAGTACGACTTGTTGTATTGTATACCAGGGCCTGAGAGGGATTCATTGCTGCCAGTGAGGAAGGGCCTTGCAGGTGTGGAATCTGGCGAGTGAGAAGCTGGGTCCAATGAGTATGGTGGAACAAGGGCTCTGGGTCTAACCAAGTCAACTGCGGCAGGGATGGAGGGTTTTTTCTGCATCAGTGAGGTGGCACGCGATGACAAGCAGGCGCATAGAAGATGCTCCGGTGCCCCGCAGCGATGCCGGCATGCATCCAATAAGTTCGCAGCTGCATCGGGTGAAGACAAATCTTGGCACGTGTGTCGACTGAGCATGGATAGAATGCCCCTATATACATTGCACTCGCCTTGCCTCCGCTTTCCGACTAGATCCTCTGAACTGCTGAGGTTGCCACAGTTGTGTTCCAGTTTCATGGTCGCGACTGTGGCTTTAGTGCTCTGGAGACGAGGACCGCTAATCACGGTCTAGGCCAACGTGGGGCTCGTTGTGGGGATGACTGGTGAAGCCGGTGAAGGAATGTCTGTAGCCCAGTCGATCATCGAAGAATTTGGAACTTAATGCTCCAATGTAGCATCAGATCATGTCGCGAATATTGCAGTGTCGTGCTTCTAGCAACCCCACGATGACGATTATTACTTTGGATGCTGGACAAAGGTCGCAAGTATGGTCCTACCGTCGCCATGACTAAGTTGCATACGAGAGCAACATTGTTCAAATTTTTGGCATTATTCAATCCCTGCTAACTTGTGCTTTGAGGAGGAAGTTTTCACATTCTCGCAACTAACATTGCAGCGTGAGTGTGCCGCGCTATTAATGGAGGTTCTCTGAAGCGTGTAACGGTTATAGTGCGCAGCTTTTGTTAATTTCACGCTTTAATATATTTCGGTGAAGTATTCACCATCGGAGGGTCAGATGGTTCTGAAATAACTACCTGTGACGTGTCGACGTGTGAGAGGTCGCACTGTTAAACATCAGACCAAGTTGATTCCCTGCAGTCGCGTTTCCAAAGCAGACCTCGTCGCAACTGAAAGATGTCATGAATTAGTGCACAACCCAGTTTCTCATTTGACGAAATCACTATTACCAATTGCATTTGAAATCTTGATATTTGTGAAGAATGAAGTGTAGTCATGTGCCTGAGTCTACTTTGTAACTTCTGGACTATTATTCCGCTAAGCATGCAAGTCACAGGTGACTTAGCATTGAAGTAAAGCGCTTGTAGGTTGTGTACTGGAACCACTCATTGTTCTTAGCAAAAATTATCTTGCTTTGTGCTGACATGATAATTTTTGCTAAGAACAATGAGTGGTTCCAGTACGAAGCACCTGTTCGATTCCACAAGCTTGGCGCATCAGTCGAAACTTGAAAGTGAGATGCCCTACAACGTCCCTCTGCAACGATCGATTTCAGTCCAGGAATCAGGCACAACCTTTCTCCTCGGCGTTGGGTGAAATCAAACAAATCGCCACTAGAACTCACCTACATTGCCTATTTTTCGGGTCTATTCGATTGCAAGTCCACACTGCGTGCCGACGCTGGCGGGAGCACTTCAACAGTTTTTATTGTTGGAACCTGGAAGCTGAACGACCTTTCGTTCATTGCTGCGCACTACTCCGCACCTTAAATCTCGGGCGGATGTCATGAAGTCCATGCATTCCAAAGGCGAGCAAGAGCAGTTAGAATCACCGCACCCCCCTCCTGACACATCTCCACGTTTACGATTTATAGGAAGTATTTTGCGCGGCGCTCTCCCGAGCTTCCCATAATACCAGCCCAGAAACTGTAGGGAGCGGATTTAATGCAAAGGGAAAGGCTGAAACCCAAGTTCGGCATTCCGGCTCGGAGGTTAATCAAAGTCCCTACTTAATTAGTAAGGCGCGACACCCCCACTACTTCCTCCGTAGTTACGAAAGTCATTTTCTGCTCTACCTATTCTTGTTTTATCTAACTTGCATTTGGTTCCCACTTGTCGATCGTCTATGGCGCTGTAATCCTACTTCGACGGGTCACAGGGTGATGTCTTGTGCCCCCTACCTCCACCTATTTATGTTTCACCCAAAATTCTGCCCGTCCTTTTTTAATCTTGCAACCTTAAGATTGGCAAATTCTTCGTCCCTCAGCCCCCCCACATACTTTCCATTTGCGTCAACCTGCGGGTTTGAAATAGAGGTGGGGATGCTCCCTAGCCAGATTCTTCTCAGCCGTTCGCCATGTGCGCAGAATCACTACAGTTCCTGCAAGCCCAAATTTCCTCGACCTGCATAAAGTAACCCCCTCGTCCTTTATTTAAGTTCAAACTTCGTGCATGGGCATCTTTTCGCTTCATTTTCCTCAGTACAGTTTTCAGTTTTACATAACAGATTCAGTTTATCTTATCGGCTCGCCTTGAGAGGCAGCTGCTTTAGCGGCGAAGGCGTATCAGGTTCCTTGGCATGTAACTAGACTTGCTTCCCGTAAAGCAAAATACTTAAACAGACTAGAACCATCATTGCGTCCTGATGGAAGATGGGAAACAAGAGAATCGTTTCGGCGATGTACCCAACAGTCCGGAGAGTTGGGCTGGGAGTGTAGGAACCCACTATCCATTTCTGTCTCCAACTCTTCACTTCATGGATCCTTGCTGCACAAGTGCCGCACAGCTCTTGCAACTCAGAATTTCTCTCCCACTTTAGAGCTGTGCCCACAGACACCGCCCGCCCGTCTTCGCTACCTTTGCGGGCTTCCTTCGGCCCACAAAAAGACTAGAAAAAGCTCGCTGCTGGTGGTGCCTGTAGTCCCCCTGAATCGAAACAGAGCACCGTCTTTGTTGTCTAGTATTCGTTGCTTACAGCTTCACGGAACAAGAGCATTGGTGGGACACTATTAGCCTTTCTTTTATCAACCGGCGCTCAGCTCGCAAGCTCCGCTAAAGGTGTGGATAGGTCCTTTTCTATACAGGCTTTCAGATTCTACCGACTTTAATAAATAATATTGATAACAATGCTGCTAAGTACTGGTACTGAGATACAGTGATGTCTCGAGTGATGAATGCTGCTTTCTGTACATTACATTCTGGGCTGGTTTGTGATGTGATGCAGAACTAAGGTGTCTTTCTTTTCAATTATCCAACAAATGACTAATGAAAGACGGATGTAATGGAATGTTTTGTTTATTTGTTCTCCCAAATTAGGCGACTAAACGCTGTTCTGATGATAGCCACTCCATCCCTTCAAATGTTGCTTATGCTAGTTCTCGGCTTTTAAAATTTTTACCAATACAAATGTCATTCCTGTAGAAAAATTGTATTATTTTAAAATTTTCTAACTTTAGAGTGCTATATAAATACAAAAAATTAAAAATGTTCATATTTTATTCTTTGATTATCAAAATAAGGAACTGAAATATAAAATGGAAAATAACTACTTGGTAACTCAAAGATCCAATAAAAGAATTTGTTTTCAATAAAAATTCAAAACTTTTTGGAGAAGATCACTTCAAGTAATATAGCTGACGAACCATATGAGAACTAATTAATCTAATGTTAGAATCAGGAATCACCGAAGACGATTTGCATGGATGCATATTTAGCGTATTTAAAAATGTACATCAGAACATGGTGCTCTTTCTTAAACGACTATTTGGTGCAATTCGAAAACAAATTCAGGTACAGTCCAAAACTGGAAATACAAATTTTGGGCTTCAATTAAAAATGCAACCTGATCACGTGATCATTTTGATATTGGAATATCAGAACCTCTTTCCACGTTTATAAATAGAACATGCCATACTGGGAGAATATCCACTGAAACTATGCCAGAGTCCAGAAACAATACTGCTTCTTGCATATCTTTATGGCATCGTCGGTTGCTCCCCATCTTATGCCATCATTGGTCGCTAGATTCGTGCCAAGTGGCGCAGGCTGTAGTGGCGGGAATTCCAACGTGGCCATGACGGAATTGGTTAGAGGACTCCAAGGTGCCAGCTCAGCTTTCTATCCAATGAGTAGCGCAATGGGAAACTGAAAACTCATCCCTCTTCATTGGGAATAGGTTTAAAATGAAATGGTCATTCAAGTGGTCGTAAAATACCAATTTCCAAACATATGCAGCATTCGAGGATGTTTAGTATCCTTAAAGTAGATGTTTCTTTTTCCTTAGCTCAGAGGTGGATGATGGGGAAGAGCTTTTATTTAAGGAAGAAGCAGTAAGTAGTTTTCCATCCGAATATTTTGCACAACTTGAGATTGCAATGTGCGTTCAAAAACTCAAGGATAGTGTATGTTGGAAAACAAAGAGTTGCTAGGTTGCAAATTGCCATCACAAAATACTGCTTGGCAATGAACTAACAAACTTGAGTTCTTCGAACTTGGAAATCTTTTCATCTGAAGACATAGAAGTCAATGTCTTCATTGAAAGTCGATTCATTTACCGGTGAGATGTTAGATGTGAGTCTCGCTAAAAAAAGACCACTTCCTTTCAAGTTCCACTCCACGCTATGACTGGTGTCCAAATTTCTCTCAAGTTGATGGCAATAGAAAACCCTTTGAAGGCACTAGGAAACCAAAACATGAACAGAGGTTCATTCAGATTTAAATTGTTGACAACTTCATGACAGTTCCTGAGATGAGTATAATCATGCAGATATCAAACCTAGCTCTACACATTTAGAGGTAGAATAACTGCACCATCTAAAAAATCGAAGCCCTCAAACGGCCACATGGGTCTTTTGAACAGGATATTGGGAGATGACGCCGTAACAACGCTCACATAAACCGGGATGCCCTTCCAAAGTTCCCACAGCTGGAGTGTAATTCCAACACCTTTCACACTTGGCACCGTCCGCTCGTGCCACTCCAACCCACAAAGTTTCTCCGTTCTCCAACGTTGTTGATGATGCGTATGAAAGGTTCAAGCTTTCTGCTTCCTCTCTTGATGGTAACACCTCAACCTGCATTACAATAACAGTCTCTGATCAGATGGCGCATAGTGTGAAAGGTGGTGTTCAGAATAATTAAGTCCTCGATGCAATATCAAAGCTAAAAGCTATCGTTGGCTTTAAATCAATGCCAGCGTGAGAACGCTTGAAGCATACTCCAAGCAGTTATATACCCTAAGCAAACAAGAATCCAAGCAACGAACAGGTGGTGATAGCACTTAAGAAAGACACACGACCTTACAGCATGTTGAAATACGGACTCGACATTTACAAGAATCAACCCTCTACTTAGCTCACAAAGAGCCTCAAAGAGAGCTTCAAAGCCATCCACGTGATCAGTCATCAATTGAAGAACTTGTACCTGAGAGGTCAACACGATACGTTTCAGGTGATCGACGTCACTTGATCCGCACATTGAAATTAGACCCTGTTGGAGATCCTTCGACGATGCATGCAAATAGACCTTAGCATCCAAGCTGGCTCCAATCAACTTGTTATTCCGTGCCTCCTCCAGTTTCTGATTTACTAGTCCTCTAACCTGCAAAAATAGTGAGAAATTTTCGACTTTAGCTATAACTTACTGGACTAACTATAACTGAAAGTGACAATCAACATGGAATATAGCTGGTAACAGAGCATGACATTTTGAATTTAGTTCCAATATTATGACAATCAAGTCTATCCCCACTCACATGCTAGATCTAATTCAGAGCAAGTCGTGAAAGCTTGCTCACCAACCCATTAGGCAATACTACATGACTCGTAACACGGAAATTAGGCTGTATTGACATGCACAGACACCACGGTTGGAAATTAACAAGGTTTGAATTGCATCCGTAGCACTGAGCAGTACCTGAAGTAAAGCACTCCAAAGTGAGAGATCTTCTTCAGAAACCGAAAGCCATCTTGCATCAACCTTGGGCCAAGCTGCTTCAAAGACAGTTTCTGCCAAAGAACCGTTATCCAGGTGGAAGGAAAAGGGAAGGTGGGACCAGGCATCCTCAGCCATGTGTGGTAAAACTGGTGCAATGGCACGCACCAAGCATAGTAATTGTGCCGCTAACACAGATTGACAGCTCCTTCTTGTGTAACTTTCCCTACCCCTGCGAGATGAAGAAACAAACATCAAAGTCTTAACTAGAGCTTCCTACTCTGAAAAATATTCCACTATACTATGTTTCTCATGCCCTTAGAGCTCCAAGAAACTACAAGACTGAATCAGTTTATTTCAGTAAAGAAGATCTTCAGCTCTAGTGTGAATAGCGAACATAATTAGGCAGAAGAACCAACTTCCTATGTTTTGTTGTCATTAGTCAATCAGAGAAATATTCCTATGATAGTATCTATTAAAAAATAACTAGTAGACATACCCCGTGTAAAGCCGGTCCTTTGCAGTGTCAAAATAGAAGTTTGACAAATCCACCACTATAAACCGTTGCATCAGCTGCTTTATACAAGGAAATGGATCAGTAGGAGGCCAACAACTTAAAGTAGAATAATCCGAAGCACCTACAAAATAGCTGGCTCCATAAGTGAGGCTTAATATAAGAGGTGTTAAGAGGTTTCTAACCTGGAAAAACCTGTAAAATTGATATTTGTTGTAACTATCTTCAATTCCGTCCACGACAGATGCTAGCTGAAAAAGTGCATACTGGTCCAATTTCGGCAGATCTTCATATGCAACACTGTGCTCTTCAGGCTGCAAGATGCCAGTGCAACTCAGTTACAGCTGGCTGATTGTCAAACCAACAACCAACTTGATCAAGAGGAATAGCCAACGACTGATTTTGTATCAAGATAAGAAGATCAACTGGTGTTTAGTACAGGACGTAGAGTTCACACATCCTCACCGCGTGAGAAACGTTTCAAGTTGACTATTAAGGAGGCTTTGAATGTGGTGCCCAACTGATGCAAATGCTGGGGTATCTATAAAAGAAGAGACTCTACCTTCCAGTCATGAAGATTCGACAGCAAGTAACGCAAAGTGCCTCGGAGCTTGCGATATATTTCTGACATCTGACGTACAATCTGAGGACCAATCATGACGTCACCAGTGTAATCGACACTTGACACCCAAAGCCTCAAAACGTCCGCCCCATACCCTGGTTCAGCCTGTCAACATAGTGCCAGTTTATCTGTAAATCATTATCAGAACATCAGTTAAAGT
Organism: Physcomitrium patens; assembly: GCF_059467195.1. Lineage (NCBI taxonomy): Eukaryota > Viridiplantae > Streptophyta > Bryopsida > Funariales > Funariaceae > Physcomitrium > Physcomitrium patens. The sequence continues at coordinate 4,649,557 of NC_143426.1, forward strand.
TTAAATTTAGATCACTGAGATGCTAGCAAATGCAAACACTAATTATGAGAACCAGTCCGTAACAACAATCAGATAAAAAACTAGTAGGTAGTAAGCACTCCTTCAAGAGTCGTTCCCACAGACTGTCTTGTATACCTCATTAGTGGACTGTAAACCTCTTCATTGCACAAATAAAAACTTCTTGTGAAAAAGTTAGTAGATCGCCCTATTTTAATCACAATGATATTATTCATTATAAACACGCACCAACCTTCTGATTTTTGCCTCCCTCAATGACACTTCGAGGATCCACCACATTTCCTAGAGATTTGCTCATCTTATGACCCCTCTCATCGAGAACGAACCCGTGTGTCAATACTGTCTTGTATGGCGCTCTTCCTGTCAAAGCAAAAATCACCGATGCGGAGGATATCAACTAAAAGATTGAGACGAACAAGTATTTCAGTCAAAAGAATTCTACACACAAACACGTTTTCTAAGCAATACGCAAGTGCTTGCAACTCTGTAGTAAATTTCAGTTAAATTTTTGATACAGTACAGAAAGAAGGTTTACTGGTACTTTGAATCAAGCAATAGCCACTAAATGAGCCCATTTATTGAAATTACCTTCAGTGGCCACGCTGGTGAGAAGTGAACTTTGGAACCAGCCACGATGTTGGTCACTGCCTTCCAAATACAAGTCGGCTGGAGACCTCAATTCCTTCCTAGCGGCCACAACAGCTGCCCAAGAAGATCCTGATACGTGACATTGGCCCATCTTGTCAGTAATTATATAAAAGATACATAGTAATCAATCAAGAACTCCTTTTAATTCACGAGTAAAATAGATGGCGTGAGAGTCGTATGTAAATACCTGAATCAAACCACACATCCATTGTGTCCATGCCCTTCTTGTACATGTTGGCTTGCCCACGGTATTCAGCTGGCAAAAGATCTTCAACGCTCATGTACCACCAAGCATCACTACCCTTTTGAGCAATAATTGCTGCACACACAAATCGAAAAGGCAATAGGCTTTAGAGGACAGAACTTGCAACATTTAAAAAAGGGTCTACAATTTATCCACACAAAAATGTCACAATACACAATGAAAATGTGCGTTTGGCTGTACACGTTACACAATACAGCAATTGCAAGCAGTAGAGGAATATAGAAAGCCTTAGAGCTAATCAAGTAAAGAGTGGAACCTTGTATGTGAGCAATCGTCTCTTGGGTCATAAGGGGTTCATTAGACTCCACGTGGTAAAAGACAGGAATTGGCACACCCCAGCTCCTTTGTCTGGAGATGCACCAATCGGATCGGCTAACAGTCATAGATGTGATCCTTTTCTCTCCCTGCACAGATAAAAAGTCCTCTTTGCTGATATAAAAAAATTTACTTATCATAAGTTCGTCTGCCACTCCCCACAACGACAGACGTTACAATACCGATGAAATAAACGTAGATAATTTCCTTAAAGTTGGACCACAAGAAGATGTCGTGCAAGATTACCGTTGCGGGCACCCATTGCACACTACGAATTGCCTCCAGTGCTGTTTGTCTGAATCCTTCGACAGAAGCAAACCACTGCTCAGTAGCCCTAAAAATAGTGGGCTTCTTTGTTCTCCAATCGTAGGGATATTTGTGCACTGCCATACCACATTACGATTTCAATATAATGAAGCAAAACAAACGTTCTCTCTGAATACTCGCTCTACTCTAAAGATGTATATTAATAAGTAGGGCAATGACCATTACACTGTTCAAAACAGAGACAAGTTTTTGCGCGGATAAAATTCGAGTATAATCTAAAAATAATTGATTTATTACCCGAAATCAGCTAGTATTATGGATTAATACTGTCACAATGACATAAATAAAGTTCAGCATACAAATTGTTACCATAAGCTTCTTCCATCAAAAGGACTGAATGCGAATCAAGTGCTGTCACCACTGACGAATTGCCTTCCCCTAACACGTTCAGACCCGAAAATTGCCCTGCTTCGGAAGTGAAGTTGCCGTTATCGTCTACTGGAGAGAGCAGAGGAAGACCATACTTCAGTCCAGTGATGTAATCTTCTTGACCATGTCCAGGTGCTGTGTGCACCAAACCGGTTCCTGACTCGGTAGTAATATAATCTCCCCCAACTACAACAGGATTCTCACGCTCTTCCAAAGGATGTCTATACCTGTGAGGTAAAAAGGAGCCAGTTACCTCAAAGCAAAACTTCCGTGCCAAAACCAAACCACTGAATATGTTTTTGTAAATGGAACAGCAGCAGTGAATATCATGCAATTCACTTGGTGAAATTGCAAGTTTCGGAACCCATCAGACAAGCTTTTCACAAATACAATTGACAGTTGAGGTAGTATCATAAACTTCAAATGCTTCCCATACTTTAACCTCTGCGATTGCAAAGACTGAAATAGTCAACGACAAAGGAAATGATCGACATCAGAAACTGGGGCATGGAGTAAGCACCTGCTGTGCTCAAGGGCTGAGCCAGGAAATGTCCCTTTCACTTCCAATGAGACACCCCACTTAGCTTCTAGAGCAGGGACAAGATCCGCTGCTACTATCACGTGCTTCACTTGGGGATCTAATAAAGCAGACCCCCTTCTTGCCTTCCCCTTGCCTGTTGGATAAGCTTCCGACTCTCCCTCGGATGGGGTGGACGACTTTATCTCGACCACTGCATAAGTAAGCTTGTCGTTCACTGCAACAGCTGAATTCCAAAATACACACATTTAAGTTATAACATAAAGAATAAGGACAATGCGATCAAGAACACACTGACAGCGTTAAATGTGGTCTGTGAGAATAATCATGCCAAAAACCAGAAACATAAAGAGAACAAATTTTTTTTTGGGTTTGAATTGCTACGATTATTTCATTCAAGCATTTACTTGCGTTTACAAAATGAGTTAACGAATGAAACCACATCAGTGTCATCACGGCGAGGGAGTCAAGGATCGATGGAAAGACGTGTATGATGGGATTCCAGGCGTCTAGATATCAAGAAGAAACCTCGTAGATGAGTTGTCTATAGTGAACGGTAAGCTAGTATCAAGAATTGGTAGTCTAGATGACATCATTGCTAAAATGTCTTGGGTTCTTTATAAGGATTCCATGGTAAACTGCCTTAAAATCTCTTGAAAATGATTATTCAAAAAATTAAGGAATGATAGAAGGATCTGTCATCTGACTAGAAAGGGAATTGGAAAGATCATTTACCTGCATTAGCAGGGATAGTCCAAGGTGTTGTAGTCCAGATAGCAACACCCATGCTGGGTAGCAACGGCTTCAAAGATTCAGGAAAATTATCGCTCAACTCAATCATTTTGAAAACCACATAGATACTTTTTGATGTGTGGCCCTCGGGATACTGTCGGTTAAAATTAAACAAAAGGTAAGAAAATGAAGGCAGACGATATTTGTGCTTCTTATCCCACTCAATGCTAGTAACAGCATACAATACCAAGCAAGAACTACTAGACTTGTTGCCTTGCATAATCACAAGAATATAATGCAATATTTTCTTGAGGACAGAATCTGCTGATAATAATAAGCGAAAGCTCAGAAAACATAATACGTTAGCAGAAAAATAGAATATAAAACTAATTAAGTATGTAAACTTTCAGTATATCAAGTGCCAACCATTTGCGTACATTCACACATCCAAACACATTCCGGTTTAAGTATTCCAAAGTTAACTTGGGACACAAAAATTCAGTTGAGAAAAACACCTCAAGCTCTGCTTCAGCAAGGGCAGTTCCAGATGATGGGCTCCAATGTACAGGTTTCCGACCTCTATAAATGTGACCATTCAGAAACATTTTCCCAAACACGCCAATCTGTTTTGCGACATCAGACGAACGCGAATTAAATGTATCGGACTTCAAAGAGCATTTTTAAACCACTCTCAATGGATGCAACAGTGATCACTATGCAACTATTTTCGGCCAGCATACCAGACGCACATCCTACAAACCTTTCTAAACTTAGGCATAAAGTGACGATGCTGACCTGGGCAGCTTCATAGTCAGGACTAAGTGTCAGATAAGGATTTTCCCAATCTCCCCACACTCCAAACCTCTGCAACAAGAACGGGAGAATGAGATAAATAGTGAAGTATACACATCGATCCAAGAGTTCACACGGCGTGAATAGATGCAAGGGAAATCATTACATGGTCAGGCAACGCCAAAACGAAAACTAGCATACTTGGAATATTTATTCAGGTGCTACAGCCGCCTTTGAAGGCACTCTAGTATTTCTAGTCATTCATCCTCCTGTACATCCAGAGGGTAAATTCACAAATGGGGCAGTTCAGAACACCTTAAATGATTTGCGCTGCTCGTTCACCGTCTTCTGAGCAAACTGAGCAGCCTTTTTCCTAAGCTTAATAGGTGTCAATTCCTTCCTCGCTTCTGCATCCATTGATTGAAGCACTGTACCAAAACGATAGACGTGAGAAATCGGACTTAAGTGTGTTCAGCGTTCGTTACTAAAAGTTAAGTGATAACACCATAAGTTGGTAGAACAAAAGAAAATATGTAAAGAAAAATTAAGAGAAAATCACCATTACCATTAATCAGAAAAAAACTAAAGCATAACCTAAAAATGAAGATCCTGAAAGTTTATTAGTACCTAGCAATTGCAACACCAGTACCAATTAGAAAGTTGCAAAGGAAAATCAATATAATTTTACCTTTCAATTCAATGGGCAAACCATGGCAATCCCAACCAGGAACATAGTAGACCTTCCGACCTTGCAAAAGCTGCAATCATACATCGTTACAATTCAGTCTCAGAACTGACCCAGAACTGGTTCTACAGCCTTTAAAAGCATTTTTTACTTACACAAACCGAAAATTTAGACCACATATTTTATGTTCAACTTCGACAGAGATTACATATTGTACTGCCGCACACTAAAAATGCATTACTCAGCAAAAAAAAATAATGTTATAAAAGGCTTAAACATCCCCCACGCCTTTTTCACGAATCAAGGCGTCGACACAGGTTGAAAAACTGACCTGATAACGGTTTATGAAATCTTTCAGAATCTTGTTCAGGGCATGGCCCATGTGAAGCTCGCCATTCGCGTATGGAGGTCCATCATGAAGCGTAAAGATTTCCTGAGAAAGTAAGTAAGTTATCAGATATATAAACTTCACTACATACTAGACCGCAAAAATAATCCTACACCGGAAACATGAATATGAGCAAGACCGTACCCAAGAAACAAATTAAGTCAAATTAAGTCAAAATAAGTCAAAGACAACGGGAACGTAATTTTAATTTCACTGCATTTCATCCCGTTAATGAGGTTTCTAGGAAGAAAAAAGAAATCGTCTACAGGACTATAGGAGGCTCACATTTATCTGATCACAGTTCTATACCATGAAGCTCATCATGTGGAAGTGCATCAAGCTCTAAGCTTTGAGCACAATCACCTCGATCTAGTAACCTTGCGAATTAAAGCTAAACCAGGCAAAACCCCAACAAGAGCCCAAAAAGAGCTGAAAGCGACGCAGTCGTATGCGCATTTAACAGAGAAATCAAGATGAGAAATAGCAAGACGCACCCCAGTATTCCTTTCCATCATCCTTTGAAGAATCTGTCTCTCCTCCCATAGCTTTTGAATCTCAGGTTCTCTTTGTACGGCATTGGCCTTCATGCCAAAACTTGTTTGCGGTAAGTCTACCGTATCTTTGTATTGACCGCCATCTTGCGAACCACCTGCGCCTCATGCCAAACAAAACGTCCGTTAGAATATGATTAAATTAACCGAAATACGGCATAGCCAAATGCCCCAGAAATGCCATCAATCTCTTGCAAGATGAAATTGAAGAAGGGCATCGGTTGGTAATAAACTCTAAAATCTGCCCAATTTTGTCAAGTCAAGGGTGACATGTAACCAAGACTACATTTTCGAAGGAACAGCTCTAGCATCGTGGCACGAGAAAGGCGAGACCCTTACTGAAATACCAGATCGAAGAGTCACTTCTTCATGCATGTGAATCCCGCCTCAAAAGACCCAGCCAGAATGACGCCTAAGGGAGTCGATAAAAATCAAAATTTATAGCTGGAGATTGGTGCTAGTAGTAGAGAACTACATTGAAGCTGTTAATCAATTCTTATGAACTCAACTGTGTTAGCTACCGTTCATAATTCTAAAAACTAAATTGTAAAAACCAGCAGTCTGTTGAAAGAACACGCTGTTTAAAATTCAAAGCAGGGCCCAGAAGTCGACAACATCGACACATTCCTATTCGTGAGTTCAATTTTGCAGGATGACGCTACTGCGAATAATGACTACGGTCATGCTGAGACAAATTTGACCACTCCGTTCAGCAGAACATACAGCCTCTTGGCATTGCAATTTTGGGTCCCGAAATCCTAGATCCAAGTGCTGAAAACGACACCAACAACGTAATTCCACGTTCTATCCATGTACTAAAATCGCATTTCCATGACAGCGCAGATTCAAAAACCTGTGAATTCCACAAATTCGATGTATACACTCCATATAAAATAGCGCGCACCCACAAAAACACACACGCACCCGCACGCACACACACTGAGCACATACGACTAGAATTCACAGGAACTCTGACATTCGTCTGAATTTTCACTCACCTTCGCCTGCGGCCTTCTTAGCAGCAGCCATGATCGGTCCCCGTGCCCGGCGCTTGGACGAGGCCGTCCTCTCGGGCACAGGCGAGCTCCAGCTCCCCAACGAGCGCACGAAAGCCAGCTGCTGCGCGGAGCCACGCAGCCCGAGCGCCGTGGCCCATAACTGCCCTCGCTGCAAGTACCGGAGGCTCTGCATCATGCCGTTTGCGGCCGCGGGGTGGCAATGCTGCACTGCAACACAAAGGCATCTGGGCGCCATGGCCATAGCGGGCGCGCCGTTGAGAATCGAGGCGCGTGCTACAACATCAACCGAGAGCCCCATTCATGGAGCAGAAGACAACCCCCTTCCTCCCCCTTGAACCCTAATAATATCCAATTGCCTTCCCAATCCCACTCCCTCTCTTCTGGTCCCTGCCCCCTTGCTCAAGCTTCACCGTGGCCAGCCTCCTGTTTTGTTGACGTCCCTGTGTTTCCCCTGTTATGCTGTTGCAGCTCCGTTTTGTGGAACTAGGGGCCGTTATCCATTCAGGCTCCTAATGCTCATGTGAATGGCGAGGCTCTGCTTGGGATCATCCATCCCTGGACGAATGCTTGCCACCTCTCCCTCATTTCGAAAAAGAAGCCTCCAAACTTTCTGCAAAAGTCTGTCATGAAGGTCAAAGTGATCCATTCCCCGTAAACATAATCTCGTCTTCCAGCTGCTTTGAAAAGGTTTAGCTGAGTCTTAAATTGAGTTAAAAGGTTGTGAGTAGATAATTGCAGGTAGCCTGCTGCTGGTCCTGTCATGAGCCTTGGATTATGTTTAAGGTTAGTGTTGGGTAGATTGGTTGTGTGCGATAGTGAGCAACTGAGAGATGAGTCTGGATTGCAGTGTAGTGTGATTGGATGCAGAAGTGAGCAGGTAGGAGGGTGTAGATGCTGCAGAGGAATTTGGATTTTAGATTTTAACTTTTTGAAAAACAGCGTCTGATGTACAGAAGTTGTAACCCACTCAGGGTGAAACCTTTACCTGTCAAAATTCTGCTCTGAAAGCTGAACAGGATTGGTTGTTCTTTACCTGGTTTTGAAATAAAACTGGGGTAGAGATCCTCGTTCTCAAATGTCTAGAGGGTAAAACGAACGACCAGCCGTGTCTACATGGATGCTGGGTTCCCCATTTACCATGACTACAATCTCAAAACATGGATTCACAAAGTACAAGGAGGGATGAAAGCTTCAAGGGCTGCTTATCTACATGTTCTTGCTAGCTATCTTTTGAACAAAAATCTTCTGCTTGGTCCTAAAATTGAAATGTTCCTTGAAATCATGGCACTACAACCGATTTGCTCCAGCAGATCTCTCAATTGAAGCATCTTTATAGGCGTCCAAGTCTACCACAAGCCCACGTCGCTTACGGTTGGGAGCACTTGCTCGTTCTATTGCAGATACAATTTGATTTGATAGCCTTCTGGCAGCCCAGGTGCGTTGCCATGGCTTCATTTGCACCACCTGTTTGGATAGCGAGACAACCGCACCTATATTTCTTAATGCAACTGTCCTTCGTAAAATCGGTATTCCATGTTTCTATGATTATCAACAAGCTTGATTTAATGTTTCCTAAAAGTAAATGACCTTGAGCAAAATTTCACGGAACATGTCGTACCTCATCAGCATTAAAGCTTTCTACGATGACCCCACCACGACGGGGAACCCCAAGCTCTCGCCAATCCATCTGGAACTCACCAAAGGTCTGTGCAAGTTCCTGTACACGCCAAAAAGAATCAGATAACAACGTGAAGAGAGGTTTAACATTTTGACAATTGATGCATACTATTTATGAAATATAGCAGATTTTTCATAGACAAATTATCACTACTCGGTTCATTACCGCATAACTTCACCCCTTACCTTACTGAGAGGCACATTGTAGTCACCAATTACTCCAAGAACGTGCCCTCTGTAGTCAGCATTCGAACCCTGCGTGAATTTGGCGAAGTGAAAAGAAAAGGAAAGAAACTGAATAAAAATGAAAATGAAAAGGGATCTCCGTAGCTCAATCCTCTCCAACGTCCATACATACTGTCACGCATTCAGCATTTAAAAAAGTGGATCATACATGACACATCCGAACCCTATGGACTATCGTCGATATTGCTGACCACAACAGTTGATCATATGCAAAATGACAAACGCACCTGTCCATGTATCTCCAGCACGGGGATGCCCTTCGAACTCTTCAACACGAGCGATAAAACCAGTCAGCATTTCTGGTCCGTAGTAATGGTTGATACTAACATAGTTTTTCTCTGAAAATGCGTTATGTAGCCATATCAACGACATAATTCTAGTTTATGTGAGAGAGAGTAGATGATATCTCAACCCGTGTGGACAAATGCTTCGCACCTGTTTTGAGACCCAATTGAGATACTCTTCCCATTGCATTTGAGGGGCATCACGATCGGGCCGTAGAACCTCCCATCCATTCTTACGTAACTCCTTTTCTAGGACATTAGCTACCTGCAGGATTTCATTAAATTAACCAGGTTTCACTAAATTGAACAACTTGTTGCACATAAAAAAAAAAAAAAAAAAAAGGGAGCGCAACAGTACATATCCACATTGCACAAACAGCCTGTGGAATGCTGTAGACGAGGATTTCGAAAGACAACATACGTCCATATTGAACTCGCGCTCTCCATGAGCTCCTGGTTCTGATGAACAGTCGATCCAATGGCCAGGCACAACACTGATGATGTCCTCTTCTCCAATACTCTTAGCAGCTTCTCGATACACAAAAGCAGATTTAGGAGTGTCCCGCAGAGCCTGTGTTAACTTAGAACTTCTCAGTATTCATGAAATATGCCACGTTACTACCTTTAGAAAAGTATTGAAAACTATTAGACAGACCTTCTGGCCATGAGTTATTATTTGACCACTTGCATAAACTTCCAAGGCAGCAGAGGAGTTGAGCAACTTACCCGTGTACCAAATATCTGTGATATCTTCAGGTAACTTGACCTGAATTGGAGAGGTAGGCTATTCTTTCTGCTAGAAAACTCACCCGAAAGAAAATCTAGTGGCGCTCTTGCTGAGCCTGCTGCTACCTGGAAGGTGCAGCAAATACTAGTGGTTTTAGGAGATAGCTGCCCAACGAAAATTATTAGTGTTTCTCTAAAGGATAATGAATTATCTTCAAACAACACTATACGTGGCTACGTCTAAAGACGTCGCAGTGAAAGGTAGACCTTGAGTACAGCAAAATTGCAAAAAATTGAGCGGCTTCAATAACATGGTCCTCATAGCACACTTAAATTCTGTTTGGATAGAAGGAAAATGGTTAAACTCACAGCTTTAGAGCCTTCAGAAAGCCTAAGTGTCTTAGAATAATGGATGTCAAATCCACCCTTCACAGGCTCCACCACCAGCTTTGTCTGCAATAAATGAACATGGGTATAAACAAACCTAGAGTCTTTTAGCTTCAATAAATCGGAAATGCGCGCATGCAATGCCGGGTTTAGAGTTCCAATGCTGTGCCCTTACCGCATCTTTAAGCCAGTTGAATTGCACACTCCAAGAAGGCCCTTTCTTCAATGGCACCTGTTCCCGGAAAACCAAGTGCATTTTTGAGATTACAAGACATAGATGTCTACTTTTTTTTCTTTTGATGAGGAGTGAAAACCTATACTGTAAATGAGGCCATTTCAAAGTATTAAGTAGCAACAAATAAGTGAACGTAGCATACAAGTCGAACAGAACTTCAGAAGTTTGATCTCAAAGAATCGAATTGATCTACCTCAAAGTTCACACGCAGAGTAAGTGTTGTTGCACCAACAGAGAAACGACGTTGCACGGTTAAAGTAGGGGCAGGTACAACCTCCACAATTGGACGCAAGGCTGCACAGCCACCAGAAATATGTCCCCTCCAAGTCAAAACGATACCATGACTTCCTTCCTATTTCCCGATATGTTCCAAGTAGCGTGAATGCATATAGCTTACTACTTCATGCTGATAAATAAGCGCATCTATTTTTTACAAGAAAACCATGAGTTCGGACAAACGAAGGAATTTGGCTGCAAAAAGGCTATGTAACGTCGCATGGCACGCACATGGGCAACCGGATTCCAATCTGCATACAGCATTGACAAGTAATAATCGGCAATGTAACGACAATTACAAGCTCTAAAAACTTACAGCCTGTAAATAAAGAATGCAAATCTAAATTCTTACCTAAAGTTCCAAAAATTGAACTCTTAGATTTGATGCAGAAGTGGGGAAGTAAGCGGATTGTTTTGATGCCAGAGCTTTTTAAAGAATTATCGCCTGCTGATTCTTGACGGTCTAATCGAGTGTCCACTTTGACACCACTTTTAATAGATAACGGAATGTGCTGCCATCGCCACCTGGCGTCCTTGTCTACATGGACACGAATTTGCAACAGCTGTGCTTGAGTCAAATATGCCCAAGAAGCTTAAGAAAATTTTATTAGTAACCAAAAAGAGCGAAAGTTGAGATGCCACGTGCAAATTATGTCAAGCTCAGAGCTTACTCGTTTACAACGATGACCAAACGCTTGGAACTTGAATGACCAAGCAATTCTAAATTTAATTATTAGATACAAATAACTCTTTTTCAATGAAAACAACCATGTCCAAACCACCATCCCTGTAGTACGTCATTCTCTAGTTGTGATCCAAGGTATCTGGAAACCTGATATTTTTCTTTGGTTTCCCTCCATTCTTACCTTTCTACCGGACAAAAAAAACCCTCCTTAATCCTGCCCTAAGAAGACGTAGGGTTGTAAGGAATCTTTAAACAAATGAAAACCTGCTCGAACTAGGATTCTTGGGAGGATACCTACAACTTTGCAGGGAATCGGAAATTTTCGTACAAACAACGTAAAAACAAGAAATCTTAATAAATTAAAACCAAGTAAATCAAGAATTGGAATAGACCAACAAACCTAAGCCCAAGAAATTAGGCAATGTGATTGCTCTTTGCAATTTCAATTGCAACCCAGGTCCCGTACTCAATTTAGCTCCTATTTTCCATCTGTATTCCTGCCAGAGACAACAAAAAGATGGATCTTGATCGATGACAGGGACTGTTTCAAAACCTACGCAGATTTGCTGAAACCATTCATATGGACAGCCATTGCTGTGAAGAGCTTAGTGTCATATACACCCTCAAAAACATTATTGATCTCATTGAACTACAAGCTGCGTTGCTTCTAAAAATGAGCTACAGGATAGCGAATTTGTCCACTAAGCAATAAAAAACCAGGCGAAGTGGATTAAGGCGAAAAACTACTCAGACCAACAGATTTCTCGATTAGCGTTCGATTCTCAATCCAAACTTGAATCAGATATCTCAGTCTAGTGTTGATAATTCACGGAAGATGCTTTGCTCTCAGCGGCGGGAAATCTTACAAATATGCTAAGAATTGTTGCTGACTGTCTAAATCTACTTCTCGATAGGCAAGCGTACTTCCTCTTGCATGAAAAGAATCACTTGAGGAGCAAAAAACAAGAAGAACCCACCTGGCCTATAAGCTTTCCATAGAACGGAGGAGGCAAGTACAGGGGATGGGGCTGCACAAAACACAAGCTACCCACACAAGCTTCTTTCTCTATTCCTTCGTCTTCACCACCCGTCATTGTGCAATCACTCACTCCCTGCTAACCTCCTCCTCCTCCTCACCCTTTTCCTTCAGTTCTACAATCCCCTGCCTGTCTCATGAGCTCTACACAAGGACTTCGGCAGCACTTGGGCCGTTAGCGGAACCGTGCAACACTGCTCGGCCATGGTTGGAAGTTCGGAGGTGACAGGGGAGAGTACAAGTACCGCCAGCCGGAGGAAGCCGTAGCCTAGGTTGCCATGAGTCGACACCCCATTCGGTGCAGCTCATACTCTTTCATTGAGGTGGAGGGATGTAAAAACGTCTCTTCGGATAGACTCACTTACAGTTCCTACAACTTTGTCCACGACTACCAGGCTAGTTGACGATCAGTTCAGTATCTTGCGGTATTCAGGACACACGGTGGGGAATGACCTTTTTCATCCCGGACACAGGTTTCTAAAGCATAATTAGCCCAGAAATAAATAATTTCGATTATTTTTCTTTTGGAAATTGTATGGTTCCATTTCATTTGTCACACGTAAAAAACAATGCACCATGTCGATGTTCTTTCACATGACGAATTTCACCGCAAGTACATCAATTTCACATGATAGCTCGTCTGACAGTTTTGGCTTTTTCATTTCAAATCATGTATATGCAACCAGTTTCAATCGTCATCTCATTTTTCAATAAGAAACATGATTTTAGATTGTCGAAAAGTGAAGAAAATCGTTTGACCAGTATTTATCAGTCTACACGTGATCGGGCATGGGTTAGTGGGCAAACACTATTTCTTCGACACAATAATACTTGAAATTTATTTCTCCAGTAAAAAGGCACTCTTCCTTCATTTCTCGTGCCATTTCAACGGCACTGATCTGATAGTGCGACGGTTTTCTTTCCCCTTAAATGTATCCATGCTTGACTTGACTGCCAGATGGAAAACAAGTTCAAGAACATAAATTTCTTCAGCTGTTTGGAGAAAAGCATGAGGCTACCCTTAGTAGTCATATTTTGAACGGCCGCTCTTCAGGACGAGGCATTTCATTTTGTAGAAATCCAGAACACCCTGCTTCTTGTAAAAATACCATGCTTGTATCATGAGTCGTTTTCTTCGACCTTTGAAGTGGAGAACCTGCAACATACAAAAAAGACCACAACAATCGAAACCGCTACAAGTTGGTAACTGCTAAATTCGAAATCTCATGAAAATTTAGTTGAACAAATAGGTGTTACAACAGGTGGAATGATGTAAAGATTTGAAAATGGTAGTGACTGGCATTCACTTACGCAATTCATATTCCTGACCGGCAAGCGAATGATACAACGCTCTCTTAGTTAGAACAAGCAATTTACATCCCAATCGGTAACGAGTTACGTACTTTGACTTCAGTCGGCATTCCTTGAAATTGTCCAGCACCTTCAGGAGGCGTCCAATTGTAGATGACGCAAGGCAAAAACAATGTTTTCGTGGTCATCACAGTTGCCTCTACAGGAACGCCTTCTTGAAATGCTCTCGCTTGTAATGTACCTTTTACAATATCTGCAAGTGCTAATTGATCTCCAAGCACGCCGAATGCATGTCTGAACTTGGCCAGGTAAATTTTGACAACTTCTTTCAGCAGTTGTGTTGCCCTAAATACCACAATCAATCAACCCTCAAATTATTGGGGTGTGGGAATGAATATTTTCAAGCTGAACTCATCAAGACACAAATCCTTCAAACTATGATACAATTCTATTACAGAACACATGCTGTAGCAGAAATAATATCATCCTAGCTTAACAAACACATCGGCACCTAACCTTGACAAGCTCCCAAACGTCCCCCGAACCATAATAACACCAGAGTTAATTGGCTGCCTCTGGTTATTCCGGAATGTAAAGGCGATGTCAAAGTGAGGGAATTCTTTGAACACACACCCCAAGTCATCTACCACTATCATGTCAAAATCTGAGAATATTGCATGCGATACTGGGCTGGAGCTGTTATTCTTCCGATCCTCGATCATACTATCCAGCAATTCCTGAACAAGAAAACATTTACAATAATGGTGACATTTTAGGAGATTTTCAAAGATCACATCGAAGGCATTTACATTCCCCGGGATCTTCTTGGTAAAGATATCATGAAACTGTTACCTGGCCAGAGCTCAAGTTTTGCTGGGAACAATGAAGGCGCGCAACAGAAAAGAAATTTATTAAGTCAGAGAATTATCTTTCGAGGAATCTAAAACATTTCAACGAAGATGCATCGATTGGCTCAATGTAATGTGCAGCCTATAGATAAGAGTATAGTTGCTTCAAAGTATGTCTTTCAAAAACAGCGTACAATGTATGACTGAAGTCTCTGAATCATGAGGTTTCGGCGACTAAAGTGTCTTGATGTTGGTTTCCAATCAATGTCTTGCGGTAGTTCTCCTCTGAGTTTATTATGGTTCGTAATAATCGTCACTCGTGTAGTGCCTGGCATAGATACCTGCTCATGTAAAGATTTACGCTGTGATTTAAAAGGTGAATCATTAATTGTTGTATGACGCAACTGTTGTTCCTGGAAAGTACATTTCATTACAGTTCTAAGATCGAATGCGCTCTGTTCTACATGTTATCATATAGAGTCAGAACTACATAATTTTTCTATTTAGTGAGGTTTGCAATCAGTAAGAAGAATCTAGCGCGGCTATGAAAAAAATATCCGATATACCATGCTTTACAGTCCAGTTCATCATTGGAGCAACGATTGTGTTTCCTCCGATGATACAGCTACTCGTGATGGCAGCTTTCCTTTATCAACTAAAATCGGACCGTTATTGAACAGTTGAATTGCAACCTTCGAACAATTAGTTCAACATTTCCTCTACTTTTAAGTCCTGCAACATTGACGAACTGATGCATTACTTAGTCCAACTATCGCTCGTGGGACTATTATAAAGATGTACCCACCTGAATGGACTCCAAAAAAGCGCGGAGGACTGCATCCTGCCTGCTCTTCTTCACCTTTCTCACTTCAAACTTCTTCTCAACTGCTTCGGAGAAACGATCGCTGGCAGTCTCAACTTCCGGCATCACGAAAAGAGTAACAAAGGAGACGGTCTCCTCTTTAGATAACATGCATGGTCTGTCACGCGCCAGCCTGTTTGTTTCCATATTTGGGATGCTTCTATTCCTCCACGAATCATCTACAGTAACAACACAACATGCATTATCGAAAGCTATAAGCTACTACTCACAAAGGGCTATCGACAACCTCCTAAATCAAACACACACCTCACAAAGACAGATGCTCACAAACCTCTGCACTGAATCCGACCCGGAATTTCTTGACCCTCAACCTTTTCATAAACGACCGAAACATGCTTCACTCTCCTCGCACTTCTTCCCAATCTCTGTAACCTTGCCTGTAAAGAACCATAACCCACAGAGTTCCGAGAAGCCCATCCTTGTAGCTGCACAGAAGCAAAACCTGTTTCGCAAGGACAACCATAGCCAGTCTCTAAATCAGTGACAAAAAACTCAAACACTGCACAGAATAGGAAGTTGTAAACAGAAAGAGAGAAGAGGCATGAGTAGCATCGAAAGCAGTGCGAGCATACCAAGAAGCAGCAGCAGCACTGAGAGGCGAAGCACTATGCCTGGCAGTTCACCTCGCTCTGCCATCGCTGCTGCTCATGCATGACAATTGTGACCACATGGGTATCTCTGCAAAATGCATGTTAATGCTGAGAAACCAACCAGGGATGGGGTTCACACACACAACAAGCCACCGCAACCACTGCAACAACAAAAACAGTAGCTGAGAATTGGCTTCACAAAACAACTATTTTAGATACTAGTTTTCATTTCTAGAAAAACAACCCAGTGGATGTGCATTCTTAGTTTTAGGGGAAATGAAACAAACTCAGTGTGCATTTCTGTACCAATCTAGTTTAAGTAAAAGAGCTTGTTGGATATTCATTCTTCACTTGGAGCTATGTGTATTGAACTTGGTTTCTAAATAATGGAGTGCTTAAGCTGGCCTTTGTTTTGTTCTTTTACTAAGGGAAGTAGGTCTTGTATATATTGTTATTGACATTATTATTTTTTTCTTATTGCAACCAGCATATTTTTTGTTGTGTGCATTCATCTCATCTCAAATTATTTTCTTTTTGTTGGCATATCATTAGAATTTTTTATTAGTGATTTTAGGTTCAAAAAAATTATGCGATTTCAACCATACCAAGAATTAAGATTTTAATCATTAAAGTTCTTACAAGTTTTAATCTTCTCTTGACACCATTAGCAAGTCACTAAAGACCTCTTAGAAGTTGTATTTCTTGTAATAACATTATTGTAATAATATTAATTATAATATTATTCTTGCATTATATAAGTTCCATGTTCAAGTTTATAAAAAATTAATTATTATAAAAATTTGATAATCTATAGATTAATAGTCCAAGTATAAAGAATCTTTTATCTAAAGTGCAACTTGTTTCAACATGTATTTCATTTTCCTTTATAGTCTTACAAACCATTGTTTAAATATTAAATTGATAGATTTACTTCTATAAAAACCTACAATTATTGCAAATTAATATAGATGTTTGGAATAATATTTTCAATCAATTATTATTTTTCATCAAAGTGATAATAATATAGGACAAAAATTATAACTTGGATAATTTTAAAAAAATTACTAAGTAAATTTAAAATAAATAGCAATTCTATGACTAAGAAACTAAGTATGTTTTGTCAAAGAAAATAACAATAATTTTAAATAATTGGATGTTGTATAGCTTTAGAACTTAAGAGAAGCCAAGTGCTTGTTGAGATTCTCAAATCTATTAAAATACACCTTAAGACAAACCAAATTTTAATATAGATAACACCATCTACTGCAATGAATATATAATAGATAAAAATAAGAAGACATCCAAAAATAATAATTATAAATAAATACATACCAAGGAATATATAACAATCAGCTTTCTTATATATGTGGAAAGAACAAGATCATTAAAAACTAGCTTTAATGTTAGTTCTCTTATCCAACACCCAAGTCTTCAAAAACAATATTGGAGTAAAAGTAACTTCAATCACATTCAAAAATTACTTTTGGTTCATCTACAATGGCCTTATTTACTAAAATATCAAAAATATTAACCACATTATTATCTTTTTTTACTTTTAGATCTCTACAAAACTATTCAAAAATAAATTTTGATAAATGCAATCTAAAGACTTTAATAGATATCAAGTATTTTGTCCCATGATTTATAATATAAGAAAAAAAATCCTTCTAAATTCTTATTCTTGCACCTTTTATAAAAATTCAATAATTTATATAAAAGACCTTGCTTTAATAATATAGCATGGCCTTAATTCATTACTTTATCTTGGTCCTAATTCCTATACATTATTACACTAAAAAAAAAAAAAAAAAAAAAAAAAAAAAAAAAAAAAAAACATCACCATTATTCCTACTTATAGCCTTGATTGAATATAAATGGGCTTAGATTTAATAATACATTCCAATATACAAAATCACACTACCATCTACAATAGAAGAAAATTCTAATATCACTTATCTTAAATAATTTTAACAAGATTCAACTAATAACAAATTAAAAAGATAATATCTCAGCCCAATATTAATTTCACATACCATCAATATAATAACAACCTCACATTCTACTAGCCCAAAAGCCTATAAGGTCAACAAATTGCATCTCCTTTAATTCAAACCACTTTCCACTTATAATTCAATTAACATCAAGACATATTATAAACTAAACTAGTCCTTTGCAATGATCTAATTCTAAACCATAATATATTATTGATATTACTCCAATAATAATATAACAAATTTATTCTTAGCTCAAATTTATTTTCAAATTCAAATGATATATAATTCTTTAAACACTTCATTAACTTTCAACCTCAAAAAGTCTTTCAAAATTCAAACTCAATTGCAAAGTCCCTAATTTCTTTACAAAGTACAAGATAAACAATTAATAAATTTTGATCTTAATTTCATCTTTTCAATCTAGATCAATAATATCTATCTATTTTTAGCTAATATAAATAAAAAATAAATTACAAAGAAACAATAGCCAATATTATCTTTTTTTTTTAATAATACTAATTGATTTTAATATTATTTTTAAATCATTTTTCAACTCATTCTAACAACCAAAGTTACCTTGCATCATAGATTGCAATGATTTCAATCTCTTATCATTTATTTTTTAATCCTTTGTTAAACTTTTGTCAAATGTAGGTTTTTTTAAAAAAATTTAGATTATACATTCAATCTTTAATCTATTAGCTCCATATATTAGACTAATAGCTATTAGCTTAGCCTAGTTTGTTAAGGCAAATATCTTTTGCACAATCATTTTACATAAGACCAATATGTTAAGTGAATTTTTTTTCTAAAAAATAAACATCTTAAGTAGGATCTAAACCTAAAATGAGAAATTTACAAGGAGATTTGCTAGCCATTAAATTTAATGTTATATGTATTGAAGAAGGAAGAGAGAAGACCAAAGTAGAGCCTTTGTTTATTTTATTTAAAGTAGAATGAGAGCCTATCTTCCTCACTTCATTCTATATAAAGAAAACCATCTGTTTCTTATTGACAAGTCTTTTATAGTACTAGTCTTTTTTTTTTTTACTTTAACAAACATAGTAAGATCTACTATGAATGTTATAACTCTTGATATGAGGACCACTTTTATAACATAACTTACAGACACTTATCTCAAAAAGCTCTCTATATTATTAATCAAGCTCCAACTCTAATACATAAATTAAATTTACTTAATTAGGTATAAATTTATATTTATTTTAGAATTTTTATATAAAATCAAATCTAATTATATATGTTTAAAGATGTCTTAATAACATTTTTTATATTATTGAGTTTAGAAATTATATTAGATGTATACAACCTTTAGGTGATGGTTTATTTTTGCAATAATAAAAATTGAATTACATTAATATTAAAGAATTAGATTAAAAAATAATAAAATAATAAAAAATAAAAAATAAAAATATCCTATCATATTTTTTTAGCTATATTTGGATATAGACAAAAGATGATGGAGCTAGAATAGGAGTGATATGCATTCTAATCCATCCCTCTATTATGCACTTGAATACTTTAGTTTGTTCTCTTTTTAACAATAAGATACAAGAGGTGATTTTTAAAAACACTCATATTAAAAATATTGATTGAAAAAATATTTATGTCTCTAATGATGGCAAAAAAAGAGATTATTTTTAGAAAGATACTCAATGCTATTTATCAAAAAATTAGATGGATTAGAAATGAAGATTAGAATATGGAAAAATATCTCAAAATTAAATCTACTTTTTGTAGTAAGATACTATCTTCATTGAAATCAAAGTCATATCCATAGCAAATTTAATTGTTATGATTATTTGGTAGATGGGTTTAAGCTTGTCTTGACAAATCTTATATCACTACAATTTTTTTCTATACATCACACATCTTAGACTATTCTATTAAAAAATATACCACTTTCTTTGATCACCTTTGAGTAAGTTTTTTTTATTCGAGTCATACTTTCTTTATAACCTTAAATTAGATATATACAATATATTTGGAGAAATATTTTAAAAATTTATTTAATCTCAGATTTCAACAATATTACTTTTATGAACAAGTTGAAAATATAACAAGATATTTTAATAAAATAAAAATAAAAATAAAATTTAAAACCAAATAAAACAATATAGATTCTTTGTATTCTAAAGAAATATTTCAAGCAATTTGCAAAAAATATATTAAATATTATAATTAATTTTTAAATAATATATAAAAAGTCTCATATTTACTTTTTAAAAGAAGAAGTTATACTCAAGATTGACTATGTTTTTTCTTTTAAATTGTATCAAAAAAATAATAAAACTTAAGATCTTTTAATTATTATTTAATTAAAATAATTCTCCTATCTCAAATAATTGATTATAGAATAAAATATTTTAAAATAAATTTCCTCTTTTATCAAAATTAAATGTGATAATAAAAGCATTAGTAAAAAATAAGTAACAAGGCCTAGACAAAGTTGACATCAAATTTTAAAAAATATTTTGGACTTTATTTTATTTTGATTACCTCAAATTCATCTTTAACTTTATCTTAAAGAAACATTCTTTTTAGTAATTGTTAGAAGTATCATTATGCTAATATTTTGATAAAAAATAATAGAGATTTTTTTAACAAATCACATTATTACATTACTAAATTCTACTTATAAATTATTTTCTAAATTATATCAACCTTATATATAATCAATCATTTTTTATTTAATAGATCACAATTAGATAGTTTTTTGTATTTCTACAACACGCCCTAGAAAATTTACTTCTTGTTCTTAAAACTTTATATTTGTCATGTGGCTTCATACAAAAAAAAAAAAAAAAACTATTACTTTTTCAAAAAGAATTGATTGTATAAATTAAAAATATATGTTTAATATAATTCAAGTGTCTGAAATTGAACCAAACCTTAATTAAATTAAAAAATTAATTTTTGTAGATTCAATAAATATTAATATTTTTTTAATTTAAGTAAGTATTAGATAATTTTATCTATAATTATCCTATATGTTCCATTTTTTAGGAGAAATCTAAAATTTTAACTTCAAATTAGTCTTTCCATAAGGTATCATGAAATAATAATAATTTTTTATAAATAAAATAGTTTTTCATAAATTAATATGCAAATAATATCATATTATAAGAATTCAAATAAAATATAGATATATTTTTTAATATATTAAAGTCTTTCAACCTTATCTTTAATCTTTTATATCAATTAGATTAAAATTTTAATTATTTATTGCTTAAGAAATCTAATTCTAAATTAGACCACCAAAATTCAATACTATTGGACCTCTTAAGTTAATCTTGAAACCTTTCTTGGCACTTCTATTAACTTAAATTGAGAAGCAAAAACTATTGAAAAAAAAAATAAAAACTAAAAAAATAAAAAAAAAGATAAAATTCTTTTATGTAATTACACTAAAAAAATAAAATAAAAAAAATCATCTTAATAAGAATTATATCATACTTGCATCACTTTTATACTTACCATAGATATACATATTTATTTGAATAATTATCTAAATAATATAAATAATTAGAAGCAAATAAAAGTAGATAAATTTGATAATATCTTATAGAATAGATTCTTAGAAGTTTTGTAGATACAATTTTGCCTTCATACATGTCTTTAGGTGATTTGTAGGTTAAAAACTTTACCAACAAGTTGGCCTTGTGTTGGACATATTAACCTCTTGTAATATAAGTTAGACATATGGCACACATAGAAAGCTTGTCTTGCAAATTAGCCATATGTCCTACAAGTTACACATATGGCTCACACATACAAAGCTTGTCTTACAAATTAGCCATATGTCCTACAAGTTAGACACTTATTGGAGGTCCTATAGAATGTCACCACATATAGAAGAGTAAGGCCTTCTTTGCTCTTGTCAACTTCTTTCTTACTTCTAGTCTAGTGTTAAGAGTTTCTAGCTCTCTAATCTTTGACAATAGTCATTCTAATTTCTTTTTGAATATATATATATATATATATATATTAACTAATTTTTTATATATTATTTAAAAATACCTCACTTATTTTTATATTCTTTATTTTTTTTCTTAACAATATTTAATTATAGTTTAAAATAAAACTTCATAAATTATAAAAGCAATAACATGGCTTATAAGATTTTTTAATTTTAATTTTTATTATTTTCACTAAAAGTGGTTATAATATCTAGACTACAATTCTATGGCTTATTGCAAGCTAACATATTTAATTATATAGGCTTAACCTTTTCGAATTTAATACATCACTACATGTCTTAGTTATATGGTTTATTTTTAAATCCTTTATGCCATGAAATGCCTCATTGCAATATCTTATCTATTCACAAAGACCAACTTATCTAATCAATAAATATCATAAAAATAGGCACTTGATGTTTTTTTGGATAGAAAACCATTGTTTGTCTCTTCTATATGGTCAAAATTTTGGAAATACATATACAAATTAGAAAAAATATTGGCAAAAGATCTAAAGCGTGAATCTCTAAAAAAATATATATTTTTTAATTTTAAACTATTCTATCTGGTATAAAAAAAGCTCAAACTTAATTAGTACAATAATTTTAAGAGATATAAAAATTATATTTTATAAATCCAAAATTTATCAAGTCAAAGATTTAGAGTGTAGTGTAACTAATAACTCATAAAACTAAGAAGATGACCTTCTTAAGTTCCACCTACTAGCTATCAAATTAATAAATAAATATTAATTCTATAAAAAATTATATAGCAATAGATTACTTCTTTGAAATAGTAAGTTTTTATTTTATTTTAACAAAAGATGAAATAAGTTTTTATTATAATAACAATATAAAATACATGTAATTATGTATTTCAAATTTTAAAAGACAAAGTTAATAATAAAATAAGAAATTCCTTATTAATAAGAGTAAATATAACATAATATGTAGACATAATCAAGAAAGCAAGTCACGTGTTAAAAATTCTTTTGGAAGTGACTACTTTAAATTAAAAAATTTATTCTAATAGATATGGATAATTGAAAAGTAATTTTCAAATATTTATATAAAGTAGTTATTTAAAGAAGAATACAATTATGAAAAAATGTCATCCATATCTACTTTAACCATATTCAAAAACCAGAATTTGATTCCAACATCTTTTTATGAAAAGATTATTGATTTTTAAAAGAATACAATGCCAAAAAGATAAAAATCAATTACAAAAATACATTTTATATACACCTATCTAAATTTTAAAATAGAATATATTTATCTAAAAAAAAGAAAAAAAGAAAAAAAGAAAACTATAAAACTATAAAAACATTAGCTCTAAATTGATTTATTTGGTATAGAAAAAATATTGCTTATATTTTAAATATATATATATATATATATATATAGTAACATAAACAAAGCTTTCTTAATATGCATCCTTGCTATTACAAAGACAATTCTTCACACATTATGAAAATGCCTAGCAACTTAAAAAGTATGGAATTAGGCTGCAATATTTTTTTATTATTTTAGTGAAAAAAGAACCAAAAGATGTACTCATACAATCACAAAGCCTCAAAAAATAGTATTTGGAAAAAATCTTTTATATTTTAAAGATGCAAAAATTTTCTAGCTTTTCATGGTTAAGTCATTTATTTTGACCATCTACAAATAATAAAACAATAAGATTTTTAGACAACTAAAATAGATAGAAGACAAAGTAGACATAATTTTATAGTTTAGGTTAATAAACTATGACCAAGCATGCTAAAGAAAAATAGAAAAGTGTATCAAGAAAAGCCCAAGAAATGTATCAAAACTTTTGAAAGCTTTTAAAAAAACATAAGTTAGTCATAAAAATTAGTGTGCATTAACATAGAATCAACAATTATTTGAAACTACATCTTTTTATTTAAAAAAAACACTTAAGTAAATTATATTTAAAATAGAGATAATTTAGTAGTTATGATATAGAGTTTTATTTGTCAAAAGGATCTATTTTTTTATAAATAAATACATACATATAAACAAATAAAAATAAAGAACAAAAAAAACCATATTTGAAGAATTTATAAGAAATAATAAAAAATCAGTGTATTTTTTTATATGATTGGAGTATCAAAAGCACGTACTTTTCTCAATTTTTTTATATTATGTATAATTTAATATATTTCTTAAAATATTTTTTAAAAATAAAATTATAAAAATAAAATTATTTTAATTTTAAAACTAATAAAAACAATTTATGAAGCAAAAGAGATAATTTGAAGAATTACATTTTGATTCCATTAAAAAAAATTAGTATTTTAATTTTTTAAAATTTCCTAAAATTCATAAAACTATACTTGAAAAATATATATATATATATATATATATATATATATATATAAAATCAAGCAGCATGTTTTAGTACCTAGCATTAAAAAATGCTATTGGTTGGAGCAATAAGATATATTATGTGAATTAGTGTTTTTTTTAAAAAAAAAATCATAATAAGAGGCACTCATTAGTTGCCAAGATATAATATGTGTGTATACATTTGTTTGTTTGTTTGTTTTTAATTGCAATACAAGACACTCATTATCTGCTAAGATATATTATGTGTGAATGTATATTTGTTTTTTTTTTGTTTGCATTTTTTTATTTTATTTATTTATTTATAGTTCTAATAATAGAAACTAATTGGATATCAAATTATATTATGTTTTATTTTTGAATATTTTTGATTGATTGCCAAAGTGATCATTGTAAAGAAGTACCTTCTATAAAAGTATCAATTATGATGAAGGCAAATCAAGTCGCAATGATAAGCACTCTACAAAAGAAATAGTTTTAATAAATAAAAATTAAGTTGCAATAAAGAGCTTTTTATAAAAATGACAATAAATACCATTCATATAAAAAAATTAGCTTGAAGCATCTATATGTATCAAGGACAAGAATTCAAAGAAAGAAAATAAACAAGTAGGATTTTCTCAAAGAAATATGAAAAAATAAATATTTAGAAGTATATATATTAAATAAAGAAACTGAAACGGCTATTACAAAAAGACAAGGAAAATAGAGACTCTTGAAACTAGACTAGAATTAAGAGAGGAGTTGACAAGAATGAAGAAGACTTCATTCTTGCCCCTATATATACCATCTACCTAAGATCTATGTGGCTGTCACGGTGTTGTATTACGTGCTTTCCTGCTCGAAAACGCGCCGGGCGTCTGGCTGTAGAAGGTAGTATGGAGATTCGCCAATAGTCAAGCAGTCTATCAGTTTTTGACCACTGGAATATAAACGACTGCAAGAATACACCGTAAATCTATACAGATGCCCTTCGACTGCTTGTCGAAGTCCTTTTTGCCCAAGTCGGTAGGTCTCTAGACGTTACAGAGAACCCCGAACAATCCAATCTGCTAATCTCCAATACCGCTTTGTACTTATGATCTTGAATCCACTGACTGTCTTGTTAGATTAACCCAATAAATTTCATTCACTCCGCATACTCAATCCTATAGACACCTTTTTAATCCTTCAATCACAAACGTAACTCGATTTCACAAAACAATCAGAGTAATCAAATCCACTTCATTAAAAATCCCGATTCACCATTACAACACTGACTTCAGCAACGATTGCCTCAGTCTTCCCAAAACTCTATGAAGAAGAAAAATCCAATTCCCTGTCTTTTCTTCCCCGACCCCGAAGCATGAAGCTCCTCTCCAATTCCCCTAATCTTCAAAAACCTCTTATGAAACCAAACTAGTAACCTTGAAAAAAACTTGAAGCTAGCTCTTTGATCCAAAAAACCCCCCCCCCCCCCCTCTGATCTCCCCCCTAACCTTATCCTCTGAATTTCTTCAATCTTCCGTCTTAGATCCGGAATTGGCTCCCACCGTCAAGCTTGGATCCAAAATTGGCTCTCGCAGTCAAAGCTTTTTCCTCCGTTTTTACCTTTAAGAATCCATTTACCAAAAACAACGTTCCCTGAAACGGCACAAAGAATAGGACAGCCTGAAACAGAATCGAAACCCCGTACTCGGGTCCACATTGAGTCGCCCGACCAATTCAGGTCTCATATTAGGTAAGAGGATCCGGATTGGATGCCTTGAAATTGGATCCAATTGGCTCTTCGAACCAGACTGGCTGAGGCCCGTAGTAAGACCTGGATTTTCCCGTAATTAGACTGCATTGGGTTGCCCGACCAATGTAGGTCTCATATTGGGTAAGATACCTGTAGTAACCTGGATGTTCTCGTAACTAGACTGCATTGGATTGCCCGGCCAATTCAGGTCTCATATTGGGTAAGAGGACCCGGATTGGATTCTCGAAATTGGATCCAATTGGCTCTTCGAACCAGGCTCACCCGTCGTGTGAATTGGTCCTTTCCCTTCCTGCTGACTCCCGTTATTGGAATCGAACGGAGCATTTCAGTATGCCCCGGCTGACTGTAACGGGGTAACTGAACTTGGCCACTCAGTATTTGCACTGGAGTTGGTCGTTGCTCCCAATATTTGAGGTAACTAAACATTAATAAAATTCTCCTTTCTTTTTATTTTCACGGTATACTCGTGTAACAACACGACATCCACCCCCTCTGAACCTGTGCATCCTCCGGTATGCACCAATTTACCCAATTGCTGTTTGATTCAGAATATATCCTCTACGTCTTTGTCCAGTTCGTCTTCGTCACCTTCAATATCCAAATCACTTTCATCTTCTTGCTGCGGAATCTCTATACCTTCATTTAGGTCTTCCATATTCATCTCTGCGTGTCTTCGTTTAAATATTTTTACTCGCTTCCCTACAATTGGTATTTTCAATTTTGTACCATCTAACTCCCGTAACGAGTAAGTCGCATTATCATGAACAGTTGTTACCACATATGGTCCAAACCAACGTTTTGAAAATTTCCGCAAAGTACTATGTTGATTATCCAAACTATTGTCATAAACAAGTACTCAGTCACCTTCCTCGATTGCTTTTGGTCTCAATCGATGTTGCTTATCAAATCGCACCTTGTTTTGTAACCTTGCTCTTTTTAACCTATCTAATGCTATCTGGACATCTTCCGTTCTTTGCTCCAATTGTCGAATCCTAATAGCTAGAAGTTCTTCTCTTGTCAATCCATCTTCCTATGGTAGCATACTCTAAGTAAGTACCTTTTCTTCAATTGACATAATTGGTTTTTGACCTGTCATAAGTTCTACTGGCATATATCCTATCACCGAACTATGTGTTGTTCGATCAGCCCATAATGCAAATGACAAAAGCCGTGGCCACTCTTTAACTTTCCCATTACAAGCTTTAACTAATGCTTTCACAATCGGTGGGTGACCACGTTCGCTTTTTGCGTTCCCTTTTGGATTATAAGCAGTAGTCAGTGATAGTTTAACTCCACATCTTTCAAAGAACTTACGAGCTTCTTGTGCAATTAATTCTCCAGGATCTGCAGTGACTTTTCCTACGCATCCGTAGCGGCAAATGACATCTTCAAGCAAAAACCTACAAATCCCCTCTGTAGATTTTGTCCTCAATGCTCTTCCTTCTACTTGATTTGATAAATCTTCACGAGCTAAAACCAAATATCTCATCTGCCATAACCCAACCGGCATAATAACCAAATCAACAACCCATTTAAAATGAATTGCCAGAGGTTACGTAGGATGAAGACCATCTCGATGTCGGATATTAGAATACGATTGACAGATTTTACATGACTCTACAAATGAGAGCACATCTCGATACATATTTTTCCACCCATATCGTTCCTTGAGTTTAGCAAAAGTAGCCCAGATTCCTCTATGCCCTGCCCATAAACTATCATGAGACTCCTTTAATAATTTTAGTCTTTCTTCCTTTTTGCCTATCACTCGTTATGGCATCCCAATTCCTTTCTTCGGTCTCTTCCATAAGAATCCATCTCAAAGTAAAAATCCATATGCTTTTTTTCTTATTTGTTTGAATTTTTTTGTAGACCAATTTCCCTGCTTAGACAAGGTATTCAAATAATGACCAATATCCAATAATTCTCCTTCATAAGATTCTTCAAGAAATAGCTTGTCTTCTTTGTTGAGATTTGATATTGAATAGAATTTCAATCCGACGTCATCAATGTCTTCAACCATTTCGTCCTCCCTCTCGTATCTTGCTCGAGATAGCATGTCTGCTACTAAATTGTCTTTCATAGTAATATGCTTAAATTCTAGATTTAGTGACTTAATATAAGCAATCCATCTCAACATTGCAATATCTGGCGTTGAACAGTTAATAATCATTCCAAGCAATGGCAAGCAATCTGTTTCAATTACTACTGCTGTCCCAATCAAATAATCCTTTTCAGCTTTCATAGCCGAAACGACTCCCCAAAGTTCTCTTTTGACTTGCGAATATGCACGCTGACGAATACTTAAAACTTTAGTCCCAAACCGAACTGCAAATCTATTCCCACTGGAATCATCTTGATCCACAATCCATTCAATGGGAATTGGACTAGCGTCCACAGTAAGAATCACTGGTCTATTGCACTTATAATCAACCTTCCTCAATATTGGAGGTGACATCAATAATTTCTTCAATCTTTGCATTGCCTGAATATGCCTTTCTTCCCATTTAAATCGGTAACCCTAGCGTAACAGTTCATATAATGGATCCGCTATGTGAGCAAAATGAGGGATCCAGATTCGATAAAATACACATGCACCCAAAAACCTACGAACCTCTGTTAAAGAATCACAATCCTCTTTTATCCTTCCAATTGCATCAACTTTAGTGGGATTTGGTTTTCTTCCATAAGATCCACATAAATGTCCAACAATTACAACCTCTCGTACTCCAAATACGGACTTCATACCCGATAATGTAAGATGAACTTCTCCAAGCCGAGTTAAAATCTTTTCACAATCTTGTATATGATCAACAACATATCTGCGAAACTCCCTCGTATCTAAAGTTTCATCCTTGTCTCCTTCTCTGCACCCTTTTATAGGAACATCATCCAGAAAAGGCATAGTCTTTTCCGGAATAAAATCTCTCAATACCTTATTCATCCCATTCATCATATGCGCAACTGAGTTGGTCGCGCCTTGAGGAAGAGTGCACATTCTAACCAATCCAAGCGGTGTCCTCATCGTTGTCATATCTCTACTTCCTTCGGCAAGTTGAAATTGATCATAACCTGAATACAAATCACCCATTGAATAGATCGCCCTTCCAGCAAACGCCTCAACAAATTCATCCACAATAGGCCCAATTCCTGCATTCATGACAATAACTGCACTCACCGGTTGCATATCTTGAATAAACCGTAGTGACCCATTCTTCTTAGGTACCGTAAACCATCGACTAGAATACGGCGCAAATGAAGGTTCCAATATTTTCATCTTTATCTTTTCTTTTAATAGTTCAACCAATTTAGGTAAATGTGCCCTCGGTACTGGAATCGGTCTTAGATTCCAAGGTACATGTGGTACAGTGAAGATAACTATAGGTGTTACAATATTTGGATCCACACACCCAATTTCATGAGATTCGAAGGCAAACGATCTACCTTGTTTAGCCAACATCTTTTTGAAGCAAGTAATTTCCTCCGGTAATAAAGAACCATCAGAACCAATCTTCAATTCTTCAAAAGTCTCTTTAGTAAACTGATGTCCAATGCTCATTGGATCTCTTAAACTTGCTTCTTTTGATGCTTCTCCCATTTGTTCTTTAGAATCTTCTGGTAATGGTCCGACGACAGGCTTTACCTTCTTATCTGCAGTTTTATATCTTGTCTCTACAGTGACTTCTGGTGCTTGAAAAGATTCAAGTACGGTATAAACTTCTCTTGAATGAATCTCAACAATCTTATCATTATCCCCTAACTCAATAGATGTAATCAATTCCAATGAATCTTCCATTCCATTTTCTTCATAAACACCTAAAATCCTCTCATCATCTTGCAATGTTCCTAACTTGCGTAATTGTCCTTCAATATCATATAATCTTTTTCTTTCTTTTCTTTTAAAATCATCAACTTTCTTATACATAATATTTCCATTCTCCAATATACCAATAAAACTCGCATCAAAGGCACCTTCATCTCGCGAGAGTACCTCCTCTTTTGTACCTCCATAATCTCGCTTTACAGTGGTACCTCCCCAAAATCCTTAAATCCTTCAACAATCTTTATCAATGGTTTCTCCCTCAACCTATCTCGATTCCGTTCAAGGTTAGGAGGTACTGTTAGAAATTGTACAGCTTTCCTCCCATCCTCGCTCCGTACCCTTGCATAAGCAGAACCATCGTCCAGTACTTTTGTTTCCATCCGTGTTGCCGTAATATAAGGTTGTCCTAAAATCAATAGATAAGACGTTGTATCTTGAACAAAGAAATGTTGCTCCGTCGCAACATCCCCAATCCAAATTTTGACATCTGGACAAGCTCCATATAATTCGCCCCGTGTGTTATTAGCTGCTTGAATTGCCCATCCATGTTCCATATCAATCGGCCATTTTTGCTTCTTATAAAGATCTTTAGACATGAGATTTATTTTAGAACCGTGGTCGACTAAAGCAACTATTGGTTCTTCTATATCTCCTACTTTCACCAATACCTCAATAGTTGCCCTTGCCCAATGCTTTCGAGTATAATGGCTCAAAGTTTCCATTTCCTTGTCACTAGAATCTTCGAAACGTACTCGTTGATTATACCCATTCCTTTCATTTGTTGGTTGCTTGTAACCAATATCAACCTCTTCTTCATCTTTATATATTCTTGCATCAATAGCATGACTCATTCCAACTTCGCCCATTAATTGCCTCTTTCGCTTAATGCTGTCAATGATGACATCATGAAACTCCTTCTTTGTAATTCTCAAGACTTCTTTCAATGTGAATTCCACCTTAGCATTTAATATACGTTCTTCCAACACCCCTTTCAAATTTGTTGCCGCTTCAATGTTAGAAAGTAGCTTATAAGCAATTGATTTGCCCTTATCTTTTGTCTCCTTTGTTTTTTCTCCCAATGATGCTGAGGTATCCTTTACAGGCAATTCTTGTGAAGCTGCCTCCACTCTTGTCTCCTCGAGTTTGCCTCTTAGAAGAATTTCCTTCTCTAGTATCATCAAAATTTCTTTGTCTTTTTTCTTCCATCAAAGCTTCATGTTGGCTCTTAGCAATATATGCATGAACTGAAAGAGACTCAACAGGATCCTCTCAACCTGTTCTACCTCGTATTGTAGCTGCAGTTCTCAATAACGCTTCTCGAGGTAATTTCCCTTCTTGCATTGTAGAAACGACAGAAGCCCAAAACTCACTAGTTTCCGTACTTCCACCAATTTCATCATCTACTCTAGCACCATAACTTGCACTTTCTCGTGTTGCTGTTTCATGCTCTTTTAGGTAATCTTGAACCAATGCTCTCTTTCCTCCCTTGCCAAAATTGGTTTGAAGAAGATCCTCTCTATTTTTCAATGCTATCTTCCCATCTTTCCAGCAAATAATTCCCTGCTGTATCATATTATTAAATTCATTGCAATCTTTTCTAGTGTGTGAAGCATCATCACACCAAATGCATCTTTGTACGTATCCTTGTTTTGAAACATTCTTCGAATTGTTTATAGAAATATTCTCTTCAAGTCTTGCCAATTTGATTTGAAGTTCTCGCATTCCTCGTATAATTTTTTCCATCCCCATATCTGCTTTCTTTGATAAGGATGTCGAAGGTTGAACTGTAGGCATTGTTGGTGGTATTTTACATACTGGAGCTTTGGGTGCTTGTACTGTTTTCGGAATATTGCTTCTATCCTTCCTCCTTTCTCTTTTTGTAAGCAAACCCACTACATCTTCAACGTCCTTCCACTTTGTTGTCAATCCTTCATCTTCTTCTTTGTCTTCAAGAAGAAGTTCTAATTTTCCTTGCAATTCTCCATCAGCAGCTTGAAGAAATAGATCAACTTTGTTCGGCTCCAATGTCAATTTTTCTACCTTCGATAATTGAGAGTACTGCCTCTTTAATTCCCTTAGTAGCTCTAAAGCTTACAAATTCTTATTGGGCCGTTCAATCCATCCCAGAAACAGCTTCTTAGTAACGCGATCAGCATCTTCCAAGAAATATTTGTCTTTCAATGCATGTGAAAAATCCTCCCATGAATTCCCATAACAATCCGTAATCGATATAATGTGGTCTCTTATCTCTGGTATCGTGGCAAGTCCAAATAGTGCAACCATTTTTTTCTCAAAAACCCGATTTAATTCCATTTCACGAACATAACATCTTAAATACCTTGAAATATTCCTCCCATCAAATTGATCAATTTTATTGACCACTGCTTGCAATGCTTTGGTTGCCAAAGCTTCCTTTCGATCATTGCTTTGATGTTGCTTCATTGATAATGAGAAGGCTTGAAACAAACTAGCAATAGATGGATCCATGTGCATACCTTGTCCTTTAGAAGAATCCCCACCAAAAACTCCTCCCAAAAATCCTTCAAAATTTTTATTTTTGTTTTCCATAAAATAAAGATAAAATCAACCAAAATCCAATACCTTCTACCTCAAGCTTTCACGTCGGGTTCACCACTTTTGTCGTATTACGTGCTTTCCTGCTCGAGAACGCGCCGAGCATCTGGCTGTAGAAGGTAGTATGGAGATTCCCCAATAGTCAAGCAGTCTATCAGTTTTTGACTGCTGGAATATAAACGACTGCAAGAATATACTGTAAATCTATACGGATGCCATTCGACTGCTTGTCGAAGTCTTTTTTGCCCCAGCCGGTAGGTCTCTAGACGTTACAGAGAACCCCGAACAACCCAATCTGCTAATCTCCGATATCGCTTTGTACTTATGATCTTGAATCCACTGACTGTCTTGTTAGATTAATCCAATAAATTTCATTCACTCCGCATACTCAATCCTATAGACACCTTTTTAATCCTTCAATCACAAACGTAACTCGATTTCACAAAACAGTCAGAGTAATCAAACCCACTTCATTAAAAATCCCAGTTCACCATTTCAACACTGACTTCAGCAACGATTGCCTCAGTCTTCCTAAAACTCTATGAAGAAGAAAAATCCAATTCCTTGTCTTTTCTTCCCCGACCCCGAAGCATGAAGCTCCTCTCCAATTCCCCTAATCTTCAAAAACCTCTTATGAAACCAAACTAGTAACCTTGAAAAAAACTTGAAGCTAGCTCTTTGATCCAAAACCCCCCCCCCCCCCTCTGATCTCCCCCCTAACCTTATCCTCTGAATTTCTTCAATCTTCCATCTTAGATCCGGAATTGGCTCCCACCGTCAAGCTTGGATCCGAAATTGGCTCTCGCAGTCAGAGCTTTTTCCTCCGTTTTTACCTTTAAGAATCCATTTACCGAAAACAACGTTCCCTGAAACGGCACAAAGAATAGGACAGCGTGAAACAGAATCGAAACCCCGTACTCGGGTCCACATTGAGTCGCCCGACCAATTCAGGTCTCATATTAGGTAAGAGGATCCGGATTGGATGCCTTGAAATTGGATCCAATTGGCTCTTCGAACCAGACTGGCTGAGGCCCGTAGTAAGACCTGGATTTTCCCGTAATTAGACTGCATTGGGTTGCCCGACCAATGTAGGTCTCATATTGGGTAAGATACCTGTAGTAACCTGGATGTTCTCGCAACTAGACTGCATTGGATTGCCCGGCCAATTCAGGTCTCATATTGGGTAAGAGGACCCGGATTGGATTCTCGAAATTGGATCCAATTGGCTCTTCGAACCAGGCTCACCCGTCGTGTGAATTGGTCCTTTCCCTTCCTGCTGACTCCCGTTATTGGAATCGAACGGAGCATTTCAGTATGCCCCGGCTGACTGTAACGGGGTAACTGAACTTGGCCACTCAGTATTTGCACTGGAGTTGGTCGTTGCTCCCAATATTTGAGGTAACTGAACATTAATAAAATTCTCCTTTCTTTTTATTTTCATGGTATACTCGTGTTACAACACGACAACGGACACAAAATACAGACTTGAAATCTAACAAGAAGTTCAAGAAGAAGTGGCAGAACTAGATTAAACAGATGAGTATAAGAACAACACCAGAAAGGTGAGCTAGAACTCCAAGAGATGTATTGTCGAGATTGAAGAACTCTTCAGCCTCGATCCCTATATATACTCCTACTTAGGAAGCTTCTCGAGCTACTTCTATTAACTAGAAAGCTTCTAGAAGGTTCCAGAGGCTTCCTTTCTAGAAGGTTCTAGAAACTTCTCGAGCTACTTCTATTAACTAGGAAGCTTCTAGAAAGTTCCAGGAGATTCCTTTCTAGAAGCTTCTAGAAACTTCTCTCTAAAAGGTTCCAGAGGCTTCTCTTCTAGAAGGTTCCAGAGGCTTGTTTTCTAGAAGGTTCTAGAAACTTCTCTCTAGAAAGTTCTAAAAAATATGTCCCTAACATCATCCCCTTCTTTAGCTTCGAGGTCTCTGAAAAGCAATGTTGTTGATCAGTACCAACGCAAGAAAATGAAGATCTGTCGCATAATTTCTGCTATGAACTCCAACTGTTGTTCACGAGGCAAGTGGTTCATCGACCCTTGAAGCCAACGGTAGTGGCCCACGCCTTCGACTTTTGACCAAGCATGAACTTGCGTGTCTTCATTGTGAAATTGTCCTGCAAACACGCCTTCTAGTTGACCATCGTAAGCAGGCTTGATCTCAAATACGATCACCAATGATCGATTACTCGGTATCCTCCGTCGTCATCGTGGTACATGTAGTTCTTCATCTCGGGGTCGCCTTCGTGAGCTACTCGGTTGCGATACTCTTACTGGCATAGTATCTATCTCTTGGCTATCCATATCAAAAGACTAAACTACGATCTATCTTGGAGAAAATAACTACATCAACTATGAATTTTGCTCGTGCTCTGTCCTTTTCTTATATTGTTGGGAGAACAAGCTTCAGAAAGAAGCTATCATCGAATTGATTTAGGTTTATCGGGATGTCGTTGATGAAACTCCTGTACCTTTTGTGGCGCATTTGCAAGATTTTCAGCTGGCTCCCACATTCGCTCATTAATGTCATAGCCGCACCAATGAACAAGATATTCTAACTTTTTCCACCTTCGCCGTGAATCCAATACCTTTTCAACCTCGTATTCTTCGTGGTTCTCGATTTCAATACTAGGTGGCGGACATTGCACTCTTCCAGGAAAAGATGACTCTCGATAAGGTTCCAACAGAGAAACATGAAAGACTGGATGTACCTTCATAGAAGCCTGTAACTCCAACCGGTATGCCACTGGATTAATTTGCTTCTGGATGATAAATGGTCCCAAT
Source organism: Physcomitrium patens (assembly GCF_059467195.1). Lineage (NCBI taxonomy): Eukaryota > Viridiplantae > Streptophyta > Bryopsida > Funariales > Funariaceae > Physcomitrium > Physcomitrium patens. Next base: position 4,684,639 of record NC_143426.1, read on the forward strand.
CTTCGATAGTCCAACTTATCACATGGTCGCTTGGTCTTGATATTTCGTCGAAGAAGCTAGGCTTTGTCTCCAACTTTGAAAGTAGGTGCTAGATTCCGAAATCTATCTGCAGACGTCTTATAGGATTCTTGAGCGGATTGTAATTGAAGCTTCAACATAGTTTGAAGCTCTGATAGTTGCTTCGCAAATCCTTCAGCTGTTGGATTGTTATTTGTTGACGGACTCAATAAATCAAGCTTCGGATGATACCCATAGTTGAAAAAGAATGGTGTTTGTTGAGTCGACGCATGGAGGGTGTTGTTATATGCAAACTCGGCTAGCGGTAGATATGCAGTCCAATCGTCTTGCTGATAGTTGATGTTGCATCGTAAGTACTGCTCCAAGACTTGGTTCACCCGTTCCATTTGGCCATCAGTTTGAGGATGAAAAGCTGAAGAAAGCTTGATATCCACCTTCAATATCCCAAAGAGAGATCTCCAAAACTTTGACACGAACTGGGTACCTCGATCTGATATGATATCATCTGGTAGTCCATGATATCGATACACATTATCGAGAAAGAGTCTTGCTGTGACTTCACTGGACGATGTCTTCTTATAAGGAACAAAGTGTGCCATCTTCGTAAGCCGATCTACCGCGACAAAGATGCTGTCAAATGAGTTTGATGATGGCAAGTCCGTGATGAAGTCCATAGAAATTGAAGACCATGGTCGACGTGGAATTGGCAATGGCTGTAGAAGTCCATAAGGGCGATGCCCAGGATTCTTAGATCTTGAACAGATGTCACAAGAGAGGACAAAATCTTTCACATCTTTCCACATTTGGGGCCACCAAAAATCTCGGAAAATAAGCTCCAAGGTCTTGTTGAATCCAAAATGTCCCGCAGCTGGAAAATCATGGCAAGATTGAAGAACTCGGAGTCGTGCTAGTCCTTTTGGAATGTACAATCGCTCTTCAAAGTATAAAAGATCTCCCTCCACCTTGAACTTATCGTCATTGGTACGTTCCTTGATATCAATGGCTACTGAATCTTTAATGGTCATAGCACGTACCTGGTTTAGGAAGTCAGCATCAAATGATACAATAGTAGCACAAAGTTGAAATCTCTCTGGCTTCAATAACGTTGTACATTGTTGATCAAACGCTGCTTCTCCAGCCTTTGGTGCAAGATACGATCTCCTTGATAAAGCATCGGATAGTCCTTGCTACCTTTCAGGTCAATAAGTGATAACAAAATCGAATCTAGATAGCGACATATTCCACTGAGCTTGACGCCGATTTAAAACTCGAGCCGTCATGAAATACTCCAAATTCTTGTGATCCGTATATACGGTTACTGGATGTGCAGCTCCTTCAAGAAAGTGACACCATTCTTCGAAAGAATCCACTATAGCAAGAAGTTCCTTATCGTGGATCTCATAATTGATTTCAGCAGCAGAGAACTTTCGAGAATAGAATGCAACTGGATGGAGCTTCTTATCTTCACTCATTTGTGAAAGTACAGCTCCCAAAGCAAAATCTGAAGCATCAGTTTCTAAATAGAAGGCCTTTGTAAAGTCTGGATGTACCAAAATTGGAGCTGTAGTAAATGCTGTCTTCAAATCTTGAAACGCCTTCTCCGCCAAAGGTCTCCATTCCAACTTATCCTTTTATGTTAATCGAGTGAGAGGAGCAGCAACTTGAGAATAATTCTTGATGAAGATCCGATAGAAGTTAGCAAAGCGAAGAAAGTATTGTACGTCTCTAACCGTCTTCGGAACCTCCCAAGATATGATTGCTTCTACTTTCTTGGGGTCCATCTTCAAACCTTCTGTAGTCGCAATGAATCCCAAAAATTCCATCTCCGTCTGGTAAAATAAACACTTTTCTAATTTGGCATATAGTCCTCGCTTGCGTAGTTTCTCCAAGACCAAACGAACATGCTCCTCATGCTCTTCCTTATTTTTAGAGAATATTAGAATATCGTCCAAGTAGATGACAACAAAATCGTCGAGGTGTTCTCAAAAGATGTCATTCATCATATGTTGGAAAACCGCTGGAGCATTGGTAAGACCAAAAGGCATGACATTATATTCGAAATGACCATACCTTGTACGGAATGTTGTCTTCCACTCATCTCCTTCCTTGATTCGTACGAGATTATAAGCTCCCCTTAGATCAATTTTTGTAAAGATCTTCGCACGTCCAAGTTGTTCTAAGAGACTAGAAATTAAGGGTAATGGGTAACGATTTTTCTTTGTTACCTTGTTGACGCCTCGATAGTCCACACACATCCGTAATGATCCATCTTTCTTCTTCACAAATAAGATGGGTGCTCGAGCTGATGATTTTGAATGATGAATGAAGTTCTTGGCTAGATTCTCGTTGATGTACTTTCGTAATTCTACCAACTCCGTTTGCGATAGATTGTAGATTGGGCCAAAAGGTGGTTGTGCTCCTTCTTGCAAGTCTATGGCACAATCATATAGTCGGTGTTCCGGTAATATGTCGACGTTCTTCTTTTGAAACACGTCTTCAAAATCTTTATATTGCTCCGGTATACTTGTTGTTGAGATCTTCTCCTCGGTAGTTGGAGCCGCATAAATAACAAATGGAATGCCTTCCTTAGATGATCTTATAAACGCTCTTGCTCCAATGAATAAGGATTTCTTTTTTCGAGGTTTTTTACGAGGTTATTTCTTGGGTGGTTTTGTGGGAAAAGTCATCTTCCGCAACCTCCAATCTATTAATGGATTATGTTTTTCCAACCAAGAAAGACCAAGAATAATAGGATTTGATGGGGTTCTAATAATATTAAAAATAATATGACTACTATGGTCTTTAAACGTTACTTCTATAGGTTTTGATTCATGTGTGATGCTACCAGACAATAAAGGTCGCCCATCTATGACCTCAACATGAACAGGTTTTGATTTTTGTACTAAAGGGATCTTATGACGCTTTGCAAATTCTTCGTCTAAAAAATAAGCAGATGCTCCTGAGTCTAGTAGTGCTAAGGTTCTCAATTTTTGAGGGCCGATAAATAGAGGGATTGTAAAACAAAGTGCAAGTTGGGCAGAAAGAAAGAAACCTGATTGTTGTTGGGATATTTCATTGTCCAGCCGCACGGTTCCTACTGTGGTTGGGCATCCTCGTTTTCCTGAACAAATACTCCCCTAGTCTTGATTATGCCTCGATTTTGCTTTTTGGGACAGTTTCCGACTTTGTGGCCTTCTCCACCGCAATACAAGCATAAATTTTCGTCCATACGTCGCTTTTTTTCTTCTATAGTAAGAGATTTGATACGTACCGCATCAATTTGCATGTCTTCCACCTCTGAATGCGAATTCACACCGCTTGCCGACATAGTTGGAGCATGGCAAATTGTATGTTGTCTTGAGCGTTGGTCTTGGCGACGTTGGAATATGTGATTATCGCACTTCACAACTTGGCTAATGGCTTCATTGAGCGTTCGTGGATCAGGAAGAGTTAACAGCAAATCCTTCACATCATCTCTTAAACCCCAATAGAATTGACTCATCAACGCTTCTTCATCCTAATTGATGTCGCATACTAATTACCTGAAATTCGAAGCATAGACTGATGTAGAACGCATCCCTTGTCATAGCGACCGGATCTTTGTTGTAGCCCATCGAACTTTATCGTGTTCACCAAATGCTTCCACAAATGCTTTCAAAAAGGTTTCGAAGTTGTTTAATATGGATGATCGTTTCTCAAACAAAGGAGCAAACCATGATAGAGCTTGTCCCGTAAGTAAGGTTCCAACAAGCCCAACACGTGACTCCTCCGTTGGATATCGTTCGGGCTGTAAAACTGTTATCAACCTGATTTGATTGACGAATCCTCAAAACTTGGAATGTGTTCCATCAAACTTATCTGGAAGGCTAACTCGAGGCTCTTTATGTTGTAGAACTAGTGGTTCTTGTCGAACCTGAGGTAAAGTTGTTTCTCCAAGTGTCGAAATTTGAGGCTAGTGTAGTTTAGATTGTGCTATCCCAGATATTCCATCATTATGAAGCCTTGCCACCACTCCTTCAATCTCTGCAGTTCTTTGTGATAACGTAGCGAGGGCATTCATAATAGCATCTAACTTAGACTCCGAACTTTCTGCCATACTAATGTCTTGACCTCCGGCCATTCTAAAAGAAGGACAAAAATGACCCTATAAGAGGCAATATTGGTTTATAGGAGGGTAATCCACAACCTATAAAACGCCTTAAGAATTTCAAGAAGAGGGGTAATCTACTCTCTCTAAGAAGAATAAGACTCCAATATTGTAACAAAAGAAGTATCAGTTTAGAGGAGGGTAATCCGCAACCTCTAAAAAATGCTAGTATACCTTCAAGTAGAGGGGTAATCCACACTCTACTAAGAAAGAACTAGCTCTGATATTTCAAGTTAGTGCAGTCTCGACAAACTATCATGGACACAAAATATAGACTTGAAATCTAACAAGAAGTTCAAGAAGAAGTGGCAGAACTAGATTAAACAGATGAGTACAAGAACAACACCAGAAAGGTGAGCTAGAACTCCAAGAGATGTGTTGTCGAGACTGAAGAACTCTTCAGCCTCGATTCCTATATATACTCCTACTTAGGAAGCTTCTCGAGCTACTTCTATTAACTAGGAAGCTTCTAGAAGGTTCCAGAGGCTTCTTTTCTAGAAGGTTCTAGAAACTTCTCGAGCTACTTCTATTAACTAGGAAGCTTCTAGAAAGTTCCAGAGGCTTCCTTTCTAAAAGGTTTTAAAAACTTCTCGAGCTACTTCTATTACCTAGGAAGCTTCTACAAAGTTCTAGGGGATTCCTTTCTAGAAGCTTCTAGAAACTTCTCTTCTAGAAGGTTCCAGAGACTTCCTTTCTAGAAGCTTCTAGAAACTTCTCTCTAAAAGGTTCCAGAGGCTTCTCTTCTAGAAGGTTCCAAAGGCTTGTTTTCTAGAAGGTTCTAGAAACTTCTCTCTAAAAAGTTCTAAGGAATATGTCCCTAACAGTGGCAACGTTCTATAAGACCTCCAAAAATGTGTTGATTTTCCATGACATGTATCTTAACTTGTAAGGCAAGCTTTTATATAGATGCCACATAATTAGATTGTTTTGTAAGCTACCAACACATGTAGCATGTAGTTAGCTTGTTGACCTAGTTTCTAACCTATCAATCAACTATAAATACATCTAAAAAGCTTCTAAGAAGCTTTTCTAGAAGGTATAATGAAATTAATCTATTTTTATGTACTTTTATCTATTTATATTATATAGAGAATAAATATATATATATATATATATATATATATATATATATATATATATCTGTGATATTACCTCTCCTTCTAAAAAGAAGTTCTACAAGGAGTGGTGATCACATGTTGAAGAAGTCTAAGATGTAGTGAATTATTGTTGTCACATATTCTAATCTTTGTTTCCTTTGAAGGTAGTTGATAGGTCCTTTCAACCATTGGTAATGTCTTATTTCAAGGTAAAAAGACCACCATATTATTTGTTCATTGTTAAAACCTTTATAATGTCTTTTAAACAAAAAATTTGTAATACCATCATGAATCATTCTTATTTCTAATAAAACCACCAAATATTGAAAGTCTCTTTCTAGATTGTAATACCAAATGTGTTATATCTTCCCATCTATTCAAGGAAGATCATGTTATTTTTGAAGGTGTTCATCCTTATTTCGTTATCTTTAAGGCTGTGATAATATAATACCTTGTTTGATAAGTTAATAAATGATGGCTTTTGAATTGAATCTGCTAGCTGTTGCTTTTCTATCTTCTTAATACTACAATTATACATAAATTACAAACAAGGATAAAAGATAAAATAAAATTTTTTCTAAATTATATTTCTTTTATAGCAAAGATTTATTATCCTTTATTTTGGTTTTGATGTTTGTTGTTGATGAAAAGCTTTGATCTTCTCTATTGCATTTGTAAGATTTTTTTTTGGCTCTCATTATGCATTCAATAATATCATATCCACACCAATGAATAAGATATTCCAATCTAAATCAGTGTTGTCTTGAGACTAAGACTTCTTCTTCCTCAAATTCTTGGTTATTATCCACTTCTATAGAAGGCGGTGGTATTTGTCTTTTATTCGAGATATTCACTATCTTATATGGTTCTAATAGAGACATATGAAATACAAAATGGATTTTCATAGACTCCTATAAATATAATTGATAAATGACTAGATTGATTTATTGATAAATAAGAAATGATCCAAATTTATAATAATCCAATTTGTTACAAGGATAAATAGTTTTAATATTATGATAAAATAACCATACCTTATCACCAATGTAGAAATGAGGTTGCTCATTATGATAAGCATGCAAGTTATTCTTTTATTGTTTTTGAGCCTCTTTTAGTTGTGCCTTCATTGTTGTATGTAATTTGGATAAATAATTTGCCAAATCTTCTAGTATAGGATTATCAACTTGTGAAAAGTAAAAAGCATCAAGTTATGGATGATAATCATAATTAGTAAAAAAAATATATATATATATATATTTATTACATAGAAGAATGTATCATGTTATTATAAGCAAATTCTACGAATAGCAAAAAAATTGTTTAATCATCTTATTGGTAGTTGATAGTGCACTTCAAAACTGCTCCAAAACTTAATTTATATGCTTTTTTTGTCTATTAATTTTCGGATGGAAAGCCAAAGATAGTTTTATGTCTACTTTTATAATCTTAAAAAGTATTTTTTAAAATCTTAATACAAATTAAGTTTTCCTATCCAATATAGTATCTTTGAACAATCCATAATAGCAATAGATTTCTCAACAAAAAACTTAGTTTTTTTTTCATGTGGGATAGCTTTTGTACATGGTATAAGATGTACCATCTTTGTGAAACGATCTAATATTACAAATATAGAGTCATAAGAACTAAGACTAGAAGATTCATAATAAAATCCATAGAAACAAAAGACCATGGTTGTTCTAGAATGGATAATTATTGGAAAAGTCTATACAATTGATGACGAGGAATTTTTTACCTTAAATAAATGTCACATGACTAAAAAAAGTCTTTCATTGCCTTCTCCATTTTTGGCCACTAAAAATCTTTATATATAAGTTCTAAAATCTTATTGGATCCAAAATATTTGGCTACTAAAAAGTCATGATGTATTTGAAGAACACATAAATATGCTTCTCATTCTGGAATATATAGGCATTCTTTGAAATTGAATAGGTTTTTTTTTAAGTTAAACTTGAAAGTATCATGAGACTTAGAAGAAAGGTTTTTGATATCATGAACAAGAGGATTAGAGGACATACTCGATTGAATTTATTTTACAAGGGCTGAATCAACAATCAATGTTGATTTTATTACTTGAAGATGAAAATGCTCCGGCTTCAAAAAAATCATTTTTTGTTGATCAAAAGATGCATCTCTTTCTTTTGGTATAAGATAAGAACATCTAAATAGGATTTCGCATAAAACTTGTTATTTTTTTGATTAATAAGTGATCTAAAAATCAAAACTTAACAAAGACATGCTCCAACAAACTTGGCAACAATTCAAAACATAAGTTGACATGAAGCATTCAATTTTCTTATGGTTAGTATAAATAGAGACTAGATTAGAAGTGCCTTCTAAATAATGGCACCATTCTTGAAACAAATCTATAATTACAAGAAGTTCTTTGTTTTGAATTTTATAGTTGATCTTGGCTATTGAAAAAAAAATTGAATGAAAAGCTATTAGGTGAAGTTTATCATTGTTTCCCATTTGTAATAATGTAATACTCAAAGAAATTTCTAATGCATCTATTTTCATAAAAAATAATTTAAAAAAGTCAATACCATAAAGGATTGGTATAGAAATAAAGGTTATCTTCAAAGCTTGAAATGCTACTTCTGCTTCTTGATTTGATTGAAGTTTATCTTTACAAATCAAACACAAAAGTGGAGCTGTAATTTCAGAGAAGTTTTTGATGAAGATCCGGTAGTAATTGGCAAATCTCAAAAAACATTAGACATCTCTTACTTTTTTGGAGATCTTCCAATCTATAATAATTCGAACTTTTTTAGGATTCATTATAAATATATCATTTGAAATGATACATCTTAAAAAGTACATCTAAGTAGTATGAAATACATACTTTTTATCTTAGCATAGGATTTCACAACTCTTAAATTTTGTAATATATAACAAATATGAAGTTTATGTTCTTCTATATTCTTAAAATAAATTAAAATTTTATCTAGATAATAGACAATAAAGTCATCTAAAAACTCTCAAAAAACATCATTCATTAGATGTTAGAAAGCTTGTAGTGCATTTGTAAGTCCAAAAGGTATGATATTGTATTCAAAATATTCATACCTACTTCAAAATATAATTCAAAATACAAAATATAATCTTTCATTCATTTCTTTTTTTAATATGTACTATATTATATGTTTCTTATAGATCTATTTTTATATAGATCTTAGTTTGATTCAATTCATCAAGAAGTCTAGATATTAAAGATAGTAAGTATCTATTATTGATGGTGATTTTGTTGAATCCTCAATAATTGAGACACATCCACAATGATCCATTATTTTTTTATACAAATATAATTGGAGCTCATACTAGAAATTTGGAATGGCCAATAAAATTTTTGGCCAATTTTTTTCAGCCAATTCATTTTGTAATAAACTATAAGTCAATCCAAACAATAATTGAGCTCTTTCTTAAAGGTCAATTGAGCAATCAAAGGAATAATGTTCTGATAAAGTATTCACAAACTTCTTCTCAAAAACATCTTAAAAATCTTGATATTGACTTAAAATACCAATTAAAGTCTTTTTATCATTAGAAATAGGTATAATATAAATGACATAAGATAATCCTTCTTTTGCAACATATAAAAAAGCTCTTATACCTATAAATATAGGTTTAATTATACTAAACTTATGACTTTCTATTTGATCAACCATATTCTTAGTTATACTTTCAAAAAATTAAAAACTATAAAAAATCCAATTTATTTTTGGATTATATTTTTTTAGCCATGATAAACCTAAAATGATTGAATTAGAAGGAGATCTAATGATATTATCAAGGACATGAATCTCAAAGAAAGAAAATCTTTAATACACTCTTCTTTTACTGAAGAGAACTAAAAAGTCACTCAAAAATGATATATTATTGAACTAAAATGGCTATTGCCAAAGACAAGAAGACTAGAAAGTCTTGGAATAAGATTAAGGACTTGGAATGCATTGACAATAGTGAAGAAGGGTTCACTATTGCCTCCATATATACTATCTAACTAAGAGCTACGTGGCGATGTCCTATAGGACCTCCAACATGTATTGACTTTGCTAGCCACATGTCTTATCTTGCAAGGCAAGTTATTTATGTATACATCACGTAGTTGGCTTGTTCTACAAACTACTACATGGAGATAACTTGTTCCATGAGCTATCAATATATGGTTAGCTTTTTGGCCAAGTTTCTAACCTACAAACACATCTAAAGTCAAAACCGCATCTATGAAGCTTCTAAGAAGTTTTTTTAGAAGACTTTATGAAATTATTCTATATTTATCTACTTCTACTTAATCATATAAGTAACTATTGAAGTAAATATATATGTCCATGATATTATCCCCCTTTCTAGAGATGAGTTCCATAAGGAGCGGTCTTCATATGTTGAGAAAGTCCAAGATTCGACAAATTATATTTGTTACATACTCCAATCTTTGCTCTCTTTGAAGATGGTTAATAGGTCCTCTCAACCATCTATAGTGTCCCATACGAGGGCGAGAAGACCACTCTATTATTTGGTAATTGTTGAGGCCTTCATAACTTCCTTCAAATAAAACATTTGGAACACCATCAGGAGTTGTTCCTACCTCTAATAAAATCACTAAACATCAAGAGTCTCTTCCAAGGTCGTAATACCAAACACATTGTATCTTGCCATCTATTTGAGGAAAGACATGTCATTCTTAAGGATCTTCATCTCAATTCCGTCGTCTTGAAGGTTGTGACAATCGCAATGTTTCGTTGGATAAGTCCGCAAATGAAAGCTCTTGAGTTGAATCTACTAGTTGTTGGTGCTCCATCTCATCACAAATATACAAAAGCTACAATGACATATAGAAGGTAGAATGCTATTTTCCTTTGATCTTGTTTCTTTTATAGCAAAGGTTTGCTATTTTTCATCTTGGTTTTGATGGATGTTGTTGATGAAGGACTTCAACTTTCTTTGCTGCATTTGCAAGATTCTTTGATGGCTCCCATGTGCATTCACTAATATCATATCCGCACCAATGAACAAGATATTTCAATCTATTTCAGCGCCACCTTGATTCTAAGACTTCTTCCACCTCAAATTCTTGGTTATTATCTACTTCTATAGGAAGAGGTGGCATTTGTCTTCTTCTCAAGATATTCACTATCTTATACGATTCCAAAAGAGACACATGAAATATAGGGTGGATCTTCATAGACTCCGATAGATGTAATCGATAGGCAACAGAATTGATTTGTTCACAAATAGGAAAATGTCTGAGTCTACGATAATCTAATTTATTACAAGGATGAGTAGTCTTGATATTGTAACGAAGTAACCATACCTTGTCACTCATATTATATTGTGGTTGTTCCTTGCGATAAGCATCCATGTTAGTCTTTTGTCGTTCTTGAGCTTCCTTTAATTATATCTTTATTGTTGTATGTAGCTCTAACAAGAGATTTGTTAAATCTTTCGCTGCAAAATTATCAACTTTTGAAAAGTCAAAAGTATCAAGATGTGGATGATAACCATAATTAGCAAAGAAAGGTGTTTGTTGAGTGGAAGAATGTATCAAATTATTATATGTAAACTCTGCCAATGGTAAAAGAGTTGTCCAATCATCTTGATGATAGTTAATGGTACATCTCAAATACTGCTCCAAAACTTGATTTATCTATTTTGTTTGTCCATCAGTTTGAGGATGAAAAGCTGAAGAAAGCTTTATATCCACCTTTAGAATCTTAAATAGGATTCTCCAAAATCTTTATACAAATTGACTCCCCATATCTGATATAATATCCTTTGACAATCCATGATAGCAATAGATATTGTTAATGAAAAGCTTAGCTGTTTCTTCACTTGTGATAGATTTTGTACATTGTATAAAATGTGTCATCTTGGTAAAATGATCTATTATCACGAATATAGAATTATAAGAACCTGAGATTGGAAGATCCATGATGAAATGTATAGAAACAGAAGACCATAGTTGTTCTAGAATGTGTAACGGCTGAAGAAGTTCGTAAGGTTGATGACGAGGAGTTTTTGATCTTGAGCAAATATTACAAGATTGTACAAAATCTTTAACTACCTTTCACATTTGCAGCCACCAAAAATCCTCGGATATTAGTTCCAAAGTTTTATTGTACCCAAAGTATCCTACTGCTGGAAATTCATGACGAGCTTGAAGAACACGTAATCGAGCTTCACCTTCTAAAACTTATAGGCATCCTTCAAAATATAATAGATTATTCTTGAATTCAAACTTGAAAGTATCATGAAACTTAGAGGAAGTATCATTGATATCTTGAATAAGAGGATGAGAGGACATGCTTGATTGAATTTGCTTCACAAATGTTGAATCAACAGTCAATGTTGATTGTATAGCTCGAAGATGAAAATGCTTGGACTTCAAGAGAATTGATCTATGTTGATCAAAAGATGCATCTCCTTCTTTTGATGCAAGATAAGAACGTCTAGAAAGAGCATCCAATAGACCTTATTATTTTTTGGATCGATACATGATCTTAAAATTGAATCTAAATAAAGACATGCTCCAGCGAGCTTGACAATGATTCAAGATACATGTTGATATGAAGTACTCGAGGTTCTTATGGTTTGTATACATAATAACTAGATTCGAGGTGCCTTCTAGATAATGGCGCCATTCTTGAAATGAATCCATGATTGCAAGGAGCTCTTTGTGATGGATCTCATAATTAATCTCTATTGCTAAAAATTTCTTCAAATAGAAAGCTATTGAGTGGAGTTTGTCATCTGTTTCCATTTGTGACAACACGATACCTGTCAAGGACAAGAACTCGATGAAAAACAATTCAGACAAGTGAGCCTTCACTCAAAGAGAGGTAAATAAACAAATATATATATTGAAAGAGAAACTGGAATGGCTATTGCCAAAAGACAAGAAAACTAGAGACCCTTGAAACTAGACTAGAAGCAAGAAAGGAGTTGACAAGAGTGAAGAGAGCTTCACTCTTGCCTCTATATATACTATCTAACTAGAAGCCACGTGGCGATATTCTATAAGACCTCTAATATGTGTTGACTTTCTAGGCCATATGTCTTTGCTTGCAAGGCAAGTTTTCTATGAGTGGACTACGTAGTTAGCTTGTCCTTCAAGCTACCAACATGTGTGGCACATGGCTAACTTGTTGACCAAGTTTCTAACCTAAAAGTCAACTAAGGACTCCTATAAGGTCAAAGCAGCGTCTATGAAGCTTCTAAGAAGCTTTTCTAGAAGATATTGCATAATTAACCTACTTTTATCTACTTTTACATACTTTTATCGACTCTTGTAGGTAATTATATGTATATCCGTGACATTATCCCCCCTTCTAGGGACGAGTTCCACGAGGAGCGGTGATTATATGTTGAGAAAGTCTAATATGCGGCGAATTGTATTTGCTACATACTCTGATCTCTGTTCTCTTCGAAGGTAGTTGATGGGTCCTCTTAACCATCGATAGTGTCCCATTCCAGGGCGAAAAGACCACCCTGTTATTTGATCATTATTGAGGCCTTCATAACTTCCTTCAAATAATACATTTGAAATACCATCAGCAGTCGTTCTTATCTCCAGTAATATCACCAAATATCGAGAATCTCTTCCAAAGTCATGATACCAAATGCGTTGTATCTCACCATCTATTCGAGGAAGAACATGTCATTCTTGAGGGTCTTCATCTCGGTTGCGTCATCTTGAAGGTTGTGACAATCGCAATGTCTCATCCGATAAGTTAGCAAACGAAGGTTCTTGAGTTGAATCCGCTGGTTGTTGGCTCTCCATCTAATTAGCGTCACAAATGCAAAGAAGTTACAAACAAGGATAGGAAATTGAATGTTATCTTGCCTCAATCTTGTCTCTTTTATAAGAGAGATTTTCATCTTGATTTTGATGGATGTCATTGATGAAAAACTTTGACTTTAGCTGATGCATTTGCTAGATTCCTTGATAGCTCTAATGTGCGTTCACTAATATCATATCTGTGCCAATGAACAAGATATTCCAGCTTATTTCGGCGCCGCCTCGAGTCTAATATCTCTTCCACTTCAAATTCTTCATTATTATCTACTTCTATAGGAGGCGGTGGCATTTGTCTTCTTCCTTGTATATCCACTGCCTTATATGGTTCAAGAAGAGACACGTGGAATACAGGATGGATCTTCATTGACTCCGGTAGATGTAACCGATATGCAACTGGGTTGATCTGTTGAGAAACAGAAAAAGGGCCAAGCCTACGATAGTCCAACTTGTCACAAGGTCGAGTAGTCTTGATATTGCGACGAAGTAGCCATACCTTATCACCCACGTTGAGTTGTGGTTGCTCCTTATGATATAGATCTGCGTTTATCTTTTATCGTTCTTGAGCTTCCTTCAATTGCGTCTTCATTATTACATGTAACTCTGACAACCGATTTGCCATATCTTCTGCTACAAGATTATCAACTTTTGAAAAATCAAAAGTATCAAGTCGTGGATGATAGCCATAATTAGCAAAGAAAGGTGTTTGTTGCGTGGAAGAATGTACCGTATTTTATAAGCAAACTCTGCCAATGGCAGAAGGGTTGTCCAATCATCTTGTTGATAGTTGATAGTACACCTTAAATATTGCTCCAAGACTTGGTTTACGTGCTCTGTTTGTCCATCAGTTTGAGGATGGAAAGCCGAAGATAGCTTTATGTCCACTTTTAAAATCTTGAAAAGAGTCCTCAAAAATCTTGACACAAATTGAGTTCCCCTATCCGATATGATATCTTTAGGTAATCCATGATAGCTATTATCAATGAAAAGCTAAGCTGTTTCTTCACCTGTGATAGATTTTGTACATGGCACAAAATGTGCCATCTTGGTGAAACGATCTACTATCACAAATATAGAATCATAAGATCTTGAGCTTGGAAGATCTATGATGAAATCCATAGAAACAGAAGACCATGGTTGTTCTGGTATAGGTAATGGCTGAAGAAGTCCATAAGGTCGATGACAAGGAATTTTTGATCTTGAAGAAATATCACATGATTATACAAAGTCTTTGACTAACTTCCACATTTGTGGCCACCAAAAATCTCTTGATATGAGTTCCAAAGTCTTATTATATCCAAAGTGCCCTGCTGCTGGAAAGTCATGACATGCTTGAAGAACACGTAAACATGCTTCTCCTTCTGGAATATATAGGCGTCCTTCAAAATATAATAGATTATTCTTGAACTCAAACTTAGAAGGATCATGAGACTTCGAAGAATTATTCTCGATATCATGAACAAGAGGGTCTGAGGACATACTGGACTGGATTTGCTTGAGAAAAGTTGAATCAACAGTCAATGTTGATTTCATTGCTCGGAGATGAAATTGCTCCGATTTCAAGAAGACCGTTCTTTGTTGCTCAAAAGCTGCATCTCCTTCTTTTGATGCAAAATAAGAACGTCTAGATAGGGCATCACACAAACCTTGTTGTTTTCCTGGCCGATAAGTGATAATGAACTCGAATCTTGACAAAGACATACTCCAACAAGCTTGACGACGATTCAACACGCGTGCTGACATGAAATACTCGAGGTTCTTGTGATCTGTATATATAGTGACGAGACTAGAAGCACCTTCTAGATAATGACGCCATTCTTGAAAGGAATCCACGATCGCAAGAAGTTCTTTATCGTGGATCTCATAATTGATCTCGGCTGCTGAGAATTTTCTTTAATGAAAAGCTATCGGATAAAATTTGTCATATGTTCCCATTTGTGATAAAACTGCACCCAAGGCAAAATCTGATGCATCTGTTTCCATAAAAAATGCCTTGGAAAAGTCAACACGATATAAGATTGGTGCAGAGACAAACGATGTCTTCAAGGCTTCAAATGCTGCTTCCGCTTTTTGATTCCATTGGAATTTATCTCTACTAGTCAAGCGTATAAGTGGAGCTGCAACTCGTAAGAAATCTTTGATGAAGATCCGATAGTAATTGGCAAATCCCAAGAAACATTGGACATCTCTTACTGTCCTTGGAATCTTCCAATCCATGATTGTTTGGACTTTCTTAGAATCCATCATGAGACCATCATTTGAAATGATGTATCCTAAAAAGTCAACTTGAGTAGTGTGAAATACACACTTTTCCATCTTGGCGTACAATCCTGCATCTCTAAGTTTTTGTAATACTTGATGAACATGTATTTCATGTTCTTCGACGTTCTTAGAATAGATCAAGATATCGTCTAGATAGCAGACGACAAAATTGTCTAAGAATTCACGAAATACATCATTCATGAGATGTTGAAAAGCAGCTGGTGCATTCGTGAGTCCAAAAGGCATGACATTATATTCGAAATGTCCATTCCTGGTTTGAAACGCAGTCTTCCATTCATCTCCTTCTTTGATCCGTACTAGATTATATGCTCCTCTTAGATCTATTTTTGTATAGATCTTAACTTGATTCAACTGGTCAAGGAGTCCTGATATCAAAAGTAATGGATACCTGTTCTTGATTGTGATCTTGTTGAGTCCTCGATAATCAACACACATTCGTAAAGATCCATCTTTTTTCTTTACGAATAGAATTGGAGCTCCTGCTGGAGATTTTGAATGGCGTATGAAATTCTTTGCTAAATTCTCGTCAATATATGTCTTGAGTTCAGCCATCTCATCTTGCAATAAACTGTAAATTGGTCCAAATGGTGGCTGAGTTCCTTCCTTAAGGTCGATTGAACAATCATATGGACGATGCTCAGGAAGAATATCTGCATTCTTTTTCTCAAAAACGTCTTGATACTCCTGATATTGACTTGGAATACCACTTGAAGTCTTTACGTTTTCAAAAATAGGTGCAGCATAAATAGCAAAAGTTGATCCTTCTTTTGCTGCGTGTATAAATGCTTTTGCACCTATCAGTACGGGTTTTACTATACTAGACTTATAATTTTTTACTTGGTTGGTAGAACTATTAATAACGCTCTGGGAAAAGTCAAGTTCACGTGAATTCCAATCTATTCGAGGGTTATATTTTTCTAGCCAGGATAAACCTAAAATAACTAGATTGGACGGGGATTTAATTATGTTAAAAGCTATGTAGCTATCATGACCGTCTATTGTTACTTTTATAGGATGAATTTCATGAGTGACATCTCTAGAAGACAAGGGACGACCATCTATGACTTCTACATGTACTGGTTTAGGTTTCTATACAAAAAGTATTTTACGACTTTTAACAAATTATTCATCTAAAAAACATGCTGAAGCTCCCGAATCTAATAAAGCAGAGGCTTTGTAATTCTTAGGTCCTAAATATAAGTCTATTATAAAACAAGGAGAGGATTTTGAGGAGAGGATAGGACCTTCATTAGGAATTGTACAATTCCTAATGAAGCATGGTGCATTATTCATTAGGAATTCTAGCTGCATGGTCCCTATTGTAGCTGGACGAATCCGTTTTCCGACATGTTGTCTTCTTTGACCGCTGTACCCCTCATTTTATAGTTGCGTCGTTTCTTTGGACAATGTTGAGCAGTGTGCTTAGGTTCTCCACAATATAAACATAATCCTTCTTGACGACGACAAATCTTTTCTTGCTCAGTTAGGGGTTTAAAACATACCGCGTCAATTTGTATGTCTTCTACTTTTGAATGTACGTTGGTCAAAGATGTTGATGTTGCCATTGAGTAATAACGTTGAAGTTCCCGTGAATGATTTTTGGATCGAAATTCAAAAAGTTGATTATCACATTTTACTGCAAAATCGATTGCTTGACTCAAAGTTTGAGGATCAAGTAAGTTGAGCATCAATTTCTTTACTTCGTATTGCAATCCATAAAGAAATTGACTGATGAGTGCAGCATCATCCCACTTGATGTCAATTTTAAGTTGTCAAAATTGTGAAGCATACACTATTACTGAGTGATTTTTTTGTCGCAGAATTTGGATCTTATTTGTTGCAACACGAGTTGTATCGTGTTCACCATACATAGATCAAAACTCCACGAAAAAAGCTTCCAAATTATCCAATATTGGATTTCGTTATTCAAGAAAAGACGAAAACCACGATAATGCAAAACTAGAAAGTAGAGTGCCAATAAACCTGACTTGTGATCCTGGAGTTGGATAGCTTTGCGGTTGAAGTTCAATTGCCAATTGTACTTGATTGATGAACCCTCGAAACTTTGATCTCGTACCATCAAATTTCTCGGGTAAGGCAATTCTTGGTTCTCTAGTGCTTACAGGGTGTTGTACAATTTGAGAAGGAACGTGATTTATTGCAGATGTTGAAGCAGCTCCGATCATCTCTATATCCCCACTTTCTGCTATTCTTGTTCTTTCCTGTGTTGGTGAATTGAGTTGATGCATCGCAAGCATTAACTCCCTCATTTGCTCTTACATTTGTGCCATTGCATTCTTCATTTCAACAAGCTATGCCATAATGACACTAAGAAGAAAAATTTGTTTGATACTGCTCAAGACAAAAGAAAAGAAAGACTTGATAACAAAGAAGATACTAAGAACAATATCAGTTTAGAAGTGGGTAATCCGCAAACTTCTAATACGCTTATGTCTTGTCAAGAGAAAGGGGTAATCCACTCTTATTCAAGAAAAACAAAGCTCTGATATTGTAAGTGTACTCTTGTCAATCTGTCAAGGAGAAGAACTCGATGAAAAATAATTCAGACAGGTGCACCTTCACTCAAAGAGAGGTAAATAAACAAATATATATATTGAAAGAGAAACTAGAATGGCTATTGCCAAAAGACAAGAAAACTAGAGACCCTTGAAACTAGACTAGAAGCAAGAGAGGAGTTGACAAGAGTGAAGAGAGCTTCACTCTTGCCTCTGTATATACTATCTAACTAGAAGCCACGTGGCGATATTCTATAAGACCTCTAATATGTGTTGACTTTCTAGGCCACATGTCTTTACTTACAAGGCAAGTTTTCTATGAGTGGACTACATGTCTTTCAAGCTACCAACATGTAATGGCATATGGCTAACTTGTTGACCAAGTTTCTAACCTAAAAGTCAACTATGGACTCCTATAAGGTCAAAGCAACATCTACAAGATATTGCACAATTAACCTACTTTTATCTACTTTTACATACTTTTATCGACTCTTGTAGGTAATTATATATATATCCGTGACAATACCTACAGCATAATCTGACCCGTCTGTTTCCATAAAAAATTCCTTAGAAAAGTCAATGCAATATAAGTTTGGTGCAGAAATAAATCCCTTCTTTAAAACATCAAATGATGCTTTTACTTCTTTATTCCACTCAGGTTTGTCTTTACAAGTCAAATGTATAAGTGGAGCTGTAACTTGAAAAAAATTCTTAATGAAGATTAATAGTAATTAGCAAAGCCCAAAAAGCATTGCATATCTTATATTGTTCTTAGAATCTTCCAATCTGTGATAGTTTGAACCTTCATGGGATCCATCATAAGGCCTTCGTTGGAAATGATGTACTCTAAAAAGTCAACTTGAGTAGTATGGAATACACACTTTTTCAACTTGGCATATAATCGTGCATCTTTAAGTTTCTGTAACATGCAACGAATAAGAAGCTCATATTCTTTTGTGTTCTTAGAGTAGATTAGAATGTCGTCTAGATAGCAAATAACAAAATCATCTAAAAATTCACAAAAAATATCATTCATAAGATGTTCAAAAGTGGCCGATGCATTTGTGAGTCCAAAAGGCATAACATTATATTCAAAATGTCCATATCTAATTTGAAAAGTACTCTTCCATTCATCTCCTTTTTTGATACAAACAAAGTTGTTTGTTCCTCGTAAATCTACTTTGGTGTAGATCTTTGCTTGATTGAATTGGTCAAGAAGTCCTGAAATCAAAGGCAAAGGATATATATTTTTGATGGTAATCTTGTTGAATCCTGGATAATCCACATACATTTACAAAGATCGGTCTTTTTTCTTCACAAATAAGATAGGAGCTCCGGCTAGAGATTTAGAATGGCCTATGAAGTTTTTTGCCAAATTTTCATCAATGTACTCCTTTAATGCAGCTAGCTCATTCTGTGATAAGCTATAGATTGGTCCAAATGGTGGTGGAGCTTCTCCTTACAGATCAATTGAACAATCATAAGATCAATGTTCAAGGAGAATATCTATATTCTCATTTTCAAAAACGTCTTGAAATTCTTGATATTACTTAAGAATACCACTCTACATTGTTTCACCATTAGAAATGGATGTAGCATATATAGCAAAAGATGATCCTTCTTTTGTAGCATGCATGAAAGCTTTTGCACCTACTACTAAAGGTTTGGACATATTGGACTTATGTACTTTTACTTTGCTAACGCGAGCTTGGATTATACTATCAGAAAGATTAAGATTACGAGAAATCTAATGTATTTGAGGGTTCTATTTTTCTAGCCATGATAATCCTAAAATAACCAGATTAGAGGGAGATTTTATTACATTAAATACTACTAAACTATTATGATCTTTAATTGCTATATCTAAAGGAATAATTTTATGGATAACATTTCAGAAGATAACGAACGACCATCTATGACTTCTACATGTACAGATTTAACTTTCTCCACTAAAGGTATTTTTTGATTTTTTGTAGAAACTTCATCTATAAAACATGTTGAGGCTCTTGAATCTAACAAGGCAAAAATTTTGTGATTATTAGGTCGTAAATATACTTCTATTATAAAACAAGGTGAGGGATCTAAAGAGAGGATAGGACCATTACTAGGTGTTGTACATGATTCCAACCGCATTGTCCCTATTGTAGCTGATGAAACTTGTTTTCCGACACATTATCCTCTTTAGTAATTGTGCTCCTTATTTTGTAATTGTGTTGCTTCTTTGGACAATATTGAGTAGTGTACTTAGCTTCTCCACAATATAAACTTAATTCCTCTTGGCGACATCGAGTCTTTTCTTGCTTCATGAGAGGTTTAAAATATATCATATCAATTTGCATTGGTTCTGGCTTTGACAAATATGTTTCAGAAAACTTGGGAGCTGCCGCCATTACTTGATTTGTTCCTCTTCAACCAAATCTTTGTTTTTGATGCCTTTCAAATAAATGATTGTCGCATATAATGGCTTGAGTAATAAATTGTTCTAAAAATTCTACTTTTGGTATTATTAATAACAAATCTTTGACACTATCTTTCAATCCATATCGAAATTGGTTGATAAGAGCTTTGTCGTTCCAGTCCACATTGCAAGCAAGATTTTGGAATTTGGCAACATATGTTGTGGCTGATCATGATCCTTGTCATAAGGATAAAAGCTTGGTTTCTACTACTCGTTCTTAATCACTTTTTTTGAATGTGGTCATAAATACTTCTAAGAATGAATTCTAATCGTAAAGCAGTCATGAAACTTTTTCCATTAAAAGTGCAAACCAAGTGAGAGCACTTCCTAATAGTAGTGCACCTATAGATCCGACTTGGGTAAATCTATCACGATATTGGAAAGGGTGCAACCTTAAATAGAACTTGACTTATTACAAAAATCCTCGAAATTTTGATCTTGTTCCATCAAACTTCTTAAGCATACTAATCCTTGTCCCTGTCATACTTGTAGAAGCAAAACTCCTTAGATTTGGTTGTGACGTTGATCTACTTGCTTCTTTCAATTGCACAACTTCTTGCCACAGACTCTGAACTTCTTTCATATGTGTAGGTATAGTACTTCCATGATTCACATTGGAAATACATAAAATTTCTACTCTTAGAGTGTTGACAAGCTCATGAAGTTCTGCAATAGTTGCAAATCTATTCTTACTTCCGTAGAGAATAGTATCCATAATCTTTCCTCCCATAGACAACTCAAATGAATTCAAAAGTTAAATTAGAGGAGGATAATCCGCAATCACTAAAAACAAATCCCACAAAAAGGGATAATCCACTCTCTTTAAAGAAAAGATCAGTGTTAGAAAATAAGATTTTTTATTTAAAGATAGGTATTCCGTAACCTTCAAAACACAACAATAGAAGTGGGATAATCCACTCACTTCTAAAACAAGACAAAAATAATATGTTAGCACTCTTGTCAAATTGTCAAGGACATTAAGAATAGATAGGATCTCTTCAACTTATACTTGATTGATAAATCCTTGAAACTTGGATCTTTTGCCATCAAACTTCTCGAATAGAATAATCCTTGATTCTCTAATATTAAAAAGATGTTCTATCATAGGAAAAGGGACATAATTTGGTGCAAATATTGAAGTAGCTTCAATTATCTTTATATCTTCATTCTCTGATATTTTGTTATTCTCTATGGTGGTAAATTGAATTGATGCATCTCAAATATTAATTCTTTTAATTGCTCTTGCATTTATACCATTGTACTCTTCATTTTAAGAAGCTCTACCATGATAATTCTTTAAGAAGAGAAGATGTCTAATATCACTTAAGACAAATAGAAGAGAAGACTTGAATACAAAGAAAAAAATATTAAAGAAAATATTAGTTTAAAAGAAGGTAATCCGAAACTTCTATTATGCTTAAGTCTTATAAAAAAAATAGATAATCTAATCTTAATTAAGAAAAGACAAAGCTTTGATATTGTAAGTATATCCTTATCAATTTATCAAGGATAAGAATTTAATGAAAGCAAATAAATAAGTGAGACTCTCTCAAAGAAATATGAAAAAATAAATATAAAGAAGTATATATATTAAAAAAGAAACTAGAATGGATATTACAAAAAGATAAGGAAAATATAGACTTTTAAAATTAGACTAGAAGCAAAAAAGGAATTGACAAGAATGAAGAAGGCTTCATTCTTGCCTCTTTTTATACTATCTACCTAGGATCTATGTGGAGACATTCTATAAGCCCTCCAAAAACGTGTTGACTTTGCATGACACGTATTTAAACTTGTAAGAAAAGCTTTTATATAGATGCCATATAGTTAGCATGTTTTGCAAGCTATCAACACATGTAACACGTGATTAGCTTGTTGATCAAGTTTCTAACCTATCAATCAACTATAAACACATTTAAAGACAAAATAGCATCTAAGAAGCTTCTAGAAAGCTTTTCTAGAAGCTATTATGAAATTTATTTATTTTTACTTATTTCTACTTATTTATATTTTTAAGGTAAAAATTACAATAGATATATATTCCTAATAATATGTAATGTCAAAAAATCCAATTGATTAAAGCAATAAGAGACACTGATTGGTTTTTGATATTTTTATTTATTTATTTATTTATTTATTTATTTTTAATTACAATAAAGTATACACATTGGCTGTTGTCTGTGTGTGTATGTATTTTTTTCTTTTTTTTTTTAAATAACTGCAATAAGAAGCACATCAAGTTGTAATGAAGGATCTTTAGAACTAGTGACTACTATTTTCATATCACTTATATAAAAAATTGACTTCAAATATCTATATATAATATTAAAAAATACCATTGATTGAAGCAATAAGGGACACTAAAATAATATATGTAGGTATACTAAAATCCTTACACAATATGGTTGCCAATGTATATTAAAGTGTTGCATATGATTTGTAATATGTTATCAATTGGATGTGAGAATTGGCTCTATTTTGCTATCAATTTAGTAATTTAAATGTATTGTATGTTCACATAAAAGTATTAGAGCAACAATATCTAATGAAGTATCAACAATATATGTAAAACATAAATTCTTGAATTTAGATTTTCTTTCACATTACAAATTATATATTGCAAATATTTGCATTTACTTTGATATTTGTCTTTATAGTTATATAATTGATGCTTCTGAATATCATATTCTTTGATCTTGTGCATGGCTTTTAAATAAAAGAATGATATAAATTTCATTGAGGTAATAAAGAAAATACAAATAGTGTTGAAAATCTAACATTGCTATTATGCTATGTGATATCTCATAACAATAGAAAGTCAAAGCAACAAAAATTCTACAAAAAGTCAAGAATATTTGAAAAAAGAGAGATTTCTAAAAATAAGACTTTATAAAAAGTAAGAATAAGAAAAAGTATAATTGTACAAAAAGTAAGGATAACAAAAAGGATAATTGCATAAAAATTTTGCACCGTACTAGTGCAACAAAACTTACAACTTGGAAAAAATAGGATACATGTTTGAAGTGATGTACTAGTATACACTTGTTGTTGATATTGCTTCACAACTTAATCTATTAGACAACTTCAAACCTATTGAATGTATGAAAATTTAATTGGGACAATAGAGACAATGGTAATGGCATTAAAAACCTAGTATTGCTATTATGCTATATGACATCTTAGAGTAGTATTGTCTTTACAAAAAATTAGAACAACTAAAATAAATATTTGTACAAAAAGTCTATATTGCACTAAGATAGTTAAACTTATAGCTCAAGGCAAACAACACACAAAAGGAGGAAAAAATGGATGCTTTGTGTTGCTTTGAAAATTGTGATAGGAAAATCATTCCAAAGATACAAGGTAATGCACCAATGAGCACTCGCTATTGTTGCTCTTACTTCATAGCACATGTAACTAAACAACTTCAAAAGTGTTGAATGCTTGAAAATCAGGTGCAATGTAAAGATTTTGTATTTCTAGAATAAAATTCATACTATTTTTAGATTTTAAATTTCATAAAATATTTATAGACTATGAATTTAAATTTTATGTAAATTTTATGTAGATTATAAATTCATATAAATTTTATATAGATTGTGAATTTTAATTTTAATTTTAATTTCATGATTTTGTGTTTATAGAAGAAATGAAGAAAAAAACTTCATGCTCAGATTCATGGTACATAGTATCTAGTCATAAAACAACAAAGTATCTAACCAATAGAATGAAATTTATACATGTTTAGCAAAAGAGATAATTGTAATGAAGATAAATGAAATTGTAATGAAGAGCTTTTTGTAAAAATTACTATTACAATGAAGGTAAATGAAGTTACAAAGAAGAACCCTCTACAAAAGGTTTTTGAAGAATAATAACAACAAGAGCGATAAAGTAGAGCAACAATTTACAGAAGCGAAAGTTAATTTCAAATCTACAAATGGATATAAATTAGGTAAAATATAAACATGGTTCTATGAATTTGGATTGTGAATTTAGAATTCTATAAAGTTTTTTTAAATTTACACTATAAATTTCATAAATTACAAAAATTTAGACTGTAAATTTTGATGGTTAAATCTAATATATTTTAACCACATTCAATTTTATATTTGTAGAAGAAATAAAGAAGAAAGAATTCTTGGCAATATTTATGGTGTCTAGTATACAATTATGAAAGAGTGAAGAAGTGCAACATGAGAAGGATATGGGAAGCTATGAAAATATGCAAGTAATCTGGAGAAAAATATTGTAGAAGCCAACTTCAAATTTATTGAATGTATACAAAGCAAGTGTGGTATGAGTGTAGGATTTTGTGAACTTTTTGTAAATTTAGATTGTGAATTTCATCAAATAATTTTGTGTTTGTAAAAGAAATGAAGAAAAAAAGTTCATGGCAAGATTCATAGCATCTAATATGCAAGCATGAAATAGCAAAGAATCTAACTAGTACAATGAAGGCAAATTAAGTTCCAATGAAGGATTCTCTACAAAAGTTTTTTGAAGAACAATTGTCTAAATTGGAGCAACAAAGTGAAGTTTGTGAAATTTTTGCAAATTTAAAATTTTGTGAGTAACAACAACAACAACAAAGAGCAACAACAATAAAATAAATTTTGTGAAGTTTGAAATTAGTGAATTTAGAGTTGTATGGAGTTTTTTTAAAAATTAATTATTATTCTTCAAGAATGATAAAGTAGAGCAATAACAACATAAAAGGAAAGAAGGTAGTGGTACAAATAGAAGTGCAGTGTGATGGAAATATGTAATTGATGTAAAAAGAAGCATTGTAAAAGCTGAACATGATAGAGGCAGAAGCATAAACAAGAAGAACTAGCAAAACTTATAAGAGTGTGTCGTGCAAAGAAAGGGAAACGACAATAAGAAGAGAGATTGGCAATGATGGTAGCAGCATTGAGGAGGCATACTATGCATTTAGAAGTTGATGTAGAGGATCCCCGAGTTGATTGCCAGAGTGTAAGAAGAATGGATCAGATATGTGAGCGAGAGGAAAAACCAGAGCAAGAAGAGAGGCTACTAGGGATAGCAACTCTAGCAATGATAAGGCATACAATATATTTGGAGGCTAATGCAGATGATTGTATAAACACGTTACTTTTGAAAGCATTATGTGACATTACGCACCCTCTAGTGGATCCTCAAGTCAATTGCCAAAACGTGGAAAGAATGAATTAGACCTGTGAGTATTGTGGGGCACTTTTTTGGTTGGCAAAAAAAACCATTGGATCATGCAGCTCTTGATAAGCTTGTAGTTATGAAATATTATGAAATATTATGAAATTTTCATGTCTGTGTACATTTTGTGTATTCATTGAAGAGAATTTATTTAAACCAAAGACACACTTTGCCAATGGGTTTAATCACTCGTGTGTGTATATATATATATATATATATATATATTCTTACTTGTAGTTTAAAAATAATCCATACAGAATCTATTGCAATACAAGAATTTAGAATAAACCACTGTTTTATGAATGGTGAGACACTTCTGTGACTAGATATGGAATACAAAACCCACACCAACCATGAGCACACTGTACTCTCAACAAACCCATATACTGATATGTTTTATTTCATGCTTTGATATGTCTCCTTGTCCACTGCTTTGTGATGAATATCTGCTAGTTCAAATTTAACTTGAAACATGACGATGTTCAAAACCTTCCATCACAACTTCATGTCAATTCAAACGAAGCAAGTTGCGGTATGTTCAGTTTCAGAACTAGTATTTGATTGTGCAAGGAAAGTGTTTTCTTAAAAGAAATGGACTTCCATAACCACCAGTCCTTGCATTCATGCACATAGTTTATTTTTCTCTTTATTTATGAGAATAATCTGTGCACTCTGTACGGTTTTTATCAAGGCGAAGATCCATGTGGTTGCAGTTTAATCACGGTGCAGAAATCGCAGTACCGACGAGGTTGCAGTCTGCATGGCGCAATGTAATACCGAATTGTTGTTCATCCGTTGAGGATTTTGTGCGGAAGACAGGCGAACTGTCTGGACTTGCAACGTTTCACAGAACATGGGTCGAAATTTTTCCTTCAACAATGTCGTGCAGAGTCACGATGCGATAGTTCTGATATGAGTACCCAATTTGTACAGAATGCAATGATCGTTACCACATGTTGATGCCAACTAAGTTACAACTTCTTCAACAGTTACCAGCTACTTCCATGTATCAAGGTGCTGAGTGCATCAATAGCTCATCTGCATCAGTATCATAGAGTGTTTGCAGATCAAAGCATCCTACCACCACATGGGAATCCCACGATTGGGGGAGGAATTACCAAGACTTAAATGATAGTACTTTGAAGCCAGCTACACTAGTGAGTCTCACGCAACTGCCCACAGCTTTCATGCTAACTCCTCACGACAGCCTTTTAAGTTTTAAGCTACAGCGAATCCTGCTTTATTCGACTGACGGTGTTTTCCGCGTACTGATCGGAAGATATGTAACCAAGCTCTGCAGATCCAAGACATGTCGATATGTTCGATATCCTCGACTTGTTTCTATTTGGGACCACCAGAACAAAGGTCACAGGATTGTGTAAAAACTGGACACAAGATCTACAATCCAGTCCTTGCAC
This sequence comes from Physcomitrium patens, assembly GCF_059467195.1. Classification (NCBI taxonomy): domain Eukaryota; kingdom Viridiplantae; phylum Streptophyta; class Bryopsida; order Funariales; family Funariaceae; genus Physcomitrium; species Physcomitrium patens. The sequence continues at coordinate 4,711,585 of NC_143426.1, forward strand.
TATTTGCAGCATCAAGGTACACAAACCGTTAGTCGAGGAGAAATTCCCTGAATTTATAACAACAAACATAGGCCATCCAAAGGGCATCGTTGGCATGTCAAGTTCAGTCTGTCAGCTCTTGTTTCAGCAACTACAGCACGAGTGGATCGGCTGGGCATGTTTCTGTGCATAATCCTCATCGAAATTCTGGATCTCTGGAAGAACGAGTATCCAGCGAGACCACAACGCAACTTACAGTGTTTTGAACCATTTTGTGTTTTGTGAGTTTAAGCAGAAAGATTGTGTGGCATGCAGGAATTTTATAACACTTTGCTTCATCTATTGAACTAGATGAGTGCTTCTACAATGGAATCTCTTACGACTCAAGGATCGGCTGAATTGAATAGGGTTGAGACTTCGAAGTTTATTCTTGTAGAATGCGCCTAGAACGTTATCTTCCTTGTGGTTAATAGAAGGGAAAAGTTAGAATAACAATAATAATGCTATACTGGAAGGGATTGTTTATGTCCTTTGTTTCTGTTATGTTGGTTGGTTCGTCCATGACATATATTTTTCCATATTCCATAAATGCCTGGCAATCTGTTGTGCAAGGAATTTTTGGTTTAGCTGATCAAAGAAGTGACATGCAGAAGTGCGTGTTTCGTAGCATTCATGTTTACCTGTTTATGCTCACAAAAAGCCAAGGATTTTTGGTATTGGAAATTCGGAAATTTTTTTAATAAATCAAAATAAAACATGTACATTTACCAAACATAAGTAAGAACCTAAAATTATTCTAAATTTTTAAAAGAGATCAAATTCTGTGTTAGAAGTGGCTAGAGTAATTCCAAATCAAACCAGTTTTGTGTTGCCAACTCATCAATAAATAAATAAAATGACACTGATAAAGAAAATAAATAAATAAATAAGAGTCGTCAACAGCTGAACTGAAACCGTTAAAAATTTAAACATGTTCATGTACATACTCATACGCATTCGATTTTATTCAACCACTGCACAATTCTCATCTTTGAATTTAGTGAGGAATTTTCAAATTTGTGATAATTTTAATCTGTTTCAAACACGCTTAATTCATCCGTCAAGAACAAAATTATGAATTTGGTTTACGAGCACTGTCTAAAATCATCCATATATATATATATTTCTTTGGTATCAGAAAACTTTAGTATCAAGATATGGTTTTATGTTATACAAAATTGAGATAAATTTCATGAGAATACAAAATCCCAACCAAAATAGAACAACCATCAAAAATAGATGTAAGCTTTTGGAACCATGTTTGCAATGACTGAAATCTTTCAAAAAATATTACTTCTAAAAAGTTATCAACAGAAATACAATTAACTTTTAAAAGATTATATCAACTATATATCATAGTTTCAATCAGTCTTAATTTACACCAACTCGTCAGAATTCGTTTTATTTCGTTTTACTTTGAAATGTTTCCTTCTTTGAAATCCAAAGTAATATTCAATCTACTAGAATATTTTAACTTTTACTATTTTATTACAGTAAAAAAATTACATGCATTAATAATACTCCAATCACAAATGCGACATAATCATTCAACATCACTTCAACTAGGATTTCCAGAACACTAGTGCAAAATCGATCTTAACTTTGAGGTAAGGTCAAATTAAGATATTCTCATGATAAAAGTCTTTATAAACATAAAAATATAAAATATAGATCTCAATAGATTCAAACAAGGGAAAATCCATGACTCTTCAATTTGTATATGATAATTCTTTTGTTATAAAAAAGATATCAAGTGGATCTGGTGGGTGAACTAACACCAATATGTCCAAATTTGTGATACCACAAGATGAAGTGAAAAGACAAACACTACTTGTTAGCATCAAAAACACATACAGCTACATCCCATATAAAAATAAAAATAAAAAAAACCCATATAAAAAATTATATATATATATATATATATATATAGGGAGAGAGAGAGAGAGATAAACAATATTGTAGAAGTAAAGAGCTCACTTAGAATAAAGAATATACCACCCCCACTCCAGCTTGTTCCCTGCCCAGAAGAAAATTTCTGTCAGCCCGTTACTCACCAACGCAAAAGTCAACTGCCCGGATGGAATTTGTTTTTTGAAAGTCAACCTCCTCCAGGCAGCGAGGAGGCCGGGTCACCCGTTTGACTTGGGGAACAGACGTGGTGTGGTCGGTCCCCCCCACCCACTGGAATCAATCACCCATCACAACTTGCCGACCTGTGCTCCAGCAAGCTTCCGAAGTCTCAGCCGGCTTTAGATGGAGGAAAGCTCTCATAATTTGAGAATGGAGAATAAAGGGCCGGGGGGGAGTGATAAGGATTCCTGTCCCAGATGCTCATCCGTCTATCATTCATCCATATTTGATGGGACAGCTGGATTCTTGGATCCTTTCGGAACCCATCAGGTGGTGACACGTGTCATACGTGCTTCTTACCCCAAGCGCTGACCAACTTTGTAAATATTTACATACACTATAGAAGTGACAGAAATGATTTCACAAATGGATTTTGAAATGCAGTAGGTAATAGTTTTGCTCATGAGATAAAAGCAACAATATTTGGTCGCTACCCGGCTTCCAAATGGCCATCTGTCACAGACTGCAAGTTGCTGTATCTTGCTCGGCAGTACCATTTCTCCCCCACAATTATAATAAATAAAATAGTGGATAGTAGATTGCCTTTTTTATACTTTCGACTACTAGAATAGCTGAACTTTATTACTCATGAGTGAATACCAGTTGTGAGTCTCCAGAACCATACGAAGTGGGTCCATGAATACATGTATTTTCTGTGTGGACTGGAGGTAAATTGGTCCTGAAGTCAAACCCTGCTGCACCAGTCTTTGTGTTGTAACCACATCTTTAATAAGTTTTCTGAGGTAGATTTTAGGGTATCTTCTTGTTGTAAGGAAACATTTTAGTTATCATTTATCTTAATCCAGTTTCTTGTCTCAGTTTCTTTGGATTGACAGAATATGATGATTTTAGTCTGTTTTTATGTGTGTATCTAATAAAACTGAAACCTCAAATGTTCTGACTCACATCCTCTCATGGCTTTGGGACAGCCCAACTGCAAATCAGGGTTTTACTTTTTGGTTCTTTTTAAAGCTGACCCTCTGCGTATGGAGGGGAGGGGAGGCTAAATTTGAATGCTGTGGATTGTTGTTGAGCTATCTGTGTCCAGGTGGCAGAGACGTCTTGGATTTGGTATGATTGGGTTGTAGAATACATGGGCCACGTCAGCAAACATTAAAAGGACTGGCAGTTCAATGAACTTTGATGATCACATAGCCCAAGCTCTGAGGGACACGATCCAACTGCTTGTAATGCCATGGCCCAGATTGGTGTATCTCCTACTTTTATCTATCTGGAGCTAAATGTGTACACACATATACACACACACACACACACACACATATATATATATATATATATATATATTATTTAAATAAATATAAAATATTAAAAAATATTCATGTATTATATTGTACAAATTGTTGCTCAACAGTAGCTGAAAAATTGTACATACAAGGTCAAATTCTTGAAATTTTGAAACACAGTTTTAGAAAGAAAAAATAAATGTACGAATTAAATCATATATATATCTATATATATATAAAGAACATTTCATGTACAGAAGATAAGTTCAACATGTAGACACAGATTAAGATAGAGTAGCTCCCATACTTTTTGCCTATTACTGTTAGGATTCTCAGTTGTTTGATACATCCTACCACTACTTGTTAACAAACCTGTAATCACAAAGTTGCTTAATTTGACCTTACTCCCTTCTTATCTTTTCTTGTAGCAACTTAGTCCAAGGCCAATAATAAAAAGATTTTACACAAATATGTGATGACTTATTTTTCTAATCTAGGATGTGTTGAATAGGATTTGGATTTAATATAAAGTAAGAAGAGGTCTGAAAATGGACCAAATCATTATATTTTTTACTAGACTAAATATATCAATTCATATATTAGTTTAAATAATTATGAAAAAAAATATACAATTAGATTTCTTATTTGAATGGATATTTAAAAACATTAAAATAAAAATAAAAATGGGGACAACTTTTTAAACTTTTTTAAAAAACATCTCTTAAGGTGGAACCAGTAATTTTTTTAGAAAACAACACTATTTATACTATGTGAATAAATGAGATTTTCACCTCATTTATTTCTTCTTAAGGTTTTTTGACTCATTTTTCTATGTTTAAAGACTTTTCAATTTCAACCTAAAAACAAAATTTAACAACTGTGACCTCTCACCTTGTCTACTGAGTATAAAGACTCCGTTATTTCTTCAAAATTCTTTCATCAATACTAAAATACTTCTAAACCATACCACCTAGACAAGGGAAAAAAAAACAAAACAAAACAAAACAAAGAAAAAAAATAATGAAAATTGTATTTTTTATCCAAACATCTATACATGTAGTATATTTCTATTTACATATAAAATTCATGTGTTTTTTACATTATCAATAAATATTTAAATATTATATAATATTTTATATAATATAAAAAATTATAATATGATTTTTATATGGCTATCATGTTTAATATGAAGAAGATAAAGATTCAAGAGGACATAAACCAATATCATCTTATTATATGTTAAGAGAGCTATTTTGTACTTATCAATAATGCAAATACTCAAAATTTATTGCAGAAGTAGCTTATTAAAATATAATATAGTAATACTATTACTAAGAAGAATATTCTATTATCTTTTTTTATTTGCAAAATAAACATGTGGATTTAATATTGAGAAGATATGTACATATAATTTGAAGTTGTTTATTAAATCCAAACAATTAAAAAAACAGATTTTGACTATGATAAAAATATTATTTGTTGCTTCAGTTTACATAGGATTTAATACATATCTTATGTTATTCTTGATAGCAAACAATAAAAAGAATAGCAAGCCACTTGAATTTATTGCAATAGAAGTGGACATGAGAATAGTAAAATAAAGATGATGGTAAGGTACAAAATCTTATAAAATTGAATTTTAAAAAATTAAAAATTATATTTAATCATGTAAAAAATGAATCATATAGATAAGGACATCAAATAGAAAAGAAACACACTTTTGCAAGTGCAATATTTTGACTTAACCATTGTAACTTATACTGGTCATTTAAATTTCTAAAATCAAATTACAAAATTCAAAATCAACATTAGATTATTTAACATTACAATTATGTTGATAAAAAATTACAAATTTCTATTTTCATTATTTCAAAAGCTCTTCTTAAAAATATCTCACTTTCATTTTATTTTTATTTTTATTTTTTGGTACGGTTCCGAGCTGGGTGAGAATGGTACAAAGAGCCTGTGATTGATAATCTCTTGCCCAGTTCAGGATCCAATGGACTGTCCCTTCACAAAGACCCCTGTTCCCAATCATCACTTGCTATTCTTCTCACTTGCTGCTCATTCATGCATGAATGCATTATAGTAAATAAACAAAGGTGGTATTGGGGCGGATCATGGAGGATGTAGCTTTAAAGTAATATTTTTATATCCAGGGCAAAGTATGTGGATATGAATTTCTGTGCACATATGTAAATGAAAAAAAATTTGGGTGCCTGTTATAGTGCTCTAAAAATCATTTCTGGAAGCTTTGTGTAGCCTCTAAATGCTTGAAGGCTTCTATGAATAAACTCTGCTGAGCTTTCTTGAGGATTCATGGGCATTGTTTCAGCATGTACATTTTGTGTTACTATGTAATATTAATTTAATCTTGTGTAAACTAATTTTTATATCTTGTGTATTTTGGTAGATTTCTTTCATTTTTTAATTTTATGTATGTGTTTTTACTGTTATTAATAAAATGAGTTACTCATGTCACATATTTTCAAGAGGTATTTTATAAAATAGATATTTATTTTAAATATGATTTGTAATTTTTCCTTCAAACAGTTGCATACTGCACAGTCATTATATTTGTATTTGTCAAACTCACATTAACCTCCATTCACTACCACACAATCCACAGAAAAATGTACAGTTGTCACACCTGTAATCAACTTCCCCTTTTAGAGCAAACCCCATTCATGATGCATGCAGAATCACATGACAAGACACACACACATCAATAATTTCCTTAATCTACATGCCCCACAGTTCAGTGTTCATTCTTTGTGTCACCTCAAATTTCACAAATGAAACCATATACTTCTGTACACACACATTTGTATACATACAAGGAATTGTTAAATTGACCCACATATTTCTAAATTTATCCACCCATCCTAACCATCATCACAAAATTCTCCAGTACCAAATCCACATTGATCAAAAACCAATGAAAAAATGGTTGGATCCTCAACCAATAATGTTGGGTGGGTTGATTTAGTAAATGCGTGGGTAAACTTAACAATTCCCTAAATATATCTATCTTTCCTTAGACTTGTGTAGAAATTTGGGACGCAGACTCGGCAACAACAAGAGTGGGGGACATCATGAATTGGAGTGGAGAAAGGGATCGTAGCCACACAAGCAAGCGCGACGTGGCAACACCAGCGTGGAATCCACGTCGGCCATGCGGTGCAGCCAGCTGTCGCAAGTGACTGGAAAAAAGAGCGCCGCGAGGCGGCGGCTGAATCCAGACACGGATGCTCGCTCTCTCTCACACACACAGCGACGGACGGACGGACGGACGATGCGAGGGAGTGAAGGCCAATCCTGATGGTCAATCCTGGAGTGTGCATGGAGCAACCGCGAGGAATTATTTCGCGGATACGCCATAAGCAGGTGAGTGAGGCGAGTGAGGCGAGGAAGAGGGGCAAGGGCGAGGATTCCAAGCATGGGGTGGAGCTGTAGGAGTTGGTAAAACTGTACCGCATCACCTCTGTCACATGATTTGCCAATGAGTTGCTTTCGAATGCGATGTTCGACTGGTAGGTCCGTGCCGCTTTGGGAATAACATCAATTATCACCCCTCCAAAAGCAACGAATTGTTTTTGGGCTAAAGACGTGCACGCCGATTTGGCTGAATGGGACCAATCTACATTATTGGACCCCAGCCGTGGCAGCCCAACCTCCAAAGCCAACGCCAGCGTCCCCCCAAGCAACGCGTCCATCCTGGCATGGCGACACCACTAGCTTAACAATAGCAGCCCACCTCATGGTTAATTGGTTTCCCTAGCCCCGCTCCCTCCCCCCTCCCCCCAACCACCTCCGACCCGCTAAGCGACACTGGACTCCTAAACCATACAGCTTCTCCGACATACACATACGTGACTCGGCTGGAATGCTTGGCGGTATGACTGTTGTTATGAGGTTTGGTCAATTCAGGTGTGCACAAGGAGCTCATATATGTTCACCTTTACTTCGTCGACCTGAGCATAGAGCTCTACTTTTCGCTAGTCTGGCGCTGCATATTCTCATAGACTCGGTTGAAGTGTGTGATAACGCTTCTGTCGATCTCTGTTTGGTTTGTACTCGGTGGTGACTGTTGTCTGGCTCCCGTTCATGTGAATTCCTGCTGCGTGGACATGATCTACACGGGACTGGCATGTGGGGTGACGCTTCGTAAGGACTAGGCTGATGAGTGGAAACGTTGGAAAATTGATGGTGTAGAGATTCGAGAAGGTGCAATTGTATCAGATGAAGATGTTGTTGATATTGCTAGAATAGGGATGAGGTTGGAATACAGCGCTGGTTGCTTACGTTGTGAAGGCATTTTTTTATCTCGGTTGAAGACTAAAGTTAGTCGGGGGATTAGAGGTTGTGAGTTTGGAAGAGGGGTACTCACATCAGCTGTCAGATGGATGCCTGCTACTCCTCGTCGACGGTGGTGTTGCTTCTGTTGGTGTTGAGCTGCATGCAATTGGTTGTACAAGGCTCCTTAGATAACCAATACGGTCTCAGAAAATCCTACTACGGGGTCTCGTGTCCCAACGCCGAGGAGATTGTTACTAAAACTGTGACCAAAGCAGTGAAACACGACTCCCGATCAGCTGCTTCACTTGTGCGCTTATTTTTCCATGACTGCTTTGTCTCGGTACCGATGGACTTCGCTCTTTTCCTCAATTCGCCAATGCCCATAACTGAATCTAGAATTTTGCATGCAGTAAACGAGATATACATCATTATGTCAAGTTATTTGTTTTTTTTTTTTTTGTTTTGTTTTGTTTTGTTTTTTTATGTTTTCATATTAATTTTCCAAGCTCCAGAACAATTGCGCAAACATTAAGTATCAACATGTCTTGGTTTTTAAAGGTCATAGAGTATGAGCCTGACGTGTTTAGAGGGTAGAAAATTGCTAATTCAATGAATATCTCTCTGTTCGTGTTTCTGTGGAAATTGTCCACCTGGGGTAATCGAGAGCTTTGTCTTTCATGTAATTCGAACTAAAGGAATTTCTACTGGTCAATGCCTTAGTTTATCTGAAACTGAGTTTCGCGGACCTTTTGAGTTAGAAATTGAGTCTTGCTGAAGCGTTCTATGGTCATACACTCCAACGTTGTAACAAGCAATTGCACACTGATTGCTGCGCCCAGGGTTGCGATGGATCGGTGCTGCTGGATAATTCCACCACAGCAATGAGTGAGAAAGAGGCTCGTCCCAACATCAACACATTACGCGGATTCGGAATCATTGAGCGCATCAAGGAATCGCTTGAGAATGCTTGCAGTGAAACCGTCTCATGTGCTGACATATTAGCTCTTGCTGCCCGAGATTCTGTCGTTCAGGTAACCAAAATTCAGTCTCATGAATTGAGTTAATCCCATAAGATGGCCAAAAGAGTCAACGAATTCTTCCCAGGACTTCTGAGATTAGGACTACACTTCTGAGCAAGAGATTTGACTGGGCAACTTCAACGCATGAATTGATGACATTAGATTTAATATGTGGCAGACTGGAGGGCCCCATTACGACGTATTGCTGGGTAGACGAGATAGCATCATAGCCAACTATACTGGTGCTAATGCTGTGCTTCCGTCACCAAAATTCAACGTTACGACTCTCACGAAAAAATTTCTTGACGTCGGCTTGACCTCGGAGGATATGGTCACTCTATCAGGTTGGCATTCGAACCTCGTTTGGAGCTCACGCTTCTCGTTGTGCTACGACACTGGTAGAAATCAACGATTCACGATTTTCTCATGCAGTTGTTGAGAAATTTCAAGTGATGTTTGCTCATTTTCACAGGTGCCCACACAATTGGCAAGACTCACTGTACCTCGATCACAACTCGCCTCTATAATCAAAGCGGAACCACCAAGCCCGATCCCGCCATTCCAGCGGAGATGCTCAGAAAGCTGCAAACCAAGTGCCCGAACGACCCTACCGACCTCAAAACAACACTCGTTCTGGACGACGAGACTCCCGAAGTCTTCGACAATCAGTACTTCAAAAATCTTCTAAACAAACGAGGTATTCTGTATTCAGATCAAATTCTGGCAGACACGGAAGGGTTCAACCTCGACTTAGTGAACTTGTATGCCAACGACCAGAACGCTTTCTTCGACGCATTCGTAAAATCGATGACGAGGATGGGAAACATCAGCCCTCTGATGGGAACGAGCGGCGAAATCCGCAAACGATGCGACAGAGTGAATCTGTAAAAAGAAAACTGCTACACATCGGTATAACTCAGTTTAGATTCGTCTAATTGCAGGTGGTGTGCAGTTCTGGTGCTCAAGAGTGCAGGCCTCTCTTCAGACACAAGTCTGAGAGGGGTCGAGAAATAAACTCCTGGAACAAGTGAGCTGTTCTCGCATGCGATGTAGTCACTGTACAATATGAAGGAAACCATTCACCACCAGATTGTTTCTGTCACTTAGTTTTCTACGTGCCATTGAAATTTACGGAAGCGATCTCCTTGTGACTTCCTTAGATGAACAAACAATTTAGGTTCAATTTGCTGCGTGAAATCAACTCCAGGGAACTGTGTTGATTCGTTCATATAGTCACACGTCGAGAGATCCGTGTGTGTGCGACGATTTACTGTGTCCCATCGCAGTCGGAGAAGAGAAGCTTCCGAACTCTAGCTCCAGTCGCTCTGCAACAAATCTGCAAGCTCATAGCAAAACGTTTACATGACAGTGTAGGTTTTGTCTACTGTAACCAGTTTGGAAGATGCGAGTTGAGTGAGACAACGACCAATCTGCTCGGTGTTAAAAATAGATGATGCATTCAGAGGAACAAGCTTAATAGCTGGATTATAATGTGCGCTGACGCTGAATATACAGAGCATGGACTCTTCCTAACCTCGACATTACCAGTGGTAAGAAAGCAACAGTATGTGGTGAAAAACTATTCAGTGATTCATAAACTGGTAATTTAAGGATGAAGCGAATTGACTGCCATCGTGTGAAAGCATGAATGAACAATCTATCGATGGACAAAAGTTCGGTGATCAGGATGGCATCATGCCACGTAAGATTGCCGAAGTGGAAAAATGTCTACCCATTTCATAATATTTCATACAAATTAGATTGCTATTCTACTCCATTAATGGTGAATGGACCCAGCACCTTTTAGCCCAATATGCAAAAATGAGTAGAAACCTAGGTGGAGAAGAAGGAACGGCGTTTTACCAACCACACCTTCCCCTCGCTGATCCCAAGAGCTTGTACTCACATGCAAGTTGCGACCCACCCCGCGCTTTCGCTTGGTCGGCCGCGCGGGCTGTGGTGCGATGCGTCGTGGACAGTCTAGCTTGGGTTTTCTTTTTGTTGTGACATGAGCTCTGCTTTGATGTCTCTGTATCGCTTCGCCGTGCCTGTTCAGTCCTCGTTACATGTGAAATCTGCTTACTCCGAGGTTTTCCTCAAGAGGTTTGGGTATGGCTTCTGTTCATGGTACGGTAACTCGTTGGCTGCATTCTGAGTTTGTAGAAGTGTAGGCTCTATGCGAGGGGGTCACTGTTGGATCTCTTTTCACCTTACTCAGGACTCGACGCAACTGTTGTGTAGATCGTGGTTTGAGTTGTGCTGCAGAACATAGTTTCTAGCTGTGGTTTGTGATGTATTGGTATGTGGTTGGGTTGTGGTCGGTATAGATCTTCCGGGTAATTGCTTACAGCAGGGAAGATTCATTGCTTCTGGTGTATTTTTGTTAGGGTATCTTCATTTGGGGGATGATGGTCGGTAATAATCGGTAGAGCTTATTCTTGCAGATTGTAAATGACCTGCAGCCTTTTGTATCGTTTTTGCTATGGCTAACAGTCGATCGGAGCTGCCCATTGACTGCTTCAGTCTCTGTACTCCGCTGCAATGGGTATGACACAATCTCAGTCTAATTTGTAGATTTTTAGTTCCTTTGCAAGCTGTACACATGATACACTTAAAAATGTCTTGGCTATGCCCCTGATATCTGCATACCTGAATGTGAATGTTTGTGGTTTTCAGTAATTGGATGTGATGGAGTTGGGGGATGCTGGATATCCTTGAATTGCTTCGAATCACGGTTGTTGTGATCGATCATGGTGTTCCTTGAACCGGAAATAAGCGACAATGCTTTATTGTGAACTAAAATTGCAGCAAAAGAACAGGATCATTATATATTTTCCTTACACTCTCTCCAGAATTAGTTTGGACATGAAGAGAAGCTTGGGTTTCAGTATGGGTCACTGACACCTTGGTTATTCTCAGGTGTGTATTTATGCAACACTGAATTCTCAGATGCGACTGGCACATTCTGCACTCTGTCACAATCTTGGATCATACTAAGAGATTAGCCTTCCTGTTTTCAGACAGCCGTGTTTCCTGCATCATTTCTCTTAAACCACTCACCGACATCCGCGTTATGTGTGTGTTGAGCATTGACCTGGCTTGACATGAATGGGGGGTTCACCTTAAGCGTTTTGACTTGATTGAACGTCAAATGACCACGTTCTTGTCATCGATGAGGTCAATTTGAGATTATCCCAGGCAGACGTTCTATTACCAGGCACTGCATTGCCGACAACTACTAAAAATTTGCGTGCCGCCAAATTATTGATTTCGCAATTTCATTGTTACTTCATGTTAGTTCAGTGGGTACAGCTGACGTATTTCAACTATGGGGTGCTTTGATTTTGTGCCAAAACGGCCCGAGTTTGAAGTGAAGTCTAAGGAGAAGAACATCCCCTCGGGTTCTGGAGAGGATAATGCATCAGCCGTGAATTCAGGTAGCTATGGTCCATCGGATTCAAGCATCAAGGGTGATTTTGATGCTCTGTCGTCATCAGAGTCTGTTCTCATCAACCCTCCGGGTAACCAGTTTTCACAAAGTGGTTCACTTCGGAAACCAAACGATCTCAGAGATTTCACATTCCATGAGCTTAGATATGCAACTAAGAATTTTGATAGGAAAAGTCTCTTGGGAGAGGGCGGATTCGGTCAAGTGTTCAAGGGCACAATTAGGCAGAAACAGAATTTTGGCGGAGGAGAAGAGAAAATAGATGTTGCCGTGAAACAACTGAATTCTCGGGGTGAACAGGTATGTCTACCCGTGTAACACACATCATTATTAAAGTGTTACACTCGTTGGGCGTCATAGATGGATAATCTGGCTTGACTGACATCTTCGGGTTGAAAAGTTTTAGGGTTTTGATAGAATATTGTTACATGAAGGCCGAGGCAGACATTGAAAATGAGTTAGGTTATGATATGCTTGCCTAGCCCGTTCGTTCCCGTTTACAATGTCAGTAATGGGGTGAAAATCGATCGAGTCGCTGCCGCATGTAATCAAAGTGGAAATGCGTCAGCTTTTTATATTGTTTTTATGAGGTAATTGAGGCTGATTCTTTGTGTCGTGCTAATCGGTCTTTAACGGGGCTACTAATCAAGCAATAGTACATTCCTCTTAGGATTGAGATTTCGGTTTCGAAAGTGTAGTTAACTTCTTGAGAAGTATAGTGAGAGATTTTCTGAGTTAGAATATTATCCTCCGTGTACCAATTTCTTGCAGGGCCATAAGGAGTGGCTAGCGGAGGTGCATTTTTTGGGGCTGGTGGATTCCCCACATTTGGTGAAGCTCATAGGGTACTGTGCAGATGATACCGATGAAAGAGGAATTCAAAGATTGTTGGTGTATGAGTTCATGCAAAATAAGGGTCTCGACGATCACTTGTTTCGACCGGGACCAAATTCTCTCTCGTGGCCCACAAGGGTAAAGATAATCTTGGGAGCAGCGCTAGGTCTTGCCTACTTGCACGAAGATATGGAGTTCCAAGTAAGTAGCAAATCATATTTGGTTGGATTTCTAAAATTAGAGGAAGCTTCTCAACAGGATTTTCCGGAGAATGTTGGATATTGCCTGCTGACTAGATTTACTTATTTTTGAGTTACATTATGCAATGATTTGATTTACTTCAGCTGATGCTATGCAAGCAAGTATAGTTTTGAAGGAAAGCTCGCATCAAATCTTAAAGATCCTAGCAAATGCCTTGCGTTGCCATGTAGTTATTGATAAGTTTACAATTGGTTTCATGATATGTTTGACGGTTTTCTAGATCATTTTTCGTGACTTCAAGACTTCAAATGTGTTATTGGACGAAGATTTTAACTCAAAGCTGTCAGATTTTGGGCTTGCTAGACATGGTCCTCAAGAAGGCTACAGTTATGTCTCTACTGCGGTAAGACGGTGTTCCCATCTCCTTTTGAGTTCACATAGCTTGGTTGATTTGGAACTGATATGCAATGATGTTCAACGAACTAAAGTGATTAGCGTAACATAAATCGACCTGCTAGCTGAGGCTTGAGATTATAACCCAAATTGTTAATATTTAAAGACGATGTTGTAGGATGGTTGGCAAAAAGTTAAGTCTAGTCTGGATTGGGTGGTGTAGATAGTTGGCACAGCAGGATATGCGGCACCGGAGTACATACAGACAGGTCATCTCACTATGAAGAGTGATGTGTGGAGCTTCGGCATTGTCATGCTGGAGGTGCTAACTGGAAGAAGAGTCATGGATAGAAATCGGCCAAGGAATGAACAGAGATTAGTAGAATGGGCGAGACCCTTCGTCAATGACCATCACAAACTCTATCAAATAGTTGATCCTGCTCTAAACAACAACTATCCAGCTAGAGTAGTGCAGAAATTTGCGCAGCTAGCGTATCAATGTCTAAACAAGGTTCCAAAAAGTAGACCAAGGATGAGTGACGTAGTGGAAAAGCTGAAGATTGTGCAAGAGAGAACCCTTCACTGGGAATCTACGCCCTCTCAATCTCCGTTACATAAGGGCAGGGTGTCAACAGAGTCTCGGTCTTTGAGCGCTTCACAAGAACTTTCAAGACCATCCAAAGGAAGTCCCATAGGTCTACCCCTTGGCTTGTCAGGTATCCAAATCGGCAAACCAACAAAGTCTGGCTCAGAAGTATTCGGTAATGTAGATGTATCACATCGAATATCAAATCTGATTTCAGAAGGTTCGAGCCATTCTCCAAAGTCTGTTGGCACATCAGCAGCAGGAAGTTCAACGGCAGCCAATATAGAAGGGGAGAAACACACTCTTGGAAAAGCTGGGAAGGAGCCGAACTTGGTGGAGAATGTCGTTGAGGGACGAAAGCATGAGGACTCGTCTGGAGGTAATCCAATAGCTACATCAGATACTGCAAAGAAAAGATCACGAGCAGGCCTTGACAGATTGGCAAGAATGAGTCGAGAGAGTGGCCGGTTTAATTGGATTCCGCGGCTTTCCTTCTCCACTAACGCCCATTAGTGTAACTTGGGGTTGATGGGATGTCGGGTGCACTGCATGTGACAAATGTCTTGGCAGTGAATTACATAATACTTTACCATAAGCTGGTTGTTCAAGATGTACAAGACATATTGACACATGACAGACTAACATTAATCTATTGTTAGATTTGTTAATTCTTTGTACAGTAACTGGGTGTCCAAGGATTTACTGTAAGTTAACATGTGTTCTCTGGCTTATGTTTGTCCGGGATTCATGTCAGTGACTGGATCCCTTGCATTTAGCGAGTGAAAAGTGCCATCAGCATAAGCTAACTTTTCTGAGTAGAATATCAGCATCAGCACAGTTTTTAAACGAATTTGGGTGTAGCAGTGACCCGTATTTACTGATTGAAGAACATTCCATGAATGAACTAAATTCAAGCGCAAAGTTATACGCTCCATCTGGAAGGGTGATTATACACATACACAGAAAGAGTAAACCAAGTTACATCAAATACAGGATCTGTACATCCTCGCAAGGCCGAGCCACAAAGGCCTAGATTGCGCAGGCCCTCATGCCTTTTCAGTAAGTTACAATTTACTAATTATGCATACCTTGAAAAAATATCCTGACACTTTCTAATTTTAATTTCAGAAAAAATCTATCAATGCAACTGAATGCTGGTGGTTGGCTGCAAGAACGGCAGCTGCAGTATGCATTTGGATGCCTTCTCTTCTGCTCAGTGTTGCATGTACCCTGCACACTTCAACACCAATTAGAAGGCATCCGAAAATACTCCAAAAGACTCAAGATTATCTTCCGGAAATTGCTGGACCTTAAAGCCAAATGTATTTCTTCAATTTGGAAACCAATGTCTACTGCTTCGTCTGCAGTCTCCTAGTGAAAACCCATCGCAGGGACAGCTCCAACTCTCCGCTAAATCAACTTCGGATATCTCGCAAACTACAGTGCTCATAAGATCCCATCCTGAACGTGAAACTGCCTACTGTTGGCAATGTGTTCTGAGATAATAGAAACGATGGCTCTCCAGCTCTCCAGCGCTCCATGAGCAATTATGAACGCCCCAAGTGATCATGCCATGTATTTGTTACTCTAACGACCATACAAGAAACAAAGACCAATCAAACGTTACTAACGACCAAAACCGTGAACATGCTTGGAAATGTCATTGGGACTCTATCTGTCGGTAATCGAACTCTTGGACCACCTCATACATGTCGTCCAACTTCATTTATGCTACAACAAAAACTCCTACATGCCGTTGCCAAATCATCTTTGGGAGGAAAACATCAGCTATTCAAGGAAAGAAAGAACCAAACCCAGGCCCAAACACGTACGTTTACAACAGAAAGCTGTCGCATCTTCCCTTCTGACCTTACTTCCCAGTATTCATCATAAGCGTAATGTTGTCCCCCTTGAGCAATATCCGACCTAATGGCTTCCGCGTGTTCTTCTTGAGCGAGACTTCCTCAGCCTCCTCGAGCACCAAGTTCATGTACTCATCGAACCCAATGATGCGGCCCTCAATGCGCATATCCTTCTGCTCAAAGAGCCATATCTGAATCCTGGACTTACTCTGCAGAAAACGAAATATAAGATTGATGGGCTGGGTCATAATCCGCTGCACCTTGGTCGCCATTGCGTCAGACTTTCCAAAGATACCTTTTACTAGGAAAGAAAAATAACGGGTAAGCTGACAAATGAGAAGTTGCAAAAGGAAGCTTTCCACTGTTGTAGCGTCTGCAAAATCCAATGGCTGTACCGAGGCCAAGCAAAGTAGCGAAAAATAAGTAAACCTTATTAGGGTTTTGCACGTAATGTTGGTCAGCCTTATTGGTCAAAACTCGACACGTTGGTCTGTTTCGTGGAAATTCAATGCCATTACAGCAAAAATAACTATTTTAGGGTTTACGAAACAACGAAGTATATCCAACTTGATGAGTGGAATAGGGCATGCTTTTTGGGCACGCCTTGTACATTGCAACTCTAGTAACATACTCAGAATATCATTTAGAAGGTGAGAAAATTATTCTTTGCTAAAGAAGGAAGACATGTGAATTACTATCGTATTTTTCAATGTTCTTTTTGCCTTTAGCTATCGTGGGATGCTTTATCTCTTGGCGCATTTTTTGAAATCTGTGTTAATTCATCTCCCACAGGACAAGGCCTCTAAAAGTCCCAATTACGAGAAGTGTAAAAAAATTAATTTCTTATCTCTACATACAATACTGTAGAAAAAATAGCATTTTAATATTTTATTTACTATTATTATTATTATTATTATTATTATTTTGAGGACCTTTGGATTTATTTATCTAAATATAGGACCAGCTAGGAAACCTTCTTAATTTAAACCAATAAAAATATTCAAAAGTTGAGTCCTCTCACTTTGTCCCCTAAGTATAAAGTGTTCTGTATCCAAGTATAACCGTTTACATTGAAATCCTGACCACAAAATGAGAAGACAACTCCACGTGGAATACACATCGACGCACTTCAAAAAGAGAATGAAAAAGCATGCGGAGAAGAGGGCGATTCTGTGTGGAACGGCCCTCCATCGTCCTTGGCGAAAGCACGAACTCGGGCTCACTTGCTCACTCCAGCGATGGCGCGTTATCCCAATCCAGTTGCAACAGCTTTTGAAATCCTGGGCGTTCGGTGATGGCATCGGTGTAAGCCCACACATAAGGGTGATGCCGAAGAACCTCCGCCTTCATAATCTTCACTTGGTACAAGTAGGGGGTGTGGCAGGCATCGGCAAAGTTGTACTCATCGCCGGTGAGATACTTGCTGCCCTTTACGAGATGGGCCTCGTACACGTCCAACACCTTGACCAGCGCCGCGGTGCAAGACGCCACCAGCTCTTCGTCCAGAGGGCGGTTCAAGGCGCCGGCCACGTATAGCTCCTTCAGCATAGGCGCTAGAGGCGGGTACAAGACGTGGGCCTCCGTCTCAACCCACTGGTTGATGGCTGCTCTTTCCTTCAATGTCCTGCCCATATTCGGCGCCCCTTGGCCTTCGTACTTCTCAGCTATGTATCGCGCTATGGCGCGTGACTCTGCAACACAAGGCACAAGGCACAAGGCACAATTCAGGACTTCCGACTTTGTGGAAGTCGGAACTTTCAGAAGGTCCGGTATCAGCCAGGTAGCGTTCTCACCATAGATCTTGACGTCGCCATCCTCGAGGTATGGAATTAGTCCAAAGGGCTGCAGGCATAGTCACACCACAGACAACGAAGCACATGGTTTAGCGGCTGCAGCAAGCTCGCAAGCGCAGTGTACACAATCGCCCAATTCTACCAAGTATTTCCGAGCAAGATATCCTTACATGCTTCGCCAAGAAGTTGGGTTTGTCATTGTCGTGAGTGAACAAGTTCACATGAACCAACTCCAGTTCTTTTTCAGTGCCCGCCTACAAAAAATATAACACACGACGTATAAGACCATGCTGAGCAAGTCCAGGAACTCAATTTCAGCTGCTTTAGCAAAGTCAATTTCTGTTCCACCAAGAAAATTGCTGCACCAACGCACACAAACATTCACAACCGAGAACAAGCACACGAAAAAAGTCCCAAGTAGAACTGCGTGCATCATCAACCTCGAAGAGCGGCACAATGGCGCGCTGCACATTGAAAATGTTCTTCATGCCATACAACTTCATCACCATGGCCGCTGGATTCCTGCGTGGAGGCAGTGCCGGTAGGATCCTCGACACTAGTCCGCTTCAACACCTGCGACCAACCTGTATCTTCTTACAGTGCTCACCCTACTTCGACGAATAGATTCCAGTGGAATTCTTGATGGCTTGAAATGCAGTTCGAAATGGAAAGAGCTGCCTTTGAGCCGTGTAGACAATGTCATCGGCGCTGCAGCTCTGATCCAGTAACGTTGTGATTCCGTCACAGCTGAGTTCAAAGATTTCTCTCCTATTGTGTGTTGATAGGCTAGAATTCAACGTGCTGATCAGAGAGTAAAGCATGTGGGGCAACGCTGTAGCCCCCATTTTGTTATTGTTCTGATAAAAACATGGTTATCACATGCTTGGTTTGGGCTCCATGAAGGCGTCTTCCTTGGACGAAGTCAACAGTGCGTGTACACTGCGTCAGCATCACGTATGCCAGTGAAAAGCTTGAAATATTGTCAGTTAGACTCTCATTAGCAGTATGCCATGTACATTCTTTTGCTTGCTCTTATTGCAACTAAGGAGGGGGATAGATGTTGCAATTTTGTGAAAGCCGTCAATGAAGTCTAAGATACAGAGGTGGAGTGAGTTAATTACGAAGCATTTTGAAGTAGGTTTAGGACTTAGGTGCCATAATATGGATAAAGAGACAAGACAAGAAATACTTTAGACCTCCTTTATTCCTTGTGTTCTGAATAATCTTGTTCCCAATTCAATATATAATGATTCTTGTATCACAATATATAAGTTTTATTTATTTTTTTATTAAGTTAACTTAAAATATCACAAAAATGTAAAATTTTTAGAATTAAATATTAATCTAAACTTCAAGTTGTTTGAAGTTGTAATAATAGCTTTTTGAAATCAAAATACTATTTAATATTATAAATTACATTAGTGTTTTGATTCAATTTGTTTGTGTTTTTGTTTGTTTGTTTGTTTGTTCTTTTTTTTGTCTTTTTATTTTCATTTATTATTATTATTTTATTTTAATATTTTTTTTCATTTTTTTTTCATTTTTTTTTTATAAATCAATATGCATATATAAAATTCTAATAACATCATAAATTTGTATATGGTTTGTATTTTATAATTAAAATTTTATATTAATATTAATATTAATATATATATATATATATATATATATTGGTTATAATACCAGATACAATATAAATATAATATTGATATATGTATGGATACAATGTTAAAGATCGTACGAAGTGGTCATTGATTGATGCCAGATATCATCATTCAATTATTGATACAAGGTATTGGAATGTAAGTACCGCTAGCCTTAATCATCATGGTAAGATTGTTGTAATATGATTTTAGCTTAGATTCCAATTTGTATTTTTATTTATTTATTTATTTATTTTTCTTTCTTTCTTTCTTTTTTACCTTTTTATTGGAAAAGCTTGAAGCTTTGAAGGTGGTGGCAACTAGTCAAAGTTGAGTGTTTGTTTTGTTACTTTGTTTTGTTCTTGTTCTCTGATAGGGCTAAGCCTTGTTGCATCCTATTCTTTCTTTTGCCTCAATGTAAGTGTTGCAGTGTAGTATATAGAGTAGCAGTAAGAGAGGTACTATAATATTTGGTTCATCATCTTTTTTGTAGAATTGCCAAATCATATCATTAGAGCTTTGTAGTTGCATAAAATCTATAGTTGAGCCTTAATCTCCTTCTATCTTTGTTCTTGTATTGGAAGAGCTTCTATATTGTTGTTTTGGTTGATCTTTTATAGTTTAAATTTTTTATAGATACTATTGTAGCAACATTTGGAAGATGTTGTGGTACAATGTTGTGAAAATTGTCATCAAATTGATGGATATTTTATTTCTTAGATATATGCCCTTACATTAGAAAGGTAATTTTGTGCCCGAGCATTTATTAAGGACAAAAATTCTATGAAAGAAAATAAAAAAGAGAGACTTTCTCAAAAAAATATGAAAAATTTAAAATAAAAAAATATATATATTAAAAAAATTAGAATGGTTATTGTCAAAAGATAAGAAAACTAGAAACTTCTTGAAACTAGACTTGAAATAAGAAAGGAGTTGACAAGAGTGAATAAGGTTTATTTTTTTGCCTCTGTATATACTATCTATCTAAGACCTAAGTAACGACATTCTATAAGATCTCTAAAACCTGTTGACTTTGTACGACATATATCTTAACTTGCAAGGTAAAATTTCTACATAAGTGCTATATGATTAGCTTGTGTCATGGATATATATACATGTAAACCAATAATTACCTATATGATTAGATAAAAGTAGATAAAAGTAAGTTAATTTCATAATGATTAAAATAAAAGTAGATTAATTCTTTAAAGTTTTCTATAAAAGCTTCCTAAAAGCTTTATAGATGCTACTTTGTCTTTATAGGTATCTATAATTAATTTTTTAGGTTAGAAACATGGTCAACAAGTTGGTCATGTACCACACATATTGGTAGCTTAAAGAATAAGCTAACTATGTAGCTTACACATAGAAAACTTGCCTTGTAAGCTAAAGCATGTGTCTTGCAAAGTCAACACATATTAAAGGTCCTATAAAACATTGTCATGTAGCTCTTAATTAGATAACATATATAGAGGCAAAAGTGAAGCCCTCTTCACTCTTGTCAATTCTTTTCTTGTTTCTAGTGTAGATTTAAGAGTCTCTAGTTTCTTTGTCTTTTGGCAATAGCCATTCTAATTTCTTTTTAATAAATATACTACTTTATTGTTATTTTGTCACTTTTTTTTTAACATAGATTTTCTAGTTTTATGTATCTTCTTCCAATTCATGTCTTTGACAGCTTGTTCTATAGGCTAGTATTATATATAATACGTGATTAACTTGTTGATCAAGTTTCTAACATATCAATCAATTCCACATATATATAAAATCAAAGCAACATCTATGAAGCTTCTTTAGAAGAAATTATGAAATTAATCTATTTTTATCTAATTCTAAATATTTATATAATCTGTATTATAATTATAATAAATATATGTCCATGATATTATCTCCTCTTTTAGAAACGAGTTCCACAAAGAGTAGTGATTACATGTTGAAGAAGTATAAGATGTACTGAATTATATTTGCCATGTACTTTGATCTTTGTTTCCCTTAAAGGTAGTTGATAGATATTTTTTTCAAACATATCCTAAAAATCTTAATATTTACTAAGAATGCTATTTGAAGTTTTTATACCATTAGAAACAAGTGCGATATAAATGACATAAGATGATCCTTCTTTTATAGCACTTTAATTATTATACTCTTAATTACTACACTCTTAATTATACTTTCAAAAAATTCAAGACTACAAGAAATCCAATCTATTTGACGATTGTACTTTTTTTTATCCACAATAAATCTAAAATAACTGAATTAGAAAGAAATTTAATAATATTAAAAATTACAAAGCTAGTATGACCATTAATTATTACTTCTAGAAGAAATTTTTCATGAATAATGTCTCCAAAGGATAATAGATGACAATCTATGACTTCTATAAGAACAAATTTTGTTTTTTTTATTAAAGATATATTATATCTTTTAAAAAATTTTTTTTTATCTAAAAACAAGGTGAGGCTCCAAAATCTAGCAAGACAAAGGCTTTGTGATGTTTAGGTCCTAAATTGATATCTATTGTAAAACAAGGAGAAGGTTTTGAGAAGAGAATAGGTCTTTCATTAGATATTGTGCCAAGTTCTAGGTGCAAGGTTTCTAGTGTAGGTTGTCAAGGACAAGAACTCAATGAAAAAGTAATTCAGACAAGTAAGCCTTCACTCAGAAAGGTAACAAAATATAAATAAACAAGTATGTATATTGAAAGAGAAACTAGAATGGCTATTACTAAAAAACAAGAAAACTAGAGACCCTTGAAACTAGATTGGAAGCAAGAAAGGAATTGACAAGAGTGAAGAAGGCTTCACTCTTATCTCTATATATAGTATCTAACTAGGAGCTATGTGGTGACGTTCAATAGGACCTCCAATATATGTTGACTTTGTAGGATACATGCCTTGACTTACAAGGCAAGTTTTTCTATGTGTAGGCCATATAGTTAGCTTGGTCTTCAAGCTAACAACACGTGAGGCACATGACTAACTTGTTGACCACGTTTCTAATCCGAAAACTCATTTAAAGACACCTATGAAGTCAAAGCAGCATCTATGAAGCTTCTAGGAAGCTTCCATATTAAATACTTATAGAATTAACTTACTTTTATGTACTTTTACTTACTTCCATCTATTTGTATATAGAATTACTAGCTTACATGAGTATGTCGATGACATTATCCCCCCTTCTAGGGACGAGTTCCACGAGGAGCGATCATCATATGTTGAAAAATCTATTATGCGACAAATTATATTTGCCACATACTCTAATCTTTGTTCTCTTCGAAGATGATTGATAGGACCTCTCAACTATTGGTAGTGTCCCATACTAAGGCGGGAAGACCACCCAATTATTTGATCATTTTTGAGGCCTTCATAACTTCTTTCGAATAGAACATTTGGAACACCATCAAGAATTGTTCTTACCTCTAGTAAAACCACCAAACATCGGGAGTCCTTTCCCAAATTGTGATAGCAAACGCCTTGTATCTCGCCATTTATTCGAGGAAGAACATGTCGTTCTTGAAGATCTTCATCTCGATTGCGTCATCTTGAAGGTTGTGAAAATCATAATGTCTCATCCGGCAGGTCAGCAAATGAAGGCTCTTGAGTTGAATCCATTGGTTGTTGGTTTTCCATCTCCTGAGCATTACAACTACAAAGAAGCTAGGAACAAAGATTGAAAGTAGAATATTATCTTGCCTAGATGTTGTTTCTTTTATAAAAAAGGTTTTCATCTTGATTTTGATGGATGTCTTCGATGAAAAGTCTCCACTACCTTTGCTGCATTTCCAA
Source organism: Physcomitrium patens (assembly GCF_059467195.1). Classification (NCBI taxonomy): domain Eukaryota; kingdom Viridiplantae; phylum Streptophyta; class Bryopsida; order Funariales; family Funariaceae; genus Physcomitrium; species Physcomitrium patens. The sequence continues at coordinate 4,734,840 of NC_143426.1, forward strand.
GATTCTTTATTGGCTCCCATGTGCGTTCACTAATATCATATCCGTGCCAATGGACAAGATATTCCAATTTATTTCGGTGTCGCCTTGAATCTAAGACTTCTTCTACTTCAAACTCTTCATTATTGTCTACTTCTATAAGAGGAGGTAGAGCTTGTCGTCTTTTTAATATGTCCACTATCTTCTATGGTTCAAGAAGAGACATGTAGAATACTAGATGGATTTTTATTGACTCCAGTAGATATAAATGATATGCAACTGGATTGATTTGTGCAGAAATAGAAAATGGTCCAAGTCTTTGATAGTCTAACTTGTCACAAGGACGAGTGGTCTTGATATTGCGACAAAGTAGCCATACCTTATCACCCAAGAGGAATGGTGATTGTTCCTTTTGATAGACATCCGCATTGACCTTTTGTTGTTCTTGAGCCTCTTTTAACTGCGCCTTCATCGTTGCATGTAGCTCTGATAAATGAATTGCCAAATCTTTTGCAATAGGATTATCGACTTTTGAAAAGTCAAAAGTATCAAGTCATGGATGATAACCATAATTAGTAAAGAAAGGTGTTTGTGTTGTAGAAGAATGTACCGTGTTATTATAAGCAAACTCTGCCAATGGCAAAAAAGTTGTCCAATCATCTTGTTGGTAGTTAATGGTACATCTTAAATATTGCTCCAAAACTTGATTAACACGCTCCGTTTGTCCATCAGTTTGAAGATGGAATACTGAAGATAGTTTTATATCTACTTTTAGAATCTTGAAAAGAGTCTGCCAAAATCTTAATACAAATTGAGTTCGCCTATCTAATACAATAGCCTTGGGTAATCCAAGATAGAAATAGATATTGTCAAGAAAGAGCTTAGCTATTTTTTCACATGTGATAAATTTCGTATATGGTACAAAATGAACCAACTTAGTAAAACGATCTACTATCATGAATATAGAGTCATAAGAACCTGAGATTGGAAGATCCATGATGAAGTCTATAGAAATAGAAGACTATGGTTGTTCTGGAATGGATAATAGCTGAAGAAGTCCAAAAGGTCGATGACGAGGAGTTTTTTTATCTTGAGCAAACATCACATGATTGTACAAAATCTTTGACTGCCTTCCACATTTGAGGCCACCAAAAATCCCTAGATATCAGCTCTTAAGTCTTATTATATCCAAAATATCCTACTGTTGGGAAGACATGACGAGCTTGAAGAACACGGAAACGTGCTTCTCCTTCTGGAACATATAGGCATCCTTCGAAATAGAGTAGGTTGTTCTTGAATTCAAATTTAGAGGGATCATGAGATTTAAAAGAATTATTCTTGATATCATGAACAAGAGGGTCTGAAGACATACTTAATTGGACTTGCTTAAGAAAAGTTTAATCAACAGTCAATGTTGATTTTATTGCTTGAAGATGAAATTGCTCTAGCTTCAAGAGAATCGTTCTTTGTTGCTCAATAGCTGCATCTCCTTCTTTTGGTACAAGATAAGAATGTCTAGATAAGTCATCGGACAAACCTTGTTATTTTCCTAGCCGATAAGTGATGATGAACTTGAATCTTGATAAAGACATGCTCTAACGAGCTTGGCGAAGATTTAATATGCGTGCAGACATAAAATATTCAAGGTTCTTGTGATTTGTATACACGGTGATTGGACTAGAAGTGCCTTCTAGATAATGATGCCATTCTTAAAAAGAAACCACAATTGTTAGAAGTTCTTTTTCGTGGATCCCATAATTGATTTCTACTACTGAGAATTTTCTTAAATGAAAGGCTATTGGATGAAGTTTTTCATCTGTTCCCATTTGTGATAAAACCACACCCAGAGCAAAGTCTGATGCATCTATTTCCATAAAGAATACTTTGGAAAAATCAACACAAGACAAGATTTGTGCAAAAACAAACGTTGTCTTCAAAGATTCAAAAGCAACTTCCGCTTCTTGATTCCATTGGAGTTTGTCTTTACAAGTCAAACGTGTAAGTGGAGCTGCAACTTGAGAGAAGTCCTTGATGAAGATCCGATAGTAGTTGGCAAATTCCAAAACGCATTAGACATCTCTTACTGTTTTTGGGATCTTCCAATCTATAATAGTTTGAACTTTCTTAGGATCCATCATAAGTCCATCATTTGAAATGATGTAACCTAAGAAATCGACTTGAGTAGTGTAGAATACATACTTTTCTATCTTGGCATAGAGTTCTACATCTTTTAATTTTTGTAAGACATGACGAACATGAAGTTCATGTTCTTCTGGATTCTTAGAATAGATCAAGATGTCGTCTAGATAACAGACCACAAAATCGTCCAAAAACTCTCAAAAATCATCATTCATTAGATGTTGAAAATTTGCTTGTGCATTTGTAAGTCCAAAAGGCATGATGTTGTATTCAAAATGTCCATACCTAGTTCGAAATGCAGTCTTCCATTCATCTCCTTCTTTGATGCGTACTAGATTGTATGCTCCTCGGAGATCTATTTTTGTATAGATCTTAGCTTGATTCAGTTGATCAAAAAGTTCAGATATTAAAGGTAGTGGATACATGTTCTTGATGGTAATCTTGTTGAATCCTTAATAATCAACACATATCCGCAATGATCCATCTTTTTTCTTCACAAATAGAATAGGAGCTCTTGCGTGAGATTTAGAATGGCGTATGAAATTCTTGACTAGATTTTCTTCAATATACTCCTTGAGTTCTGTCAACTCATTTTGTGATAAACTGTAGATTGGTCCGAATGGTGATTGTGCTCTTTCTAGAAAGTCAATTGAGCAATCATAGGCACGATGTTTTGGGAGTTTATCCACATTTTTTTTTTCCGAATATATCTTGAAATTCTTGATATTGGCTTGGAATGCCACTTGAAGTCTTTCCACTAGTAGAAAGAGCTGTGGCATAAATAATATATGGTGATTCTTTCATAGCATCATGCAAGAAAGCTTTTGCACCTATAAATACGAGTTTAATTGAACTGGACTTATGACTCTCTACTTGATTAACTATGTTATTAGTCATACTTTTAGAGAAAGTAATAGTTTGAAAAATCCAATTTATTTGAGGGTTGTATTTTTCTAACCATGATAAACCTAAAATGACTAGATTAGAGGGAGATCTAATGATATTAAATACTACAAAACTATTATGACCATTGATTATTACTTCTATAGGAAGGGTTTCATGAGTAATATCTCCAGAAGACAATGGACGATCATCTATGACTTCTACATGAACAAGTTTAGTTTTCTTTACTAAAGATATACTATGTCATTTAGTAAATTCTTCATCTAAAAAACACGCTGAGGCTCCTGAATCTAACAAGGTTGAGGCTTTGTAATGTTTAGGTCCTAAAATAACATTTAATGTAAAACAAGGAGAGGGCTCTGAGGAGAGAATAGGACCTTTACTAGAAGTTGTGCAAGGTTCCAGCCGCACGATTCATATTGTAGCTGGACAAACTCGTTTTTCAACATGCTATCTTCTTTTTCAGCCATACTCCTCATTTTGTGATTGCGTCGTTTCTTTGGACAATGTTGAGCAGTGTGCTTTGGTTCTCCACAATATAAACCCAATCCTTCTTGACGATGATGAGTCTTTTTTTGCTCTATAAGAGGTTTGAAACGTACTGCATCAATTTCCATATCTTCTATTTCCGAATGTATGTGTTGAAGAGGTGTTGGTATTGCCAATAAATTATAGTAACATTGAGGTCCACTTGTACGGTTCTCAGATCGAAATTCAAAAAGGTGATTGTTGCACTTCACAACAAAGTCAATTTCTTGACTCAATGTTTGAGGATCAGGTAAGTTGAGCATTAGTTTTTTTTACCTCATATTGTATTTCATAAAGAAATTGGCTAATAAGTGTAGCATCATCCCACTTGATATCAGTTGCAAGTTGTCAAAATTGTGAAGCGTACAACGATACTGATCGATTGCCTTGTCGTAAAATACGAATCTTATTGGTTGCAACACAAATTACATCATGTTCTCCATACATGGATCAAAACTCCGCCAGAGAAGCCTCTAAATTATCCAACATTGGATCTCGTCATACAAGAAAAGATGAAAATCATGATTGTGCTAAATCTGGAAGAAGCGTACTAATGAATCTAACATGCGATCTTAGAGTTGGATAGCTTTGGAGTTGAAGTTCATGCACAAGTTGCACTTGATTGATAAATCCTCAAAACTTGGATCCGGTGCCATCAAACTTCTCAGGTAGGGTAATTCTTGGTTCTCTAACATTTGAAGGGCGTTGCACCATATGAGAAAGGACATGGTTTGGTGCAGATATTGAAGCAGCTCCACCCATTTCTATATCTTCACTTCCTGCCAATCTTATTACTCCTTGTGGTGGTAAATTGAGTTGATGCATCGTAAGCATTAACTCCCTCATTTGCTCTTGCATTTGTGCCATTGTATTCTTCATTTCAACAAGTTTTGCCATGATAACATTTAGAAAAGAGAAGATGTCTAATATCGTTAAAGACAAATAGAAGAGAAGACTTCAGAACAAAGAAAATACTAAGGACAATATCAATTTAAAAGAGGGTAATCCTTAACTTCTAATATGCTTATATCTTTTTCAAGAAAAAGGGGTAATCCACTCTTAATCAAGATTAGACAAAGCTCTGATATTATAGGTGTACTCTTGTCAATCTGTCAAGGACAAGAAGTCGATGAAAAAACAATTCAAACATGTGAGCCTTCACTCAAAGAGAGGTAACAAAATATATATAAACAAGTATATATATTGAAAGAAAAACTGGAATGGCTATTGCCAAAAGACAAGAAAACTAGAGACCTTGAAAGTAGATTAGAAGCAAGAGAGGAGTTGACAAGACTGAAGAAGCCTTCACTCTTGTCTCTATATATACTCTCTAACTAGGGGCTACGTGGCAACGTTCTATAGGACCTCCAATATGTGTTGACTTTGTAGGGCACATGCCTTCACTTACAAGGCAAGTTTTTCTACGTGTAGGTGTTAAGGACAAGAACTCGATGAAAAAACAATTCAAACAACTGAGCCTTCACTCAAAGAGAGGTAACAAAATATATATAAACAAGTATATATATTGAAAGAAAAACTTGAATGGCTATTGCCAAAAGATAAGAAATCTAAAGATCCTTGAAACTAGACTAGAAGCAAGAAAGGAGTTGACAAGAGTGAAGAAGCCTTCACTCTTGTCTCTATATATACTCTATAACTAGGGGCTACGTGGCAACGTTCTATAGGACCTCTAATATGTGTTGACTTTGTAGGGCACATGCCTTCACTTACAAGGCAAGTTTTTCTACGTGTGGGCCACATAGTTAGCTTGATCTTCAAGCTAACAACATGTGTGGCACATGGCTTACTTGATGACCACGTTTCTAATCCAAAAAGTCAATTAAAGATACCTATGAAGTAAAAGTAGTATCTAGGAAGTTTTTAGGGAGCTTTCATATTAAATATTATTGAATTAACTTACTTTTACCTACTTTTACTTACTTCTACCTATTTTTATATGTAATTATTAGCTTACATGATTATGGCCGTGACATTACCCTCCCTTCTAGGGACGAGTTCCACGAGGAGCGGTCTTCATATGTTGAAGAAATCTATAATGCGACGAATTATTTTCGCTACATACTCTGATCTCTGTTCTCTTCGAAGATGATTGATAGGGCCTCTCAACCATCGGTAGTATCTCATATCATGGCGGTAAGAACACTTAGTTATTTGATCATTGTTGAGGCCTTCGTAACTTCCTTCGAATACAATATTTGGAACACCATCAGGAGTTGTTCCTACGTCTAGCAAAATCACCAAACATTGAGAGTCCGTTCCCAAATCGTAATACCAAACGCGTTGTATCTCACCATCTATTCGAGGAAGAACCTGTCGTTCTTAAGAATCTTCATTTCGATTGCGTCGTCTTGAAGGTTGTGACAATAGTAATGTCTCGTCTGGCAGGTCAACAAATAGAGGCTCTTGAGTTGAAACCGTTGGTTATTGGTTCTCCATCTCCTGAGCGCCACTTCTTCAATGAAGCTACAAAGAAGAATTGAAAGTAGAATGTTATCTTGCCTAGATGTTGTTTCTTTTATAAAGAAGGTTTTCTCTTGATTTTGATGGATGTCGTCAATGAAAAGCCTCCACTGCTGTGATTGTCGTTTTACTTACTCTAACTTATCTAATCAGAGTAAACCTGTATAGGGGAATTCGAACACAGGGAAAGAATACCGCATGAGCTTACACGTTAGGGTCACACAATTAATTGTATTCCGCACTACTTAAAACACCCAAGAAACACTACAATGCTTTCCACTTCCTAATAATACTCCACCATCACTGATAACCAACAACATGTAATCCCGCACTATCCTAAATGACAGGACATAATCATACTATAATCCAAATTTTGGAGTTCTTCACCATTAACTGCCTTCACATTACAGTGTTTCACACAAACACAGACTCATTCTCTCTGCTGAACTACATTCAGATTTCAGCATTCAATCTCTCTTCTTCTCATTCAATAACATATAATTCCATTCACACTTTCATTCCATGATTCACTTCACAATATTCAGAAACTCTCAATACTCTTATTTCAAAGAACATAACAACAAAAGAAAAGAGGTAGCACCAAGCTTACCCCGGCTCACACTATCACAGTAATGGCCCCTACTTCCTCTCTCCCATCCTCCTTATGCTACCACGAGATACCAACTGCTACATCTCTAATGAAAACTGCTTTTCCTAACTATTCATCCATTTTACCTACTGAACTACCTTTTCAACAGTCATCTATCCCTGTTTACACTATGAACTAAGTATCTACAATTCAACAAATAACTACTTATTCTACAACTGCCTTTGGTGCATTTGCAAGATTTTTTATTGGCTCCCATGTGCGTTCACTAATACCATATCCGCGCCAATGGACAAGATATTCTAATTTATTTCAGCATCACCTTGAATCTAAGACTTCTTCTACTTCAAACTCTTCATTATTGTCCACTTCTATAGGAGGAGGTGGAGCTTGTCGTCTTCTTGGTATGTCCATTGTCTTGTATGGTTCAAGAAGAGACACGTGGAATACTAGATGGATTTTCATTGACTCCAGTAGATATAAACGATATGCAACTGGATTGATTTGTGCAGAAATAGAACATGGTCCAAGTCTTCGATAGTCCAACTTGTTACAAGGACGAGTGGTCTTGATATTGTGACATAGTAGCCATACCTTATCATTCAAGACGAATGATGGTTGTTCCTTTCGATAGACATCCGCATTGGCCTTTTGTTGTTCTTGAGTCTCTTTTAACTGCCCCTTCATCATTGCATGTAGCTCTGATAAATGAATTGTCAAATCTTTTGCAGCAAGATTATCGACTTTTGAAAAGTCAAAAGTATCAAGTCGTGGATGATAACCATAATTAGCAAAGAAAGGTGTTTTTTTTGTAGAAGGGTGTACCATGTTATTGTAAGCAAATTCTTCCAATGGCAAAAGAGTTGTCCAATCATCTTGTTGGTAATTAACGGTACATCTTAAATATTGCTCCAAAACTTGATTAACATGCTCTATTGTCCATCAGTTTGAAGATGGAATGTCGAAGATAGTTTTATATCCACTTTAAGAATCTTTAAAAGAGTCTGCCAAAATCTTGATACAAATTGAGTTCTCCTATCTGATATAGTATCCTTGAGTAATCCATGATAGCGATAGATATTGTCAAGAAAAAGCTTAGCTGTTTATTCACCTGTGATAGTTTTTGTCCATGGTACAAAATGTACCATCTTGATAAAATGATCTACTATCACGAATACAGAGTCATAAGAACCTGAGATTGGAAGATCCGTGATGAAGTCCATAGAAACAGAAGACCATGGTTGTTCTGGAATAGATAATAGCTGAAGAAGTCCAAAACGTCGATGATGAGGAATTTTCGATCTTGAGCAAACATCACATGATTGTACAAAATCTTTGACTGCCTTCCACATTTGAGGCCACCAAAAATCCCTAGATATCAGCTCTTAAGTCTTATTATATCCAAAATATCCTACTGTTGGGAAGTCATGACGAGCTTGAAGAACACGGAAATGTGCTTCTCCTTCTGGAACATATAAGCATCCTTCGAAATAGAGTAGGTTGTTCTTGAATTCAAATTTAGAGGGATCATGAGATTTAAAAGAATTATTCTTGATATCATGAACAAGAGGGTCTGAAGACATACTTAACTGGACTTGCTTAAGAAAAGTTTAATCAACAGTCAATATTGATTTTATTGCTCGAAGATGAAATTGCTTTGGCTTCAAGAGAACCGTTCTTTGTTGCTCAATAGCTGCATCTCCTTCTTTTGGTACAAGATAAGAACGTTTGGACAAGGCATCGAATAAACCTTGTTATTTTTCTGGCCGATAAGTGATAATGAACTCGAATCTTGATAAAGACATGCTCTAACGAGCTTGGCGATGATTTAATACGCGTGCTGACATAAAATATTTGAGGTTCTTTTGATCCATATACATGGTGACTAGACTAAAAGTGCCTTCTAGATAATGATGCCATTCTTGAAAGAATCCACAATTCCTAGAAGTTCTTTGTCGTGGATCCCATAATTGATTTCTACTACTGAGAATTTTCTTAAATGAAAGGCTATTGGATGAAGTTTTTCATCTGTTCCCATTTGTGATAAAACCACACCCAGAGCAAAGTCTGATGCATCTATTTCCATAAAGAATACTTTGGAAAAATCAACACAAGACAAGATTTGTGCAAAAACAAACGTTATCTTCAAAGATTCAAAAGCAACTTCCGCTTCTTGATTCCATTGGAGTTTGTCTTTACAAGTCAAACGTGTAAGTGGAGCTGCAACTTGAGAGAAGTCCTTGATGAAGATCCGATAGTAGTTGGCAAATTCCAAAACGCATTAGACATCTCTTACTGTTTTTGGGATCTTCCAATCTATAATAGTTTGAACTTTCTTAGGATCCATCATAAGTCCATCATTTGAAATGATGTAACCTAAGAAATCGACTTGAGTAGTGTAGAATACATACTTTTCTATCTTGGCATAGAGTTCTACATCTTTTAATTTTTGTAAGACATGACGAACATGAAGTTTATGTTCTTCTGGATTCTTAGAATAGATCAAGATGTCGTCTAGATAACAGACCACAAAATCGTCCAAAAACTCTCAAAAATCATCATTCATTAGATGTTGAAAATTTGCTTGTGTATTTGTAAGTCCAAAAGGCATGATGTTGTATTCAAAATGTCCATACCTAGTTCGAAATGCAGTCTTCCATTCATCTCCTTCTTTGATGCGTACTAGATTGTATGCTCCTCGGAGATCTATTTTTGTATAGATCTTAGCTTGATTCAGTTGATCAAAAAGTTCAGATATTAAAGGTAGTGGATACATGTTCTTGATGGTAATCTTGTTGAATCCTTAATAATCAACACATATCCGCAATGATCCATCTTTTTTCTTCACAAATAGAATAGGAGCTCTTGCGTGAGATTTAGAATGGCGTATGAAATTCTTGACTAGATTTTCTTCAATATACTCCTTGAGTTCTGTCAACTCATTTTGTGATAAACTGTAGATTGGTCCGAATGGTGATTGTGCTCTTTCTAGAAAGTCAATTGAGCAATCATAGGCACGATGTTTTGGGAGTTTATCCACATTTTTTTTTTCCGAATATATCTTGAAATTCTTGATATTGGCTTGGAATGCCACTTGAAGTCTTTCCACTAGTAGAAAGAGCTGTGGCATAAATAATATATGGTGATTCTTTCATAGCATCATGCAAGAAAGCTTTTGCACCTATAAATACGAGTTTAATTGAACTGGACTTATGACTCTCTACTTGATTAACTATGTTATTAGTCATACTTTTAGAGAAAGTAATAGTTTGAAAAATCCAATTTATTTGAGGGTTGTATTTTTCTAACCATGATAAACCTAAAATGACTAGATTAGAGGGAGATCTAATGATATTAAATACTACAAAACTATTATGACCATTGATTATTACTTCTATAGGAAGGGTTTCATGAGTAATATCTCCAGAAGACAATGGACGATCATCTATGACTTCTACATGAACAAGTTTAGTTTTCTTTACTAAAGATATACTATGTCATTTAGTAAATTCTTCATCTAAAAAACACGCTGAGGCTCCTGAATCTAACAAGGTTGAGGCTTTGTAATGTTTAGGTCCTAAAATAACATTTAATGTAAAACAAGGAGAGGGCTCTGAGGAGAGAATAGGACCTTTACTAGAAGTTGTGCAAGGTTCCAGCCGCACGATTCATATTGTAGCTGGACAAACTCGTTTTTCAACATGCTATCTTCTTTTTCAGCCATACTCCTCATTTTGTGATTGCGTCGTTTCTTTGGACAATGTTGAGCAGTGTGCTTTGGTTCTCCACAATATAAACCCAATCCTTCTTGACGATGACGAGTCTTTTTTTGCTCTATAAGAGGTTTGAAACGTACTGCATCAATTTCCATATCTTCTATTTCCGAATGTATGTGTTGAAGAGGTGTTGGTATTGCCAATAAATTATAGTAACATTGAGGTCCACTTGTACGGTTCTCAGATCGAAATTCAAAAAGGTGATTGTTGCACTTCACAACAAAGTCAATTTCTTGACTCAATGTTTGAGGATCAGGTAAGTTGAGCATTAGTTTTTTTTACCTCATATTGTATTTCATAAAGAAATTGGCTAATAAGTGTAGCATCATCCCACTTGATATCAGTTGCAAGTTGTCAAAATTGTGAAGCGTACAACGATACTGATCGATTGCCTTGTCGTAAAATACGAATCTTATTGGTTGCAACACAAATTACATCATGTTCTCCATACATGGATCAAAACTCCGCCAGAGAAGCCTCTAAATTATCCAACATTGGATCTCGTCATACAAGAAAAGATGAAAATCATGATTGTGCTAAATCTGGAAGAAGCGTACTAATGAATCTAACATGCGATCTTAGAGTTGGATAGCTTTGGAGTTGAAGTTCATGCACAAGTTGCACTTGATTGATAAATCCTCAAAACTTGGATCCGGTGCCATCAAACTTCTCAGGTAGGGTAATTCTTGGTTCTCTAACATTTGAAGGGCGTTGCACCATATGAGAAAGGACATGGTTTGGTGCAGATATTGAAGCAGCTCCACCCATTTCTATATCTTCACTTCCTGCCAATCTTATTACTCCTTGTGGTGGTAAATTGAGTTGATGCATCGCAAGCATTAACGCCCTCATTTGCTCTTGCATTTGTGCCATTGTATTCTTCATTTCAACAAGTTTTGCCATGATAACATTTAGAAAAGAGAAGATGTCTAATATCGTTAAAGACAAATAGAAGAGAAGACTTCAGAACAAAGAAAATACTAAGGACAATATCAATTTAGAAGAGGGTAATCCTTAACTTCTAATATGCTTATATCTTTTTCAAGAAAAAGGGGTAATCCACTCTTAATCAAGATTAGACAAAGCTCTGATATTATAGGTGTACTCTTGTCAATCTGTCAAGGACAAGAAGTCGATGAAAAAACAATTCAAACATGTGAGCCTTCACTCAAAGAGAGGTAACAAAATATATATAAACAAGTATATATATTGAAAGAAAAACTGGAATGGCTATTGCCAAAAGACAAGAAAACTAGAGACCTTGAAAGTAGATTAGAAGCAAGAGAGGAGTTGACAAGACTGAAGAAGCCTTCACTCTTGTCTCTATATATACTCTCTAACTAGGGGCTACGTGGCAACGTTCTATAGGACCTCCAATATGTGTTGACTTTGTAGGGCACATGCCTTCACTTACAAGGCAAGTTTTTCTACGTGTAGGTGTCAAGGACAAGAACTCGATGAAAAAACAATTCAAACAACTGAGCCTTCACTCAAAGAGAGGTAACAAAATATATATAAACAAGTATATATATTGAAAGAAAAACTTGAATGGCTATTGCCAAAAGATAAGAAATCTAAAGATCCTTGAAACTAGACTAGAAGCAAGAAAGGAGTTGACAAGAGTGAAGAAGCCTTCACTCTTGTCTCTATATATACTCTATAACTAGGGGCTACGTGGCAACGTTCTATAGGACCTCTAATATGTGTTGACTTTGTAGGGCACATGCCTTCACTTACAAGGCAAGTTTTTCTACGTGTGGGCCACATAGTTAGCTTGATCTTCAAGCTAACAACATGTGTGGCACATGGCTTACTTGATGACCACGTTTCTAATCCAAAAAGTCAATTAAAGATACCTATGAAGTAAAAGTAGTGTCTAGGAAGTTTTTAGGGAGCTTTCATATTAAATATTATTGAATTAACTTACTTTTACCTACTTTTACTTACTTCTACCTATTTTTATATGTAATTATTAGCTTACATGATTATGGCCGTGACATTACCCTCCCTTCTAGGGACGAGTTCCACGAGGAGCGGTCTTCATATGTTGAAGAAATCTATAATGCGACGAATTATTTTCGCTACATACTCTGATCTCTGTTCTCTTCGAAGATGATTGATAGGGCCTCTCAACCATCGGTAGTATCTCATATCATGGCGGTAAGAACACTTAGTTATTTGATCATTGTTGAGGCCTTCGTAACTTCCTTCGAATACAATATTTGGAACACCATCAGGAGTTGTTCCTACGTCTAGCAAAATCACCAAACATTGAGAGTCCGTTCCCAAATCGTAATACCAAACGCGTTGTATCTCACCATCTATTCGAGGAAGAACCTGTCATTCTTAAGAATCTTCATTTCGATTGCGTCGTCTTGAAGGTTGTGACAATAGTAATGTCTCGTCTGGCAGGTCAACAAATAGAGGCTCTTGAGTTGAAACCGTTGGTTATTGGTTCTCCATCTCCTGAGCGCCACTTCTTCAATGAAGCTACAAAGAAGAATTGAAAGTAGAATGTTATCTTGCCTAGATGTTGTTTCTTTTATAAAGAAGGTTTTCTCTTGATTTTGATGGATGTCGTCAATGAAAAGCCTCCACTGCTGTGATTGTCGTTTTACTTACTCTAACTTATCTAATCAGAGTAAACCTGTATAGGGGAATTCGAACACAGGGAAAGAATACCGCATGAGCTTACACGTTAGGGTCACACAATTAATTGTATTCCGCACTACTTAAAACACCCAGGAAACACTACAATGCTTTCCACTTCCTAATAATACTCCACCATCACTGATAACCAACAACATGTAATCCCGCACTATCCTAAATGACAGGACATAATCATACTATAATCCAAATTTTGGAGTTCTTCACCATTAACTGCCTTCACATTACAGTGTTTCACACAAACACAGACTCATTCTCTCTGCTGAACTACATTCAGATTTCAGCATTCAATCTCTCTTCTTCTCATTCAATAACATATAATTCCATTCACACTTTCATTCCATGATTCACTTCACAATATTCAGAAACTCTCAATACTCTTATTTCAAAGAACATAACAACAAAAGAAAAGAGGTAGCACCAAGCTTACCCCGGCTCACACTATCACAGTAATGGCCCCTACTTCCTCTCTCCCATCCTCCTTATGCTACCACGAGATACCAACTGCTACATCTCTAATGAAAACTGCTTTTCCTAACTATTCATCCATTTTACCTACTGAACTACCTTTTCAACAGTCATCTATCCCTGTTTACACTATGAACTAAGTATCTACAATTCAACAAATAACTACTTATTCTACATAGCCCCACTCCCATCTGTACAGCGTCCTCGCAAACATAGAACCGATACATAACTAAAAAAAAACTTCTCCAAAATTTCTATTTATTTGATATATCCAATTGATCAATTACTACATTATCCATTATTGGTTTCACCGATTCTGGCTCTAGTGGTACGTCTTCATCCTCTTCCAATATTTCAAGCGACTCCTTTCTCAACTGGGCTGAAAGATCTTCATTGTATTCTCCCAATTCACGGATATGAGCTTCCAGTTTCAGGATCTGGGCATCGCGAAGTTCCAACTGATGTTGCTGCGGACTCATCCCTTCTGGGACATCTTTAATCGACACTTGAGATTGGCTCCTCACAGTTAACTCTTCCGTCAGTTTTGACATCTCATATTGTAAAACTTCAATTTCAGACCTCATTTTCCCCGTTTCACATCTCAATTGGTCACACAATAACGCTTTCTCTGTCGCCAATAACTCTGTCTTGTCCACTTCCGCTTGCAACTGGCATTTGAACTTCTCCCGTTCCAAATTCCATGACTTCCTATTCTGAATCAATTCGTCCCGTTGTCCTTCCACAATCCGTGAAATCTGTTCTTTTTCCTTTGTCCAAGCCTCATATTGGAGAACCAATTTCCGCTCCAGGACCAACTTGACTTCTTCAATTTCTTGAATCCTCAGTTCTTACGCCCTGATTTTTTGATTTTGATCCGATATCCTTTTTTTACTGTCCTCCCAATCCCGTTTACTTCTGTCTTCGACATCCAATGCTCGTACCATACAATGTATTTACGAAATGTGCTTCAATACGACATTTTTAAGAGATACTCCTTGAGGGAATCGACCCTCTGGAAATGCCAACTAGTTGATATCTATCAATAATGGGACTTGATTCTCCTCTTCCACCGCAAGACCACTTGGAACCCGTCTCGCTTCGATAACCGGAGCTACCCCTTGAACCACTGTACGACTTGATTCTCCAATTTCGTGTATTACATCCGCTACATTGTGATTCTGTGCCAACAAATTTCGTTCTCTCTGCAAAGGTGCTGACACTGGTATAGGGTTTTCCTCTTCTGACGATGGTTGACGCAATGTGTGCGCGATGACAGCATACACATAATTTGAACAAAGCAAGGATGTGAACTTCCCCAATTTGAACTTGGCTCCTATCTCTGCATGAATACGAGTAGCTACGTAAGCCGCCCAGTTGAACACCATCCCCTCAAACGCCCCTACTGCTGCATACAATAATCGTTTTGACACATATGTGGGGTGTCGGTACAATCCTAACCGCCTCAGCACGAACCGCAACCATTCCACATATTCTGGTGTAATCGCCTCCTGAGTCCGCCATCCTTGGCTCCTTTCAAAGGATGACATTCCTCCCTTGAAATATCTACCTGGGCTGAAATCGCCTGACTCATCAGTCCCAACTGCCATCTCTCCAATGGGAAGAAACAACACCTTTTCCAGGATTGTTTCATCAATCCCAATAATTCGCCCTTGAACGACACTCGATCCATCCTCGGGGTCATAATTCTCAATGTATTCCTCCACTAATGACACATTGATTGATGGTAAACGCTCTGAATGGTGCAAAAACTGGAACAGCTTCGCAGTCCGAAAATCCCTTATTTTTCTTTGCGTCCAACAGATTTCTAACTTCATCGGCTCCATATTGGTAACGATTATCACAGCCGGTGGTTTTGCTGTGCGTTTAGCTCTCACATTCCGGCCACTTTCATCTCTATCTACAGCTCTCTTGGTACTTTCAATCGCCATGACTCAAACGCTTACAGGTCCTAACCGTCAATGCCACTCTCCAGTCTGCCCGAAACACTAAAATGAGACACAAATAAGCAACAACATAATATAACACCACAGAATAACCCTTAGTAGGAGCCCCACTCCTATTCTATTACCTAGTGATGAGAGCGACAACATGGTACCCATACTGTCCATTTCTCACTTCCTTCGCATCTGACACAATAGTGATTACTACATATCCTTGCAGCCGCCTCTACGTCTTATACCATAATTAGGTCCCTCCTGAGTCCATTCGAAGTCCCCTCCCCTCAAATGAAATAAAACCCGTCCCGGGTTTTAGGTATTATATAACCGTAAACGATTTCCATTAATGCGGGTACTGAAACGATGGCCCGTGAAATCCTCCAATTGAACAGACCCATTGGAAAATCCTTCAATTACGCGATATGGCCCATGCCAGCGAACTTGAAATTTTCCCGGAAAATGGTTGAATCGGCTGTCATACAGCAATACCAAATCATTGGGCATAAAACACTTCGGCCGCAGTTTACTATCATAGTAACTCTTCCTCCGTTTTTGAGTGGCTTCCATGTGGAATAGAGCGACAGCCCGTATTTCATCCAATTCCTCCAATTTCATCAACCGAGAGTGTAATGACTCAGTATCACTGAGGCGTTCGTCTAAGGCAATTCGTAAACTGGGAACCTCCAATTCGATAGGTAAAATTGCCTCTTGACCGTAAACTAATTGGAACGGAGTAGAGTGGGTAGTTACCTTATAGGCGGTACGATAAGCCCACAAAGCTGCAAAGAGTTTGGTCTCTCAATCAGTACCGGCCCCTGAAATTGTCTTAGTCAAGACTTTGTACAAAATGCCGTTGGTCTTTTCCGTTTGCCCATTGGCACGAGGATGGTAGGGAGTGGTCTTACGATGCTTGATCTCATATGTGGTCGTCAAGGCGGCGATGGTAGCATTGATGAAATGGGTGCCTCGATCGCTGACCAATTCCTTGGGACACCCAAAGCGAGTGATAATATTCTCATACAGAAAAGTTGCCACCGTACTGGCATTATCGGTGCGGGTAGCAATCGCCTCTGCCCATTTGGTGACATAATCGGTGGCGACTAAGATATACCGCTTTTGACCAGGTTTTGACGCTGGTGCAATGGGACCAACAAAATCAATACCCCATTTTTCAAACGGAACCTGGGCCAAGATTGGGACTAACGGCATGGCGGAAGTACCCGTAGGTCGACCAATTCGTTGACAAAGATCACAACGGCGAACGAACTGGTGGGCATCAGAAAACATTGTGGGCCACCAATATCCGGCCATTAAAGCCTTGCGGGCAGTGCTGTCTCCCGCGAAATGACCACCACAACTATCCAAATGACAACCTGTAAGTATCGACTGTACTTCACTGGAAAAGATACAACGCCGTAAAAGACCATCGCGTCCTTGTTTATACAAAGCATCACGAATCATCGTGTATGGGGCACTCTTCAGAATAAGGCGCTTCTTAAGCTTGTCCGTGAAAGTCGGCGGAAAAGTATGGAAGGTCAGAAACTGAATAATTTCGCTATACTCGGGGGATATCACATCCACCACAAATAATGCGGCGTCGGGAAGATCATCGGGAACAGGCTCGTTGCCGAGAATATTAGACAACCGGGATAAATGATCTGCGTTCGCATGTTGCTTCCCAGGTCTGACAACCACCGTAAAATTGAACTCCTGGAGGAGTAAGACCCAGCGAGCAATGCGCCCACTCAATTGAGGCTTATTAATCAGATATTTGAGGGCATCATGATCCACATAAAATACAAACGGATACCCAAGCAAATAGTGCCGAAATTTTTTAACCGAGTATATCATACCCAACGCCTCTCGTTCAGTAGTAGTATAGTTGCGTTCGGCAGCCACCAATTGTCGACTGGCATAATATATTGGATGATCGAATCCCTTATCATCCTTCTGGCTTAACACCGAGCCAATAGCAGCATTGGATGCATCAACATACACATGAAATGGCTTTGTCCAACAAGGAGCCACCAATATTGGTGCAGAGACCAATTTTGACTTTAAGACCTCGAAGGCTACGGTACACTCCTTGGTCCAGAGGGGACTAGTACCATCGGACGGAGGTTTCTTCAGTAAGTTCGTTAAAGGTTGACAAATAACCGCAAACGAACTTATAAATCGTCGATAATAACTGACATGACCAACGAACCCTCGAACACCGGAGACTGTCTCCGGTCTGGGCAAGTTCATGATATGCTGCACTTTGTCAGGATCTGTAGCAATACCACGACTGGAAACAATATGGCCCAATAATTTTCCGGACGGAACACCAAATTGGCACTTCTCCGAATTCAACGATATTCCAAATTTGGCACACTGAGCCAAACATTTGCCTAAACAATGAAGATGATCTTGTTTGGTACTGAATGTACAAAAGTCATCTAAAAAGATCTCCATAAACAGTCGGAGATAATCTTGAAAAGCCTGAGTCATCACGCGTTGGAACGTGGCTGGGGCGTTACATAACCCGAAAGGCATCACGCGATAAGCAAATGTGCCCCAATCCGTAGTAAAGGTTGTCTTGAGCTGGTCTTCTTTTGCAATTTGAACTTGATTATACCCGGAGAAACCATCGAGAAACGAATAGCATTCGTGACCGGCGACGGCGTCCAATATACTATCCGTGAATGGTAACGGAAAGTAATCTTTCTTGGTGGCTGCATTAAGTTTTCGGAAATCTTGACAAATTCGGATTTTTCCGTTCTTTTTCGGCACCATCACAATTGGAGAAACCCACTCACTATTCGGTACCGGGTAAATGAAACCCACCGCAAGAAGCTTGTCCAATTCTTCCTTCACCATAAGGGAATATTTAGGATTAAGGCGATGTTGCCTCTGGCGTACCGGTTTAGCATTTTCTTCCAATATGATACGATGTTCACAGACATCAGCGGGGATACCTTGTAGATCATTATAAGTCCAAGCAAAAGCGGATTTATGATGTAAGAAAAAGTCTGTCCAACAGGTCAACTCTTGTTCCTTAATACCTTCGTAGACCTTAATTAGCCGAGGTTCGGCCGTGGTCGCTAAGTTAATAGTTTGACATACAGGGTCAGCAACAATACTCTGTTTCAATTCCCGCAGTGATTTAAAGTTACTCGGTATGTCCGACATATGTGAAGTAACGAATCCCGTCTCGAGGGTACTAACATGGTGCACATCGTACCCAGGTTTCCAGTCAATACTTACATAAGCAGAGTTTTCCGAATCCTTCGGGTATATCAAGTACTCCCCCGGACCTCCACATTGGTACACCACCTCAGGGTGCTGTGCTGCCTCCACATTGGCCTCCGTACTCGGTACTTCTGTGTCATCATCGGAGCTAAGCCCTTCGTCCGACGTCAATTCAGATACTGGCAACTGAGACTCCCCGTGATAGCGTACTGGGTACATTTGTAACACCATTTTATCTACGCCCTTACCAATTGTCAAAGTACCTCGACCCCAATCGTTCTTGGCCTTCGCTTGATACAGCCAGGGTCGTCCCAATAAAATAGGGTACGATAAAGTCGAACGTTGTAAGCGAAAGATAATGTAGTCAATTTCATAGGCAATACCTGCAATTATAGTTTGAACACTCCGTAAAATACCCATTGGCTTAACTCGGCTATGATCTGCCATCCGTAATACCAATGTCGTGGGGACTAATTGTTCCAGACCTAAAGCATCCATTGTATCAGCGTTCATTAAATTGACGCTGGAACCTCCATCTACCTGGACGCCAGAGATCCGAACACCATCAATCGAAACATCAATGGTTGGTGCACCTGGATCAGGGTTCAAACTAACTTCACAAACTTCCATATTACGATGCCGATGTCTTGTTAGGGATGAATTCAAGGTGGAACGACACTCTGGTGCGACTGCTAGAAGTTGCTTCATAGAGATTGAAGGCCGAATAGCGTCCAAATCCTTTAAAATGTCATAGGGTTCCATATTTAGGGTAATTCCCAATGCCTTCTTCCGTTTCATGGGTTTGAGCTTAACTCCGTGAGGTAAATTATTCTGCCGCCCTGGACTTGGAATTGGAACAGCAGATTGAGCTTCCTTGGGACTTCCTTTCCCAAGGGGATCTTTCAACGGGTATGATGCTTCTTGGAACTGCGGTGGGAACAGACCGGTTCGAGATGGAACTGAAGACTCCGTAATTGGGACCTCATTGGGCTTCGCAACCAAATCAGGGCTCAAGACTTTCCCAATTTCCGGGCCTGAATGGGATTGGTCCGTAATTGGGTGTGATTGGCCCTTCGCTTTAGGATCTTCCAAATGTTTAATTGGGCCTTTCCCTTTTTGCTGGCTCCTAGTAAGAACGGTATGGACACATTCCACCCGATTTACTGGAGAGTCTTGAGGTCCTCGATTTATTCCCTCCATTTTTCCTGGACTCTGGATCTGCTGATCCCGATTATTGAAATTGAATGGAGCATTACATTGCTGATACGTATGCCCTGACTGCTTGCAATTCCCACAAACTGGGGCATAATCGTCACTGGCTCTTGGATTGGGACATTCATTGGCATAATGACCAATCTGTCTACAATGGAAACAACGCAATGGCCTTTTTGCACCCCCATCAGGCATATTGGGTATCTCCACCGGTATATACCTACTAAGTTTGTTCCATGTAGGTTGAGAAAACGATCCTGGTTGTCCCGGTTGTACTTGGTTCAATGGTATCGATGGAGCATATGGCTGATACCCATGCTGCTTCTTACCATAGTTCCGAGGATTTGATACAAACCCCTCACTATAAGTGGAATTCTGAAAATGATTGACTGCTCGATTTTGTCGGTTAGATCGATTTCCATGCCATCCAAACGTATTTCCTGTTTGAACTTGATTGACATCCCATGGAGTTGGTGGAATCATGGTCGGATTACTGAATTGTTGTTGTCTTTGCAAATTCCAACAATTAGCGGTTAAGTGCTTGCCTCCACAAAATGTACATTTACCCAACACTTGTGAAGGTGACGGGCATTCCGTTACCAAATGACCGTGGCCCTGATAATTACTGCACCATACATTGGTCCTAGAATTGGTTGGCTTTTGCCTCTTCTCCTTATCTTTGGCCATATTAATGGCCATTTCCTCCATTTTCTTCGTCAAGTTCAATAACAAGGCTTCATTGGAATCTTTTGAAGCTGATATTATTTGTTTTTCTGCCAAAGTTGACTCGTGTATTTGATATGGAAAATATGGGGCATACGCTGTTGTTACTTGCGGTGGTAAAGCTTGCAATGGGGTAACATTAACTGGCCCCTGAGTATTGGCACTTGACTGGGCAACTGTTTCGATCATCTGTGGATAACTACCCACTGATCCGTTCAAAGCCGGATATTGATAATTGCTTTGAACTGGTATCATCGTGGCACACGCAGTTAAAAACTGATCATAATGGCATTCCTCCCAAACCTTGGCTCTATCAAGGGATGCAGATATTGTAACTGGTTGAGCTTCTTTTACAAACATTTTTAGCTCTGGTGGGTGCAAACCATTTATTAATATAGATAATATAAATGCCTCCGGCATTTGGTGGTTCGGCCACTTACTAAGTATATCAGCCACTCGGCCATAGAACGATTCCACCACCTCTCCTAGGATCATTTTGCTGTTCATTAACCTTCCTTGAAGACGGTCTTCAAAACCAATTGGTCGAAAACGGATCAAAAATGCATTCTTCAATGCTTCCGAGTTCGAAAATTGACCAACTGGTTGACGGTTATACCATTCAAACGCCGTATCCTTTAAGGTTGCTGGCAACCATCGTAACCAAATATCCTCGGTTCTCCCATTATTGGCGACACATGCTGTCAAAAACTGCGACAAATGTTGATCTGGATCCGCACCCGGAAAACCCCTAAAGGTAGGTAATGGAGCCACGCTAGTTGTGCGATCACTCACAGTACCCATTTGTACTACTATGGGAACCGCTGGACCTCCCGTCGTCATTGAATTTGACAATGTGACACTTAATCGTTTGTTAATATAGTCTGCGTCTCTCCTAAATATATTTTCCGAACTTTCCACCCTGCTCAATTTGCTATTATTATCCTTGAACAAGTTTATTGGTTGAATAGGAGGTGAGAATGACGGATTTTGAAACACACTGAATTGGCCCTTATTGACCAATAATTTATGCCACTCTATGGAACCAGTTTTGACGGAATCGGCAGTTTCCGCTATTAGAAACGTACCCAATGGAGTACCCAACTCTTCTGTGATTCCCCCACTCTCAGTTAACGGTCTCAGAAGAAACCCTGGCCTATTGATCAAATTTTCAGCAAGTGCTCTTGGCAATTTCTCTAACGGTATATACTTCTGAAATATTAGATGTCGATTAGCTTCTGGGTATGCTCGAATATGACGACAGGCATGCAACCATGGCTTAATCCAGCTTTGTCTATGATTCCTTTTTAACTTTCTTTGTTGCTCGTTTCGCAACAAATTTCTTGCTTGCGATCTCTCTATTCTTTCTCTTGACTGCCGTATTATCTTTACTGTTAAGTTCTCATTCTTAATAACCATACTCTTTCATTATATTCTTCTGCGACTGCTACCTATTTCCCATCTACTTCAACCGGCAGTTAAAACCTAACACTCCATGCTATTATCAATTTCCCCGGCAGCGGCGCCAAAATGTGATTATCGTTTTACTTACTCTAACTTATCTAATCAGAGTAAACCTGTATAGGGGAATTCGAACACAGGGAAAGAATACCGCATGAGCTTACACGTTAGGGTCACACAATTAACTGTATTCCGCACTACTTAAAACATCCAAGAAACACTACAATGCTTTCCACTTCCTAATAATACTCCACCATCACTGATAACAAACAACATGTAATCCCGCACTATCCTAAATGACAGGACATAATCATACTATAATCCAAATTCTGGAGTTCTTCACCATTAACTGCCTTCACATTACAGTGTTTCACACAAACACAGACTCATTCTCTCTGCTGAACTACATTCAGATTTCAGCATTCAATCTCTCTTCTTCTCATTCAATAACATATAATTCCATTCACACTTTCATTCCATGATTCACTTCACAATATTCAGAAACTCTCAATACTCTTATTTCAAAGAACATAACAACAAAAGAAAAGAGGTAGCACCAAGCTTACCCCGGCTCACACTATCACAGTAATGGCCCCTACTTCCTCTCTCCCATCCTCCTTATGCTACCACGAGATACCAACTGCTACATCTCTAATGAAAACTGCTTTTCCTAACTATTCATCCATTTTACCTACTGAACTACCTTTTCAACAGTCATCTATCCCTGTTTACACTATGAACTAAGTATCTACAATTCAACAAATAACTACTTATTCTACAACTGCCTTTGGTGCATTTGCAAGATTTTTTATTGGCTCCCATGTGCGTTCACTAATACCATATCCGCGCCAATGGACAAGATATTCTAATTTATTTCAGCATCACCTTGAATCTAAGACTTCTTCTACTTCAAACTCTTCATTATTGTCCACTTCTATAGGAGGAGGTGGAGCTTGTCGTCTTCTTGGTATGTCCATTGTCTTGTATGGTTCAAGAAGAGACACGTGGAATACTAGATGGATTTTCATTGACTCCAGTAGATATAAACGATATGCAACTGGATTGATTTGTGCAGAAATAGAACATGGTCCAAGTCTTCGATAGTCCAACTTGTTACAAGGACGAGTGGTCTTGATATTGTGACATAGTAGCCATACCTTATCATTCAAGACGAATGATGGTTGTTCCTTTCGATAGACATCCGCATTGGCCTTTTGTTGTTCTTGAGTCTCTTTTAACTGCCCCTTCATCATTGCATGTAGCTCTGATAAATGAATTGTCAAATCTTTTGCAGCAAGATTATCGACTTTTGAAAAGTCAAAAGTATCAAGTCGTGGATGATAACCATAATTAGCAAAGAAAGGTGTTTTTTTTGTAGAAGGGTGTACCATGTTATTGTAAGCAAATTCTTCCAATGGCAAAAGAGTTGTCCAATCATCTTGTTGGTAATTAACGGTACATCTTAAATATTGCTCCAAAACTTGATTAACATGCTCTATTGTCCATCAGTTTGAAGATGGAATGTCGAAGATAGTTTTATATCCACTTTAAGAATCTTTAAAAGAGTCTGCCAAAATCTTGATACAAATTGAGTTCTCCTATCTGATATAGTATCCTTGAGTAATCCATGATAGCGATAGATATTGTCAAGAAAAAGCTTAGCTGTTTATTCACCTGTGATAGTTTTTGTCCATGGTACAAAATGTACCATCTTGATAAAATGATCTACTATCACGAATATAGAGTCATAAGAACCTGAGATTGGAAGATCCGTGATGAAGTCCATAGAAACAGAAGACCATGGTTGTTCTGGAATGGATAATAGCTGAAGAAGTCCAAAACGTCGATGATGAGGAATTTTCGATCTTGAGCAAACATCACATGATTGTACAAAATCTTTGACTGCCTTCCACATTTGAGGCCACCAAAAATCCCTAGCTATCAGCTCTTAAGTCTTATTATATCCAAAATATCCTACTGTTGGGAAGTCATGACGAGCTTGAAGAACACGGAAATGTGCTTCTCCTTCTGGAACATATAGGCATCCTTCGAAATAGAGTAGGTTGTTCTTGAATTCAAATTTAGAGGGATCATGAGATTTAAAAGAATTATTCTTGATATCATGAACAAGAGGGTCTGAAGACATACTTAACTGGACTTGCTTAAGAAAAGTTTAATCAACAGTCAATATTGATTTTATTGCTCGAAGATGAAATTGCTTTGGCTTCAAGAGAACCGTTCTTTGTTGCTCAATAGCTGCATCTCCTTCTTTTGGTACAAGATAAGAACGTTTGGACAAGGCATCGAATAAACCTTGTTATTTTTCTGGCCGATAAGTGATAATGAACTCGAATCTTGATAAAGACATGCTCTAACGAGCTTGGCGATGATTTAATACGCGTGCTGACATAAAATATTTGAGGTTCTTGTGATCCGTATACATGGTGACTAGACTAGAAGTGCCTTCTAGATAATGATGCCATTCTTGAAAGAATCCACAATTCCTAGAAGTTCTTTGTCGTGGATCCCATAATTGATTTCTACTACTGAGAATTTTCTTAAATGAAAGGCTATTGGATGAAGTTTTTCATCTGTTCCCATTTGTGATAAAACCACACCCAGAGCAAAGTCTGATGCATCTATTTCCATAAAGAATACTTTGGAAAAATCAACACAAGACAAGATTTGTGCAAAAACAAACGTTATCTTCAAAGATTCAAAAGCAACTTCCGCTTCTTGATTCCATTGGAGTTTGTCTTTACAAGTCAAACGTGTAAGTGGAGCTGCAACTTGAGAGAAGTCCTTGATGAAGATCCGATAGTAGTTGGCAAATTCCAAAACGCATTAGACATCTCTTACTGTTTTTGGGATCTTCCAATCTATAATAGTTTGAACTTTCTTAGGATCCATCATAAGTCCATCATTTGAAATGATGTAACCTAAGAAATTGACTTGAGTAGTGTGGAATACATACTTTTCTATCTTGGCATAGAGTTCTACATCTTTTAATTTTTGTAAGACATGACGAACATGAAGTTCATGTTCTTCTGGATTCTTAGAATAGATCAAGATGTCGTCTAGATAACAGACCACAAAATCGTCCAAAAACTCTCAAAAATCATCATTCATTAGATGTTGAAAATTTGCTTGTGCATTTGTAAGTCCAAAAGGCATGATGTTGTATTCAAAATGTCCATACCTAGTTCGAAATGCAGTCTTCCATTCATCTCCTTCTTTGATGCGTACTAGATTGTATGCTCCTCGGAGATCTATTTTTGTATAGATCTTAGCTTGATTCAGTTGATCAAAAAGTTCAGATATTAAAGGTAGTGGATACATGTTCTTGATGGTAATCTTGTTGAATCCTTAATAATCAACACATATCCGCAATGATCCATCTTTTTTCTTCACAAATAGAATAGGAGCTCTTGCGTGAGATTTAGAATGGCGTATGAAATTCTTGACTAGATTTTCTTCAATATACTCCTTGAGTTCTGTCAACTCATTTTGTGATAAACTGTAGATTGGTCCGAATGGTGATTGTGCTCTTTCTAGAAAGTCAATTGAGCAATCATAGGCACGATGTTTTGGGAGTTTATCCACATTTTTTTTTTCCGAATATATCTTGAAATTCTTGATATTGGCTTGGAATGCCACTTGAAGTCTTTCCACTAGTAGAAAGAGCTGTGGCATAAATAATATATGGTGATTCTTTCATAGCATCATGCAAGAAAGCTTTTGCACCTATAAATACGAGTTTAATTGAACTGGACTTATGACTCTCTACTTGATTAACTATGTTATTAGTCATACTTTTAGAGAAAGTAATAGTTTGAAAAATCCAATTTATTTGAGGGTTGTATTTTTCTAACCATGATAAACCTAAAATGACTAGATTAGAGGGAGATCTAATGATATTAAATACTACAAAACTATTATGACCATTGATTATTACTTCTATAGGAAGGGTTTCATGAGTAATATCTCCAGAAGACAATGGACGATCATCTATGACTTCTACATGAACAAGTTTAGTTTTCTTTACTAAAGATATACTATGTCATTTAGTAAATTCTTCATCTAAAAAACACGCTGAGGCTCCTGAATCTAACAAGGTTGAGGCTTTGTAATGTTTAGGTCCTAAAATAACATTTAATGTAAAACAAGGAGAGGGCTCTGAGGAGAGAATAGGACCTTTACTAGAAGTTGTGCAAGGTTCCAGCCGCACGATTCATATTGTAGCTGGACAAACTCGTTTTTCAACATGCTATCTTCTTTTTCAGCCATACTCCTCATTTTGTGATTGCGTCGTTTCTTTGGACAATGTTGAGCAGTGTGCTTTGGTTCTCCACAATATAAACCCAATCCTTCTTGACGATGACGAGTCTTTTTTTGCTCTATAAGAGGTTTGAAACGTACTGCATCAATTTCCATATCTTCTATTTCCGAATGTATGTGTTGAAGAGGTGTTGGTATTGCCAATAAATTATAGTAACATTGAGGTCCACTTGTACGGTTCTCAGATCGAAATTCAAAAAGGTGATTGTTGCACTTCACAACAAAGTCAATTTCTTGACTCAATGTTTGAGGATCAGGTAAGTTGAGCATTAGTTTTTTTTACCTCATATTGTATTTCATAAAGAAATTGGCTAATAAGTGTAGCATCATCCCACTTGATATCAGTTGCAAGTTGTCAAAATTGTGAAGCGTACAACGATACTGATCGATTGCCTTGTCGTAAAATACGAATCTTATTGGTTGCAACACAAATTACATCATGTTCTCCATACATGGATCAAAACTCCGCCAGAGAAGCCTCTAAATTATCCAACATTGGATCTCGTCATACAAGAAAAGATGAAAATCATGATTGTGCTAAATCTGGAAGAAGCGTACTAATGAATCTAACATGCGATCTTAGAGTTGGATAGCTTTGGAGTTGAAGTTCATGCACAAGTTGCACTTGATTGATAAATCCTCAAAACTTGGATCCGGTGCCATCAAACTTCTCAGGTAGGGTAATTCTTGGTTCTCTAACATTTGAAGGGCGTTGCACCATATGAGAAAGGACATGGTTTGGTGCAGATATTGAAGCAGCTCCACCCATTTCTATATCTTCACTTCCTGCCAATCTTATTACTCCTTGTGGTGGTAAATTGAGTTGATGCATCGCAAGCATTAACTCCCTCATTTGCTCTTGCATTTGTGCCATTGTATTCTTCATTTCAACAAGTTTTGCCATGATAACATTTAGAAAAGAGAAGATGTCTAATATCGTTAAAGACAAATAGAAGAGAAGACTTCAGAACAAAGAAAATACTAAGGACAATATCAATTTAGAAGAGGGTAATCCTTAACTTCTAATATGCTTATATCTTTTTCAAGAAAAAGGGGTAATCCACTCTTAATCAAGATTAGACAAAGCTCTGATATTATAGGTGTACTCTTGTCAATCTGTCAAGGACAAGAAGTCGATGAAAAAACAATTCAAACATGTGAGCCTTCACTCAAAGAGAGGTAACAAAATATATATAAACAAGTATATATATTGAAAGAAAAACTGGAATGGCTATTGCCAAAAGACAAGAAAACTAGAGACCTTGAAAGTAGATTAGAAGCAAGAGAGGAGTTGACAAGACTGAAGAAGCCTTCACTCTTGTCTCTATATATACTCTCTAACTAGGGGCTACGTGGCAACGTTCTATAGGACCTCCAATATGTGTTGACTTTGTAGGGCACATGCCTTCACTTACAAGGCAAGTTTTTCTACGTATAAGCCACATAGTTAACTTGATCTTCAAGCTAACAACATGTGTGGTACATGGCCAACTTGTTGACCACGTTTCTAATCCAAAAAGTCAATTAAAGACACCTATGAAGTCAAAGCAGTGTCTAGGAAGTTTTTAGGGAGCTTCCATATTAAATATTATAAAATTAACTTACTTTTATCTACTTTTACTTACTTCTACCTATTTCTATATATAATTATTAACTTACATGATTATGGCCGTGATAGTAGGCCACATAGTTAGCTTGGTCTTCAAGCTAACAATACGTACGTTACATGGCTAACTTATTGACCATGTTTCTAATTCGAGAACTTATTTAATGACACCTATGAAATCAAAGCAACATCTGTGAAGCTTCTAGGAAGCTTTTATATTAAATACTTATAGAATTAAGTTACTTTTACGTACTTCAACTTACTTCC
Organism: Physcomitrium patens; assembly: GCF_059467195.1. Lineage (NCBI taxonomy): Eukaryota > Viridiplantae > Streptophyta > Bryopsida > Funariales > Funariaceae > Physcomitrium > Physcomitrium patens. The sequence continues at coordinate 4,763,178 of NC_143426.1, forward strand.
ACCTATTTGTATATGTAATTACTTGCGTATATAAGTATGTCCGCGACATTGGTAGACAAACTTATTTTCAACATACTATCTTTTTTGAGAACTATACTTCTCATTTTATGATTGAGTTGCTTCTTTAGATAATGTTGAATAATGTCCTTTGGTTTTCTTTAAAATAAATATAATCCTTGTTAACAAAGACAAGTCTTTTCTTACTTAGTATGAGGTTTGAAACATATTACATCAATTTGCATATCTTTTATTTATAAAGTTATGTATTGATAAGACATTGATATTGCTATTGAATTGTAATAATATTGAGACTTATTTATGCAATTCTTAGACTTAAATTCAAAAAGTTGATTATCAAATTTTAAAGCAATATCAATTGCTTGATTCAATGTTTGAAGATCAAGTAAACTGAATATCAATTTCTTTATTTCATATTGTAATCCATAAAAAAATTAATTAATGAGTGCAACATCATTTTACTTAATATCAATTATAAGTTGTGTAAATTATAAAGTATACAATATTATATATTTTTTTTGTCACAAAATATTAATCTTATTTGTTGCAACATGAATTGCATCATATTTTCCATGCATAGATAAAAACTTTACCAAGAAAGCGTCCAAATTTCCTAATATTGAGTCACGTAGTTTAAAAAAAGATGAAAACTATAATAATGTAGAGTTGAAAAGTAATGTTCCAATAAACTTGACTTAAAATCTTAAAATTAGATAGCTTTGGAATTGAAGTTTATTTGCTGGTTGTATTTGATTGATGAAACTTCAAAACTTTGATCTTGTATCATCTATCTTCTCAAGTAAGGCAATTTTTGATTCTTTAGTACTTAAATGGTGTTCTACCATAGGAAAAGTAACATGATTTTATGCAAATATTGAAGCAACTCTAATCATCTCTATATCTCCACTTTCTAATATTTTTATTCTTCTTTGTGGTAGTAAATTGAATTGATGCATCACAAGCATTAATTCCTTCAATTATTCTAGTATTTTTGCCATTGTATTTTTCATCTTGACAAGCTTTGCTATAATAATACTCAAAAGAAAAAAAATTATCTAATATCACTTAAGATAAGTAAAAAAAAGAACTGAAAAAAATAAAAATAATAATAGTTTAAAAAGAAATAATCTATAATTTCTAATATATTTATATCTTATTATAAAAAAAGATTGATCCACTTTTAATTAAGAAAAGATAAAGCTTTAATATTATAAGTATATTCTTGTCAATGTATTAAAGACAAGAACTTGATGAAAGAAAATAAACAAGTGAGTCTTTTTTAAAGAAGTATAATAAAATAGAAATAAAGAAGTATGTATTAAAAAAATAAATTAGAATAGCTATTACCAATACATAAGAAAACTAGAAACTTCTTGAAACTAGACTAGAAGCAAAAAAAAATTGATAAGAGTGAAGAAGGCTTCACTCTTGCCTCTATATATACTATCTATCTAAGAGCTACATAACAACATTCTATAGGACATTCAAAATGTATTGACTTTCCATGACATGTATCTTAACTTATAAGATAAGTTTTCTATATAAGCGCTACATAGTTAGCTTGTTTCGCAAGCTATCAATAAGTGTAATATGAGGTTAACTTATTGATCAAGTTTCTAACCTATCAATCAACTAGAAATACATGTAAAGACAAAGCAGCATCTCTGAAGCTTTGTGTAATCTTTTTTAGAAGATATTATGAAATTAATCTAATTTTATTTACTTTTATATATTCATATTATCTAAGTAACAATTACAATAAATATATGTTTATAACAACATTGATACTTCAACATCTCTCTTTTTTAATTGAAGATCTACATTCATTTCTATAAATATCTTTTTATTGCTTTCTTTTACACTATGTCATGACTTCTTGGATTTGCATTGGAATTATTATAGATCCAGAAAAAGAATATAGATATTTAATATATATATATATATATATATATATATATTAGATTAGTTCATTAATAGTAAAAGTAGTGTTACATTTATAGGAGCCTCGATTGTATCTTAGTATACTAAACAATGTTGTAATTAGATGGTTCCATCAAAGATAAAAATTAGTCTTAAATTCAACGGATTTTTTATTTGCAGTTAGATGAAACATTGTAATTTGCCCTTTTGATAATAAATTACTTTTACTTGATAGAAGAAAGTACATAGAACTCAATTAAAGCACATTTTGAAGAAGCCATCTTATTTTTTGATAATTACACATAATTTCAGCTACACACATCAACATCAAAGGTCTTATTCCTAAAGGCATTGTTAGCTATGATATAAATGAATACTTTAATATTACTTGTGGTCCTAATTTCCTTTACAAGCTATTGGTTGATGGGACATCATTGTTTTTGTCTTTAATACTGCCAAAGAGAAAAAAAATTAGAATTATTGCATGATATAATTTGCCTTCCAAAAAAAACCGCAAGGTTGTCAAAAGAATAGTTCTATATAGAAAGGAGGGAAATCAAGTGTGTTCAACTCCAAATTAGTACTTGTCATCATTTCTTTGCTATAATGTAATTGACATCATTAAGCTTGCCTTTAACATCTAATTAATTTTTTGCAAATTTTTAAGTATGTCAAAGAATATTAGAAGTATTTAGACTTAAATAAAGTTAGATTAGAAGTCAAATGAATTAATGGGATACAAAATCTTTATTAAAAATAAATTATTATTTTAATAAATTATTTTAGTTGAAATCAATGATGAATTTAATTTGAATTGGATAAAGACTTATAAATGAATATTGATTTGGATTGAATAAATTCTTATTTTTAGATGAAAAATAATTCGTAGATAAAAATTTATTTATACATGCAAAATTATCTTAGATGATTTTATTATTATAATAAAATAAAATTATATTATATTAAAATAAAATAAAATTATACAAAAATATTTTCTTTCAATATGTGTAGATTTTTAAGTATTTATATTGATATATTATTGTTGTGTATGTGTGAGTGAGAAGTTGAATTAATTTAGATAATCTAAGGTCTTCAATAAAAATTTGATGATCATTTTTATGTAATAAAATGACAAATTAATTAATGATTGTGAATTAGAATAAATCATTTTTTATAAAGATTTATTAAGCTCATAATTAGAAAGTTGTAGGATTTATTGGATGTTAGTTAAATAATAATAAAAAAATAATAGAATTAATAGATAATTAAATCATTGTGAATTGGGATAAACTTTTATTTAATGAAGTTTTATTTTAATTCACATCTATACACATATCAAAGACTTCTTATTAGTTAATCCAAGTTGATTTTTTTGTCTCAACGCACGTCTTAATTTCCTATTCTTAATTTTTTTTGTCTTAGCTTCAAGACTTGTATGAAAGCAATAAAGAGATGGAGGTAGATTGGAACTTGTACAAAGATAAAAAAAAAGAAATTAATTGAGACTTGAGCCAGAATAATGAAAAGAGATAAAAGGAGACCTAAAAAAGAATTTGGACCAACTAATTAGATGTGAAAAATGATATGGTGAAAAATAAAAACACAAGTGCTATTAAAGAAGAGCCTAATAGAAAGATATAGTAGAAAAACAAGGATAAATGAAAGTAAGGCAATAAAAGGTTTAGTCTTAATACTGTCTTTTAAAAAAGACACTTCTATTTACTTTGTAGAAAAATAAATGTCTCAAATTAAAGTAAATGAGATAAGTAATTGATATAGACATGTTTAGAAGAAAATTATTAATAGGTTCAAGTAAAAATTACTTCAAATTACTAAATATTGATACCCAAAAAGAACCAGTTGTCAACTAGGATCAAAATCTGATCCCAAGGCACAAAATCACAAACCTATGGGAGCTTTGGGATTTTTTGGTAGATTAAAGAGTGAACTTTGAGAGCAAACTCGCATAGAGATTTTTAAGAATTATTTTTACATCAACCAAGTTAATATTAATTTTTCAGGAGATTTTTAAAATTAATAATTTTTTTGATTGGATTAGATTTAAAAAAATAAAATTATGTTTACAAAATTGAGGATTTCTTTAGTTTTTTGGTATATTTTATAAGTGAATTTTGGGCAATATTTTGATGTTCTAGTTTTTAGTATGTATGCAAATTTTGAAGTCAATCAAATGATTAGATCAAAGTATGTGAAGGTTTTTACAGATTGAGGTCTTAGAAATTGGAATTTGAAAGTTAGTGAGTATTTTTTAGATCTTTAGCAATTTTTTTATTGGATTAAAGTGATTTTTTTAATATAGAAATTAGACTAGATTTCCCATAGTTTAGATATATTTTAGATGCAATTCAACTATTCAAGAATGAAATATTGGCACTAGAAATTCAATATTAAGATTAGAATAGGAGGCTAGCCAAAATCCAAGTGGAATTTAGGATTGTTCTTCTATTTGGAAAATTCGATCTTCTTCAAATTATGTATGCTTGTTGCCAAATTAGTTTTTGAGAGATATGTAAAATCTTAAGCAAGATCAATGGTATAATCAATAGATATTGAGATTCTAAACTATGCTATGATTAGGTTAATTTGATTAGAAGTTAATTTAAGATTTAGGAATTGATTAGGACTTAAGATTTGTTTAGAATTTAGGATTTGAGTTAGGATTTAAGTAAAAACTATTAGGATTTTAATTATGATTAAATTAAGATTTAGTTCAAATTTAATTAAAATATATTTAAATTTTTATTTTAATATTTCTTTTGAATTTCTTTAGGATTTTTTTATGCTTCTTTTGTGATTTCTTTGTAAATTCTTTGGATTTGATTAAATTTTAATTAAAATTTTAAAGATTTAATTAAAATTATTTAGAATTCTATTACAATTTAAATCTTATTGTTGCAATATTCCTTCTATCTTACACAACTAGGTACTTAATGCATTCTCAAGCAAGGCTCTACATAATATGATAATATGTCATATGTATAGGTAGCTTGTAGAACAAGCTTATTATGTGGCATATATATAGAAAACTTATCTTACAAATTAAGACAAATGGCTTGCAAAGTCAATACATGTTAGAGGTCCTATAGAACGTTGCTATGTAGCTCGTAGGTAGATAGTATATATGGAGGCAAGAGTGAAGCCTTCTTCACTCTTGTCAATTCCATTCTTGTTTTATTCTAGATTTAAGAGTCTTATGTTTTCTTGACTTTTGGCAATAGCCATTTAGATTTTTTTAAATATACATATTTTCTTACTTTTATTTTGTCATATTTCTTCTAAAAAAATTTCATTTAATTATTTGCTTTCATCGAGTTCTTGTCATTGACAAAGTATCATTAATATAACTGCTTTAAAATAAGCTAGTATTAAATATTATTTATTCTACTTAAAAAATTAAATTTTTTAGTCTTTTATTTTTACATATTTAATAAAAGAACATTTCAGATATATACAGATAATAGCTTAATTTTTGATAATAAGTGGGATTCATTGTGGCTGCATACAAATCAATGGTCAAAAGATGTGGTTTAACATCTATTAATTGAAAATAGGTTGGAGAATTTAATTGTACTTGGAATGAATATACATGAACTATCAATATCTGACAATTGTTGATTGGTTGAGGTGAAATAATAATATAATTAGGTGCCACACTTCTTCTAATAGTATTAATAGATGCCACGTATCATAATTTTATAAAGATTAGATTTTTAGTTTTATAATCCACCATTAATCAAAATTAAGTAAGCTTATATATCTAAAATTGAATAAATGAGAAATTTTAAGTAAAAAATTTATATAAATTTTATTTTTGGACCAATTGTGTAAAAACATTTGAAATTACTTTGATTTTTATTTTTTTATAATGAAATTTTATTATTATTATTATTATTTTTATATCTACTAGATATATGTTGGAATGCTTATGTTATAGAAAATGGATTATTTACTTTATCTATATCAAAGATTGGAGGTGATCAATGATATGTTTTTATTTTTTATTATTTATTTATTTATTTTCTTCTTTTGCTTTCTCTGGAATTTATTATTTTTTAATTATTGAACTTATAAAGTTCTTTCAACTAATCTTTATTCCTCTCAATAAAGATGAAGATGAGATATAATAGAAAAATGCATGAATATGTTTTAAGTCTATGAAGTAAGGAAAATCAATAATTAAGCATTATACTCAGGTAAAAAACACTATTTTCAAATTTATTCAATAGAAAAGTCTCCACCATGAATTATCATGTCATAGTTACTTGACAAGCAATGACTATAAGATACTAAAATCACAAAAAATAATAAAGAAAAAAACAAAAGATATAAAAGGTTACTAAAAAAGAAACAAGAATAGAAAATTTTCTTCTAGAAAGAATTAAACTCACTATATTATTTTGGAATACCTTAAATTGTCAACTTAAGGTTTTTTAGCTATCTCAAGGGGTGTTTTTTTTTGGAAATTTTTTGTTTTGTATGGAGAAATAATGTTATGATGTGCTGCAAAAGAAAAAGATTGAATTGCCGCAACAGTTGAATTGATAAAAATTATCAAAGCAGTTTTTTTCATTTTACCTCTTGTGTCAAGCACAGCTTCTAGGTGACGTTCATATCACTCAAAGAGTCCTCTGGGGGTTAGATGGTGCACCCGTTACTGAATGGTTAGGTACAACCACCCACACTAACTATTGGATCAGAACCAGGGCCCAGAAGCGTGTTAGATGGTAGGTGTTGTTTTATATTTAATACTTAGTATCAGTAATTATCCAGCGGAACCCGGGCGTTTAATAGATGCTGTGAAGTTTATAACTAGATCTGCGACTGGTTCAGGTCGTAGAATCTGGGGAAGGGCAATGAGGTCCGGGTGCTGGAATAGTCCCCACTAATTAGGTGTGGTCCGTTCAGTCGGAATTGTGGGTGCGTGCGTGAGAGTACTCAACGGAATAAGTTGGGGTGATATATTGGCAAAACGATAATGGTCACCTTGTTTCCTACAATTGTCTATGGAGATGCTGCAACAAATCCTAATACATAGAGGAACCATCTTGCGAAGCATCATGAGTTTGGGCGGATCTGCTGGTCGGATTATTGATGGAATCCCCTCAAATCCTACGCAGATTCGCCCGTTGAATTGGCTTGATTATTGAGAGTCGGCCCTATCTTTGGTCTTAAAGTGACCAGAGAAGCAGCTACAGAAAGTGCTTTCATCCTAACTGCAGCTCACTGCGAAGCAGCGCTTGAGATGATAAACAATTCCATGGGGTAATTTCAGGCGTCATTTCCTTATATCTCTGTAGATGGTCTCTTGAACGCATAAAGCTGAGCCACTTCTCTAGGGTTGTCGATCAATGCTTTTGTCATTCACAACTTGTGCGTAAGCTTGAAGCTGTATCCCCTGTAACATTGCCGATCCATCCTCTCAGGTGACGTGCAGAGTCTGTTCAGCTTGTAACTTTGTCTACTTGTCTTGCGGAGTCTGTTGCAGGATCTGGGTGTCTCCATCTCTTTCTATCTAACAGAGTGAATTAGAGCAAGTTGGGAAGGTTGGTGACTGTTCGAGGTATGGAACGAGGTAGAAATGATCACCTCCCAAGAAATTGAGATGATCCCACTTCGAGTTTTCTGAGTTGCGCAACACATCCTCCATTTCACAAAGTTCTCTAAATCGTTCGCCCAGTCTGTGAGCTGAGAATTCCATTGCAGGTTAGAAGCTTGCATTTAAACCGACGCAAACATTTGATTGATGGTGATGTTGCATGCAGACAAGTTCGAGTAGCAGAGTTATCCAACAGTCATGGCGATGATTCTGTATGGAGGCCCAACTCCCAATGTGATCCGATCCATTCTACCACTCTTTGAAGCTGAGGTGAGATGATCAGAGAATCACTGTGTTTTAGTGTCCATTCTGCCCCATGCGCGCGTGTCCGTCGCCGAAAGAAACATTTCGTGTGACAGCACAAATGCTTAGAGCAATTCAAATGATTTTCGATCCTGTCGATCCGATCAACCGTAATGGTGGAATATTGTTGTAGGTGGATACCGAGAATGAACTGAAATTGGTGAGAGTGGCCTTACAAACTGCTCAACACCGTCAGCCCATCTACACGACTAAACAGGTAAACGTAACGCTCTTGAACTGAACTCTCAGCTGATGCGTTATTCGGGCTCTGAATTCAAAGACGCTTGAACTTGTCGCAAACAGTTGGTTGTCTCTTATTTAAAACTGTCGACGATACAAAGTTGACTATTAAACGTGTGTGCTGTGGCTGCAGCCTTTCGGACAAATCCCATTCTTCGAGGATGGCGACGTGAAAATTTTTGGTGAGCAAACTTCAACCGCTTTGTTAGAAAACAGCCGAAGGCGCTTCGTAGTGCCTGCTCATTATGCAATGTCACTAGGGTCGGTTGCTTGTAAGCTCACCTTATCAACGAAGTGAGATTAGCGGCACTGATGTATTGTCCATTGGTGGAAATTGCAGAATCTCGAGCCATAGCCAGGTACATAGCTGAGAAGTACGAGGGCCAAGGCACGCCGCTCCTGGGCAAGTCGCTGAAGGAAAGAGCGATCATTTACCAGTGGATCGAGAGTGAGGGCCAGAACTTCCATCCTTGCGTAGGACCCGTGGTGCGAGAAATGTTTGTGGCTCCTCGTGAGAAGCGACCAGTGAATGAGGAAGTTATATCAACATGTTTGGCTAAACTCAACAATGTCTTGAACGTATACGAGGCGCACCTCGCCAAGGGGAGTAAATTCATTGCAGGTGAGAGCTTCTCCCTGGCCGACGCATTCCACACGCCCTACATGAACTGGGTCAAAAATGTCAAGCCTGAGCTGCTGGAAAACCGCCCACACGTCTCGGCTTGGGTTGAAGCCATCACCTCTCGGCCTGCATTCCAAAAGTGTCTGCAACTGGACTGGGAAAACGCCGCAGCATTGGAGTAGTGAAAGCTTTTGTCTTAAAACAATTTTGCAGGCTAGTCATGTCTATTTAGACAAGTTAAAAGTACTGAAACATGACAGGAAGCATTTTTTAAGTGGAAGATGAACCGTATCTCACCAATTAACATGCTCCGAAAGAGAATTCCTGGAGGTAGTTTTGTTTCTCAATGGAGAAAACTGCATGACTGAATTCGTGTTGTGTTTTTGATAGCATGGTGATCTGTATAATTTAGTGATGTTTGCAAGGGCTATCAGAAAAATCAGGTGGTTGTAAAGGACCTCTGTTGGGTGTTCGAATTGTATTCGGAGCACTTCGAGAGACCCAGTAAACAATAAGACATAGTATGTGTGTCTCTCATAAGATGTATATAGCTGCCTTCTGATAATAATATGCAAGGTTTTCCTGAAAGTATTTGCTCTTAAGCTGGTCCTTAAGCTTAACTTTCTTTGGAAATTTGGTGGGCAACTTTTCAGTGCGAGATTAAAAGATGAGTTTATGTTCCCAGTCCAATCTGTCTTGATCCTTGTGTTCTATAGTTACAAATGGGATTGGAAGTACATTACTTGATGCACACACCACTCTTGCTTCTTTTACAAGTGTAAACAAAGTTATTTTGAACACACTAGTAGAACACGTGGATGGTGGTCATTTAATTCTTAAAATACTTTTACGTAACCCTGTTTTGTACAGACACCCTTTTTAAAACTGAAGAAATTGTTGTTTAATCTCTTTAGATCTCTGAACATTTAGCAAATATATTAATTTATTGCCAAATTCAATCATTTTGATTGAAATTTTAGAATAATATCTACACATATATATTGATGTTTTCGGTACATTTTAAGATTTACATATTATCATATCTGTAACTGAATGCGATGAGACTCCGATGTGCTCCTCCACGGTTGCGCGAAGGGCTGCCGAGAGCTAGTGGGATCTCACGTCGAGTTCTCGCATGATCTTACACATTCAATCATTTTGGAGGAAAAAACTAGTCACCTTTCACTTTCTCAGTAAAAGATTCAAAAGAGAGACTAAGGGTCCAGTGTGGTGGAGCTATCTAAAAAAAGGGTGTTAATTCTAGGGTTAACTGTCTGCAATTAGTACAACGGTAGTAGCCCAACCAACGGGGCCAGAAAGGGAGTGTGGTACCTGGCGCAATACTGCGAATCACGTTCGATAGCAATGTATGCAAGCGTTCTCAGGGCAAAGCTGGCCTACGTGCTAGTCGCTCCGACGCAATCAGAGGAGGGTCGCTAGGTAGAACGAGTACGCCGTGAGGACAATGTTGAACCTGAGTTGGTTGCGACCGCGACCAATATGGGCAGGTATGTGACTTTCCATCATACGAAAGCTTCTCCAGGAGAACAACTCCCGGCTGACCTATACCGCAGTTGTACAGATTTTCTCTTGAATAAATAAGTTGTGGAGGTTAAGGTAGATGGGGAGAAGGTGAAGCGAGAGATGGAGTACCTCACGAAGTGTGTGGTCATCGCATACTTTGTGGATGGTAGATAAACGCAGCAACATTTGCAAAAGTGGTTAGGGTTTTTAAAATCTGAAACAAAATAAGAATTGCGACTTGGCAAAAGTTTGGGCATGGCTTCTTTCAAGTGATAAGCAATGATGAATCATCCACCTAGAAATTACTCATGCGTACTCCACATATCTCTAAGTGGGGGACCTGCAACTTACAACCTTGGATCCCTAGCTGCAATCTTAGCAAACCGGTTGGCATGAAAATGGCAACATAGATCACTCTGAAATCTGTCCCTGATGAATTTTTGAGTTGTACTCAAGAAATTGTGAAGGGGCTTGGTCCGGCACTAGGCAGAATGACTACAACGCAGACCAAATGTTTTGCATTGCACTTAAGGTGGGAGTAGCTTACAACCTCACACTTGTTGTCATGAACCCAATTACAGGAGACGTGAATTACATACAAGTTGATTATAATCACCTCTCTATTCGATGTTGTGATTGTCTTGATAATGCACACCTTGTAAGAAACTAACCCTCCCTCCTTGGCCAAAAACGAAAGGATGCAAAGGCTTGGCCGCGGCACTCGCAGCCTTTGAACATTCTGATCTCCCTGCAAGTTGGAGCGACAAAGAGAGGACATGAGGCTAATCTTCCAGAGGAGGTCATTGCACCCTGCCTCCGACAAAATCGCCTTAGTGGAATGTGGGCAAACCTGCACCCATTACGGATCCCTCTACAGACGCAAGGATGCAACTAAGTGTAACCACTTGGGGTTCTTCTGCAAATGCAAGGAAGCAATCATCGGCTAACGGTCGACGGTACGAGGATCGACACGGCCAACAACACGATCGAGCGGAGATGAGTGAATTCCGACAGGATGAAGGAGGATCAGCTCGGTGGCTCACAAGAGAACAAAATTGGGGCTGGGATCCATCACCAAACAAGGGCGACTTTTTGGGTGAAACTAATTCTAATGAGCCTCGCAACTTGCAGAAGAACAAGCACCGACAGCGGCATGATCAGCACGAGTCTTCCCCGAATAACATGTGGTGAGGGGAGAGCCTGGGCACAACCACATCTCCAACACCAGTAAACTCCGCAGATTGTGTGAATGGGTAAACAATTGATCATGGCCAAAATAATGCGAAACCCCAAGATATACCACCGAGCTCGCATGGCGCCCCCACGATGGTTGAGTTAACTCGATACCAATATACAAGAATAGAACACAAATGTAAAACTCTAAGACCTCTTTTTATCACTCATATCAACCTTAGAAGTTGAAGATCCTTTCCTTCTTTTGAATGCCATTTGCTTTATTTTAAAATAATAGAAGGAGGTCTTAGAGGTGCCCTATGACAAGACTAGATAGAATTTATATCTTTTCCTTGCTTTGGCACCCAGTTATAGAAGATGAATATAGAATTTGTGAAAATGGTGCTTATTCTAATTATTACTTTGTATGGGAGGAACTTCTATTGCAAATTATTGAGAGGTAATATTTTTTATACATCATAAATACATTATTGTATTATGTGTATTCTTGCTTGAGAATGCACTGAGTACCTGGTTGTGGAAGGTAAGCAACAATGCAACAACAATAAATAGGTCCTTAAATAAACTTCAAGTAATTCCTAATAATCCAATCAAACTTTAATCTATCAGAATAAATTTAAAAGAAGTCACAAAAGAAAGATAAAGAATTCTAAAAAAATATTAAAAATAAAAATTTAATATAACTTTAATTGAAATCTTAACCAAATACTAGGTCAAATCCTAATTGAAACCTTAATTGAACCTTAATCAAATCTTAGATCAAATCCTAATAAAATTTTAATAAAATCTTAAATCTTAAACAAATCCTAGATAAGTTCTAAATCAAATCTTAAGAAAATCCTAATTCTAATCAAATCTTAGATCAAATCCTAATAAAATTGTAATAAAATCTTAAATCTTAAACAAATCCTAGATAAGTTCTAAATCAAATCTTAAGAAAATCCTAATTCTAATCAAATCCTAGATTAAATCCTAAATCAAATCTTAGATCTTAAACAAACTTTTAATAAATCCTAAAGCATAATGGAACCTCAACAATTAATGATCAAACTATTAATATCAATTCAAATTTGTACACTTCTTAATGTCTTGGTGTCACGGACACAAAATACAGACTTGAAATCTAACAAGAAGTTCAAGAAGAAGTGGCAGAACTAGATTAAACAGATGAGTTCAAGAACAACACCAAAAAGGTGAGCTAGAACTCCAAGAGATGTATTGTCGAGACTGAAGAACCCTTCAGCCTTGACTCCTATATATACTACTGAATAGGAAGCTTCTCGAGCTACTTCCGCTAACTAGGACGCTTCTCCAACAACTTCTAATAATTAGGAAACTTCTCGAGCAACTTCCTAGAATCTATCAGAATATTCTAGAACCTTCTAAGAGAATCTTTAGGGAATATTCTAAGAATCTTCTAGAACCTTCCAAAGGAATCTTTAGAGAATCTTTAGAGAATATTCTAGAAGAATATTGAAAGAATCTTCCAATGTATGTCCATGACATCACCTCCTCTTCTAACTTCGAGGTCTCCGAGAAGCAATGTTGTTATCAGTCAATACTAACGCAAGAAAATGAAAATCTGTCGCATCACATCCGCTATGAATTCCAATTGTTGTTCGCGAGGCAAATGATTCATCGGCCCTTGGAGCCAACGGTAGTGACCAACACCTTCAACCTCTGACCAAGCGTGGACTTCTGTGTCTTCATTGTGAAATTGTCCTCCAAACACACCTTCTGGCTGACCGTCGTAGGCAGGCTCGACCTCAAATACAATTACTAGCGATCTGTTGCTCGGTATCCTCCGACGTTGTCGTGGTGCAGGCGGTTCTTCATCTCGCGGTCGTCTTCGTGAGCTAGTCGCTTGAGATGACATAACAAGTGTAGTATCTTGACTATCCATGTCCAAAGGCTAAAATGATGAGAGCAAACTATAGTTGCTAACAAAGTTCTACACTATCGAACTATGGGTTTTGGAGGTGCCCTCCCCCTTTTTTATGCTACTTGATGAGCAAGCTTCAGCAAGAAGCTATCGTTGAATCGGCTTAGGTTTATGAGGATATCGTTGATGAAATTCTTGTACCTTTTTTGGTGCATTGGCAAGATTTTCGGCACGCTCCCACGTTCGTTCATTGATGTCGTATCCACTCCAATGCACTAAATACTCCAATTTTCTCCTATTACGCCATGAATCTAGTACCTTTTCCACCTCGTATTCCTCATGGTTTTCAATTTCGATACTTGGTGGCGGACTTTGTACTCTTTGGGGAAAAGCTGACTCTCGATAAGGTTCCAACAAAGACACGTGAAAGACTGGATGTACCTTCATAGTAGCTGGTAACTCCAGACGATATGCCACCGGATTGATCTGCTTCCCGATAACAAATGGCCCTAATCTCCGATAGTCCAATTTGTCACATAGCCGCTTGGTCTTGATATTCCGTCGAAGAAGCCATACTTTACTTCCAACTTTAAAAGTAGGCGCCTCATTTCGATATTTATCTGCAGATGCCTTGTAACTCTCTTGGGCAGATTGCAATTGAAGCTTCAACGTCGCTTGAAGCTCCGATAGTTGCTTCACAAATCCTTCAGCTGCTGGGTTGTTATTTGCTGAAGAACTCAATAAATCGAGCTTGGGGTGGTATCCGTAGTTGGAGAAGAATGGTGTTTGTTGAGTTGACGCATGAAGAGTGTTGTTGTATGCGAACTCAGCAAGCGGTAGATATGCAGTCCAATCATCTTATTGATAGTTGATGGTGCATCGTAAATATTGCTCCAAAACTTGATTCACCCGCTCCGTTTGACCGTCAGTTTGAGGATGAAAAGCCGAAGAGAGCTTAATATCCACCTTCAATATCTCAAAGAGGGACCTCCAAAACTTGGATACAAACTGAGTACCTTGATCCGACATGATATCATCTGGTAGGCCATGATAACCATATATGTTATCAAGAAAGAGTCTTGCGGTGTCTTCACTTGACGATGTTTTCTTGCAAGGCACGAAATGCGCCATCTTTGTAAATCGATCCACCACAACAAAGATGCTGTCAAATGAATTCGATGGCGGTAGGTCCGTAATGAAGTCCATAGAAACTGAAGACCATGGTCGATGCGGAATAGGCAATGGCTGGAGAAGTCCATACGGACGATGTCGAGGGATCTTGGATCTTGAACAAACATCACAAGAAAGGACAAATTCCTTCACATCCTTCCACATTTGGGGCCACCAAAAATCTCGTGAAATGAGCTCCAAAGTCTTGTTGAATCCAAAATGTCCCGTAGCTGGAAAGTCGTGGCGAGATTGAAGTACTCGGAGTCGAGTTGGTCCTTTCGGGATATACAACCGCTCCTCAAAATACAGAAGATCTCCCTCCACCTTAAACTTGTCATTATCGACACGTTGTTTGATGTCAAGAGCTATAGAATCCTCAATGGTCGCAGTACATACCTCGCTGAGGAAGCCGTCATCGATAGTTGCAACAGTAGCAAAAATCCTGAATTTTTCTGGTTTCAACAATGTTGTACATTGTTGATCAAACGCTGCTTCTCTAGCCTTTGGCGCAAGATACGATCTCCTCGATAACGCGTCAGATAATCCTTGCTGTTTTCTAGGGCGGTAGGTGATAATAAAGTCAAATCGTGATAGAGACATATTCCATCGAGCTTGACGACGATTCAAAATTCGAGCTGTCATGAAGTACTCCAAATTCTTGTGGTCCGTATAAACAGTCACTGGATGTGCAGCTCCTTCGAGGAAGTGACGCCACTCTTGGAAGGCATCCACTATAGCAAGCAGCTCTTTGTCGTGGATCTCGTAGTTGATCTCAGCAGTAGAGAACTTCCGTGAATAGAACGCAACTGGGTGAAGCTTCTTGTCTATGCCCATCTGTGAAAGCACAGCTCCCAAAGCAAAATCTGAAGCATCGGTCTCTAAATAGAAAGCCTTTGCAAAGTCAGGGTGTACCAAGATTGGAGCCGTAGTGAATGCCGTCTTGAGATCTTGAAATGCTTTTGCTGCTTGTGATCCCCATTCGAGCTTGTCTTTGCTTGTTAGACGCGTGAGTGGTGCAGCAACTTGAGAATAATTCTTGATGAAGATCCGATAGAAGTTAGCAAATCCAAGAAAACACTGAACATCTCTAACCGTCTTCGGAACTTCCCAAGATATAATTGCTTCTACCTTTTTTGGATCCATCTTCAAGCCCTCTATAGTCGCAATGAAGCCCAAAAATTCCATCTCATTCTGGTGAAATTGACACTTCTCCAACTTGGCGTAGAGTCCTCGTTCGCGTAGTTTTTCAAGAACCAAACAAACGTGCTTCTCATGTTCTTCTTCATTCTTGGAAAATATCAAAATATCATCCAGATAGATGACAACAAAGTCATCGAGGTACTCCCGAAAGATGTCGTTCATCATATGCTGAAAGACCGCTGGAGCATTGGTAAGACCAAAAGGCATGACATTGTACTGAAAATGGCCATACCTTGTACGAAAGGCTGTCTTCCATTCATCTCCTTCTTTGATTCGCACAAGGTTGTAGGCTCCTCTTAAATCAATCTTTGTAAAAATCCTTGTACGTCCAAGTTGATCTAAGAGGCCGGAGATCAAAGGTAAGGGATAGTGATTTTTCTTGGTCACCTTGTTGAGTCCTCGGTAGTCCACGCACATCCGCAGTGAGCCATCCTTTTTCTTCACGAATAGGATTGGTGCTCCAGCTGGCGACTTTGAATGTCGAATAAAATTCTTGGCTAGATTCTCATTGATGTACTTCCGCAATTCTGCCAACTCTGTCTGCGATAGGTTGTATATTGGACCAAAAGGTGGTTGCGCTCCTTCCTCTAAGTCTATGGCGCAATCATATGGTCGATGTTCCAGCAGTATATCGGCGTTCTTCTTCTGAAACACGTCTTCAAAATCCCTATATTGCTCTGGTATATTCGATGTTGAGATATTCTCGCCGCTAGTTGGAGCTGCATAAATGACAAATGGTGCGCCTTCCTTAGACGATCTTAGGAACGCTCTCGCTCCAATAAACATGGATTTCTTTATGTAGGTTCTACCAACAGGTTTATTATTATTTTTTTTAGGAAATGTTATCCTTCGTAGCCTCCAATCAATGGACGGATTATGATCTTCTAACCAAGAAAGACCAAGGATAACAGGGCTTGATGGGGTTCTAATAATATTAAAAATAACGTGACTACTATGGTCCTTAAACACCACTTCTATAGGTTCTGATTCGTGGGTAACGTTGCCTGACAATAAGGGTCGTCCATCTATCACCTCTACGTGAACAGATTTGGACTTCTGTACTAAACGGATCTTGTGGCGTTTAGCAAATTCTTCATCTAAAAAACAAGTAGATGCCCCCGAATCCAATAAAGCTAAAGTTTTTTGTTTTTGAGGGCCTAAAAACAAAGGAATTGTAAAACAACGGGCAGATTGGACAGAGAAGGAGGAACCTGATTGTTGTCGTGATATTAGATTGTGCAGCCGCACGGTTCCTACTGTGGCTGGGCGTCGTCGTTTTCCGGAATCATCGCACTTCTAGTCTTGAAAGGGTGCCAATTTTGCTTCTTTGGGCAATTTCCAACCTTGTGACCTTCTTCTCCACAGTTTAAACATAATCCTTCCTCCATACGCCGTTTCTTCTCTGTTGGAGTAAGAGATCGGACACGCGCCGTGTCGATTTGCATGTCTGTTGCCTCCGAATGTGAGTTTAAGCTATTTGCAGACATAGTCACGTCGTAACGAGTCATTTGGTGTCTTGGACGTTGGTCTTGGCGATGCTGGAATAGGCGGTTGTCACACTTTACAACTTGGCTAATAGCTTCGTTGAGCGTTTGAGGATCAGGAAGAGATAACAGCAAGTCCTTCACATCATCCTTCAAGCCCCAATAAAACTGACTCACCAACGCCTCTTCACCCCAATTAATGTCACTTGCCAATTGTGTGAAATCCGAGGCATAGATTGATGCAGAGCGTGTTCCTTGTCGTAGCGATCGGATCTTTGTTGTAGCCCATCGAATTTTATCATGCTCGCCAAATGCTTCTGCAAACGCCTCCAAGAATGTTTCAAAGTTGCTCAAGATTGGCGATCGCTTCTCGAAAAAGGGAGTAAACCAAGACAGAGCTTGTGCTGTAAGCAAGGTTCCAACAAGCCCAACACGTGCTTCCTCCGTCGGATAACGTTCGGGCTGTAAAATTGTTATCAACCTGATTTGGTTGACAAAACCTCGAAACTTGGAACGAGTTCCATCAAACTTATCCGGAAGACTAACTCGAGGCTCTTTTCGTTGTAGGACTACTCGATCTTATTGAAATGGAGGTAGAACTGCTTCTTCTGGTGCAGAAGTTTGAGGCTGATATGCTTTAGATGGCGCTATCCCAGATGCTCCATTGTTATGGAGTCCTACCATGACTCCTTCGATCTCTGTTGTCCTATGTGACAACGAGGCAAGAGCATTTATGATGGCGTCTAGTTTGGATTCCAAACTTTCAGCCATTTTAACGTCTTAACCTTCGGCTAACCTTCAGAAAGAAGAAAAAAGAGTTTTGACAAGAGGACAATATTGGTTCAGAGGAGAGTACTCCGCAACCTCTAAAACGCCTTAAGACTCCAAGATGAGGGGTAATCCACTCTCTCCAAGAAGAATAAGGCTTTAATATTGAAAAAGAAGAGATATCAGTTTAGAGGAGGGTAATCCGCAACCTCTAAAACACTAGCACACCTTCAAGAAGAGGGGTAATCCACTCTCTAACAAGAAGGAACTAGCTCTGATACCAGTGAAAATGCAGTCTCGACAAACTGTCACGGACACAAAATACAGACTTGAAATCTAACAAGAAGTTCAAGAAGAAGTGGCAGAACTAGATTAAACAGATGAGTACAAGAACAACACCAGAAAGGTGAGCTAGAACTCCAAGAGATGTGTTGTCGAGACTGAAGAACCCTTCAGCCTCGACTCCTATATATACTACTGAATAGGAAGCTTCTCGAGCTACTTCCGCTAACTAGGACGCTTCTCCAACAACTTCTACTAATTAGGAAACTTCTCGAACAACTTCCTAGAATCTATCAGAATATTCTAGAACCTTCTAAGAGAATATTTAGGGAATATTCTAAGAATCTTCTAGAACCTTCTAAAGGAATCTTTAGAGAATCTTTAGAGAATATTCTAGAAGAATATTCGAAGAATCTTCCAATGTATGTCCATGACACTTGGTTAGAAACAAGAAAGATGAAATCAATCGTACTTACCAATTGAGAGAAATGTAAGAAAATCCAATCACATATCAGGTGGCTTTTTACTTCAATCTAAATGCTTAACTTCCAATACCAATATCTTCTTCTTGAACCATTAAATTGCTCTTAAATTTTACCTAAAATATTAAAAATTTAATCTAATATCTATATAAAAAAAATTTCACTTCAATCTAATTGAAAAATTGCTAAAGATCTTAGAAATACTTACTTACTCTCAAACTTCAATTTTTGAAACTTCAATCTACAAAAACCCTCATATATTTCAATCTAATTGTTCAATTGAATTCAAAATTTTTATATACATTTACAACTAGTACAAAAACATATTGCTTAGAATTCATAAGTACATACATAACAAAACTCAAGAAACCATCAAATTTCTAAACATATTTTTATTTTTCAAACCCTAATCCTACCAAAAACATTATTAACTTTGAAAATCCTTTAAAATTTTAATATTGATTCAAATGACATGAAACCAATATCTAAAATTATTTTTTAATTTTATTCTCAAATTCTACTCTTTGATCTATCAAAAACCTTGGAATTACCATAGATGCTTAGTTATATGCCTCAAAGTTTGATTTCAATCGAGGTTGACAACTAATCTTCCTTGGATATCAATTCTTGACTTCTTGAAGTAAATTTTATTAAAATCTACTCTTAATTCTTTCTTATACATGTCTATATCATTGAATTTCTCAATCTATTTTGTTTTGCCTTATTTATGGTCTTACAAAATAAGTAGAAGCCTATTTTGTAAAAAGGTAGTATTAACATCTTTTAGTTTTATTATCTTTTTGACCATTGTCTATATTTTAAAGATAATGTGCTATAATATTTTAAAATAAGATCTTCTATAATATAATATTTTTTTCTCTCTTTTATTCATTACCCATGTTATATCATGACAATATACTACTATTAAGAGTTTGAAGTACAAGAACGGCTTATTAGTTTAAGGCGACACACTCTAATTTTAATTTTTTGGAAAACTTAGAAGGTAGGTCAAATTTTACAAAATATTTTGTTTATAAAAAGCAAAGGCTTATTACAAATAAGAAGAATGGCTCAAGCAAAACCTAGCCATGGCAGTTGAGACACTTTAATTGAATATACATAACATGAATCTTCAATTGTGTCTAGTATCTTATATAAATGAATTCGAAGTAATTAAGAAGCTCAATGGCTTTGAAGTAGATTAAAATAGAAAAAAATATTGTCAAGTATTCATGACAGTTCTTTAAGGTATAAAAAAAATATTCTACTATTTTCAATCTTATTATGCTAAAGAATTTGTACAAATAAATTTGCCATAATAAAACTGCAATATCTTTTGTATGTACCAAATTTTACAAAGGACTGTACATGAAAAAGTTGTCTTTATCCACAATTATAGGCATTAGTATACAAACATTGAATTGCTTATTAGACAGAATCACAATTGAAACAAAATCATTAATGCAAAGGCCATTTCTGTTGTTTGGGTTAATATAAGCCATACATGCAATACAATTGGATAAATTACTTAGCCTAAATAGAATTGTCCTTGAATTTTATTAGCCATTTTGGAATATATTAAGCTATGGCTACCTTGACATGATACAAGATAGTATTTATTGTGATTATTTATCCTTGAGTATATTATTACTAAAATGATAGCTTTATTCTACCAAAGTAGAATAAGAAAATAACTTACTAATTGATGACCAATTACTCTACTTAACCTAGGATATAAAATATAAGCCAAAGCTTTTTAACTTCAATTCCAACCATTTGTCTTTGATATAATAAGCATTGATCAATTGACATTCCTTCTTATGAGATATCTTTTGGATAACTTATTGCTCATATAAGAAATAATATTCTAAGCAAAATATTCTCGATAACCATTATTATTTCTTAAGCTAGATTTTTCCAAAGTATATGACACAAATACTAAAAATTTATGTTTTTGGCATTGAAAGCTTTTGGATTATAATTAAGTTTTTTTTACTATAATTTAATTATTATTTTATAAAGGTGAGGCATGTATGAAAGTTAATTGCTTTCTATTTTATTTTTTTTACATAACAAAGAAGAATATGGCAAGGATCTCTAATTATATTTTATTTATTCTTTCTAATAGTAGATATTTTAAACAAAATGGTATACAAAAAATTTGAGAAAAAAAAGGTTCAAGGTATCTAATTGTCAAGGATAAGAATATGATAAAGACAAATAAATAAGTGAGACTTCTCTCGTAGAAAGATGAAAAAATAGAAATAACTTGATATATATATTAAGAAAGAAACAGGAATGGCTATTGCCAAAAGCCAAGAAAACTAGAGACCCTTGAAACTAGACTGGAAGCAAGAAAAGAGTTGACAAGAGTAAAGAAGGCTTCACTCTTGTCTCTATATATACTATCTAACTACGGGCTACAAGGTGACATTCTATAGGACCTCCAATATGTGTTGACTTTGTAGGACGCATGCCTTGACTTACAAGACAAGTTTTTCTATGTGTGGGCCACATAGTTAGCTTGGTCTTCAAGCTAACAACATGTGTGGCACATGGCCAACTTATTGACCACGTTTTTAATCCCAAAAAGTCAATTAAAGATACCTATAAAGTCAAAGTAGCATCTATGAAGCTTCTAGGAAGCTAGCATACCAAATACTATAGAATTAAATTATTTTTATCTAGTTTTACTTACTTCTATCTATTTATACATGTAATTATTGGCTTACATGCATATGTTCGTGACATTATCCCCCTTTCTAGGGATGAGTTCCACGAGGAGCGGTAATCATATGTTAAAGAAATCTATGATGCGACAAATTATATTCGTCACATACTCTGATCTTTGTTCTCTTCGAAGATGATTGATAGGGCCTCTCAACCATCGATAGTGCCACATATTAGGACAAGAAGACCACCCAATTATTTGATCATTGTTGAGGCCTTCATAACTTCCTTCAAATAAAACATTTGGAACACCATCAAGAATTGTTCCTACTTCTAGTAAAATCACCAAACATCGGGAGTCCCTTCCAAGGTCATGATACCCAATGAGTTATATCTTGCCAATTATTCGAGGAAGAACATGTCGTTCTTGAAGATCTTCATCTTGATTGCATCATCTTGAAGGTTGTGACAATCATAATGTCTCGTCTAGCAGATCAATAAACGAAGGCTCTTGAGTCGAATCCGCTGGTTGTTGATTCTCTATTTCCTGAGTGTCACAACCATAAAGAAGCTATAAACAAGGATTGAAAGTAAAATGTTATCTTACCTAGATCTTGTCTTTTTTTATAAGGAAGGTTTTCTTCTTGATTTTGATGGATGTCATTGATAAAAAGCCTCCACCACCTTTGTTGCATTTGCAAGATTCTTTACTGGCTCCCATGTGCGTTTACTAATATCATATCTATGCCAATGGACAAGATATTCTAATTTATTTTGGTTCCACCTTGAATCTAAGACTTCTCCTACTTCAAACTCTTCATTATTGTCCACTTCTATAAGAAAAGGTGGAGCTTGTTGTCTTCTTGGTATGTCTACTATCTTGTATGGTTCAAGAAGGGACACGTGGAATCCTAGATGGATTTTCATTGACTCCGGTAGATGTAAACGATATGCAACTGGATTGATTTGTGTAGAAATAGAAAATAGTCCAAGCCTTTGATAGTCCAACTTGTCACAAGGACGAGTGGTCTTGATATTGTGATGAAGTAACCATACCTTATCACCCATGTAGAATGGTGGTTGATCATTTTGATAGACATCTGCATTGACCTTTTGTTGTTCTTGAGCCTCTTTTAACTGCGCCTTCATCGTTGCATGTAGCTCTGATAAATGAATTGCCAAAACTTTCGCAACAGGATTATCGACTTTTGAAAAGTCAAAAGTATCAAGTCATGGATGATAACCATAATTAGTAAAGAAAGGTGTTTGTTTTGTAGAAGAATGTACCGTGTTATTGTAAGCAAACTCTATCAATGGTAAAAGAGTTGTCCAATCATCTTGCTGGTAGTTAATGGTACATCTTAAATACTGCTTCAAAACTTGATTAACACGCTCCGTTTGTCTATCAGTTTGAAGATGGAATGCTGAAGATAGTTTTATATCTACTTTTAGAATCTTGAAAAGAATCTGCCAAAATCTTGATAAAAATTGAGTTCTCCTATTTGATATAATATCCTTGGATAATCCATGATAGTGATAGATATTGTCAAGCAAGAGCTTAGCTGTTTCTCCACCTCTGATAAATTTTGTATATGGTATAAAATGAACCATCTTGGTAAAACGATCTACTATCACAAATATAGAGTCATAAGAACCTGAGATTAAAAGATCTGTGATCAAATCCATAGAAATAGAAGACCATGATTGTTTTGGAATGTGTAATGGCTGAAGAAGTCCGTAAGGTTGATGATAAGGAGTTTTTGATCTTGAGCAAACATCACAAGTTTGTACAAAACCTTTGACTACTTTTCACATTTGTGGCCACCAAAAGTCCCTGGATATTAGTTCCAAAGTTTTATTGTATCCAAAATGTCTTGCTGCTGGAAAGTCATGATGAGCTTGAAGAACACATAATCGAGCTTTACCTTCTGGAACATATAGGTGTCCCTCAAAATATAATAGATTCTTCTTGAATTCAAATTTAGAAGTATCATAAGACTTTGAAGGATTTTTCTTCATATCACGAATAAGAGAATCAGAAGACATACTTGACTGAACTTGCTTAATGAAAGTTGAATTAACACTTAGTATTGATTTCATTGCTCGAAGATGAAGATACTCTGGCTTCAAGAGAATTATTTTTTGTTTATCACAAGCAGCATCTCCTTCCTTTGATAAAAAATAAGATCGTGTAGAGAGTGCATCTGACAAAACTTGTTGTTTTCCTAGTCAATAAGTGATCTTGAATTCAAATCTTCACAAAAACATACTCCAACGGACTTGGCGATGATTCAAAATACGTGCTAACATAAAATATTCAACGTTCTTGTGATCCGTATATACTGTGACTAGGCTAGAAGCACCTTCTAGATAATGGCACCATTCTTGAAATGAATCCATGATTGCAAGAAGTTCTTTGTCGTGGATCTCGTAGTTGATCTTGACTGCTGAAAATTTTCTGGAATGAAAAGCTATTGGATGAAGTTTATCATCTGTTCCCATTTGTGACAATATGACATCCAAAGCAAAGTCTGATGCGTCTATTTGCATAAAAAATGGCTTAGCAAAATCGACACGATACAAGATTGGTGCAGAAATAAAGGCTGTCTTCAAAGCTTTAAATGCTACTTTTGCTTCTTGATTCCATTGAAGTTTGTCTTTGCAAGTCAAACGTGTAAGTGGAGTTGCAACTTGAGAGAAGTCTTTGATGAAGATCTGATAGTAGTTGGCAAATTCCAAAAAGCATTGGACATGTCTTACCATTTTTGAAATCTTCTAATCTATAATAGTTTGAACTTTCTTAGATCCATCATAAGTCCATCATTTGAAATGATGTATCTTAAGAAGTCGAGTTGAATAGTATGAAATTCATACTTTTCTATCTTGGCATAGAGTCTTGCATCTCTTAATCTTTGTAATACTTGGCGAACATAAAGTTCATGTTCTTCTAGGTTCTTAGAATAGATTAAGATGTCGTTTAGGTAACAAACAATAAAATCATCTAAAAACTCTTAAAAAATATCATTCATTAGATGTTGGAATGCTGCTGGTGCATTTGTAAGTCCAAAAGATATGACGTTGTATTAAAAATGTCCATACCTTGTTCGAAATGCAATCTTCCATTCATCTCCTTCTTTGATGCGTACCAAATTGTATGCTCCTCATAGATCTATTTTTGTATAGATCTTAGCTTGATTCAACTCATCAAGAAGTCTAGATATCAAAGGTAGCAGGTACCTATTTTAGATACTGATTTTGTTGAGTCCTTGATAATCAACACACATCCGCAATAATCCATCTTTTTTCTTCACAAATAAAATTGGAGCTCTTGCTGGAGATTTGGAATGGCGTATAAAGTTCTTCGCCAAATTTCCTTTAATATACTCCTTGAGTTCACCTAACTCATTTTGAGATAAATTGTAGATTGGTCCAAATGGTAGTTGTGCTCCTTCTTGAAGGTCAATTGAGCAGTCATAGGAACAATGTTCTAAAAGAGTATCCGCATTCTTTTTCTCAAATACATCTTGAAAATCTTGATATTGGCTTGAAATGTAACTTGAAGTCTTTCCACCAGTAGAAATAGATGTGGCATAAATGACACAAGGCAATCTTTCTTGTGCATCATGCAAGAAAGTACTTGCATCTACAAATATAGGTTTAATTATACTAGACTTATGACTTTCTACTTGATTAACTGTACTCTTAGTTATACTTTCAGAAAAGTCAAGTCTACAAGATGTCCAATCTATTTTAGGGTTATATTTTTTTAGCCATGATAAACCTAAAATGACTGGATTAGAAGAAGATCTAATGATATTAAATATTACAAAGCTACTATGACTATTAGTTGCTATTTCTATAGGAAGAGTTTCATGAGTAACATCTCTTGAAGACAACGGACGACCATCTATGACTTCTACATGAACAGGTTTAGTTTTCTTTACTAAAGATATGCTATGTCTTTTAGTAAATTCTTCATCTAAGAAACACACTGAGGCTCTTGAATCTAACAAGACAGAGGCTTTGTAATGTTTAGGTCCTAAAATAACATTTAATGTAAAACAAGGAGAGGGCTCTGAGGAGAAAATAGGTCCTTTACTAGATGTTGTGCAAGGTTCCAGTCGCACGGTCCCTATTGTAGCTGGACAAATTCGTTTTCTAACATGCTATCTTCTTTGATCATTGTACTCCTTATTTTATGGTTGTGTCACTTCTTTGGACAATGTTGAGTAGTGTGTTTAGATTCTCCACAATATAAGTACAATCCTTCTTGACGACGATGAGTCTTTTCTTGCTTAGTAAGTTGTTTGAAACATACTGCATCAATTTGCATATCCTCTACTTCTGAATGTATGTATTCAAGAGATGTTGGTGTTGCTATTGAATTATAGTAATGTTGAGGTCCACTTATACGGTTCTCAGATCTGAAGTCAAAAAGGCAATTGTCACACCTCACAACAAATTCAATTGCTTGACTCAATGTTTGAGGATCATGTAAGTTGAGCATTAATTTTTTTATCTCATATTGTAATCCATAAAAAAATTGGCTAATAAGTGCAATATCACCCCACTTGATATGAGTTGCAAGTTGTCAAAATTATGAAACACATAGTGTTACTGATCGATTACTTTGTCGTAAAATATAGATCTTATTGGTTGCAACACGAATTGCATCATGTTTTCCATACATGGATTGAAACTCTACCAAAAAAGCCTCTAGATTATCCAATATTAGATCTCGTCTTTCAAGAAAAGATGGTAACCATGATAATGCTGATCGTGAAAGAAGCGTAGTAATGATTCTAACTTGTGATCTTGAAGTTGGATAGCTTTGGGATTGAAGTTCAATCAGAAGTTGTACTTGATTGATAAATCCTCAAAATTTAGATTTGGTGCCATCAAACTTCTCAGGTAGGATAATTCTTGGTTCTCTAACATTGGAAGGGTGTTCCACCATAGGAAAAGGGACATGATTTGGTGCAGATGTTGAAGCAACTCCAATCATTTCTATATCTTCACTTCCTACCAATCTTGTTGTTCCTTGTGGTGGTAAATTGAATTGATGCATTACAAAAATTAATTCCTTTAAATGCTCTTACATTTGTGCCATTGCATTCTTCATTTCAACAAGTTCTGTCATGATAACACTTAGAAAAGAGGAGATATCTAATATCGCTCAAGACAAATAGAAGAAAGGACTTGAGAATAAAGAAAATACTAAGGACAATATCAATTTAAAAGAGGGTAATCTGTAACTTCTAATATACTTATGTCTTATTAAGAAAAAGAGGTAATCCACTCTTAATCAAGATTAGACAAAGCTCTGATATTATAGGTGTACTCTTCTTAATTTGTCAAGGACAAAAATATGATACAGACAAGTAAACAAGTGAGACTTATTTCAAAGAAAGATGACAAAATAGAAATAATTTGATATATATTTTGAGAAAGAAATTGGAATAGCTATTGCCAAAAGCCAAGAAAATTAGAGACCCTGAAACTAGACTGGAAGCAAAAAAGGAGTTTACTAGAGTGAAGAAGGCTTCACTCTTGTCTCTATATATACTATTTTACTAGGGGCTACGTGGCAACATTCTATAGGATATTTAATATGTGTTGACTTTGTGTCACAGATATACTCATGTAAGCTAGTAATTACAGATAGAAATAGGTGGAAGTAAGTAAAAGTAAGTAAAAGTATGTTAATTCTATAAGTATTTAATATGGAAACTTCCTAGAAGCTTCATAGATACTGCTTTGACTTTATAGGTGTCTTTAATTGATTTTTTGAATTAGAAACGTTGTCAATAAATTGGCCATATGTCACACATGTTGTTAACTTAAAGACCAAGCTAACAATGTGGCCTATGCATAGAAAAACTTGCCTTGTAGGTCAAGACATGTGTTGTACAAAGTCAACACTTATTAAAGGTCCTATAGAACGTCGCCACGTAGCCCCTAATTAGATAGTATATATAGAGACAAGAGTGAAGCCTTCTTCACTATTCTAAACTCTTTTCTTGCTTCTAGTCTAGTTTCAAGGATCTCTAATTTTCATGGCTTTTGGCAATAGCCATTCCAGTTTCTCTTTCAATATACATACTTATTTATTTATATCTTGTTACCTTTCTTTGAATGAAGGCTCACTTATTTGAATTACTTTTCCATAGAGTTCTTGTCCTTGATAGATTGACAAGAGTACACCTACAATATCAGAGCTTTGTCTAATCTTGATTAATAGTAGATTACTCCTTTTTCTTGATAAGATATAAGCATATTAGAAGTTACAGATTACCATCTTCTAAATTAATATTGTCCTTAGAATTTCTTTGTTCTCATGTCCTCTCTTCTATTTGTCTTGAGCGATATTAGACATCTTCTCTTTTCTAAGTGTTATCATGGCAATACTTATTGAAATGAAGAGTGCAATGGTACAAATGTAAGAAAAATTAAAAAAATTAATGCTTGCGATGCATCAACTCAATTTACTACCACAAGGACCAACAAGATTAGCAAGAAGTGAAGATATAGAAATAGTTGGAGCTGCTTGAACATTTGCACCTAACCATGTCATATCTCCTATGGTGGAAAGCCCTTCCAATATTAAAGAACCAAGAATTGCCCTACCTGAGAAGTTTGATGGCACCAAATCCAAATTTTGAGGATTTATCAATCAAGTGCAACTTGTGATTGAACTTCAATTCCAAAGCTATCCAACTTCAAGATCACAAGTTAGAATCATTGGTATGCTTCTTTTACGATCAACATTATCATGGTTTTCATCTTTTTTTGAAGGACGAGATCCAGTATTGGATAATCTAGAGGCTTTTTTGGTAGAGTTTCAATCCATGTATGGAGAACATGATGCAATTCGTGTTGCAACCAATAAGATCCATATTTTACGACAAGGCAATCGATCGGTAACGTTGTATGTTTCATAATTTTGACAACTTGCAACTGATATTAAGTGGGGTGATATTGCACTTATTAGCCAATTTCTCTATGGATTACAATATGAGGTAAAAAAATTAATGCTCAACTTACATGATCCTCAAACATTGAGTCAAGCAATTGACTTTGTTGTGAAGTGTGACAATCACCTTTTTGACTTCCGATCTGAGAACCGTATAAGTGGACCTCAACATTACTATAATTCAATAGCAACACCAACATCTCTTGAATACATACATTCAGAAGTAGAGGATATGCAAATTGATGCAGTATGTTTCAAACAACTTACTAAGCAAGAAAAAACTCGTCGTTGTCAAGAAGGATTGTGCTTATATTATGGAGAATCTAAACACATTACTCAACATTGCCCAAAGAAGTGATGCAACCATAAAATGAGGAGTACGACGATCAAAGAAGATAGCATGAAAAGATTCATCATTGTCAAGAAGAATTATGTTTATATTGTGAAGAACCAAAGTACACTACTGAACATTGTTCAAAGAAATGAAGCTATCAAAAAATGAGGAGTATGGCTGTGAAAGAAGACAACATGTCCGAAAACGAGTTTGTCCAGCTACAATAGGGACCGTGCGGCTGGAACCTTACACAACATCTAGTAAAGGTCCTATTCTGTCCTCAAAGCCCTCTCCTTATTTTACATTAAATGTTATTTTAGGACCTAAATATTACAAAGCCTCAACCTTATTAGATTCAAGAACCTCGGCGTGTTTGTTAGATAAAGAAATTACTACAAGACATAACATATCTTTAATAAAGAAAACTAAACGTGTTCATGTAGAAGTCATAGATGGTCGTCACTTGTCTTTTGGAGATATTACTCATGAAACCCTTCCTATAGAAGTAATAATCAATGGTCATAATAGCTTTGTAGTATTTAATATCATTACATCTCCCTCTAATCCAGTCATTTTAGGTTTATCATGATTAGAAAAATACAACCCTCAAATAGATTGGATTTCTCGAAACTCTTACTTTCTCTTAAAGTATAACTAACAATGTAGTTAATCAAATAGAGAGTCATAAGTCCAGTTCAATTAAACCCATATTTATAGGTGCAAAAGCTTTCTTGCATGCTGCTATGAAAGAATCACCATATATTATTTATGCCACACCTGTTTCTAGTGGTGGTAAGACTTGAAGTGGTATTCGAAGCCAATATCAAGAATTTTAAGATGTATTCAAAAAAAAAAATACGGATACACTCCCGAAACATCGTTCCCATGATTGCTCAATTGACCTTTAAGAAGGAGCACAACCGCCATTCAGACCAATCTATAGTTTATCACAAAATGAGTTGCCTGAATTCAAGGGGTATATTGAAATAAATCTAGCCAATAATTTCATACGCCATTTCTAAATCTCCGGCAGGAGCTCCTATTCTATTTGTGAAGAAAAAAGATGGATCATTACGGATATGTGTTGATTATTAAGGATTACCATCAAGATTACCATCAAGATTACCATCAAGAACATGTATCCACTACCTTTAATATCTGAACTTCTTGATCAGCTGAATCAAGCTAAGATCTATACAAAAATAGATCTCCCGGGAGCATACAATCTAGTACGCATCAAAGAAGGAGATGAATGGAAGATTACATTTCGAACTAGTTATGGAAATTTTGAATACAATGTCATGCCTTTTGGACTTACAAATGCACCAGCAGCTTTTCAACATCTAATGAATGATGTTTTTTGAGAGTTTTTGGACGATTTTGTAGTCTGTTATCTAGATGACATCTTGATCTATACTAAGAATCTAGAAGAACATGAACTTCATGTTCATCATGTATTACAAAAATTAAGAGATGCAAGACTCAATGCTAAAATAGAAAAGTATGTATTCCACACTATTCAAGTCGATTTCTTAAGTTACATCATTTCAAATGATGGACTTATGATGGATCCTAAGAAAGTTCAAACTATTATAGATTGGAAGATCCCAAAAACAGTAAGAGATGTCCAATGCATTTTGGGATTTGCCAACTACTATCGGATCTTTATTAAGGACTTCTCTCGAGTTGCAGCTCGACTTACATGTTTGACTTGTAAAGACAAACTCCAATGGAATCAAGAAGCGGAAGTTGCTTTTAAATCTTTGAAGATAGCGTTTATTTTTGCACCAATCTTATATCATGTTGATTTTTCCAAAGTATTCTTTATGGAAATAGATGCATCAGACTTTGCTCTAGGTGTGGTTTTATCACAAATGGGAGCAGATGACAAACTTCATCCAATAGCCTTTCACTCAAGAAAATTCTCAGCAACAGAAATCAATTATGAAATCCATGACAAAGAACTTCTTGCAATTGTGGATTCTTTTCAAGAATGGCATCATTATCCAGAAGGTGCTTCCAATCCAGTCACTATGTATATGGATCACAAGAACCTTGAGTATTCTATGTCAGCACTCATATAAAACCATCGTCAAGCTCATTGGAGCATGTCTTTATCAAGATTCGAGTTCATCATCACTTATCGGCCAAGAAAACAACAAGTTTTGTCCAATGCCTTGTCTAGACGTTCTTATCTTGCACTAAAAGAAGGAGATGCAGCTATTGAGCAACAAAGAACGGTTTTTTTGAAGTCGAAGTAATTTCATCTTCGAGCAATGAAATCAACATTGACTATTGATTTAACTTTTCTTAAGCAAGTCCAATTAAATATGTCTTTAGACCCTCTTGTTCATGATATCAAGAATAATTCTTCTAAATTTCATGATCCCTCTAAATTTCAATTCAAGAACAACCTACTCTATTTCGAAAGATGCCTATATGATCCAGAAGAAAAAGCACGTTTACATATTCTTCAAGCTCATCACGACTTCTCAGCAGCAGGACATTTTGGATATAATAAGACTTAGGAGCTGATATCTAGGAATTTTTGGTGGCCTCAAATGTGGAAGGCAGTCAAAGATTTTGTACAATCATGTGATGTTTGCTCAAGATCAAAAACTCTTGGTCATCAATGTTTTGGACTTCTTCACCCATTACCCACTTCAGAATAACCATGGTCTTCTATTTCTATAGACTTCATCATAGATCTTTCAATCTCAGGTTCTTATGACTCTATATTCATGATAGTAGATCGTTTTACCAAGATGGTTCATTTTGTACCATATACAAAATTTATCACATGTGAAAAAATAGCTAAGCTCTTTCTTGACAATATCTATTGCTATCTTGGATTACCCAAGGATATTATATCAGATAGGAGAACTTAATTTGTATTAAGATTTTGGCAGACTCTTTTCAAGATTCTAAAAGTAGATCTAAAACTATCTTCGACATTCCATCTTCAAATTGATGGACAAACGGAGTGTATTAATCAAGTTTTGGAGCAATATTTAAGATGTATCATTAACTACCAACAAGATGATTGGACAACTCTTTTGCCATTGACAAAGTTTGCTTACAATAACATGGTACATTCTTCTACAACACAAACACCTTTCTTTGCTAATTATGGTTATCATCCATGACTTGATACTTTTGACTTTTCAAAAGTCGATAATCCTGTTGCGAAAGTTTTGGCAATTCATTTATCAGAGCTACATGCAACGATGAAGGCGCAGTTAAAAGAGACTCAAGAACAACAAAAGGTCAATGCGGATGTCTATCGAAAGGAACAATTACCATTCCTCTTGGGTGATAAGGTATGGCTACTTCATCGTAATATCAAGACCACTCGTCTTTGTGACAAGTTGGACTATCAAAGACTTGGACCATTTTCTATTTCTACACAAATCAATCTGGTTGCATATCGATTACATCTATTGGAGTCAATGAAAATCCATCCCGTATTCCACGTGTGCCTTCTTGAACCATACAAGACAGCAGACATACCAAGAAGACAACAAGCTCCACCTCCTCCTATAGAAGTGGACAATAATGAAGAGTTTGAAGTAGAAGAAGTCTTAGATTCAAGGCGGTGCCAAAATAAATTAGAATATCTTGTCCATTGGCACGGATATGATATTAGTGAACACACATGGGAGCCAATAAAGGAACAACTCCTGATGGTGTTCCAAATGTTCTATTTGAAGGAAGTTATGAAGGCCACAACAATGATCAAATAACTAGGTGGTCTTCCCGCCTTGGTATGGGATACTACCGATGGTTGAGAGGCCCTATCAATCATCTTGGAAGAAAACAATGATCAGAGTATGTGGCAAATACAATTTGTCACATCATAGATTTCTTTAACATATGATGACTACTCCTCGTGGAACTCGTCCCTAGAAGGGGGGATAATGTCATAGACATATTCATGTAAGCTAGTAATTCTATATACAAATAGGTGGAAGTAAGTAAAAGTACATAAAAGTAAGTTAATTCTATAGTATTTAATATAGAAGCTTCATAGATGCTGCTTTGACTTCATAGGTATCTTTAATTGACTTTTTGGATTAAAAATGTGGTCAATAAGTTGGCCATGTACCACACATATTGTTAGCTTGAAGATCAAGCTAACTATGTGACCCATACATAGAAAAACTTGCCTTGTAAGTCAAGGCATGTGTCCTACAAAGTCAACACATATTGGAGGTCCTATAGAACATTGCCACATAGCCTCTAATTAGATAGTATATATAGAGACAAGAGTGAAGCCTTCTTCACTCTTATCAACTCCTTTCTTGCTTCCAGTCTAGTTTCAAGGGTCTCTAGTTTTCTTGTCTTTTGACAATAAATATTCCAGTTTCTCTTTCAATATACATACTTGTTTATTTATACCTTTCTTTGAATGAAGGCCCACTTGTCTGAATTATTTTTTCATTGAGTTCTTGTCCTTGACATATATATAGAGACAAGAATGAAGCCTTCTTATTTCGTGTCAACTCCTTTCTTGCTTCCTTTCTAGTTTCAAAGGTCTCTAGTTTTCTTGTCTTTTGGCAATAGTCATTCTAGTTTCTCTTTCAATATATATACTTGTTTATTTATATTTTGTTACCTTTCTTTGAGTGAAGGCTTACTTGTCCGAATTACTTTTTCATTGAGTTCTTGTCCTTGACACTTTTTAGGATACATGCCTTGACTTACAAGGTAAGTTTTTCTATGTGTGGACCACATAGTTAGCTTGGTCTTCAAGCTAAGAATATGTGTGGCAAATGGCCAACTTGTTGACCACGTTTCTAATCCCAAAAAGTCATTTAAGGACACCTATAAAGTCAAAGTAACATCTATAAAGCTTCTAGGAAGCTTTTATAGCAAATACTATAGAATTAACTTACTTTTACTTATTTTTACTTATTTCTATCTATTTATACATGTAATTATTGGCTTACATGCATATGTTCATGATACTAATTGCTTATGAAGAATCAACAACAAATTTTGGCCTAGCATGTGGATAATATCTGATTCACTCTATAAGAAAAAAAAGAATCCATTTGCAATGTTGATTTTTTTTATTAACAAGATGGTTATTAGGCTAATATGTTTTACTAGTAATAAAATTGCTTTGAAGTAAAGTCTTGAATAATTACTATATAATTGTAATAATTATATATGAGTAGTTGGATGAAGTTCAAATTAGATGATAATTGAAATGAATGAAGATTAGTTGGATGAAACATAAAATGGATATAAAATGGATTAGATGCACATTTGATTGGTAGAAGATTTGAATGAAGAATTATAAAGATAGATGAGGCTTTAAAGGAGCATGAAGAAGCAACTTCAATAGATATTTATTTGGAAAAAGAAATTGGACCATAAAGACAACTAAGATTTAAAAAGAGTTTGAAGTGTAGGAAGAAAGAGAGAGAGAATATAATAATATAAGGTAAGAAAGATGAAAGGGAGGCAGGATAAGTAGTAGTAATAAACAAGAAAAGAAAAAAAAGAGGCTTGATATAATAGGAAGGAATATAAATCCACATAAGGATTCTAACTATTGTACAAAAATTGAATACAAAATAAATAAATTGTATATTTTTTGAAAACCATTAATGACATCAATAGTGATTGCTTTAATATTATTAAAATAATCTATGGTTGAAAGAACTGAAGAAGTAGAGGTGATGAACTATAAATTATTTTTTAGAATATAAATATGTAGTCCATTCAATAATATTAGATATAGAAATAAAGAAGGATAAAATATAGTCATGGTATTGAATTTTTATTGATAGATTTGTGTTATTTTTTATATTAGAGAATTAATAAAAAGATCTATTTCATATGACAACCATGAATTATATGGCTTTTGTACTACCAAACTAATATTGTAGTACAACCATTAAAACTTTAAGTAATAGAAGGCACTTTGTTGAACATGGAGGTGCCATTGCCTTAGCAGCAGAAGATTATACTAAGAAGGAGATAGAATGATGCACGACAATTATCTAGATTAAAGCTAAAGATATCTCTAACATTAAAAAATAATAAAATAGTTGTGTATGTATGATTGGATTTTTTTCCCTCACTTAAATTTGATTTAATTAGATCATAACTTACATTAGAATTCAATATTAATTAATGTGGAGATGCAAATCATCTATAAGATAGGAAAACCAAAATGATATAATAATCAAGATTAATCCAACAACACAACAAGTTAGTTATACCTTTTTATGGTTTAATTTTTAGCATTTGTAGTTCATTTAGTGAAGTGCCTTTCAAGACTTATTCCATCAAACTTAAACTCTAAAAATTATGAATTAGAATAGGATAAAATAAAAACAATGAATACCATACTAGAGTACATTCTAGGGCTTTCTAAGGTGGTAATAACCATATAGATCGGAGTTTTATATAGGAAGTTATCTACAAATAAAGAGTTTATGAAAAAACTTCATCTAAAATTAGAAATTTAGTAATAAACAGACTTAAATATTAAAATTCAGTACTAACATGATGTTAAGATTTTTTTAATATAAAAGATGAAAGTTGGGAGATTACAAAAATTAAAAATTAAAATTAAAAAATTAAATTAACATTAAAGTTAGAATTAATAATTAAAAGTTAAGTGAAAGTTAAAAAGTGATAAAATAAAAGATTAAGATTAAAAGTAAAAGTTTAAAGTTAAAGATTAAAAGTAAAAGTTAAAAGGTTAAGGTTAAAAGAAATAGGAAAACATTAAAAGATCAGATTGATTTAATTTAATTTAATTTAATTTTATCCTTAAAGGGTAAGAATGGATGGAAAGATAAGAATTTAAGTTTAATTTCCAAAGTGAGGTAAAATTTCTTTTAAATTATTAAATAACATTAATTAATGTTAATAAGACGAATGAGTGATAATATAGCAATTTAGGTGCTAAGGGATGTGATTAGAGGGTGATTAGGGAAGAAAAACTTACTTAGAGTATGTCAAGTTTAGGGCAGAAAATCCCTTGTCGTTAAAAAATTTGCTAACAATTCCACACAACTTCTATGTACTTGAAATTTTTTGTGGTTGAGGTTGACTTAGATTTGCTCCTATCTACCAAATTTCATGGTGATCTGAGGTTTGACATCCGTGATGTGTGTTTTCAAAGCAAGGCGACTTGAGCTGCCTAGGCAGTAGACCCCCTTCTACTTAAAAATTCACTTAAAATCACTTAATAGGTTAAAATTGACAATTATAATTTTTCCTAAAACCAAATTTATTAGAGTTACTTTTTCAACAAATTTCAGCAAAAAAATACTAGTAAGTATTAAGATACAATTTTTCAAAGCTGGTTGTTCAATATTACCAAGGCAGCAGATCCCTTCGCATTTAAAAATTTACTTAAAATTTGATATAGATCGAAATTTAATGATTTAAATTTTTTAATAAACTAAGCTTTAGAATGTGTTCATTTCATCAATTCACATCAAAGTTGAGTCACAGGTCACTGAGTTATAGATTTCTTAAGCCGATGCACTTACACTACCAAGGCAGTAGACCCCTGCCACCTTGAAAACTCGCCAAAAATTTGTCACAACTTCAAATTAGGTGTGCCTTATGCCGTTGCAAAACTAAAGGTGAGTAGAATCTGCTTACAAATTTTCATAGAAAGAAAATAAAAAGAGATAGACTGCGCGAGTTTAAACCAAGGCCATACAAGTTTAAAGAAGAAGATTTGCATTCACAAGATGGGGGAACATTTTGCCATGGCTTTGCAACAAGAAGATAGAGAGAGAGAGAGGGAGCTCAATCATCCAAGCCCTCTTAACTAGGTGGGAGGAGGCCCAAAAGTGGTGGACACATCTCCACCATCAAAATAGGAAAATCTCTAATCAAGATCAAGGGTCCTCAATACCTCTTAGCCCAAATCCGATTTCAAGACTAGAAACGCCTAGAACTCAAAAACCAATACCTTTTTGGTAAAACTAACACCACCAATGTCTCTAAAACATATTTTTATCCTAAGTTAAACTGTTCACAAATCCAAATCTGAGTTTTAAATCACAAGAATCAATTAATTTGCTAATTTGGTTGTAAATTTCAACTACCATTGTAATTCTAATTAGCCTACTTGGAAATCAGTAAGGGTTCTTGCCATCAAAGCCTTCATAATCACTATTCTTCAATTTAAACACCCTTAAGCATGAACTCTTGGTAAATCCAAAACCTAATTACAAATTGGCCTTGAATTTGTGATTTTTTTTCCAATTTTTTATTTTTTTCAACTTCAAGTAGTGATTAAAATCATTATGAGAGGAAACTCTACGAAAAATTTAGCTTGTCTCCATCTTTTTAAGATCATCATTAATTTAACAATTAGACTTTATATATTTAATCCAATTAAATTATAAAATAAAATTTAAGCTTAAAAATCTCAAAATTAATTAAGAAGATAGAGTAATTAGGTTCAAGGGACTTTCTAACCTTAGTCAAATTAGAAATTAGCTTTTGGATTGAAAATTAAGATTGTGGATTAATTTAAGATATAATTCCTAAGAATTAAAAGTAAAATTCTACTAAAATTATAGTTTTATTACTAAAAAAAGATTTAAAATAATTCAAGAAAAAGAAATCATAGATCTTCTATATTTATTATTTTTTCTTTTGAATTTTAAAATTATCAATCAATCTACTAATTAAAATTATCCATCTAATTAATAACCTAAAGATATGATTAAAATCATAATTAACAAAAAAACTAATTTGGATCTATTAATTAGTTATATTAGCATTAAAATTAATAAAAATATTTTAAAAATTTCAAAATAAATTGTAACTAACCATTCGAGCTTTTAATTATGCTCATAGTATGCAAAAACCTTGTCTTATAAAAAGATAGTATTGCAAATAAATTTTGAAGGCATTAATAATACTACAATTTTTTTTTTAAGAGAAATATTTATATAGTTGCATTGTATAATAGTTTTGTAGGAATCTTGGATTATAAGACGTACTTTAAAAACTTAAATTTAATAAAACAATAAAACAAAAATAATGATGACTTATATTAAACTAGAAGTATTTGAAGGTTAGTCAAACAAAATATATTTTTCAAGAATCTAAGATTACAAAGAAATAATACATAAGAGACAAAAATAAGGCTTGGATAAAAAGAAATCTATGACACTTATTCAAACAATTACACAGTAGAGATAGCCATGACTTATTTTATTAAGCCAAATAACATCACAGACATATATATTTATTTCAATAATTACTTTTATTATTAAATAAAAATAGATAAAAATAGATTAATTTTATAATAACTTCTAAAAAAGCTTTATAAATATTGCTTTAACTTTACATGTGTTTATAGATAATTGATAGACTAAAAACTTATTTAACAAGTTAGTCACATGATACATATGTTAATAACTTAAAGAATAAGGTTACTATGTGGCACACATATAGATAACTTACTTTGTAAGTTAAATCATGTGTCTAGTAAAGTCAACACGTATTGGAGGTCCTATAAGATATTACCATGTAGCTCTTAGTTAGACAGTATATATGGAGGCCAGAATGAAGCCTTTTTTTACTCTTATCAATGCCTTCCTAATTCTTAGTCTTATTTCAAGACATTCTAGTCTTCTTGTCTTTAGCAATAGCCATTCTAATTCAATACATTATCATTTTTGAGTGATATTTTAGTCTTTTTGAGTAATACAATAGTTTTTAAGGATAAGAATTGAATGAAAGTAAATAAGCAAGTGAGACTCTCTCAAAGAAATATGACAAAATAGAAATATAGAATTATATATATTAAAAGAGAAATTGGAATGATTATTGCTAAAAGTCAAAGAAATTAGAGACTCCTGAAACTAGACTAGAAACAAGAAAGGAATTGATAAGAATATAGAAGGCTTTATTTTTGCTTCTATATATATTATCTACCTACGATCTATATAGCAATGTTCTATAGAACCTCTAAAAATAAATTGACTTTGCATGATACATATATTGACTTGCAAGGCAAGTTTTTTATATGAATGCCACATAATTAATTGGTTTTGTAAGCTATCAATACATATGGTATGTAGTTAGCTTATTGACTAAATTTCTAACCTATTAATTAACTGTAAATACATATAAAGTTAAAACATTGTCTAAGAAGCTTTCAGAGCGCTTCTCTAAAAGGTATTATGAAATTAATCTACTTTTATCTACTTCTCTCTATTCATATTGCCTAGAAAAAAATTATAGTAGATATATATTCATGACATTATTCTCCCTTCTATAGACAAGTTACACAAGGAGTAATAATCACATATTGAGAAAGACTTGGATGTGATGAATTATTGTTGTTACATACTTTGAACTTTGTTTCTTTTGAAGGTAGTTGATAGGTCCTCTTAGCCATTAGTAATGTCCCATTCTAGAGTGGAAGACCATCGTGTTATTTAATCATTGTTGAAACCTTTGTAACTTCCTTCAAAAAAAATATTTATAATACCATCAAGAGTTGTTCCTATCTCTAATAAAATTACTAAACATTGAGAGTGTCTTTTTGGGTCATGATAACAAATGCATTGTCGAGTTGTAACATGACTATATGGTGAAAGATGATAATATGGATCTTATTATACAAGAGCCAAGTTAAAAGAAAAAGTAGAAAAATATGGATAAAAGATAGGAAGGTAATAGAACTTTTAGTAGTAATGTTGTCCTTTTAAAAAAAATAGCTTCTACTTACTTTGTAGGGCCAAAAATAAGGCAAAATAAGGTAGATTGAAAAAATTAATGATATAGACATCTTTAGGAAGAAGTTAAGAGTAAATTCTAGTAAAAATTACTAAAAAAACTAGATGTTGATACCCGGAGAGGGCCGGTTATGAACCAG
Source organism: Physcomitrium patens (assembly GCF_059467195.1). Taxonomy (NCBI): domain Eukaryota; kingdom Viridiplantae; phylum Streptophyta; class Bryopsida; order Funariales; family Funariaceae; genus Physcomitrium; species Physcomitrium patens. Next base: position 4,802,737 of record NC_143426.1, read on the forward strand.
GGTCGAAATCAGACCCTGGGGCACAAAACCGAGTCTCGACGACAACTCCGGGACTCTTTGGCAAATCAAAGAGTAGAGTTTGATAGAAGATTGAATAGAGTTTTTATAGGCATTGATTTTGGATGATTTGAAGTTGTTATGACTTTTTAAGAGCTTTGCAAACTCAAGGTTTGTTTTGGATGACTTGGATTTCATGAAATATAATAGGATTTACGTTTTGGGTGATTTCAAGAGTTTTGTAATAGATCTATAGGTGAAATTTTGTGGATTTATGGTTATAGTTGTGTTTAATATGTGTTGTGAATTTGAACTCGATCTAACAGTTGAATTGAGGGATATTGAGCTTTAAAAGGGTCAAGGTCTCAAAAAGTAGAATTTTAGGTCTAGTGGAGGTTTTTAAGATTTCTTACAATCTACTAGTTGGATTGGAGTGAAATTTATGTTAGAAAATAATAGACTTGTTTTTTTATGTGTATGAAAATTTTGAAATCAATCGAATTATAAAAAAGAGAAATATTGGCTCTAGGAGATTAGCACCAAAGTTGGAGAAGGAAGCAGGCCAATACCTGAGCACGTTTTTGAAGTTATTGTCTATTTAGTAATTCCGATCTTTTTCAAAATTTTTGTGCTTTTTTAAAACTTAATTTTTAAGAAGTTTGCAAAATTTGAGTTAAGATCAGTGGTTCATACATTAGTTATTGAGGTTTAGTTTTGTTATAAAAATTACTAGGATTTGTTTAAGGTTTAGTTTAGGGTTTAGGATTTGGTTAGGGTTTGATTTTAGATTTAGAGTTTGATTAGGTTTTTATTTGGAGTTTAGGATTTGATTAGTATTTGGTTTAGGATCTGGTTGGGATTTAGTTTAAGGTTTATTTAGGATTTCATTTAGGATTAGGATTTGGTTAGGGTTTGATTTAGGATTAGGATTTGGTTAGGATTTGGTTTAAGATTTGGTTGGGATTTGATTTAAGGTTTGTTTAGGATTTGGTTTAGGATTTAAGGCTTCATTAGGATTTGGTTTAGGCTTTAGGATTTGGTTTAGGATTTAGGATTTGATTTAGGGTTTAGAATTTGGTTTAGAATTTAGGGTTTGATTTAGGGTTTAGGATTTTATTAGGATTTATTTAAGATTTAAGATTTAATTAGTTTTGGCCTAAAGTATGAATAAAGTCGAATAGGATTTTAACTAAGATTAAATTAAGATTGAATTGAGATGTATTTGAGATATATTTTTAATCATTCTAATATATTTTTAAGATTTCTTATTATTTCTTTGAAATTTTTTTGAGGTTTTTTTGAACTTGATTAAAGCTTGTTTAGTATTATTATGATTTAATTAGATTTTAGTTAGTATTCTATTAGAATTAGGATTTTATTGTTACAATTTCTATTCTACCTTCCACAACCAAGTGCTCGGAGCATTCTCAAGCAAGACTTCACGTATTACGACAGCGTTGTATCTCGCCATCTATTTAAATAAGAAAAAATCATTCTTGAAGATCTTCATTTCTATTACATCATCTTGAAGGCTAAAATAATTCCAATGTCTTGTTTGATAAGTCAGCAAATGATGGCTCTCGAGTTTAATCTGCTAGCTATTGATTTTTCATTTCTTTAATACTACAATTATACAAAAACTAAAAATGGGGATAGAAGGTAGAATGCAATCTTCCTTAAATTATATTTCTTTTATAGCAAAGATTTGCTATCCTTCATCTTGATTTTGATGGATATTGTTGATGAAAAGCTTTGATCTTCTCTACTACATTTGTAAGATTTTTTGCTGGCTCCTATGTCCATTTGATAATATTATATTTATACCAATGAATAAGATATTTTAATCTATGTTAGTGTTGCCTTGAATTTAAGACTTCTTTCATCTCAAATTCTTAATTATTATCCATTTCTATAAGAGGCAATGGTATTTGTCTTCTTTTCAGTGTTGTGATGTAACATGAGTAATAGGTGAAAGGAATAAAAAGTCTTTTATATTATAAAAAATCTTACTTCAAATATTATAGCAAATTATCTTAGAAAATAGACAATAGTCTAAAAGAAAGTAGAACTAAAGATTTAAATGCTACCTTTATATAAAGTAGGCTTCTATTTAGTTTATAAGATAAAAAATAAGGCCAAATAAGATAAATTAGAAAAATTAAGAATATGAAGATATACAAGAAGAAGTTAGGAGTTGATTCAAATAAAAATTAACTCAAAAGGACAATATTTGATATCCAAAGAAGACCTGTTATCAACCTGGGTCTAAATTAGGCCTTAAGATACAAAACTAAGTATCTACGGAAACTCGAGGGTTTTTTGGAAGATCAAAGAGTGGAATTTGAGAGAAAACTTAATAGGATTTCTTTGAGAATTAATTTTGGAGGAATTTAATATGTAATAACTTTGCAAGAGCTTTTCAAAGTCATAGTTGTTTCGAGTGACTCTGAAATTTGTGAAATAAAAAGAGTATTATGTTTTGAAAAATTTCGTGAGATTGGTAGTATGTATGTTTTAAAATTTGATGACTTATGAGAATAGTTGTCTAAAGGATATGTTATAAATTTGAACTCGATCAAACATTTGATTTAAATGCTATTAAATTTCAAGTAAGTTAAGGTCTCAAAAATTAGACTTTTGAAAGGTAATTAGGATTTCTAAGATCTTCAGCAATTTACTAATTGGATTAGAGTAAAATTTGTGTCATAGAGTAATAGACTTGATTTTCTATACATATATGAAATTTGAAGAAAATTGAACAATTTGATAAGGAAATATTAGTACTAGAAGTTCAATATTCAGATTGGAATAAGATGTCAACCAATACTCTACTAGATTTTAGGATTTTCTTCCATTTAGTAAATACAATTATCTTCAAATTTAGTGTGTTTATTTCTAACTTATTTTTGAAAGATATATAAATTTTAAATCAAGATCAATGGTTCAATTGATAGATATTGAGGTTCTAAATTGTGCTAGGATTTAATTGAGTAGGATTAAGATTTAATTTAGGATATGATTCAAGATTTGATTTAGGATTTAAGATTTGATCTAGGGCTTGATTTAGAATTTAGGGTTTGATCTAAGATTTGATTTAGGATTTAGAATTTGTTTGGAATTTGATTTAGGATTTAATTTAGAATCTGTGGTTTGATTTAGGATTTGTCTAGGGTTTGATTTAGGATTTGATTTAGAATTTGGTTTAAGATTTAGGATTTGTCTAAGATTTGATTTAAGATTTGATTTAAGATTTAGGATTTATCTAGGATTTGATTTAGGGTTTAGGATTTTTCTAGGATTTGATTTAAGGTTTGATTTAGGATTTGGTTTAGGGATTAGGATTTTTTTAGGATTTGATTTAGAATTTGATTTAGGATTTAGGATTTTTTTAGTATTTGATTGAAGTCTATTAGAGTTTCAATTAGAATTAAATTAGAACTTAGTTGAGATTTATTTAAAATATATTTGTGATTTTTTAAATATTTTTTAGGACTTCTTAAGGATTCTTTTAAGATTTATTGTAGATTTTCTTTCAATTCCTTTAAGATTTCTTATTTTTTCTTTTGTGATTTTTTAAATATTTTTTTTGAATTTGATTAAAGCCTTTTTAATATTATTAAGGTTTAATTAGAGTTTATTTAATATTCTATTAGAATTAAGATTTTATTGTTGTAATTTTGATTCTATCTTTTAGAGTCAAGTGCTCGATGCATTCTCGAGCAAGATTTTACATAATATGATACTAAGATATTTACTACGTTATATGGCATTAAAAGAGACATGATAAAAGTAGGAGATGGATTTTCATAGACTCCAATTGATATAATTGATAAGCGATTGGATTGACTTATTTACAAATAGGAAATGATCCAAGTCTATAATAATTCAACTTGTCACAAGAGTGAATAGTTTTAATACTATGACAAAGTAACCACACCTTATCACCAACATGGAAATAAGATTGTTCCTTGTAATAAGCATCTACGTTGTTCTTGAACCTCTTTTAGTCATGCTTTAAATGTTGTATGTAACTCATATAAATGATTTACTAAATCTCTTACCGTAGGATTATCAACTTTTGAAAAGTCAAAAGCATCAAATTGTAGATGATAATCTTAATTAAAAAAGAAAGGTATTTATTCCATAGAAAAATATATCATATTATTATAAGCAAATTTTTTCAATGGCAAAAGAATTATCCAATCATCTTGTTGGTAGTTGATGATACACCTCAAATACTACTCCAAAACTTGATTTACATGCTCTATTTGTTTATCAATTTGAGGATGAAAAGTCAAAAATAGTTTTAGTCCACTTTTAAAATCTTAAAAAGAATTCTCCAAAATCTTGATACAAATTGAATTTTCCTATCTAATATAATATCTTTAGGCAATCCATGATAGTGATAGGTGTTGTCATGAAAAAACTTGGTTGTTTTTTTTTATTTATAATAGCTGTTGTTTTCATTGCTTTCAAGTTTCAGTAGATCAAAGAAATTGAACTAATAAAGGTGGGTTCAAACACGGGGAAAGACTGGTTATATGAATTGGATATGTTGGTATCATAATTGACTGTACTCTATCTATTTGAAATCAATTATCAAACTACAAAACGTCAAGGCTTACTACTTCCGTCTTAATTCAACCTATAATCTATTTTATCATTATCAATTCAACAATACTTCTCTCAATCATAATTCTTCATAAGCAAATAATAAAGAAAATAAAGAGGTAGCACCAAGCTTACCTCGGCTTACGACTTTCAAAGTCTGGCTCTCGGCTTACGACTCTCACAGTCTGGCTCCCGGCTTATGACTCTTACAATCTGGCTCTCAGCTAATGACTCCCACTGTCAGGCTCTCGGCTTATGACTCTCATAGTTTGGCTCTCGATCTCTCTTTTCTCAACATATTTATCCTACCAAAAAGATGATCCGTCGGTCAGCGGATTCCAAAGGTTATGACGCTTTGAATTCTTAACCATTGATTCCACTAACAACCTACTAGTACCAACTAAACTACCAAACCATAAGTCTAATTCTCAAGGTTATGAATAACCATCCAGTAACTTACCACAAAGTTTATTTACTTATTCTACATAGCCTCACTCCTAATTGTGTAGCGTCCTCACAAACATTATTTAGCTTCAAGTTATAAAGATGTAGCAGCATTGGCTTCTTTAGTCAATGGCATTGGCTTACCACCTTTTGAATTCATGACCTTCTTCTCTTTACATCTTTATCATGTGCCTTAATGTTTGAGGGTTCTCCATCCAAACGTGCCATCCAATCTTCATTCAACAAATCCAATTCTCGTACCTGAGACTCACGTCACGTAATTTGGTTGTCACACTCCTCCAACATCTTTTGCCATTCTTCTGTCAGTTTCAAAGGTATCTCTAAAGGTATTGTTGTTGAAACTGGCATATTAATTTCCACTAATTTATTGGCCTCCTTCGCTAATGCGATTAATTTAGTCTGTAACATCGCAACCTCTACTTGCAGTCATTCTTGCCGTTCTTTCTAATCGGTCTCCATCCTTGCTTTCTCAGATAGCATGTTCGCCATCTTCTCTTTAACCACAAAAGAAAACACAATATTTGTCAAGAGCTTCCCTCCTACTTTTTACTATGATCCAATAAATTTGATCCACTCCCCCTTTTGTAACAGAAAACCCTTCCCGGATTTATGTATAGTAAAATTTAAGCCGAATACCATTGATTAGTGTCATAAATTTAGTACCCATAAAATCTTCCAATTATACTAAATCATTTAGAAATCCTTCAATAACTCGATATGGCTCATGCCATCAAACTTGAAATTTTCCTAATTTTTTTTTAAATTGACTATCATATAGAAGTACCAAATTATTGGACATAAAAGCCTTTGGTCTAAGCTTACTATTATATTAAGTTTTTCTTCAATTTTGTATCGTTTCCATTATCATTAATGCATTGGCTCTAATTTCATCCAATTTTTCTAATTCTTCTAAATGGTGTAGTAATGAATCCTGATCTCCCAATCTAGTATCTATAGCAATTTGTAAACTTTGGACTTCCAATTCAATAGGTAATATTGCTTTCTAGCCATAAACCAATTGAAAAGGGGTAGCATTGGTAGTAACTTTATACGTAGTACGGTATGCCCATAAAGCTCCTAACAACTTAGTATCCCAATCTATTCCCGCTACTAAAACTGCTTTTGTTAAGATTTTACATAAAATTCCATTAGTCTTTTCTATTTGTCTATTGGCTCTAGGATGATACGGTGTAGTCTTCCAATATTTTATCTTGTATTTAGCCGTGAGTGCTTCAGTTGTGCTATTCATAAAATGAGTTCCTCAATCACTAACCAATTCTCGTGGACAACCGAATCGTGTAATAATATTTTCAAACACAAAGGTTGCTATTGTACTTGCACTATCAATTTTTATAGCTACGGCTTCACTTCAATTTGTGACGTAATCCGTTGCTATCAATATATATCAATATTCTCCATTTCTAGAAGCTGATGCAATTGGTCCCACAAAATCAATTCCCCATTTTTCAAAAGGCGCTTAAGTCAGAATAGGTACCAATGGCATTGCTGAAGTTTCAAAAGGTCAACCCGTTCTCTGACATAGGTCACAATAACGGACGAATTGGTGGGCATCTGCAAACATTATTGGCCACCAATAATCAGCTTGTAAAGCTTTACGATGTCGTATTACGTGCTTTCCTACTCGAGAACGCGCCGGGCGTCTGGCTGTACAAGGTAGTATGCAGATTCGCCGATAGTCAAGCAGTCTATCAGTTTTTGACTGCTGGAATATAAACGACTGCAACAATGTACCGTAAATCTATACGGGTGCTCTTCGACTGCTTGTCGAAGTCCTTTTTGCCCCAGTCGGTAGGTCTCTAGACGTTACAGAGAACCCCGTACAACCCAAACTGTTAACCTTCAATACTGCTTTGTACTTACGATCTTGTATCCATTGACTGTCTTGTTAGATTAACCCAATAAATTTCATTCACTCCGCATACTCAATCCTATAGACACACTTTTAATCCTTCAATCACAGACGTAACTCGATTTCACAAAACAGTCAAGAGTATTCAAATCCATTTCATTTAAAAATCCCGATTCACCATTACAACACTCACTTCAGCAGCGATTGCCTCAGTCTTCCCCAAAACTCTACGAAGAAGAAAAATCCAAATTCTATGTCTTTCCTTCCCCGACCCGAAGCATGAAGCTCCTCTCTCTAATTCCCTTGATCTTCAAAAAACCTCCAATAAAAAAAACCGAACTGATAACCTTGCAGAAGCTTGAAAAATCCTTCCCCCCCGATTTCCCCTCAAAAAAAAACCACCCCCAAAACTATATCCCACCTAACCTTATCCTCTGAATTTCTTCAATCTTCCGTCTTAGATCCGGAATTGGCTCCCACCTCAAGCTTGGATCCGAAATTGGCTCTCGTCGTCAAGCTTTCTCCTCCGTTTTTGCCTTTAAGAAATCCATTTACCGAAAACAACGTTCCCTGAGACGGCACAGAGAACAGGACAGCCTGAAACAAAATCGAACCCCGTAATCGGGACCACATTGAGTCGCCCGACCAATTCAGGTCCTATATTGGGAAAGATGCCCGTAGTAACCAGGATGTTCCCGTAATTGGGTCAAATTGGTCCTCGCGTTAGATTGGCTAAGACCCGTAGTAAGACTTGGATTTCCCGTAATTAGACTGCACTGGGTTGACCGGCCAATTCAGGTCTCATATTGGATAAGAGGACCCGGATTGGATTATCGAAATTGGATCCAATTGGCTCCTCGAACCCGTCTTGTGAATTGGTCCTTCTCTTCCTGCTGACTCCCGTTATTGGAATCGAATGGAGCATTTCATAATGCCCCGGCTGACTGTAACGGAGTGACTGAACCTGACCACTCAGTATTTGTATTGGAGTTGGTCGATGCTCCCAATATTCGAGGTAACTGAATATTAATAAAATTCCCCTTTCTTTTTATTTTCACTGTATAATCGTGTTACAACACGACATCCACCCCCTCTGAACGTGTGCATCCTCCGGTATGCACCAATTTCACCCAATTGCTGTTTGATTCAGAATATATCCCCTACGTCTTTATCCAGTTCGTCGTCGTCACCTTCATTATCCATATCACTTTCATCTTCTTGCTGCGGAATCTCTGTACCTTCATTAAGGTCTTCCATATTCATCTCCGCGTGTCTTCGTTTAAATATTTTTACTCGCTTCCCTGCAATTGGTATTTTTAATTTTGTACCATCTAACTCTCGTAATGAGTAAGTCGCATTATCATGAACAGTTGTTACAACATATGGTCCAAACCAACGTTTTGAAAATTTCCGCAAAGTACTATGTTGATTATCCAGACTATTATCATAAACAAGTACCCAGTCACCTTCCTCGATTGCTTTTGGTCTCAATCGATGTTGCTTATCGAATCGCGCCTTGTTTTGTAACCTTGCTCTTTTTAACCTTTCCAATGCTATCTGGACATCTTCCGTTCTTTGCTCCAATTGTCGAATCCTAATAGCCAGAAGTTCTTCTCTTGTCAATCCATCTTCCCATAGTAGCATAGTCCAAGTAAGTACCTTTTCTTCAATCGACATAATTGGTTTTTGACCTGTCATAAGTTCTACTGGCATATATACTGTCACTGAACTATGTGTTGTTCGATCAGCCCGTAATGCAAATGACAAAAGCCGTGGCCACTCTTTAACCTTCCCATTACAAGCTTTAACTAATGCTTTCACAATCGGCGGGTGACCGCATTCGCTTTTCGCATTCCCTTCCTGATTATAAGTAGTAATCAGTGATAGTTTAACTCCACATCTTTCAAAGAACTTACGAGCTTCTTGTGCATTTAATTCTCCACGATCTGCAGTGATTTTTCCTACGCATCCGTAACGGCAAATGACATCTTCAAGCAAAAACCTACAAATCTCCTCTGTAGATTTTGTCCTCAATGCTCTTCCTTCTACTTGATTTGATAAATCTTCACGAGCTAAAACCAAATATCTCATCTGCCATAACCCAACCGACATAATAACCAAATCAACAATCCATTTAAAATGAATAGCCAGAGGATACGTAGGATGAAGACCATCTCGATGTCAAATATTAGAATACGATTGACAGATTTCACATGACTCTACAAATGAGAGCACATCTCGATACATATTTTTCCACCAATATCGTTCCTTGAGTTTAGCAAAAGTAGCCCAGATTCCTCTATGCCCTGCCCATAAACTATCATGAAACTCCTTTAATAATTTTAGTTTTTCTTTCCTTTTGCCTATCACTCGTTGTGGCATCCCAATTCCTTTCTTCGGTCTCTTCCATAAGAATCCATCTCGAAGTAAAAATCCATATGCTTTTTTTCTTATTTGTTTGAATTTTTCTGTAGACCAATTCCCCTGCTTAGACAAGGTATTCAAATAATGACCAATATTCAATAATTCTCCTTCATAAGATTCTTCAAGAAATAGCTTGTCTTCTCTGTTGAGATTTGATATTGAATAGAATTTCAATCCGACATCATCAATGTCTTCAACCATTTCGTCCTCCTTCTCGTATCTTGCTCGAGATAGCATGTCTGCTACTAAATTGTTCTTTTCAGTGATATGCTTAAATTCTGGATTTAGTGACTTAATATAAGCAATCCATCTCAACATTGCAATATCTGGCGTTGAACAGTTAATAATCATTCCAAGCAATGGCAAGCAATCTATTTCAATTACTACTACTGCCCCAATCAAATAGTCCTTTTCAGCTTTCATAGCCAAAACGACTCCCCAAAGTTCTCTTTTGACTTGCGAATATGTACGCTGACGAATACTTAAAACTTTAGCCCCAAATCGAACTGCAAATCTACTCCCATTCGAATCATCTTGACGCACCGTCCATCCAACGACAATTGGACTAGCGTCTACAGTAAGAATCACTGGTCTATTGCACTTATAATCAACCTTCCTCAATATTTGAGGTGACATCAATAATTTCTTCAATCTTTGCATTGCCTGAATATGCCTTTCTTTCCATTTAAATTGGTAACCCTTGCGTAACAGTTCATATAATGGATCTGCTATGTGAGCAAAATAAGGGATCCAGATTCGATAAAATACACATGCACCCAAAAACCTGCGAACCTCTGTTAAAGAACCACAATCCTCTTTCATCCTTCCAATTGCATCAACTTTAGTCGGATCTGGTTTTCTTCCGTAAGATCCGCATAAATGTCCAACAATTACAACCTCTCGCACTCCAAATACGGACTTCATACCCGATAATGTAAGATGAACTTCTCCAAGCCGAGTTAAAATCTTTTCACAATCTTGTATATGATCAACAACATATCTGCGAAACTCCCTCGTATCTAAAGTTTCATCCTTGTCTCCTTTTCTGCACCCTTTTATAGGAACATCATCCAGAAAAGGCATAGTCTTTTTCGGGATAAAATCTCTCAATACCTTATTCATCCCATTCATCATATGCGCAACTGAGTTGGTCGCATCTTGAAGAAGAGTGCACATTCTAACCAATCCAAGCGGTGTCCTCATCGTTGTCATATCTCTACTTCCTTCGGCAAGTTGAAATTGATCATAACCTGAATACAAATCACCCATTGAATAGATCGCCCTTCCAGCAAACGCCTCAGCAAATTCATCCACAATAGGTCCAATTCCTGCATTCCTCACAGTTAAAGCATTCACCGGCTGCATATCTTGAATAAACCGTAGTGACCCATTCTTCTTAGGTACCGTAAACCATCGATTAGAATACGGCGCAAATGAAGGTTTTAATATTTTCATCTTTATCTTTTCTTTCAATAGTTCGACCAATTTAGGTAAATGTGTCCTTGGTACTAGAATCGGTCTTAGATTCCAAGGTACATGCGGTACAGTGAAGATAACCATAGGTGTTATAATATTTGGATCCACACACCCAATTTCATGAGATTCGAAGGCAAACGATCTACCTTGTTTAGCCAACATCTTTTTGAAGCAAGTAATTTCCTCCGGTAATAAAGAACCATCGAACCAATCTTCAATTCTTCAAAAGTCTCTTCAGTAAACTGATGTCTAATACTCATTGGATCTCTTAAACTTGCTTCTTTTGATGCTTCTCTCATTTGTTCTTTAGAATCCTCTGGTAATGGTCCGGCAACAGGCTTTACTTTCTTATCTACCGTTTTATATCTCGTCTCTACTGTGACTTCTGGTGCTTGAAAAGATTCAAGCATGGTATAAACCTCTCTCGAATGAATCTCAACAATCTTATCATTATCCCCTAACCCAATAGATGTAATCAATTCCAATGAATCTTCCAGCCCATTTTCTTCATAAACACCCAAAATCCTCTCATCATCTTGCAATGTACCTATCTTGCGTAACTGTCCTTCAATATCATATAATTTTTTTCTTTCTTTTCTTTTAAAATCATTAACTTTCTTATACATAATATTTCCATTCTCCAATATACCAATAAAACTGGCATCAAAGGCACCTTCATCTCGCGAGAGTTCCTCCTCTTTTGTACCTCCATAATCTCGCTTTACAGTGGTACCTCCCCAAAATCCTTAAATCCTTCAACAATCTTTGGCAATGGTTTCTCCCTCAACCTATCTCGATTCCGTTCATGGTTAGGAGGTACTGTTAGAAATTGTACAGCTTTCCTCCCATCTTCGCTCCGTACCCTTGCATAAGCAGAACCATCGTCAAGTACCTTTGTTTCCATCCGTGTTGCCGTGATATAAGGTTGTCCTAAAATCAACGGATAAGACGTTGTATCTTGAACGAAGAAATGTTGCTCCGTCGCAACATCCCCAATCCAAATTTTGACATCTGGACAAGCTCCATATAATTCGCCTCGTATGTTATTAGTTGCTTGTATTGCCCATCCATGTTCCATATCAATTGGCCATTTTTGCTTCTTATAAAGATCTTTAGACATGAGATTTATTTCAGAACCATGGTCCACCAAAGCAACTATTGGTTCTTCTATATCTCCTACCTTCACCAATACCTCAGTAGTTGCCCTTGCCCAATGCTTTCGAGTATAATGGCTCAAAGTTTCCATTTCCTTGTCACTAGAATCTTCGAAACGTACTCGCTGATTATACCCATTCTTTTCATTTGTTGGTTGCTTGTAACCAATATCAACTTCTTCTTCATCTCTACATATTCTTGCATTAATAGCATGACTCATTCCAGTTTCGCTCATTAATTGCCTCTTTCACTTAATGCTGTCAATGATAACATCATGAAACTCCTTCTTTGCAATTCCCAAGACTTCTTTCAATGTGAATTCCACCTTAGCGTTTAATATACGTTCTTCCAACACCCCTTTCAAATTTGTTGCCGCTTCAATGTCAGAAAGTAGCTTATAAGCAATTGATTTGCCCTTATCTTTTGTCTCCTTTGTTTTTTCTCCCAATGATGCTGAGGTATCCTTTACAGGCAATTCTTGTGAAGCTGCCTCTCGAGCCTTGTCTCCTCAAGTTTGCCTCTTAAAAGAATTTCCTTCTCTAGTATCATCAAAATTTCCTCGTCTTTTTTCTTCCATCAAAGCTTCATGTTGGCTCTTAGCAATATATGCATGAACTGAAAGAGACTCAACGGGATCCTCTCAACCTGTTCTTCCTCGTATTGTAGGTGCAGTTCTCAATAACGCTTCTTGAGGTAATTTCCCTTCTTGCATTGTAGAAACGGCAGAAGCCCAAAACTCACTAGTTTCCGTACTTCCACCAATTTCATCATCTACTCTAGCACCATAACTTGCACTTTCTGGTGCTGCTGTTTCATGCTCTTTTAGGTAATCTTGAACCAATGCTCTCATTCCTCCCTTGCCAAAATTGGTTTGAAGAAGATCCTCCCTATCTTTCAATGCTATCTTCCCATCTTTCCAGCAAATAATTCCCTGCCGTATCATATTATTAAATTCATTGCAATCTTTTCTAGTGTGTGAAGCATCATCACACCAAATGCATCTTTGTACATATTCTTGTTTTGAAACATTCTTCGAATTGTTTGTAGAAGTATTCTCTTCAAGTCTTGCCAATTTGATTTGAAGATCTCGCATTCCTCGTATAATTTCTTCCATACCCATATCTGCTTTCTTTGACAAGGATGTCGAAGGTTGAACTGTAGGCATTGTCGGTGGTGTAGTACGTATTGGAGCTTTGGGTGCTTGTACTGTTTTCGGAATATTGCTCCTATCCTTCCTCTTTTCTCTTTTTGTAAGCAACCCCACCGCATCTTCAACGTTCTTCCACTTTGTTGTCAATCCTTCATCTTCTTCTTTGTCTTCAAGAAGGAGTTCTAATTTCCCTTGCAATTCTCCATCAGCAGCTTGAAGAAATAAATCAACTTTGTTCGGCTCCAATGTCAATTTTTCTACCTTCGACAATTGAGAGTACTGCCTCTCAAATTCCCTTAGTAGCTCTATTGCTTGTAAATTCTTTCTGGACCGTTCAATCCATTCCAGAAACAGCTTCTTAGTAACGCGATCAACATCTTCCAAGAAATATTCGTCTTTCAATGCATGTGAAAAAACCTCCCATGAATTCCGATAATGATCCGTAATCGATGTAATGTGGTCTCTTATCTCCGGTATCGTGACAAGTCCAAATAATTCAACCATTTTCTTCTCAGAAACTCGATTTAATTCCATTTCACGAACATAACATCTTAAATACCTTGAAATATTCCTTCCATCAAATTGATCAATTTTATTGACCACTGCTTGCAATGCTTTGGTTGCCAAAGCTTCCTTTCGATCATTGCTTTGTTGTTGCAGCATTGACAATGAGAAGGCTTGAAACAAACTAGCAATAGATGGATCCATGTGCATACCTTGACCTTTAGAAGACTCCCCACCAGAAACTTCTCCCAAAAATCCTTCAAAATTTTTATTTTCATTTTCCATAAAAATAAAGATAAAATCAACCGAAATCCAATACCTTCTACCTCAAGCTTTCACGTCGGGTTCACCACTTATGTCGTATTATGTGCTTTCCTGCTTGAGAACGCACCGGGCGTCTGGCTGTAGAAGGTAGTATGGAGATTCGCCGATAGTCAAGCAGTCTATCAGTTTTTGACTGCTGGAATATAAACGACTACAATAATGTATCGTAAATCTATACGGGTGCTCTTCGACTGCTTGTCGAAGTCCTTTTTGCCCCAGTCGGTAGGTCTCTAGATGTTACAGAGAACCCCGTACAACCCAAACTGTTAACCTTCAATACTGCTTTGTACTTACGATCTTATATCCATTGACTGTCTTGTTAGATTAACCCAATAAATTTCATTCACTCTGCATACTCAATCCTATAGACACCCTTTTAATCCTTCAATCACAGACGTAACTCGATTTCACAAAATAGTCAAGAGTATTCAAACCCATTTCATTTAAAAATCCCGATTCACCATTACAACACTCACTTCAGCAGCGATTGCCTCAGTCTTCCCCAAAACTCTACGAAGAAGAAAAATCCAAATTCTATGTCTTTCCTTCCCCGACCTGAAGCATGAAGCTCCTCTCTCTAATTCCCTTGATCTTCAAAAAACCTCCAATAAAAAAAACCGAACTGATAACCTTGCAGAAGCTTGAAAAATCCTTCCCCCCCGATTTCCCCTCAAAAAAAAACCACCCCCAAAACTATATCCCACCTAACCTTATCCTCTGAATTTCTTCAATCTTCCGTCTTAGATCCGGAATTGGCTCCCACCTCAAGCTTGGATCCGAAATTGGCTCTCGTCGTCAAGCTTTCTCCTCCGTTTTTGCCTTTAAGAAATCCATTTACCGAAAACAACGTTCCCTGAGACGGCACAGAGAACAGGACAGCCTGAAACAAAATCGAACCCCGTAATCGGGACCACATTGAGTCGCCCGACCAATTCAGGTCCTATATTGGGAAAGATGCCCGTAGTAACCAGGATGTTCCCGTAATTGGGTCAAATTGGTCCTCGCGTTAGATTGGCTAAGACCCGTAGTAAGACTTGGATTTCCCGTAATTAGACTGCACTGGGTTGACCGGCCAATTCAGGTCTCATATTGGATAAGAGGACCCGGATTGGATTATCGAAATTGGATCCAATTGGCTCCTCGAACCCGTCTTGTGAATTGGTCCTTCTCTTCCTGCTGACTCCCGTTATTGAAATCGAATGGAGCATTTCATAATGCCCCGGCTGACTGTAACGGAGTGACTGAACCTGACCACTCAGTATTTGTATTGGAGTTGGTCGATGCTCCCAATATTCGAGGTAACTGAATATTAATAAAATTCCCCTTTCTTTTTATTTTCACTGTATAATCGTGTTACAACACGACAACGAGCCGTGCTGTCTCCTGCAAAATGTCCACCACAACTGTCCAATTGGCAACCTTCCAATATAGTACTTACTTCAATGTGATAAATACAGTGTCGCAAAACTCCATCCTTGCCTTGTTTATATAAAGCTTCACCAATCATCGTATAAGATGTATATTTTAATATTAAGCATCGTTTAAGCTTTTCATTAAAATTAGGTGGAAAGATTTGAAATGTCGAGTATTGAATTATTTACTATACTCCACAGTAATTACATCTACCGCTAACAGTTCCGCATTAGGTAGAGCATCATTAATGGATTTCATTATCCAATATATTAGATAATCGAGATAAATGGTCTGCATTGGAATGTGATTTTCTTGGTCTTACTTGAATAGTAAAGTCAAATTCCTGCAATAGTAAAATCCATTGTGCAATATGACCACTCAATTGAGGCTTATTAATCATATATTTTAAAGCATCATGGTTGACATGGAAAATAAATTTACAATAAAGAAGATAGTGTCAAAACTTTTGTATGGAATAAATCATCTCCAATGCTTCTCTTTCGGTTGTTGTATAATTTCTTTCAGCTGCTTCCAATTGACAACTTACATAATAAATAGGGTGATCAAAATCCGAGACATCTTTCTGGCTTAGCATAAAACCAATCATGACATTAGATGCATCCACATAAACTTGGAATGGTTTTGTCCAATAAGGTGCCACCAATATTGGTGCTAAAACCAATTTTTGTTTCATGGTTTCAAATGCAATTGTACATTCTTTTGTCCAAAATGGATTGGTCCCATTGATTGGTGTCTTCTTCAAGAGATTTGTCGAGAGAAGGCATATAACTTCAAATAGATAGATAAATCACTGATATAAACTGATATGGCCGACAAATGCTCGAACATCCATAACAGTGTTTGGTTGCTTTAATTCTACTATAATCTTTATTTTATCTGGATCTGTAGCAATGCCTGCCATTGAAACTATATAATCCAATAGTTTACTAGAAGGGACACCAACTTGGTATTTTTCAGAATTTAAAGAAATTCCATATTTAGCACATTGATTCAAACATTGACCTAGACATTCTAAATACTTGGTTCTTGTATTAAATGTACAGAAATTATCTAGAAATATTTCCATTGAAATTCGTAGATAATCTTAGAATGCTTGTCTCATTACCCTTTGAAATGTAGCTAGTGCATTACAAAGCCCAAACGGCATAACCTTATAGGCAAAAGTCTCCTAATCCGTAGTAAAAGTAGTTTTTAACTAATCTTTTTTTGCAATTTTAACTTGATCATGAATGGAGAATCCATCAAGAAATGAATAACATTCATGTCTAGCGATAGCATCTAATATACTATTCGTGAATGGTAAAAGAAAATAATCCTTCTTGATAGCCACATTTAATTTGCAGAAAGCTTGACTGATGCAAATTTTTCCTTTCTTTTTCAATACCATAACAATTGATAAAATCCATTCATTGAAAGAAATTGGATAGATAAATCCAACCTCCAAGAATTTATCCAATTCTTCTTTTACCATAAGTGAGTATTTTGGATTAAGTCAATGTTGTCTTTGCCATACTGGTGTAGCATTCTCCTCCAATATAATTCGATGCTCACAAACTTCAACTGGAATTCCTTTCAAATCTGCATATGATCATGTGAAAGTAATTTTATGCATTAAAAAGTAATCCATCCAAATTTCTTTTTCTTTGTCTTTTATACCATCGTAAATCTGAATGATTTGGGAAGCCTCCTCTATACCTAAATTAATTGGTTGACATCGTGGAATTTCAGGTGTCCCTGGACTAATGTTCTGCTCAATTCCAAAATCTTTCATAAAATTTGACACATTAGAACTTTTCAACTTCAGTTCCATAGTACTAACATGATAAACATCCTACCTATTCATCCAATATGCAATTATATGATCAGAATCGTCAATAACATCTAAAGGAACTAAGTACTCTCCCGGTCCCCTACATTGGTAGTTTATTCTAGTATGCTTGACAACTTGCCTTGTATCAGCATAAATTGGGTCAGGTACTCCAATTTCTTCTTCTGTAGATTCATCTTTACAATCCAAGAGGATCTTTCAACGGAAAGGACATTTTTTAAAACTGTGTAGAGAACGAAACAGCTTGACACGGAACCAAAGCCTCCGTAATTGGTACCTCATTAGGGTGCACAACCAATTCTAGTCTTATATTGAGTAAGGGGCCCATGTCAAGACTTGGATTGGATGTCCCCGTAATTGGATCCAATTGGGCCTTCGCTTCAAGATCATCCAAATGTTGAATTGGTCCTTTCTTCTTTTATTGACTTCTTATAAAGACAGCTTGGACTACTTCTACCTGATGAATTGGTGAATCTTGAGGACCTTGATTTTTTTCTTGTATTTTTCCTTGGCTTTGAATCTGCTGATCTTGATTATTGAAATTGAACGAAGTATTTCATTGCTGATAAGTGTGTCCCAACTGCTTGTAATATGTACATACTGGTGCATAATCGTTAGTGGTTCTGGGATTGGGACATTCACTAACATAATGACCAATCTGTCTGCAACGGAAACAACAAAGTGATCTTCTTTTACCTCCATCCAACATATTGGGTGTTTCCACCGATATATACCTACTAGGCTTGGCCCATGTAGGGTAGGAAAATGATCCTGATTGTTCTATTTGTACGGAGGGTATTTGATTTGATGACGCCAATGGAGCATATTATAGATACCTTTGTTGCTCCTTCCCGTAGTTCTAGGAGTTTGATGCAAACCCCTGATTAAAATTAGAACTTTAAAAATTATTGATTGTTTGATTTTATCGATTAGATTGATTTCCATTTCATCCATACGTATTTCTTGTTTGAACTTGATTGATTTTTTGCTGAGTTAAAAGGATCATGGTCTGATTACTGAATTGTTGTTGCCTTTGTAAATGCTAGTAATTTTGGGTAGGGTGCTTTCCTCCACAAAATGTACATTGAACACCCATTTGTCTAGGTGATGGAAATTCCATATCAACATGATCTTGTCTCTTACAATTATTACACCATACATTAGGTCTCATATTAGAAGGCTTATGTCATTTCTCCTTATTTTTAGCCAAATTCACGGCCAATTCTTCCATCTTCTTTGTTAGATTTAATAACAAGGCTTCATTTGGATCTTTAACAATTGTATTTGTGAACAACTCCGATTATTGATAGGTTGGCGATATAAAATAAGGTTTCATCATTATTGGTGCTATTGCTTGGAGTGGAATAGCATTAATTGGTTGTTGCAACATAACGTTCTTCTCATTGGAGGCTGCCATTTGTGAATAATTATCCATCGACAATTTTCCGATTCTATTTGTTGGCTTCTTGAACTTGGAATCATTATGGCTCCCATTATTAATAATTGGTCATAATGACATTCTTCCCACACCTTTGTTTGTGCCAACAATGCGTCTACTGTAGCTAGTCGAGTTTCTTTTACAAACATTTTTAATTCTGGTGGATGGAAACCGTTAATTTATATCGATAATATAAATGCATCTGGTATTTGATTATTTGACTATTTATGAAGTATATTTGCGATCTGGCCATTATAAGACTTTATGAATTCTCCCGCAAACATCCTACTATTCATAAAACTTTCTTGAAGCTGATCTTCAAATCCAATTGGTCTAAAATGGATTAGGAAGGCATTCCTCAATACATCCCAATCGAGAAATCTATCCATTGGTTGCCAAATATACCATTCAAAAGCTGTATCTTTTAAAGTTGCTAACAACCATCTCAACCAAATATCTTTAGTTCTACCATTATTAGCCATACAGATTGTCAAAAATTAAGATATATAGTGATCAGGATCAGAGCTCGACCAACCACTAAAAGTAGGTAATGGTGCCACACTTGTAGTTCAGTCTCATATTACTCCCATTTGTACTGCAATTGGTACTTCTGGCACTCCCACGGCCATTGGTGTTATCACTGGTCTCCTTACTATTTGAATCTGAATTTTTCTTCTTTTGGTTTTTCTTGGACTTGCAATTCCTTTTTGTCATTCCTTTAGGCTATTTCTTATGCATAATTGCTTCTATCTTTCTTTTTCTTGTCAATTAATTCTTTGATAATCCTCCCCTCCCATGATTATCACTCATAATCTTTCATTCTTCTTTACAAAATCAATACTGCCTTGAATTATAACTCACATATTTGTAACCCTACAATTGTTTCTTCTCACATTCTTATTCAACATATAATTCTATCTACCATACAATTAATTTTTAACATTTCATATTGTTATCATTTCCTCGGCAGCGGCGCCAAAATGTTATTCTCATTGTGTTGAAGCTTCAATATACCAAAGCAATTGAACTAATAGAGGTGGGTTCGAATACGGAGAAAGACTGGTTATATGAATTGGATACGTTAGTATCACAATTGACTATGCTTTGGCTATCTGAAATCAATTATTAAACTACAAAACACTGAGGCTTACTACTTCCATCTTAATTCAATCCATAATCCATTCTACGATTATCAATTCAACAATACTTCTTTCAATCACAATTCTTCATAAGCAAATAATAAAGAAAACAAAGAAGTAGCACCAAGCTTACCTTGGCTTACGATTCTCACAATCTAGCT
This sequence comes from Physcomitrium patens, assembly GCF_059467195.1. Lineage (NCBI taxonomy): Eukaryota > Viridiplantae > Streptophyta > Bryopsida > Funariales > Funariaceae > Physcomitrium > Physcomitrium patens. The sequence continues at coordinate 4,822,713 of NC_143426.1, forward strand.
CTCGGCTTATGACTTTCACAGTCTAGCTCCCGGCTTACGACTCTCAGAGTATGGCTCTCGGCTTATGACTCTCACAATCTGGCTCTTGGCTTATGACTTTCACAGTCTGACTCTTGGCTTATGACTCTCACAATTTGGCTCTCGATCTCTCTTTTCTCAACCTATTTATCCTACCAAAAAGTTGATCCGTTGGCCAGCGGATTTTAAAGGTTATGACCCTTTGAATTCTTAACCATTTATTCCTCTAATAACCTACTGTTACCAACTAAATTACCTAACCATAAGTCTAATTCTCAAGGTTATCAATAACCAACCAGTAACTTATCACAAAGTTTATTTACCTATTCTACAATAGCTTTTGTAGATGATACAAAATGTGCCATCTTGGTGAAATGATCTACTATCATAAATATAAAGTCATAAGAATCTAAGAATTGAAGATGTATGATAAAATCCATAGAAAGAAAAGATTATAGTTGTTTTGAAATAGATAATAATTGGAGAGGTCTACAAGATAAATAACAAGGAATTTTTGACCTTGAACTAATGTTATATGACTAGATAAAGTCTTTTACTACCTTCCATATTTGTGGCTACTAAAAATCTCTAAATTTAAGTTCTAAAGTCTTATTATATCTAAAATATTTGGCCATTGGAAAATCATGACTTACTTCTTCTTTTAGAATATATAGGCATCATTAATAGAGTAGGTTTTATTTGAACTCAAACTTGAAAGCATCATGAGATTTAAAAGAAAGATTTTTGATATCATGAACAAGAGGATTAAAGGACATATTTGATTGAATTTGTTTGACAAGAATTGAATTAATAGCCAATATTGATTTCATTGCTCAAAGATGAAAATGCTCTGGTTTTAAGAAAATTATTCTTTATTAATTAAAAGATGTATCTTCTTCTTTTGGTGTAAGATGAAAATTTTTAAAAATGATTATTGATAAACCTTGTTATTTTTTGGGTTGATAAGTGATCTTAAAATCAAATCTTGATAAAGATATAATTCAACGATGTCATGATGTAACATGACTAATAAGTGAAAGAGTGTAGAAATTATTATAATATAGGAGATCTTAGTTCAAACTATTAGAGAAAATTATCTTAGAAATATAGTTAATAGTCAAAAGATTAGTAAAACTAAAAAATTCCAATATTGCTTTTTATAAAATGACCTTCTATTTACTTTGTTGGACCATAAATAAAGCAAAATAAAGTAGATTAGGAAAATAAAGAATATGAGAATTTATAGGAAGAATTTAGGAGTTGATTTTAACAAAAATTAACTAAAAAAAACAAAATTTGATACCCACGGCAAACTGATTATCAACCTGAGTCAAAATCAGACCCTGAGGTACAAAACCAAGAACCTATGGCAATTCTAGGGTTCTTTTGCAAATTGGAGAGTGGAATTTTAGGGCAGACTAGATAAGATTTCTATGAGCATTGTGTTTGTGTGATTTGGATTCTTAATGACTTTGTAAGAGCTTCACAAAGTTAAGTTTTTTTTGGATGACTTGGGTTTTGTGAAATAAAATAGGATTGATGTTTTAGGTGATTTTAAGAGTTTTATAATAGATCTATGGATAAAATTTTGTGAGTTGATAATTATAATTGTGTTAAATATTTATTATGAATTTTAGCTAGATCTAATGGTTGAATTGAAGATTATTGAGGTTTATATGGGTCAAGGTCTCAAAAAATAGAGTTTTATGTTCAGTGAGAATTTTTAAGATTTCTTGCAATCTACTTGTTGCATTGGAGTAAAATTTATAGATGACAATAGTAGAGTTGTTTTCTTATGTATATGAGAATTTTGATATTAATCAAATGGTGAAAATAAGAGATATTGGCTCTAGAATATTTGCATCAAGGTCAAAGAAGGACGTTGGTGTCACGGACATACGCATGTAAGTCAATAATTACATGTATAAATAGGTAGAAGTAAGTAAAAATAGGTAAAAGTAAGTTAATTCTATAGTATTAGATATAGAAGCTTCTTAGAAGCTTAATAGATATTGCTTTGACTTTATAGGTGTCTTTAATTGACTTTTTGAGATTAGAAACGTGGTCAATAAGTTGGTCATGTGCCACATATGTTGTTAGCTTGAAGACCAAGCTAAATATGTGGCCTACATATAAAAAAACTTACCTTATAAGTCAAGGCATATATCCTACAAAGTCAACACATATTGGAGCTCTTATAGAACATTGTCGTAATATGTGAAGTCTTGCTTGAGAATGCTCCAGACACATGGCTGTAGAAGGAAGAATAGAAATTATAATAATAAAATCCTAATTCTAATAGAATACTAACAATGCTCTAATTAGACCATAATAATACTAAGAAAGCTTAATCAAATTCAAAAAAAACCTCAAAGAAATTTCAAACAAATAATAAGAATTCTTAAATAAATATTAAAAGGATCACAAATATCACTCAAATACATCTCCATTCAAACTTAATTTAATTCTAGTTAAAATCCTATTGAACTTCATTCAAATTTTAGGCCAAAACTAATTAAATCTTAAATCCTAATAAATTACTAAACCCTAAATCAAATCCTAAATAAACCTTAAACCAAATCCCAACTAAAACTTAAACCAAATCCTAACCAAATCCTAAATCCTAAATCAAACCCTAACCAAATCCTAATCCAAATCCTAAATCTTAAACCAAATCCTAATACAAATCCTAAACCAAATCTTAATCCAAACCCTAACTAAATCCTAAACCTTAAATCAAACCCTAAATCTTAAATAAAACCCTGACCAAATCCTAAACCAAATCCTAATATAAACCTTAAATCTTAAAAAACACCCTAAACAAATCCTAAATTCTAAATCAAACCCTAATCCAAACCCTAAATACTAAATCAAACCCAAATCAAATCCTAAACTAAATCTTAGAAATTCCTACAAAAAATTTAAACCTCAATACCTAATGAATAAATCGTTAATCTTAATTCAAATTTTACACACTTCTTAAAAAAAATGAATTAAAAACAAGTACAAAAAATTTGAAAAGATCAGACTTACAAAATTTACGATACCTTCAAAAATGTGCTCGGATATTGGCCTGCATCCTTCTCTAATCTTGATGCCAATCTTCCAGAGCCAATATCTCTTCTTTGTATTGTTCGATTGAACTCAAAATTCTCATACACGTAAAAAAACAAGTTTAGTATCCTCTCACATAAGTTTCACTCTAATCCAACTAGTAGATTGCAAGAAATCTTAAAAACCCCCACTAGACCTAAAATTCTACTTTCTAAGACCTTGATCCACTTAAACCTCAATATTCCTTAATTCAATTATTAAATCAAGCTCAAATTCACAATACATATTAAATACAACTATAACCATAAATCCACAAAATTTCATCTATAGATCTATTACAAACTCTTAAAATCATCCAAAATGTAAATCCTATTTTATTTCATAAAATTCAAGTCATCCAAAACAAACCTTGATTTTGCAAAGCTCTTACAAAATTATAACAACTCTAAATCATCCAAAATTAATGCCTATAGAAACTCTATCAAATCTTCTATCAAATCCCACTCTCTGATTTGCAAAAGAGTCTACGAGTCATCGTCGAGACTTATTTTTGTGCCTTAGGGTCTGATTTCGACCCTGGTTCATAACCGGCCCTCTCCGGATATCAACATCTAGTTTTTTTTAGTAATTTTGACTAGAATTTAATCTTAACTTCCTCTTAAAGATGTCTATATTATTTATTTTTCTAGTCTATTTTATCTTCTCTTATTTTTGGTCCTACAAAGTAAGTAGAAGCTATTTTTTTTAAAAGGGCAGCATTACTACTAAAAGTTTTACTACCTTCCTGTCTTTTATCCATATTTTTCTATCTTTTCTTTTAACTTGTCTCTTCTATAATAAGATCCAATTTATCATCTTTCAACATATACTAGTGTAACAACATGACATCATCGCCAGGTAGCCTCTAGTAAGATAGTATATATAGAGACAAGAATGAAGCCTTCTTTATTCTTGTCAACTCCTTTCTTGCTTCTAGTTTAGTTTCAAGAGTCTCTAGTTTTCTTGGCTTTTGGCAATAGCTATTCCAATTTCTTTCTCAAAATATATATCAAATTATTTCTATTTTGTCATCTTTCTTTGAAATAAGTCTCACTTGTTTACTTGTCTGTATCATATTTTTGTCCTTGACAAATTAAGAAGAGTACACCTATAATATCAGAGCTTTGTCTAATCTTGATTAAGAGTGGATTACTTCTTTTTCTTGATAAGACATAAGTATATTAGAAGTTACAGATTACCCTCTTTTAAATTGATATTGTCCTTAGTATTTTCTTTATTCTCAAGTCCTTTCTTCTATTTGTCTTGAGCGATATTAGATATCTTCTCTTTTCTAAGTGTTATCATGACAGAACTTGTTGAAATGAAGAATGCAATGGCACAAATGTAAGAGCATTTAAAGGAATTAATTTTTGTAATGCATCAATTCAATTTACCACCACAAGGAGCAACAAGATTGGTAGGAAGTGAAGATATAGAAATGATTGGAGTTGCTTCAACATCTGCACCAAATCATGTCCCTTCTCCTATGGTGGAACACCCTTCCAATGTTAGAGAACCAAGAATTATCCTACCTGAGAAGTTTGATGGCACCAAATCTAAATTTTGAGGATTTATCAATCAAGTACAACTTCTGATTGAACTTCAATCCCAAAGCTATCCAACTTCAAGATCACAAGTTAGAATCATTACTACGCTTCTTTCACGATCAGCATTATCATGGTTACCATCTTTTCTTGAAAGACGAGATCTAATATTGGATAATCTAGAGGCTTTTTTGGTAGAGTTTCAATCCATGTATGGAGAACATGATGCAATTCGTGTTGCAACCAATAAGATCTATATTTTACGACAAAGCAATCGATCAGTAACACTATGTGTTTCATAATTTTGACAACTTGCAACTCATATCAAGTGGGGTGATATTGCACTTATTAGCCAATTTTTTTATGGATTACAATATGAGGTAAAAAAATTAATGCTCAACTTACATGATCCTCAAACATTGAGTCAAGCAATTGAATTTGTTGTGAGGTGTGACAATTGCTTTTTTGACTTCAGATCTGAGAACCGTATAAGTGGACCTCAACATTACTATAATTCAATAGCAACACCAACATCTCTTGAATACATACATTCAGAAGTAGAGGATATGCAAATTGATGCAGTATGTTTCAAACAACTTACTAAGCAAGAAAAGACTCATCGTCGTCAAGAAGGATTGTACTTATATTGTGGAGAATCTAAACACACTACTCAACATTGCCCAAAGAAGTGACACAACCATAAAATAAGGAGTACAATGATCAAAGAAGATAGCATGTTAGAAAATGAATTTGTCCAGCTACAATAGGGACCGTGCGACTGGAACCTTGCACAACATCTAGTAAAGGACCTATTTTCTCCTCAGAGCCCTCTCCTTGTTTTACATTAAATGTTATTTTAGGACCTAAACATTACAAAGCCTCTGTCTTGTTAGATTCAAGAGCCTCAGTGTGTTTCTTAGATGAAGAATTTACTAAAAGACATAGCATATCTTTAGTAAAGAAAACTAAACCTGTTCATGTAGAAGTCATAGATGGTCGTCCGTTGTCTTCAAGAGATGTTACTCATGAAACTCTTCCTATAGAAATAGCAACTAATAGTCATAGTAGCTTTGTAATATTTAATATCATTAGAACTTCTTCTAATCCAGTCATTTTAGGTTTATCATGGCTAGAAAAATATAACCCTAAAATAGATTGGACATCTTGTAGACTTGACTTTTCTGAAAGTATAACTAAGAGTATAGTTAATCAAGTAGAAAGTCATAAGTCTAGTATAATTAAACCTATATTTGTAGATGCAAGTACTTTCTTGCATGCTGCACAAGAAAGATTACCTTGTGTCATTTATGCCACACCTATTTCTACTGGTGGAAAGACTTCAAGTTGCATTTCAAGCCAATATCAAGATTTTCAAGATGTATTTGAGAAAAAGAATGCGGATACTCTTCTAGAACATCGTTCCTATGACTGCTCAATTGACCTTCAAGAAGGAGCACAATTACTATTTGGACCAATCTACAATTTATCTCAAAATGAGTTAGGTGAACTCAAGGAGTATATTAAAGGAAATTTGGCTAAGAACTTCATACGCCATTCCAAATCTCCAGCAAGAGCTCCAATTTTATTTGTGAAGAAAAAAGATGGATTATTGCGGATGTGTGTTGATTATCAAGGACTCAACAAAATCAGTATCTAAAATAGGTACCTGCTACCTTTGATATCTAGACTTCTTGATGAGTTGAATCAAGCTAAGATCTATACAAAAATAGATCTATGAGGAGCATACAATTTGGTACGCATCAAAGAAGGAGATGAATGGAAGATTGCATTTCGAACAAGGTATGGACATTTTTAATACAACGTCATATCTTTTGGACTTACAAATGCACCAGCAGCATTCCAACATCTAATGAATGATATTTTTTAAGAGTTTTTAGATGATTTTATTGTTTGTTACCTAGACGACATCTTAATCTATTCTAAGAACCTAGAAGAACATGAACTTTATGTTCGCCAAGTATTACAAAGATTAAGAGATGCAAGACTCTATGCCAAGATAGAAAAGTGTGAATTTCATACTATTCAACTCGACTTCTTAAGATACATCATTTCAAATGATGGACTTATGATGGATCTAAGAAAATTCAAACTATTATAGATTAGAAGATTTCAAAAATGGTAAGACATGTCCAATGCTTTTTGGAATTTGCCAACTACTATCAGATCTTCATCAAAGACTTCTCTCAAGTTGCAACTCCACTTACATGTTTGACTTGCAAAGACAAACTTCAATGGAATCAAGAAGCAAAAGTAGCATTTAAAGCTTTGAAGACAGCCTTTATTTCTGCACCAATCTTGTATCGTATTGATTTTTCTAAGCCATTTTTTATGCAAATAGATGCATCAGACTTTGCTTTGGATGTCATATTGTCACAAATGGGAACAGATGATAAACTTCATCCAATAGCTTTTCATTCCAGAAAATTTTCAGCAGTCAAGATCAACTACGAGATCCACGACAAAGAACTTCTTGCAATCATGGATTCGTTTCAAGAATGGTGCCATTATCTAGAAGGTGCTTCTAGCCCAGTCACAGTATATATGGATCACAAGAACGTTGAATATTTTATGTTAGCACGTATTTTGAATCATCGCCAAGTCCGTTGAAGTATGTCTTTGTGAAGGTTAGAATTCAAGATCACTTATCGACTAGAAAAACAACAAGTTTTGTTAGATGCACTCTCTAGACGATCTTATCTTTTACCAAAGCAAGGAGATGCTACTTTTGATAAACAAAAAATAATTCTCTTGAAGCCAGAGTATCTTCATCTTCGAGTAATAAAATCAACACTAACTGTTGATTCAACTTTCGTTAAGCAAGTTCAGTCAAGTATGTCTTCTGATTCTCTTATTCGTGATATGAAGAGGAATCCTTCAAAGTCTTATGATACTTCTAAGTTTGAATTCAAGAAGAATCTATTATATTTTGAGGGACACCTATATGTTCTAGAAGGTGAAGCTCGATTATGTGTTCTTCAAGCTCGTCATGACTTTCCAACAGCAAGACATTTTGGATACAATAAAACTTTGGAACCAATATCCAAAGACTTTTGGTGGCCACAAATGTGAAAAGTAGTCAAAGATTTTGTACAAACTTGTGATGTTTGCTCAAGATCAAAAACTCCTTATCATCAACCTTACGGACTTCTTCAGCCATTACACATTCCAAAACAACCATGGTCTTCTATTTCTATGGATTTCATCACGGATCTTTTAATCTCAGGTTCTTATGACTCTATATTTGTGATAGTAAATTGTTTTATCAAGATGGTTCATTTTGTACCATATACAAAATTTATCATAGGTGGAGAAACAGCTAAGCTCTTTCTTGACAATAGCTATCACTATCATGGATTATCCAAGGATATTATATCAAATAGGAGAACTCAATTTATATCAAGATTTTGGCAGATTCTTTTCTAGATTCTAAAAGTAGATATAAAACTATCTTCGGCATTCCATCTTCAAACTGATGGACAAACGGAGCGTGTTAATCAAGTTTTGGAGCAATATTTAAGATGTACCATTAACTACCAACAAGATGATTGGACAACTCTTTTACCATTGATAGAGTTTGCTTACAATAACATGGTACATTCTTCTACAACACAAACACCTTTCTTTACTAATTATGGTTATCATCTATGACTTGATACTTTTGACTTTTCAAAAGTCGATAATCCTGTTGCGAAAGTTTTGGCAATTCATTTATCAGAGCTACATGCAACGATGAAGGCGCAGTTAAAAGAGGCTCACGAACAACAAAAGGTCAATGCGGATGTCTATCAAAATGAACAACCACCATTCTACATAAGTGATAAGGTATGGTTACTTCATCACAATATCAAGACCACTCGTCCTTGTGACAAGTTGGACTATCAAAGGCTTGGACCATTTTCTATTTCTGCACAAATCAATCCAGTTGTATATCGTTTACATCTACCGGAGTCAATAATAATCCATCTATTATTCTATGTTTCTCTTCTTGAATCATACAAGATAGTGGACACACCAAGAAGAAAACAAGCTCCACCTTTTCTTATAGAAGTGGACAATAACGAAGAGTTTGAAGTAGAAGAAGTCTTAGATTCTCGGCGGCGCCAAAATAAATTAGAATAACTTGTCCATTGATGTAGATATGATATTAGTGAATGCACATGGAAGCCAGTAAAGAATCTTACAAATGCATGAAACGCAGTGGATGCTTTTTATCAATGACATCCATCAAAATCAAGTTAAAAATCTTCTTTATAAAAGAAACAAGATCTAGATGAGACATTATGATTGTCACAACCTTCAAGACGAAATAGTCGAGATGAAGATCTTCAAGAATGACATATTCTTCTTTGAATAGATGGCAAGATATAATGCATTTGATATCACGACCTTAGAAGGGACTCTCGATGTTTGGTGATTTTACTAGAGGTAGAAACAACTCCTGATGGTGTTCCAAATGTTTTATTCAAAGGAAGTTATGAAGGCCTCAACAATGATCAAATTACTGGGTGGTCTTCTCCCCCTAGTATGGGACACTATCAATGGTTGAGAGGCCCTATCAATCATCTTCGAAGAGAACAAAGATCAAAATATGTGGTAAATATAATTTGTTGTATCATAGATTTCTTCAATATATGATTACCGCTCTTTATTGAACTCATTCCTAGAAGGTGGGGTAATATCATGGACATTCGTATGTAAGCGAGTAATTACATGTATAAATAGATAAAAGTAAGTAAAACTAGATAAAAATAATTTAATTCTATAGTATTTGATATACAAGCTTCTTAGAAGCTTTATAGACACTGCTTTGACTTTATAGGTGTCTTTAATTGACTTTTTGGAATTAAAAATGTGGTCAACAAGTTGGCCATGTGCCACACATGTTGTTAGCTTGAAGACCAAGCTAACTATGTGGCCCATACGTAGAAAAACTTGTCTTGTAAGTCAAGGCATGCGTCCTACAAAGTCAACATATATTGGAGGTCCTATAGAATGTCGCCACATAGTTCTTAATTAGATAGTATATATAGAGACAAGAGTGAAGCATTCTTCACTCTTATCAACTCCTTTCATGCTTCCAATCTAGTTTCAAGGGTTTCTAGTTTTCTTTGCTTTTGGCAATAGCCATTCCAGTTTCTTTCTTAATATACATATCAAATTATTTCTATTTTGTCATCTTTCTTAAAGAGAAGTCTCACTTGTTTACTTATCTTTATCATGTTCTTGTCTTTGATAGTTGGCTAATATCGAAGCATATTTTTGAAGTCATAATCTATTTGGTAATTTCAATCCTTTTAAAATTTTTTGTGCTTATTGTCAACTGAATTATTAAGAAGTGTGTAAATTTTAAGTTGAAATCAACAATTCTTTCATTAGTTATTGAGGTTTAAATCTATTGTAGAAATTACTAGGATTTGATTTAGGATTTAGGATTTTATTAGGATTTGATTTAGGATTTAGGATTTTATTAGGATTTGATTTAGAATTAGGATTTAGTTAAGGTTTGATTTAGAGTTTAGAATTTGTTTAGGATTTGATTTAGGATTAGGATTTGATTTAGGATTAGAATTTGGTTAAGATTTTTTTAGAGTTAGGATTTTGTTTTTGTAATTTCCATTCTACCTTCTATAGTGAGGTTACCTAGAGCATTTTTAAGCAATACTTCATTTATTATGACAATGGACTTAAGAATGATTCAAAACTTGTATTGACATAAAGTATTTAAGATTGTTATGGTTGATATAAATAGTAATTATATTAGAAATGCCTTCTAGTTAATGGCACCATTTTTGAAATGAATCCACGATTGTAAGGAGTCCTTTGTTGTGAATCTTATAGTTGAAGTTAGCTATTAAAAATTTTCTTGAATGAAAAGCTATTAAAAAAAATTTATCTTTTATTCTTATTTTTGATAATAGGATATCCAAAGCAAAGTCAAATGTATTTATTTCTATAAAAAATTTCTTAAAAAATTCAACACAATACAAGATTAGTACAAAAATAAAGACTATTTTCAAAGGTTTAAATGCCGCCTCTGCTTTTTGATTCTATTGAAGTTTATCTTTAGAAGTCAAACGTATAAGTAAAGCTGCAACTTGAGAGAAGTTCTTGATGAAGATTTGGTAGTAATTGATAAATTTCAAAAAACATTAGACATATCTTATTATTTTTAACATCTTTCAATTCATAATAGTTTTAACATTTTTAGGATTTATCATAAGTCCATCATTTGAAATGATATATCTTAAGAAGTAGACCTCAATAGTATAAAATATACACTTTTCTATCTTAGCATAGAGTCTTGCATCTCTTAGTTTTTGTAATATACAAAAAACATAAAGTTCATGTTTTTTTATATCTTTAAAATAGATTAAGTTGTCGTATAGATAATAGAAAATAAAGTCATCTAAAAACTCTCAAAAAACATTATTCATTAAATATTAGAAAGTTGGTAGTCTATTTATAAGTCTAAAAGGTATAATGTTATATTCAAATTGTCCATACCTTGTTCAAAATGAAATCTTCCATTCATGTCATTCTTTGATGTTTACAAGATTGTATGCTCCTTGTAGATCTATTTTTGTATAGATCTTAATTTGATTCAACTAATTAAAAATTTTAGATATCAAAGGTAGTCGATATCTATTCTTAATGGTGATTTTGTTGAGTCCTCAATAATCAATACACATCTATAACTATTGTGAGTCATAAATTATGCACCAAAATTTTATTTAGTTAATTTTTGACATTTTGATAAGCTATAGTATTATTCATTTTTTAATTGTAAGAAAATAGAGGTTGTTAGGAAAAATGAAGTTAGTTGTAGTCGGAATATAATAGAGGAAGATAGAGAGTTATTTTGCTCTTGAAGCCATTAGTGATGGAGAAGAAAGAAGATAGAGAATTACTTTGCTCTTGAAGCTACAAGTGATGGTGAAGTAAGAAGACAGAGAGCTATTCTATTCTTCAACCATTACTTCCATGACTACAAATCAAGTTTTTCCTAGAGTATCTCTTCTAAAGGTTAATATTTTTAAGTTAGTAAATTATTTTGCATAAGTTTTGGCTAATTAAGTTATTAGGAATTAAAAATCTATGCATTGATTGATATCCATGGTGATTTTTCATCACCTTATGACAAATGGATGCCAACAACTAGTCTTTTTTATAAAAGGCATTAATTGGAGATCATGCGGGATGTAGGTTGACTTCTTAATGATAAGTGGTACTACTTGCATGGATTAGCTTATAGAAAGGCTCTTAAATTAGTTTTTACTTGCAAATTATTGGTAATGGTAATTGTCAATAAATAACTTGAGGGTGTGGGTATATAAGGCCCTTTCAAAGCCTTATTCTTCCTCTCTCATCTTTGATTTGAGCCCTTAGTAAATATGGCCCATTGAGGCACCAAAGAATTGTAATATTCTTATTTGTTATAAACTTAAGTTATAAGTTGTTTGTTTCATACCCTTGCTGGTCCTCTTGGAGCTCACTATTAGTGGGATTATTTTTTTATTTAGATATTTTCATTGTGTAGAGGAGAGAGAGTTAATAAGGTTAGGTGAAAAAATCATCAAATTTGGAGTTGAAATAAAAAAGTTATGAAGGTTTGAAGTTGGGAGATTTTTGTTGAGGTTGCTGCTGTTGTGCTCTAGAGGTTGTTGCTACTGTTCTGGAATACTGTTCTGGAATACTGTGCTATTTCCATCTAGTTGCACTTGTTTTCATCTAATATCATTTTTTCTATCCAATTAGGCCTATTTTCATCCAATGGTGCTATTTTCATCCAAGTACTTATTCTATCCATCTTTTTTTCATCTAGCTACTTCCATTTTGCTAATTCTATCTAATTCTTTTTTTTTTATCATTATTTTTTTTATCACTTCTTATAAGTTCAAGTAAATGATAACCATTGCTTAGAAGGCATTATCTAGAAAGTTGAATTTATAATCTTTTGATTAATTAACCAACCATTAAATTAATCACATAATTAGTGCCTACTAACTTTCTAAACTTGTTGTATAGTTATTTTTCCTCTAAAAAAACATAAAGAGGATTTTTAGCTCATAATTATCTATTTTTTATTTTTTTACAAATAAAATTATATGATATTAAATATTACAAAGCTACTATGACCATTAGTTGTTACTTTTATAGGAAGGATTTCATGAATAGCATTTTTTGAAGATAATAGATGACCAACTATGACTTTTATGTAAATATATTTAGTTTTCTTTAATAAAGGTATGTTATATCTTTTAATAAATTCTTCATCTAAGAAATGCATTGAGGCTCTTTCATCTAATAAGGCAGAGGCTTTGTGATGTTTAGGTCCTAAAATAACATTTATTGTAAAATAAGGAGAGGATTATGAAGAGAGAATATGACCTCTAATAGGTATTGTATAAAATTCGAGCTACATGGTTCTTATTGTAGCTAGACAAACTTATTTTTTGACATATTATTTTCTTTAATGGCCGTATTCTTCATTTTGTTGTTGCATCGCTTCTTTAAATAATATTGAGCAATGTGTTTTACTTCTCCATAATACAAGCACAATCTTTTTTGATGACAATAAGTCTTTTCTTACTTACTAAGAAATTTGAAATTTACTCCATTAATTTATATATCCTCTACTTATAAATGTATGTGTTGAAAAGACATTGGCATTGCCATTGAATTATAGTAACATTAAGGTACACTTGTATGATTCTCAAATCAAAATTCAAAAAGTTGCTTGATTCAATGTTTAAAGATCAAGTAAGTTGAACATCAATTTTTTTACCTCATATTATAATTTACAAAAAAATTGGCTAACAAGTGCAATATTATTTCACTTCATATTAATTACAAGTTGTCAAAACTATGAAGCATATAATAATACAAATTGATTGTCTTGTTACAAAATATAGATCTATTTGATTGCAATATGATGTCAAGGACAAAAATTGGAAGAAGATACATAAACTAGTAAAATTTGTATCAAAAGAAAAGTAAAAAAATAGAAGAAAGTATGTGTATTCAAGAAAGAATTAGAATGACTATTGTTAAAAACCAAAAAATATAAGACTCTTGAAACTAGACTAAAAAGCATGAAAGGAGTTGACAAGAGTAAAGAAGGCTTCATTCTTGCTTCTATATATACTACTTAACTAAGAAATATGTGCTGACATGCTACAAGACCTCTAATATGCATTCAACTTATACAACACATGTCTAATTTACAAGACAAGTTTCTTAGGTATATTCCATATGTCCAACTTGTACTATAAGTGGTCAACATATTGATATGTGGCTTCTTTGTTGACTAAGTTTTCAACCTACCAATCACCTATAAATATATATAAAGGCAAAGCAGCATCTATGAAGCTTTTAGAAAGTTTTCCACAAGATATAATCATATTTATCTACTTTGACTTATTTCTACCTATTCTTATTATCAAGATAAATATATATATTTGTGATATTATCCTCCCTTCTAGAGACGAGTTCCACGAGGAACAATGATTATATGTTGATGAAGTTCAAGATGCGCCGAACTATTTGCCACATACTGTGATCTTTATTCCCTTCAAAGGTAGTTGATAGGTCCCTTCAACCATCAATAATGTTTCATACTAGGGCAAGAAGACCACCCTGATATTTGATCATTATTGAGGCTTTCATAACTTTCTTCAAACAAAACATTAGTAATAATATCAAGAAAGGTTTTTACCTCCAAAAATATTACTAAACATTGAGAGTCCTTTCTAAAGTCGTGGTACCAAACGCATAGTATCTCGCCATCTATTCGAGGAAAAACATGTCATTCTTGAGGATCTTTATCTCAATTTTGCCATCTTGAAGGTTGTGATAGTTGCAATGTCTCATTTGGTAGCTCAACAAATAATAGCTCTTGAATTGAATCTACTAGTTTTTGATTCTCTATCTCATAAGCACTAAAAAATCCAAAGAAACAATGATACAAGATAAAATAAAATCTCCATTGGACTTGCTTTGCTTTATAGCAAAGAATTTTTTGATTTTGATGGATTTCTTGATAGTTTTATATCTACCTTTAATATTTTGAAAAGAATTCTCCAAAATCTTGATAAAAATTATATTCTTCTATCTAATATAATATCCCTTGGTAATCCATGATAGTGATAGATGTTATGAAAGAAAAGTCTAGCTGTTCCTGTACTTGTGATTGATTTTATATATAATACATAATGTGCCATTTTGGTGAAATGATCTACAATCACGAATATAGAATCATATGAACTTGAAGTTAGAAGATTCATGATAAAATCCATAGAGATAGAAGACCATGGTTATTTTGATATAGGTAATAGTTGGAGGAGTCTATAAGATCAATGACGAGGAGTTTTTGATCTTGAACAAACATCACATATCTGCAAAAATTCTTGAATAGCCTTCCACATTTGAGGCCATCAAAAATCTCTAAATATAAGCTCCAAAGTCTTATTATATCCAAAAATTTTTGTTGCAGAAAAATTGTGACGAGCTTCAAGAGCATGTAATTGTACTTCTCTTTCTGAAACATATAAGCATCTTTCAAAATAGAATAGGTTCTTCTTAAATTCAAACTTGGAAGTATCTTGAGACTTAAAAGAATTATTTTTAATATCATGAATAGGAAGGTTTGAGGACATACTTGCTTGCATCTGCTTGAAAAAAGTCAAATCAATAGTCAATATTGATTTTATTATATGGACATGAAATTATTCTGGCTTCAGTAAAATTATCTTCTGTTAATCAAAAGTTGCTTTTCTTTCTTTTGGTGGAAGATAAGAATGTTTAAAAAGGACATTATACAAACCTTATTGTTTTTTTGGCCAATAAGTGATATTAAACTCAAATCTTAACAAAAATATGTTCCAATGAACTTGGCGACAATTCAAAATACCTACCAATATGAAATATTCGAGGTTCTTGTTATCCATATACACGATGATTAGACTTAAAGTACCTTCTAAATAATGATGCCATTCTTAAAAAGAATCCATGATTGCAAGAAGTTCCTTATTGTGGATCTCATAATTAATCTCGACTATTAAAAATTTTCTTGAATGAAAAGCTATTTGATGAAGTTTGTCATTTGTTCCTATTTGTGGCAAGATTACATCCAAGGCAAAGTTAGATGCATTTTTTTCCACAAAAAATATTTTAAAGAAGTTAATATGATATAAGATTAGTGTAGAAATAAAAGCTTTTTTCAAAGCTTCAAATGATGCTTTTGCTTCTTTAATCCACTCAAGCTTGTCTTTACAAGTTAAGCATATAAGTGGCACTGCAACTGAAGAAAAGTTCTTGATGAAGATTCAATAGTAATTGGCAAATTCCAAAAAGCATTGTACATCTCTTATTATTTTTGAAATCTTCTAGTCCATGATTGTGTGAATTTTTTTAGGATCTATCATTAAACCATTGTTTGAAATGATATATCCTAAGAAGTCAACTTGAATAGTATGAAATATATACTTTTCTATCTTGGCATACAATCTTGCATCTTTAAGTTTTTGTAACACATGATGAACATGAACTTCATATTCTTCTGCATTCTTAGAATAGATTAAAATATTGTCTAAGTAATAGATAACAAAATCATCTAGAAACTCATGAAAAACATCATTCATAAGATGTTGAAAAGCAGCTAGTGTATTCGTGAGTCCAAAAAGCATGACATTATATTCAAAGTATCTATACCTTATTCAAAATACAGTCTTCCATTCATCTCTTTCTTTAATGCAAACCAGATTGTATACTCTTTGTAGATCTATTTTTGTATAGATCTTAGCTTGATTTAATTGATTAAGAAGTTAAGATATCAAAGACAGAGGATATTTATTCTTGATGGTAATCTTGTTGAGTCCTTAATAATTCACTCACATTTGCAATAATCCATCTTTTTTCTTTACAAATAAGATAAGAGCTCTTATAAGAGATTTTGAATGTCATATGAAATTCTTGGCTAAGTTCTCATCAATGTACTTCTTGAATTTAACCAACACATTTTTTGATAAACTATAGATTGGACCAAATAGCAACTGAGTTCCTTCTTTAAGATTGATTGAGCAATCATATGGACGATGCTCCAAGAGAATATCTGCATTCTTCTTTTCAAAAACATCTTAAAAATCTTGATATTGACTTAGAATTTTACTTGAAATCTTTCTATCATTTAAAATGGGTGTGGTTTAAATAACAAAAGACGATCCTTCTTTTGTAGCATGCAAAAAAGCTTTTGCACCTACAAATACAAGTTTGGCTATATTAGACTCATGGCTTTCTATTGGATTAGAAATACTCTTAATGATGTTTGAAGAAAAGTCAAGTTTACGAGAAATCCAATCTATCATAGGATTATATTTTTCTAGCTACAATAAATCTAAAATGACTGGATTAATAAAAATTCTAATTATATTAAAAATTACACAACTACTATAACCATTTATTACTACATCTATAGGAAGTGTTTCATGAATAACATCTCTAAAAGATAACGGACGACTATCTATGATTTCTACGAGTACAGATTTAGTTTTTTGTATTAATTGTATCTTATGATTTTTAACAAATTCTTCATCTAAAAATCATGCTGAGGCTCCTGAATCTATCAAGGCAAAGGCTTTGAAATTATTTGATCCTAAATACATGTCTATTGTAAAACAAGGAGAGGATGTTTAAGAAAAAATAGGACCTTCATTAAGAATTGTATAAGATTCTAGCCGTACAATCTCAATATAGCTAGACAAATTTGTTTTTTGACATATTTTCATCTTTGATAGCAATACTCCTCATTTTGTAGTTGTATCATTTCTTTGGATAATATTGAGTAGTGTGGTTAGCTTCTCCAAAATATAAACATAGTCCTTCTTGATGATGATAAGTCTTTTCTTGTTTGATAAGATGTTTAAAACTTACTGCATCAATTTGTATATCTTCTACTTCTAAATGTTTAAATCAAGAAAGACCAAAGCTCTAATATTGTATGTGCACTCTTGTCAATTTGTCAAGGACATAAACTAGAAGATGATACATAAAGTCGTGAAATTTGTATCAAAAGAAAAGTGACAAAATAGAAGAAAGTATTTATATTCAAGAAGAATTAGAATGGCTATTGCCAAAGATTATGTGGTAATACGCTATATCTATTATATGCGTCCAACTTGTAGGACACATGTCTAATTTCAAGGTAAGTTTCCTAGGTGTGTGCCATATGTCCAACTTATACTATAAGTGGTCAACATGTTGACACGTTGTCATGGTAGAGAGAGTTTGCCTCAAGAAAGTACTAAGTGCTTGGCTACCACTAATTGCTCAATCAAGTCTTGAGATAAGAAAGACCAAGTTTGTATATATATATATATATATATATATATATATATATAATACTTTTAGGAGAAATTATACCAAACATATAATTCTTAAGTTTCCAAAACATCCAAAATATGATAAAAAAAACTCTAAATCTTTGTATATCCTTATAGGGTATTTTTTCCAAACTTCAAAAATTCATATCTTCCAATCGGTCTATTCAAAAATAATCAAATTTTATATGAAGTACTAATCAACTTTTAAAAACTACCACAACAAATTTCAACTACAAATTCGTTGTAGATCTTAAGATATCACCAAAACCTTAAGAGTATCTTCAAACCCTAGTTTTTATACACCCATGTACAAATTTCTTTATATCTCACAAGTTAAGTACTAAAATACCACAAAATTTATATGCATAGCTTTTTAACACAATAATCTACCTTTTCCAAAAAGTTTGAGTCCAAAATTCATCCAAAAACTCAAGATATGGTTCCAACTATTACTATGAACAAAATCACTTACTTACTGCCTTTGATTTGGATGCACTGATTTCAACCCTCTATAACTTCTTCATCCAAACTCCAAATTCATCAAAAAATATATGAAAGGTATATTTAAGAAAGTACTCTCTCTAATCCTAGTTGCTAATCTTTTTTTGCTTTTCGTAAACATGTGTTATGCTCCAAAGAGTGATAGTAGGTATGAAATTGACACCTTAACTTTGAGTGCCAATAACTCCTTCATAAAAACTCCAAATCACACAAAATTTGCACCCAATTTGTACCCAAAATCCTAAACTTGCTGATCTTAGCCTCTAAAGCTCAAACGACTTCAAAAGAAAAACCCTAATCTCGAATAAGGCCTTCGGCAGCCTCCTTGAAGTCCATTGGGCATGGCCTTCGACCAATAGGAATGAAGATCTCCATTCCTTGCCTTCATTCAACCATGCCTTGCTTTCATCACTCCCAATAAGCCTCCTATTAGTAAATAATTTCTTCTTTAGGCTCTAATATCCTCTCAAGGCTTCATATTAAACATTTAGGTTCTATAATTTTTTTAAATGCTATAATCAAAATAGATATAACTCAAAATAAAGTTTTTTTTATATCTACTCTCTTTAAATTAATCTATTAACCATTCTAACATATACCAAGACTTATGAACATATTACATGTCCTAATTAATTTTTCCATACTATAAGCAATTATAGTACAAAAATGTGGCCTCTTTGTTGGCCAAGTTTTCAATCTATCAATCACCTATAGATATGTATAAATGCAAAGTTGTATCTTTGAGGCTTTTGGAAAGATTTCTACAAGATATTATCATATTTATCTACTTTGACTTACTTCTACTTATTATTATTATCTAGATAATTATCAAGGTAAATATGTATGTCTGTGAGACATGAATTGTATCATGTTCTCCATACATAGATCAAAATTCTATCAAAAAAGCATCTAGATTATTCAATATGGACCTTGTTGTCCAAAAAAAGATAAAAACTATGATAATGCTAAACTTGAAAAGAGTGTAACAATGAATCTAATTTACAATCTTAGAATTGGATAGCTTTGGAATTGATGTTTAGTCATAAGTTGTATTTGATTAATAAATCTTTAAAATTTGGATCTTATGCCATCAAACTTCTTAGGCAGTGCAATCCTTAAATTTTTAATATTAAAAGTTTTTTTTACTATAAAATAAGAGATATGATCTGGTACAAATATTGAAGCAACTCCAATCATCTCGTTGTTTTTGCTCCCTACCATTCTTGTTGCTTCTTGTGGCAATAAATTGAATTGATGCATTGCAAGCATTAACTCTTTCAATTGCTCTTGTATTTATCCCATTGCACTCTTCATTTCAAAAAGTATTACTATGATAAAACTTAAAGAAAGAAAGATATCTAATATTGTTCAAGACAAATAGATAAAAAAACTTAAGAACAAAGAAAAAATACTAATAACAATATCAATTTAAAAGAGGATAATCCAAAACTCCAAATATGCTTAAGTCTTATAAAAATAAAGGAATAATCTACTCTTAATCAAAAAAAAGACCAAGCTTTAATATTGTAAAATTACGCATGTCAATTTTTTAAGGACAAGAACTTCATGAAAACAAATAAACAAATGATTTTTAGCAATCTATTAATTAGATTAAAGTGGTTTTTTTTTTGTATGGAGATTAGACTTAATTTTTTATAATTAAAGTATATTTTAAAGGCAATTCAACAATTCAAGAAGGAGATATTGATACTAGAAGTTCAACATTCAGATTGGAGTAGGAGGCTGGCCAATACTTGAGCAAAATTTAGATTCAATCTTCTATTTGGTAAATTTGATCTTCTTCAAATTTTGTGTGCTTATTGCCAACTTAGTTGTTAAAAGGTGTGTAAAATTTTAAGGAAGATCATTGATAAAATCAATAGATATTGATTTTCTAAATTACGTGAGCGTTAGATTAATTTGATTAGGATTTGATTTAAGATTGGAATTAGTTAGGATTTAGGATTTTTTTAGGATTTTTTAGGATTTTCTTAGAATTTAACTTAGGATTTAAGTAAGAACTATTAAGATTTTAACTAGCATTAAATTAAAATATTGTTGGAATTTATTTAAGATATATTTTAAATTTTATTATAATACTTTGTTTGTATTTTTTTTTAGGATTTTTTCATGCTTCTTTTGTAATTTCTTTAAGGTTTTTTTGAATTTGATTAAAGCTTTATTAGAATTTTTAAGATTTAATTGGATTTATTTAGGATTTTATTAAAATTTGAATCTTATTGTTACAATACTCCTTCTACCTTCTATAGCCAAGTGCTTAGTGTAATTTCAAGCAAGGCTTCATCTAATACAATAATGAAGAAACTAAATATCCTTGAAATAAGACTAGAAGCAAGAAAGGAGTTGATAAGATTAAAAAAGACTTCATTCTTGCTTCTATATATACTACATATTTTAGATGTATATCATAGATATACAGAGATACTCTAATAAATATCTATATAATTAAGTAGAAGTAAGTTAATTTCATAATATCTTTTAGAGAAGCTTTCTAGAAGCTTTATAGACACTACTTTGATTTTATATGTGTTTGTAATTGATTGATAGGTTAAAAGCTTGGTCAATAAGTTAACCATGTATTGATGGTTTACAGAATAAGCTAATTATGTGGCACACATATAGAAAACTTGCCTTACAAGTTAAGATATGTGTCTTACAAAGTCAATATATTCTAGAGGTTCTATAGGACATTGCCACATAGCTCCTAGCTAAGAGTATATATAGAGACAAGAGTGAAGCCTTTTTTTTTCTTGTCAATGCTTTATTAATCTTTAGTCTTGTTTCAAGTCTTTTTAGTCTTCTTGTTTTTGGCAATAGCCATTTTAATTGAATATGATATCATCTTTGAATGATTTTTTAATTCCTTTCAGTGACACAAGAAAGTATTGTAGATTTTCTTTCTTGAAGATTCATGTTCTTGATAGTTTAAAAAAAATACTAACTATAGAATAGGTAAATAAACTTTGTGGTAAGTTAGTGATTGATTATTGACAACCTTGAGAATTAGACTGATGGTTAGGCAGTTTAGTTGGTAACAGTAGATTGTTAGTGGAATAAATTGTTAAGAATTCAAAGGGTCATAACTTTTGGAATCCGCTTGCCGACGGATCATCTTTTTGTTAGAATAAATAGGTTGAGGAAAGTAAGCCGAGGGCCATACTGTGAGAGTCGTAAGCCGAGAGCCACACTGTGAGAGTCGGAAGCCGAGGTAAGCTTGGTGCTACCTCTTTATTTTTTTTATTATTTGCTTATGAAGAATTGTGATTGAAAGAAGTATTGTTGAATTGATAATCGTAGAATGGATTATAGGTTGAATTAAGATGAAAGTAGTAAGCCTTGGTGTTTTGTAGTTTGATAATTGATTTCAGATAGCCAGAGCACAATCAATTGTGATACTAATATACCCAATTCATATAACCAGTCTTTTCCCGTATTTGAACCCACCTCTATTACTTCAATTGCTTTGATATATTGAAAATTCTACACAATGAGAACAACATTTTGGTGCCGCTATTGAGGAAATGATAACAATATGAAATATTAGAAATTGATTGTATGGCAGATGGAATTATATGTTGAATAAGAATGTGAGAAGAAACAATTGTAGGGTTACAAATATGTGAGTTATAATTCAAGGCAGTATTGATTTTGTAAAGAAGAATGAAAGATTATGAGTGATAATCATAGGAGGGGAGGATTATCAAAGAATTAATCGACAAGCAAAAGAAAGATAGGAGCAATTACGCATAAGAAATAGCCTACGAGAATGACAAAAAGGAATTACAAGTCCAAAAAAAATCAAAAGAAGAAAAATTCAGTTTCAAATAGTAAGGAGACCAGTGATAATACCTATGGCCGTGGGAGTGCCAGAAGTACCAATTGTAGTATAAATGGAAGTAGTAGGAGACTGAACTACAAGTGTGGCACCATTACCTACTTTTAGTGGTTGGTCGGACTCTGATCCCGATCACCATATATCTCAATTCTTGACAGTCTGCATGGCTAATAATGGTAGAACTGAAGATATTTGATTGAGATGGTTGTTAGCAACTTTAAAAGATACAGCTTTTGAATGGTATATTCGGCAACTAATGGATAGATTTCCCGATTGGGATGCCTTGAGGAATGCCTTCATAATCCATTTTAGACCAATTGGATTTGAAGATCGGCTTTGAGAAAGTTTTATGAATAGTAGGATATTTGCGGAAGAATCTGTAGAGTCCTATAATGGATGGATCATGGATATACTTCGTAAATGGTCAAATAATCAAATACAAGATGCATTTATATTGTCAATATTAATTAACAGTTTGTATCCACCAGAATTAAAAATGTTTGTAAAAGAAGCTTGACTAGCTACGGCAAAGGCATCATTGGTATGAGTAAAGATATGGAAAGAATGTCATTATGACCAATTGTTAATAGTGGAGGCCACGATGATTCCAAGTTCAAGAAGCCAACACTACTACATCTTTATAAGTTGAAGCTAAATAATATTTGCGAGGACGATGCACAATTAGGAGTGGGGCTATGTAGAATAGGTAAATAAACTTTGTGATAAGTTACTAGTTGATTATTAAAAATCTTAAGAATTAGACTGATGGTTAGGTAATTTAGTTGGTAACAGTAGGTTGTTAGTGGAATAAATGGTTAAGAATTTAAAGGATTATAATCTTTAGAATCCGCTGGCCGACGGATCAACTTTTTGGTAGGATAAATAAGTTGACAAAAAGTAGCCAAGGGCCAGACTGTAAAAGTCGTAAGCCGAGGGCCAAACTATGAGAGTCGTAAGCTGAGGTAAGCTTGATGCTACCTCTTTTTTTTTTTTATTATTTACTTATGAAGAATTGTGATTGAGAGAAGTATTGTTGAATTGATAATGATAAAATAGATTATAGATTGAATTAAGATAGAAGTAATAAGCCTCAGTGTTTTATAGTTTGATAATTGATTTCAGATAGCGAGAGTACAGTCATTTGTAACACTAATAGATCCAATTCATATAACCAATCTTTCTCCGTGTTCAAACCTATCTCTATTAGTTCAATTGCTTTGGTCTACTGAAGCTTGAATGTAACGAGAATAATACTAACTTACTATTTTTATCTTATTTTAGAAGTAAATAGATTATTATACTTTTATTATTATATTTTAAAAGTTGCAAACTATCCATCTTAAAACAAATAAATCTTATTTTCTAACATTGATCTTTTCTTCAAAGATAGTAGATTATTTTTCTTTATAGAAATTTTTATTTGATATTAGAAGTTGTGAATTATCTTCTTCTAATTTCACTTATTAAATTTATTTGAGTTGTCTTTTAAAAAAATAGATTATGAATGCTACCCCTAGCAGAAGTGAGAATAGATTTGTAACTACTATAGATCTTCATGGGCTTGTTAATACTCTAAGAATAGAAATCTCATGTATTTCTAACATGAATTGTGGAAGTACTATGCTTACTTTCATAGAAGAAGTTGAGAGTTTGTAGTAAGAAGTTATGCAATTGATGTTAGGAACCATATACAAGGTAAAGTTTCAAGACCAAGAAATGAAATTACCTCAACATTAGAACAATAATTGGATACAAGGAAAGAAGGTCTTCACTAGACCATAAAAATTTAGTTGTTGAGACTAAGGATCCCCTTAGCCTTGACTCCTATATAAACTAGGTTCTATAAAGCTTTTTGAGAAGTTTTCAAGAAGCTTGAGAAAAAAAAAAGCCTAATATCTTTCTTTGGCAACTTCCTAAATCATCTAAAGCCTCTTAGAACCTTCTAGGATCTCTTATGATATTCTAGAACTTTCTTAGAAACTATAAGAACCTTCTAGAACCTTCTTAGAATCTAAAAGAATCTTTTAGTATATTCTAAAATCTTCTAGAATCTCTTAAAATCTTTTGGAACCTTTTGAAATCTTCTAGAATCCTCTATAACCTTCTTCACTTGAATGTCCACAACATCACTTCCTCTTCTAGCTTCGAGGTCTCTAAGAAGTAATATTATTTTAAATTAATATATGTGCAAGAAGTTGAAGATCTGTTGCATGGTGTTTGCTACATATTTCAGTTATTTTTTACGAGGTAAATAATTTATAGGCCCTTGTAGCCATTGATAGTGTCCTAAGCCTTCTACTTATGACCAAGCATGAACTTTGATATCTTTGTTATAAAATTGTCTTATAAACACTCCTTCTGGACATCATTCATAAGTAAGTTCTACCTCAAACACAATTATCAATGTCCTATTACTAGGTATCTTTTGAAGTCTTCATGACTCAAGTGGCTCTTCATCTCGAGATCATTTGTGCAAGCTACTTAGTTGAGATGGTATAACTTACACGGCATCTATCTCTTGACTATTCATATTATATAAAATAGATAAAATCAAAAGAATATAAAGAAGCTATGGTCGTGAACTCAAATTACTAGCTTATACTGTTCTCAAAATTTAAAAAAATTTCCTTTTCAAAGATTGCCTCCTTTCCTTCATAATGAGGCCAAGAACTAAACATCTTCATAGTAAAGCCATCTTACTAGGCTACTGCTCTTCATTATGTCACTTTTGGTTTAGATGGATGTTATTGATGGAACTTTTAAACCTTCATTTGTCTATTTATAAGGTTACTAGTTAATTCCCATGTGTGATCATTGATATCATATGTATGCCAATAGACCAGATATTCAAGCCTTCTATGTCTTATCCTTGAATCTAATATCTCTTCTACCTCAAATTCAACATGATCATTGATTTCAACCATAGGAAGTGGTGGTTATCTTTGACCTCGTATATTTGATTCTTTATACTTTTTCAAAAGTAAAACATAAAAGATTAGATGAATCTTCATAAATGAAGGTAATTCCAATTGATAAGTTATATTATTAATTTATTTTTGAATCACAAATGGTTCCAATCTTCGGTAGTCCAATTTATTATATGGCTTGTTGGTTTTTATATTATGTCAAAGAAGCTACTTTTGGTCACCAACTTGGAATGGAAGATGTTCTTTCTTCAATTTATCTGCCAGTAGCTTATAACGTTGTTGAGCTCTTTCTAGGTGAATCTTTATGGTTGCTTGAAATTCGGCCATCTTTATAGCAAGCTTCTTTGTTGCTGGATTTTCTGACTTTGAAGGCTCTATCATATCCAACTTTGGATGATGACCATAGTTTGAATAGAATGGCATGTGTTGCATAAATATATAAAGTGTATTGTTATATGCAAACTCTGCCAATGAGAAGTAGAAAGTCCAATCGTTTTATTGATAGTTGATGGTGCACTTCAAATATTGTTCAAGAATTTGGTTGACTTACTCTATTTGGCCATCAGTTTGAAGGTAGAAGGCAAAGGAAAGATTGATGTCAACCTTAAGAATCTTGAAGAATACTTTTTAAAACCTTGATATAAGTTGTGGTCTATGATCCGACATAATATTATTTAGCAATCCGTCGTAATAATAGATATTATCAATAAAGAATTTTATCATCTCTTCACTAGTATTTGACTTCTTGCAAGGTATAAAACGAGTCGTCTCAGTCAATCAATCAACAACTATGAAGATAGTATCAAATGAGCTTGATGATGGAAGATCTATAATAAAATCCATGGATATGGATGACCATGGTTGTCTTGGAATAAGAAGGGGTTGAAGAAGTCTATATGGCTGATGTCAAGGATTCTTTGACCTTAAACAAATATCATTTGATAGTACAAATTTCTTAATGTCCTTCTACATTTTAGGCCACCAAAAGTCTCTAGACAAAAGTCCCAAGGTCTTGTTGAATCCAAAATATCTGGGTGTAGGAAAGTCATGGCATATTTGAAGAACGTTCAAGCAAGTTGGCTCTTTAGGAATGAACAAACATTATTCAAAGAATAAGAGATTGTCTTCATACTTGAATTTAGAAGACTTTTTAAAAAGGTTTTTGGTAAGACACTTGATATTAAAAAGAAGAGAGTCTATATTTGACGATTTATAAATCTGATCAAAAAATGATAAATCCATAGGCATTCATTTATTGGTTGCTTGAAGATGAAATTACTTAGATTTTAACAAGATTGTCCATTGTTAATCATATGCTGCCTCACCTTCTTTTGGTTCAAGGTAGGAACATCTTGATAATGCATCTAATAACCTTTATTGGCTCCCGAGTTGATATGTGATGCAAAAGTCAAATTGTGATAAAGATATACTCCAATGCATTTGGCGATGGTTTAAGATTCTAGCTGATATGAAGTATTCAAGATTCTAGTGATCTGTATATTTAGTCACCTAATGAAAGGCACCTTCAAGAAAGTGGCACCCTTCTTTGAAAGAATCTATAATGGCAAGCAAGTCTTTATTGTAGATTTTGTAGTTAATTTCTACTACTGAGAATTTTTTAGAATGAAATACAATTAAATGAAGTTTGTCATCTTCTCCATATTATGACAAGACTGCTCTCAATGTAAAGTTTGAGGCATTGATCTCCATAAAATAGGGCTTGTTGAAACCTAGATGTATCAAAATTGGAGCTATTGTGAAAGCATCTTTTAAGCTTTGAAAAGATTTTTCTGCTTTAAGGTTCTAGTCTAGTTTGTCCTTGCATGTCAATTGCATGTCAATTGCATAAGTGGAGCAGCAATCTTGGAGTAATTCTTAATGAAAATTCTATAGAAGATTATAAATCCAAAAAAGTATTGGACATTATGTACAATTTTTAGCTTTGCACAATTGATGATTGCTTGTACTTTCTTTGGATCCATAAAAAGGCCTTTATTGGAAATAATATATTCAACAAATTTGACTTGAGGTGCATGAAATATACACTTCTCCACTTTTTCATATAATCCATTACTTTGTAGCTTTTCCAATACAAGGTGGACATATTTTTTGTGGTCTTCCGGATTCTTGAAAAAGATTAGAATATCATCCAAATAGATCACTACAAAGTTGTTGAGATGCTCACAAAATATGTCATTCATTAAGTGTTGGAATATAGCTGGTATATTGGTAAGTCCAAATGGCATGACATTGTATTCAAAATGTCCATATTTGGTGCAAAATGTTGTCTTCTATTCAGCTCCCTTCTTAATATGTACCAAATTATACGCACCTCGTAGATCAATCTTTGAAAAGATCTTTGCATGGCTAAGTTGATAAAGAAGTTTGGATATCAATGGAGATGGATATCGATTCTTTACCGTGATTTTATTAAGACTATAATAATCGACACACATCTGGAAAGATCCATCTTGTTTCTTTATAAATAATATCAGAGCATCAGTTGGCAACTTGGAATGTCAAATAAAATTTTTAGCCAAATTTTTTCCAATGTACTCTTTTAAAGTTATAAACTCATTTTGGAATAAATTATAGATGGATCCAAATGGTGGTTGAGTACCTTCTTAAAGATCAATTGCACAATCATAAGAGTGATGCTTTGGCAGGATGTCCACATTTTTTTTTTAAATATACTTGTAAAATCCTTATATGCTTCTGGAATTATTGTTGTAGCAACCAAAAGTTTTGATTATATACTTGTGTAAACAACAAATGTAGTACCTTATTTGGTCGCCCTCACAAATACTCTAGTTCTAATAAATAAATGTTATTTAAGTTTTGACTTGTTAGGTGTTAAAAGATTTTTTATAGATCTAAGGATTCTTTGATCTACTAGAGGAAATTTTAACTTTTGAAATACCCATTCTATTCATGGATTTTATTTTTGAAGGCTTAAGAGTCCTAAAATGATTGGAGTTGATGGTAATCTAATGACGTTAAATACTACTTAGCTGTTATGGTTGTCAAAGGTTATTTCTAATAAAAAAATTTCATGACTAACGTCTCTAGAGGATAAAGGTCGACCATCTATTACTTTTATATGTATGGCTTTGGATTTTTTGATAGTACAAATTTTGTATACTTTACAAAATTCTTTGTCAATAAAACATGCAGAGGCTCTTGAATCAAGAGATGCATGGCACTTTAGTTTTGTGACTCTTAATTTTACTGGTATAAAAAAACAACAAGAAGGGCTAGCAAAGAGTATAGGACCTTTTTTGGTTTATCATAGAGAAAAATCCAGCTACACAGTCTCTACTGTAGTTGGACACTGTTGTTTTTTTGTAACACTTTTGATAATATGATCACAATTCACAATTGATATGTATGCTGGTATTTTTCTAAACAATTATTAATCTTGTGGCCAGGTTTTCTGCAATATTGCAACCTCTATCTACAGTTGCTCTTGCCGTTCTTTCCAATCGGTCTCTAATCTTGCTTTCTCAGACACCATGTTCGCCATCTTCTCTTTTTCCGCTATCTACTTTTTCTTAACTACAAAAGAAAATACGATGCTTGTCAAGAGCTCCCTTCCTATTTCTTACTATGGTCTAATCAATTGAGTCGACTCTCTCTTTTGTAACAGAAAATTCATCCCGAATTTATATATAGTAAAGTTTAAGCTGATTGCCATTGATTTGTGTCTTATATTTAGTACCCATAAAATCTTCCAATTCTACTAAACCATTTGGAAATCCTTCTATAACTCGATATGGTCCATGCCATCAAACTTAAAATTTTTCTGGAAATTTTTTAAATCGACTATCATAAAGAAGTACCAAATCATTTGGCATAAAAGCCTTTGGTCTAAGCTTACTATCATAATAAGTCTTCTTTTGTTTTTGTATAGTTCCCATTACCATTAATTCATTGGCTCTAGTTTCATCCAATTTTTCTAATTCTTCTAAATCATGATCTTCCAATCTATTATCTATAGTAATTCATAAACTTTGGACTTCCAATTCAATAGGTAATATTGCTTCCTGGCCATAAACCAATTAGAAAGGGGTAGTGTGATTTCTCGTTTTACTTATTCCAAATTAATCTAATGGAAATATACTCATATAGGGGGATTCGAACATGGAGAATGACTAGTTGCTTAAGCGTTCACGTTAGGATCACACAATCAATTATCTCTTGAATGTATCGTCTCTATTTCTAATATCTGAACTCATAAAGAAATTATAATTTCCTCCTTCACCTTATCGATCTCTTCCTTACAATAATTCAATCATACCAATAACTCCTATTTCCACCAATATATTCACCTTCATAATCTCCAACTATAATACTGCGCCCTCACAACTTTCAGCACACAATTATCCTCATTCTAATTACTGGAATTCTTCACACAAAACTGCCATTCACATTACGGTGTTTCACACAAATACAGACTCATTCTCTCTGCTGAACTACAATCAGATTTCAGCATTCAATCTTTCTTCTTCTCAAATAATACCAATCACATTTCCATTCCATAATTTACTTCACAATATTCAGAAACTCTCAATCCTCTTATTCAAAGAAAATAACAAACAAAAGAAAAGAGGTAGCACCAAGCTTATCCCGGCTCACAACTATCACAGCGATGGCCCTCGGCTCATGACTATCACAGTCTGGCATCCTAATTAACTTCTACAACTCCTATATACTTTTCCCTCATTCTCCAGATTTCAATCGTAATTCTGTAATTAATCACTTTTAAGAACTAAATCACTCATCCGTCTTCCCGAATTTCCTATTATATGGACTATTAATATATTTTATCAATATCTTTCAAAAACGAATTAATATCTATTCTACATAGCCCCACTCTTATCTATATAGTGTCCTCGCAAATACTCAATTGATACCTATCTAAAAATTATCTAACAAATCTCTACAAAGTTACTTGTTCCTCTGGCCCACCTAATTAATCATTTGTTGCATTATCGAATGTAGGTTTGACCAAATCTAGTTCCAATTGCAAATCTTCTTCTTCTTCTTCCAATCCTTCTATCGACTCCTTCCTCAACTGGTTTAATAGATCTTCATTATACTCACCTAGTACAAGGACTTGAGCTTTCAATTTCAAAATCTGGACATCCCGAAGTTCCAATTCTTGTTGTTGCTGACTCATCCAATCTGGAACATCTTCAATCGACACTTGTAACCGGCTCTTCACTGTTAACTCTTAATTGGAACTACTACTCTCAAAAATACAAGAAATACAAGAAAATGGCACTCCAGCCAACCCAAAACAATATCACAGAATGACTTTAACTGGTGCCCCACTCCTATTTTTTTACTACTTGGTGATAATGACAACATGTTATCCATACTATCTGTGAAAGGTAATGAAAAGTAATCTTTCTTGGTGGCCATACTAAGTTTTTGAAAATCCTGACAAATTCTGATTTTTCCATTCTTCTTCGGTACCATCACAATTGGAAAAACCCACTCACTATTTGGTACCGGGTAAATAAAACCAACCATAAGAAGCTTGTCCAATTCCTCCTTCACCATGAGAGAATATTTAGGATTAAGGCGATGTTGCCTCTGCCATACCAGTTTAGCGTTCTCCTCTAAAATGTTACAATGCTCACAGACTTCAACGGGAATACCTTTTAAATCATCATAAGTCCAAAAAAAAGTGGATTTATGATGCAAGAAAAATTCGGTCCAGCAAGTCAACTCTTGTTCCTTAATACCTTTATAGACCTTAATTGTCCGAGGTTCTGCTGTGGTCGCCAAGTTGATAGTTTGACATAAAGGTGCAATGGCGATGTTCTGTTTTAATCCCGCGCGTTGGTTTAAAGTCACTTAGTAAGTTCGACATGTACGAAGTACTGAATCCTATGTCGAGGGCACTAACATGGTACACATTATACTTGGTCATCTAATCAGTACTAACATAACTTGAGTTTTCCGTGTCCGTCGGGTATATCAAGTACTCCCCTGGACCTCCACATTGGTACACCACTCCAGGGTGTAGTGCTGCCTCGTCGAGCACCCACGTAATTGGTGCTACTGCGTTGTCATTAGAGCTAAGCTCATTGTCCAACATTAATTCAAATGCTGGCAATTGAGACTTCCCGTGATAGTGTATTGGGTACATTTGTAACACCATTTTTTCGCCGCCCTTGCCAATTATCAAAGTACCCCGATCCCAATCATTCTTGGCCTTTGCTTGATAAAGTCAGGGTTGTCCCAATAAAATTGGATATGATAAAGTCAAACGTTATAACCAAAAGATGATATAGTCGATTTCATATGCATTATCGATAATCATAGTTTGAACACTCCTTAAGATACCCATTGGTTAAACCCCGCTATGATCTGCCATCCGTAATACCAATGTTGTGGATACTAAGTGTTCCAAATCTAAAGCATCTATTGTATCAACATTCATTAAATTGACACTGGAACCACCATCCCTTTGAACACTCGAGATCATAACACCGTCAATCAAAACATCAATGGTTGGTGCACCTAGATCAAGGTTCAAACTGACTTCACAAACTTCTTTATTACGGTGCCTATGTCGTGTTAACGATGAATTCAATATAGAACGACACTCTCGTGTGACCACTAGAAGTTGCTTCATAGAAATAGAAGGCCAAATAGCATCCAGATCCTTCAAAATATCATAGGATTCCATATTTAGGATAATTTCCAATGTCCTCTTTCTTTTCATTGGTTTGAGTTTAACTTCGTGAGGTAAGATATTCTTCCGCCTTAGACTCAAAATTGGAACAACAGCCAAGACTTTCTTAGAATTTTTGTCCCCGAGAAGATCTTTCAATGGATAGGACGTTTCTTCGAACTACGTAGAGATCAGAACTGCTTGGAACGGAATCGAAGCCTCTGTAATTGGGACCTCATTAAGTTGTGCCACTAAGTCAGGTCTCATACTAGATATGAAGCCCGTAACAGGACTTGGATTGGATGGTCCCCTAATTGCATCAAATTGATCTTTCGCATTGGGATTACCCAAATATTGAATTGGTCCTTTTTCCTTTTGCTGACTTCGGATAAGAATGACTTGGACACATTCTACCCAATTTATCGCAGAATCTTGAGGACCTCATTTATCTCTTCAAATTTTTCTTGGCTTTGGATCTGCTGATCCCAATTATTAACATTGAACGGAGCATCACATTACTGATACGTATGCCCTGACTGCTTGTAATTTCCACAAACTGGCGCATAATTGTCACAGGCTCTGGAATTGAGACATTCATTGGTATAATGACCAATATGTCTGCAACGAAAACAACGAAGTATTCTTTTTGTACTCCCATCAAGCATATTGGGTGCCTCCACTAATATATATGTACTAGGCTTGTTCCATGTAGGGTTAGAAAATGATCCTAGTTGTCCCATTGATATTGAGAGAACTTGATTTGATGACGTCGATGGAGCATATTGCTGATACCTCTGCTGCTCTTTACCGTAGTTTTGGGAGTTCAATACAGACCCCTGATTAAAATTAGAACTTTAAAAGTTATTGAATGCTCGATTTTTTTGATTAAATCGATTTCTATTTCATCCAAACTTATTTCCCATTTGCACTTCATTGACATCCCACTGGATTGGTGGGATGATGGTCTGATTACTAAATTGTTGTTGTTGTCTTTGCCAATTCTAACAATTTGTTGTTAGGTGCTTTCCTCCGTAAAATGTACATTGATCCATTATTTATGAGGGTGAGAGGCATTCTATTACAGAATGACCGTGGCCCTTACAATTATTGCACCATACATTGGTCCTAGTATTGATAGGCTTTTGCCTCTTCTCTTGATCTTTGGCCATATTGATGTCCATTTCTTCCATTTTCTTCATCAAATTCAATAACAAGGTTTCATTGGAATCTTTTAGGACTGGCATTATTGATATCTCTGTCGTAGTTAATGCTTGTTATTGATATGAAAAATATAGAGCATATGCTATTGTCACGTTCAATGGTATAGCTTACAATAGGATGATATTAACTGGCCCCTAAATATTGGTATTGGAATTGGCCCCTATTTTTAACATCCATGGATAACTATCCATTGATTCGTTCTAAGTCAGATTTTGATATCTAGCTTGAACTCGAATCATCGTGGCTCCTACAGTTAAAAACTAATCATAATGGCATTTCTTCTAAATCTTGGCTCTATTAAAAGACGCAGCCACGGTAATGATTTGAGCTTCTTTTACAAACATTTTTAGCTCTGGTGGGTACAAACTATTGATTAATATGGATAAGATAAATGCCTCTGATATTTGGTGATTCGGCCACTTACTAAATATATCAGCCACTCGGCCATAATACAATTTCACTGCCTCCTCTAGGATCATTTTGCTGTTCATTAACCTCTCTCGAAGGCGGTCCTCAAAACCAATTGGCTAAAAATGAGATAAAAATGTATTCTTCAATGCTTTCCAATTTAAAAATTGATCCACTGATTGATGATTGTACCATTCAAATGCCATGTCTTTTAAGGTCGCAGGCAGCTATCGCAACCAAATATCTTCAATTCTGTCATTATCAGCTATACATGCTATAAAAAACTGAGACAAATATTGATCGAGATCTGCACCCAAAAATCCCCAAAAAGTAGGTAGTGGCACGACATTAGTCGTACGATTGCCTACTGCACCCATTTGTACTGTAATCGGAATGGTTGATCCTCCTGACGCCATTGAATTTCTTGGTTCGCTAAACTCCATTTTAAAATAATCTCTACTTTTTTTTATTCTAATTTTTGAGCTCTCAATGCTCCTCGATTTACTGTTATTTTCCGAAATTAGTTTTATTGATTGAATTGTAGGTGAAAACGTTGAATTTTGAAATATAATATAGTTATCTTTATTGGCCATCAATTTGTGCCAATCTGAAGAGCCACTATTGCTCGTTTCAGCGGTACCCCCTATTGAAAAAATATCCAATGGTGTACCAAATTCTTCTACGCCTCCTTCTCTTTCAGTTTATGGCCTCAAGATTCCACTAAAATGTTAGCAAAATATCGCGCGAGTGTTCTTGGTAGTTTTTCTAATGCTACATACGATTGCAGAATTAACAGTCTGTCTGATTCTTGATATATTCAGATGCGCCGAGAAGCTTACAACCATGGTTTAATCCAATTCTATCGATGCTTCTTTTTAAGAGTACGGTCTTGTTTCTCTCTAAGCAAGTTCCTTCCTTGCGCTCTTCCCTGTCTTTCTCTCAACTGATTTATTTTCCTCGATGTAATGCTCTCATTCTTATTAACCATAATCTTGTATCAAATACTACTGAAATCGCCTTCTATTGCCAATTTTCTCACACGTTTGGTAATTAATTCCTAATACTTAAAGCTATTATCACTCTCCGATAGCGGCGTCAAAATGTGATTGCTCGTTTTACTTATTCTAAATTAATCTAATGGAAATAAACCCATATAGGAGAATTCAAACACGGGGAATGATTAGTTGCTTAAGTGTTCACGTTAGGGTCACACAATCAATTACCTCTTGAATATATCGTCTCTATTTCTAATATCTGAACACATAAGGAAACTATAATTTCCTCCTTCACCTTATCGGTCTCTTCCTTACAGCAATTCAGTCATACCAATAACTACTATTTCCACCAATATATTCACCCTCATAATCTCCAATTGTAATACTGCACCCTCACAGCTTTCAGCACACAATTACCCTCATTCCAATTACTGGAATTCTTCACACAAAACTGCCATTCACATTACGGTGATTCCCACACATATACAGACTCATTCTCTCTGCTGAACTACAATCAGATTTCAGCATTCAATCTTTCTTCTTCTCAAATAATACCAATCACATTTCCATTCCATAATTCACTTTACAATATTCAGAAACTCTCAATCCTCTTATTCAAAGAAAATAACAAACAAAAGAAAAGAGGTAGCACCAAGCTTACCCCGGCTCACAACTATCACAGCAATGGCCCTCGACTCATGACTATCACAATCTGGTACCCTAATTAACTTCTACAACTCCTATATATTTTCTCCCTATTCATCAGATTCCAATCGTAATTATGTAATTAACCGCTTTTAAGAACTAAATCACTCATCCGTCCTCTTGAATTTTCTAATATATGGACTATTAATATATTTTATCAATATCTTTTAAAAATAAATTAATATCTATCCTACAAGTAGCATAGGTAGTAACTTTATATATAGTACGATATGCCCATAAAGTTGCGAACAACTTAGAGTCCCAATCTGTTCCCGCTCCTGAAATTATTTTTGTTAAGATTTTAAATAAAATTCTATTAGTCTTTTTCGTTTATCTATTGACTCTAGGATGATACGGTGTAGTCTTACAATGTTTTATCTCATATTTAGTCATAAGTGCTTCGATTGTACTATTTATAAAATGAGTTCTTTAATCACTAGCCAATTCTCATCGACAACCAAACCGTGTAATAATATTTTCATATAAAAAAGTTGCTATTGTATTTACACTATCGATTTTTGTAGCTACGACTTCAGTCCATTTTGTTACTTAATCCATTGCTACCAGTATATACCGTTTTTTTCCATTTCTCGAGGCTGGTGTAATTGGTCCCACAAAATCAATTTTCCATTTTTCAAAAGGTGCTTGAGCTAAAATTGGTACCAATGGCATTGCTAAAGTTCCAGTAGGTCGACCCGTTTTTTGACATGGGTCTCAATGACAGACGAATTAGTAGACATCTACAAACATTATTGGTCACCAATAAGCAGCTTGTAAAGCTTTATGAGCCATGCTGTCCTCCGCAAAATATCCACCACAATTGTCCAAGTGGCAATCTTCCAATATAGTACTCACTTGAGTCTGATAAATACAGCATCGCAAAACTCCATCCTTGCCTTGTTTATATAAAGCTTCACCAATCATCGTATAAGATGCACATTTTAATATTAAGAGTCATTTAAGCTTTTCATTAAAATTAGATGGAAAGGTTTGAAATGTCAAGTATTGAATTATTTCGCTATACTTCAAAATAATTACATCTACCTCAAATAGTTCCGCATTGGATAGTGCATTGTTAATGGATTCATTACCCAATATATTGTATAATCAAAATAAATAGTCTACATTAGAATGTGATTTTCTTAATCTTACCTGAATAGTAAAGTCAAATTTCTGCAATAATAAAATCCATCGTGCAATACGACCACTCAATTGAGGCTTATGAATCATATATTTTAAAGCATCATGGTCGACATGGAAAACAAATTTATAACCAAGAAGATAATGTTGAAACTTTTGTATGGAATAAATCATCTCTAATGTTTCTCTTTTGGTTGTTGTATAATTTCTTTCAACTGCTTCTAATTGACGTCTTGCATAATAAATAGGATGATCAAAATCCTAGTCATCTTTCTGACTTAGCATAAAACCAATTGTGATATTAGATGCATCCACATAAACTTGGAATGGTTTTGTCACCAATATTGGAGCTAAAACTAATTTTTGTTTCAATGTTTCAAATGCAATTGTACATTCTTTTGTCCAAAATGGACTAGTTCCATCGATTGGTGGTTTCTTCAAGAGATTTGTGAAGACAAGGCATATAACTCCAAATAGATAGATAAATCGTTGATAATAACTGATATGGCCGACAAATACTCGAACATCCGTAAT
This sequence comes from Physcomitrium patens, assembly GCF_059467195.1. Classification (NCBI taxonomy): domain Eukaryota; kingdom Viridiplantae; phylum Streptophyta; class Bryopsida; order Funariales; family Funariaceae; genus Physcomitrium; species Physcomitrium patens. The sequence goes on from NC_143426.1 coordinate 4,859,737, forward strand.
ACTATCTAGTTGTTTTAATTCTACTATAATCTTTATTTTATCCGGATCTATAGCAATGCTTGCCATCGAAACTATATGACCCAATAGTTACCAGAAGGGACACCAACTTGATATTTTTTTGAATTTAAAGAAATTCCATATTTGGTATATTAATTCAAACATTGACCTAGACATTCTAAATGCTTGGTTCTTGTATTAAATGTACAGAAATCATTTAGAAATATTTCCATTGAAATTCGTAGATAATCTTAGAACGCTTGCCTCATTATCCTTTGAAATGTTGCTGGTACATTACAAAGCCCAAATGGCATAACCTTATAGGCAAAGGTCCCTTAATCCATAGTAAAAGTAGTTTTTAACTGATCTTCTTTTGTAATTTTAACTTGATTATAACCGAAGAATTCATCAAGAAATGAATAACATTCATGTCTAGCGACAACATCCAATATAGTATCCGTGAATGGTAAAGGAAAATAATCCTTCTTTGTAGCCGCATTTAATTTGCAGAAACCTTGACAGATGTAAACTTTTCTATTCTTTTTCAGTACCATAATAATTGATAAAATCCATTCACTGAAAAGAACTGGATAGATAAATCCAACCTCTAAGAATTTATCCAGTTCTTCTTTTACCATAAGTGAGTATTTTGGATTAAGTCAATGTTGTCTTTGGCATACTGGTATAGCATTCTCCTCCAATAAAATTTGATGCTCACAAACTTCAGCTGGAACTCCTTTCAAATCTGTATATGACCATGCAAAAGTAGTTTTATACGTTAAAAAATAATCCATCTAAATTTCTTTCTCCTTGCCTTTTATACCATCCTAAATTTGAATGATTTGAGGAGCCTCCTCTGTACCTAAATTAATTGATTGACATTGTGGAATTTCAAGAGTCTCTGGAATAATGTTCTACTCAATTCCAGAATCTTTCATAAAATCTGATAAATTAGAACTTTTCAACTCCAGTTCCATAGCACTAACTTGAATAACATCCTGTCTATTCATGCAATATACAATCATATGATTAGAATCGCCAATAAAATCTGGAGGAACTAAGTACTCTCCCGGTCTCCTACACTGGTATTTTATTCTAGTGTGCTCAACAACTTGCCTTGTATCAGTATAAATTAGAACATGTGTACCAATTTCTTCTTCTATAGACTCATCTTCACAATCCAACGTGAATTGTGAATTAGCAAATTGAGTTTCTCCGTAATATTGGATAGGTACATTTGAAGCACAATTTTATCATTACCTTTCCCAATTGTCAATGTACCACAACCTAGTCATTTAATTTGATACAACCATGATTGCCCCAATAAAATTGAGTTTGAAAATATAGAGTTTCGCAATAAAAAAACAATAGAATCAATTTTGTAGGTAATCCCCGCAATTATTGTATCAATACTTCATAAAATACCCATAGATTTAACTCAAATAGAGTCAGCCATTCTCAAAACCATTGTAGTAGGCAATAAGTGATCCAAATCCAACTCCTTCATTGTAGAAGCATTCATAAGATTTACACTAGATCCTCTATCTACTTGCACTCTCAATAATAATATGCCATCAATTGAGACATCAATCATACGTACACCTGGATCGGGATTCAAACTTACTTCTCGGATTTCTTTATTTTGAGTTCTGCGACAAATTAATGAGGAATTCAAGATAGTTTGGTACTCAAGTGCTACCGCCAATAGTTGCTTTATAGAGATCGTGGGCTATATGGTGCCCAAATCTATTAGAATATCATATGGTTTTATATTAGTCCTAATTCTCAATGTCTGTTTCTTCTTCCCAGTCCTAAACACGGATGTAGGTAAATTGGTTTTTTCTATATTAAAAATTGGTAAAGCTATTGGAATTAAATTTGATGGAGCCTATAAAATCGATTCTTTTAACAGATAAGATTATTCTCCCAATTAGGCTGATATTGGTTCCTTAGAATTCAAGCCTCTGAGAGAATCTTTCAACGAAAAGGACGTGTTTCAAAAGTGTGTAGAGAACGGAACAGCTTGAAACAGAACCAAAGCCTCCATATTCGGTACCTCATTAGGGTGCACAACCGATTCAAGTCTTATACTGTATAAGCGGCCCATGTCAGGACCTATATTAGATGGCCCCGTAATTGGGTCCAATTGGCCGTTTGCTTCAAGATCACCTAAATGTTGAATTAGTCCTTTCTTCTTTTGCTGACTCCTGATAAGAACAACTTTGATACATTCCACCAAATTTACTGAAGAATCTTGAGGACCTTGATTTATCTCCTCTATTTTTCCTTGGCTTTGGATGTACTGATCTTGATTATTAAAATTGAACGGAGCATTACATTGTTGATAAGTATGTCCCGATTGCTTGCAATTTCTATACAGTGGTGCATAATCGTCACTTACTTTAGGATTAGGACATTCATTGGCATAATGATCAATTTGTCTGCAATGAAAACAACGAAGTGGTCTTCTTGCACTCCCATCAGGCATATTGGGTGTCTCCATTGGTATATACCTACTAGGCTTGTTCTATATAGGTTTAGAAAATGATCCTGGTTGTCCCGTTAGTACGGAGGATACTTGGTTCAATCACGCTGGTGGAGTATATTGCTGATACCTCTACTGCTCTTTCTTGTAGGTCAGGGAATTTGATATAAATTTCTGATTAAAATTAGAACTTTGAAAGTTATTGAATGCTCAATTTTGTCGATTAAATCGATTTCGATTCCATCCATATGTATTTCTCGTTAGAATTGATTGACATCCCACTGACTCGGTGAGATCATAGTCTGATTACTAAATTGTTGTTGCTTTTGCCAATTCCAACAATTAGGTGTTAAGTATTTTCCTCCACAAAATGTACATTGAACACCCATTGCTTTGAGTGATAGACATTCCGTATCAAAATGACCTTGTCCCTTACAATTATTACACCATACATTAGGTCTCGTATTAAAAGGCTTACGTCATTTTTTCTTATCTTTAGCCAAATTCATGGCCAATTCTTCCATCTTCTTTGTTAGATTTAATAACAAGGCTTCATTTGAATCTTTAACAGTCGTATTTGTGAATAACTTTGATTGTTGATAGGTTGGCGATGTAAAATAAGGTATCATTGTTATTGGCGCTATTTCTTGGAGTAGAGTAGCATTAATTGACTTAGCAATAATAAGACTCTACTGATTCCTCTGCAAACATCCTGCTATTCATCAAACTTTCTCAAAGCCGATCTTCAAATCCAATTGGTCTAAAATGGATTAGGAAGGCCTTCCTAAAGGCCTCTCAATTGAGAAATCTATCTATTGGTTGTCGATTATACCATTCAAAATTTGTATCTTTTAAAGTTGCTGGCAACCATTTCAACCAAATGTCTTCAATTCTACCATTATTAGTCACGGAAGTTGTCAAGAATTGAGATATATGCTCATATGGATCAGAGCCCGGTCAACCATTAAAAGTAGGTAATGGTGCCACACTTATAGTGCGGTCTCTTACTGCTCCTATTTGTACTGCAATATATACTTCTGGCACTCTCACGGCTATTGGTGTTATCACTAGTCTCCTTGCTATTTGAATTTGATTTTTTCTTCCTTTGATTTTTCTTAGACCTACAATCCTTTTTTGTCGTTCCTGTAGGAGATTTCTTATGCATAATCGTTCTTGTCTTTCTTTTGCTTATCAATTAATTCTTTGATAATCCTCCTCTCATGATTATCACTCATAATCTTTCATTCTTCTTTACAAAATCAATACTTCCTTGAATTATAACTCACATATTTCTAACCCTAAAAGTGATTCTTCTCACGTTCTCAATCAATATATAATTCCATCTGCCATACAATCAATTTCTAACATTTCATATTGTTATCATTTCCTGACAGCGGTGCCAAAATGTTGTTCTCGTTGTGTTCGAGCCTAAGCAGACCAAAGCCATTGAACTAATAGAAGAGGCTTCGAACACAAGAAAAGACTAGTTATAAGAATTGGATCTGTTAGTGTCGCAATTTACTGTACTCTTGCTATCTGAAATCAATTAACAAACTACAAAAAACCAAGGCTTACTACTTCCGTCTTAATTCAATATATAATCTATTCTACGAATATCAATTGAAAAATACTTCCATATTCTTATCAATTCATCTCCCACTTATTCTCTTTGCGGTTTATATATATTCAATTACTAATTTCTAGCTTATTTATTATATTTAGTTTTTCAATTCATCACACAAAATTCAATATCTTCACTTAACACAACACAATTTGATAATCTCAATTCTCAAGGTCACAGATTTTCTCCAAAATGGTCAGTCCAAAGTCATATTCCATAATATTCTAATCACAGTTTCAACAATACTTCTCTCAATCACAATTCTTCATAAGAAAATAATAAAAGCAAAGAAAACAAAGAGGTAGCACCAAACTTATCCCTGTCATGGACATACTCATGTAACCTACTAATTACATATATAAATAAATAGAATTAAGTAAAAATAGATAAAAGTAAATTAATTCTATAATATTTGATATAGAAGCTTCTTAGAAGCTTTATAGACGCTGCTTTGACTTCATAGGTGTCTTTAATTGACTTTTTGGATTAAAAACGTGATCAACAAGTTGGCCATGTACCACACATGTTGTTAGCTTGAAGACCAAGCTAACTATGTGGCCTACATGTAGAAAAACTTGCCTTGTAAGTCAAGGCAAGTATCCTACAAAGTCACCACATATTAGAGGTCCTATAGAACGTTGCTACGTAGCCCCTAGTTAGATAGTATATAAAGAGACAAGAGTGAAGCCTTCTTCACTCTTGTCAACTCCTTTCTTATTTCCAGTCTAGTTTCAAGAGACGTCATATTTTCTAATCTTTGGCAATAGCCATTCTAGTTCAATATATTATCACCTTTGAGTGATTTTTAAGTATTTTTGAGTGACACAAGAGTTTATTGAGATTATCTTTCTTTGGAATTCATGTCCGTGATATTTTGACAAGAGTGCTAACATATTATTTCTTTCTGGTTCTAAAAGTGAGTGAATTACCCAACTTCTATTATTATATTTTGAAGGTTACGGACTACTCACTTTTAAATAAAAAATCTTATTTTCTAATATTGATCTTTTTCTTAAAGAGAGTGGATTATCCTTCTTTGTGGAATTTATTTTTAGAGGTTGCGGATTATCCTCCTCTTATTTAATTTGTGAATTTATTTGAGTTGTCTATGGAAGGAAAAATCATGGATGCTACACTTAGTGGAAGTGAAAATAGATTTGCAACTATTGCAGTTCTTCATGACCTTATCAACATTCTTAGGACCGAAATTTCACGCATCACCAACACCAACCATGGAAGCACTATTCCTACTATTATGGAAGAAATTCAGAGTCTACGCCAAGAAGTTGTGCAGTTGAAGGAAACAAGTCGATAAGCCTCGCAACCAAATTTTGAGAGTTTTTCTTCTACAAATTGAAGAGAGGCAAGGATTAATATGCCTGAAAAGTTTGATGGAACAAGATAAGATTTCAAGGGTTTTTACAAAAAGTTAAACTCTACTTAAGGTTGCATACTTTCCAATACCCTAATGGATTTACTCAAGTTGGATTCATAGGTGCACTTCTATTTGGAAGTGCTCTCTCTTAGTTCATACCTTTGATGGAAAAAAATTCACCACTACTCTATGATTTGAACTCATTCTTGAAATTATTTACAGCTACATTTGGAGAAAGTGATCAAGAAAAGGTAGCAGAGACTAAGCTTGTATCACTATGACAAGGATCACATTCAACCACCATGTATGTCGCTGAATTCCAAAGTCTTGCTTATCATGTGGACTAAAAAGATAAAACCCTTATCAATCATTTTTACTATGGATTAAAGAATAATATCAAAGATTTGTTATTAATAATGCAAAAATAGATTCTTTAGAATAATTCATTACTCAAGCTATTAGATGTGATAATCATTTATTTGAAAGACGTCAAGAACAAAAATATGGCTGGAGAGGAACAAGGCAAGTCATGGCAATACCTTCTAAGTTTTTGAAAACCTTTCCATCAAGGCTAGAGCCAATGCAAATTGATATGATACGTTTTAAATCCCTCAAAGAGCAGAAAAAGACTTGACGACACCAAAAGGGCTTATGTCTATATTGTGAAAAAGCTAAACATAGTGCTCAACATTGTCCAAGGAAGCAACGCAATCACAAAATGAGGAATATGATTGCAAAAGAAGACAATGTCTCAAAAAACAAGTTCCTCCAACTACAATAGAAACCGTGCGGTTGGAACCATGTGCAACATTTAGTCAAGGTTCTATTCTCTCCTCAGATCCCTTACCTTGTTTTATAATAGATGTGTGTTTAGGATCCAAAAATCATAAAGTCTTTGCATTATTAGATTCAGGAGCCTCAGCTTGTTTCATGGATGAAGACTTTGTCAAAAAATAAGAAATATCGTTAGTCAATAAAATCAAACTCATACATATGGAAGTCATAGATGGTCATTCGTTGTGTTCTGGTGATGTTATCTATGAGACAATTCCTTTAGATGTAGTAATTAAAGATCATAATAGTATAGTAATATTTAATGTGATACAATCTCCTTTGAATCCAGTCATTTTAGGACTATCCTGGTTAAAAAAGTACAACCTTCAAATAGATTGGATTTTCCATAACCTTAACTTCTCTAGTAGTTTATTTCGAAATTCTATTAATCAAGAGAAAATATATAAGTCTAGTGCATCAAGTCCTTACAAGTAGAGGCAAGAGCTTTCATGCATGCAGCCAAAGATGGGTCATCTTTTGCTATATATGCCATGCCCATTTCAGATAGTGAAAAGACGTCAAGTGGTATTTCTAATCAATATCAAGAATTCCAAGATATTTTTGAGAAGACCAATGCAGATATTCTTCCAAAACATTGACCTTATGATTGTTCAATTGATCTTCAAGAAGGAACTCAATTGCCATTTGGACCAATCTATAGCTTATTACAAAACGAGTTTGCTACACTAAAGGAATATATTGACGAGAAGTTTGCTAAAAACTTCATACGCCATTCAAAATCTCTAGTGGGAGTGCCGATCTTATTTGTGAAGAAAAAATATGGATCTCTACGGATGTGCGTAGATTATCAAGGCCTTAACAAGATCACCATCAAAAACAAGTATCCTTTACCTTTGATTTCAGGACTTTTTGATCAACTCAATCAAGCAAAGTTCTACACAAAAATAGATCTATGAGGAGCATACAACTTGGTCCACATCAAAGAAGGAGATGAATAAAAGACTACTTTTCAAACTAGATATAGACATTTTGAATATAATATCATGCCTTTTGGACTCACAAACGCACTAGCTGCTTTTCAACATCTTATGAATGATGTTTTTCGTGAGTTTTTAGATGATTTTGTCGTTTATTATTTAAACGACATTCTAATCTACTCTAAGAACACAAAAGAACATGAACTCCATATTCATCATATGTTACAAAAACTAAGAGATGCAAGATTATATGCCAAGTTGAAAAAGTGTGTATTTCACACTACTTAAGTTGACTTTTTAAGATACATCATTTCCAACGAAGGCCTGATGTTGGATCCTAAGAAGGTCCACACTATCATAGATTGGAAGATTCTAAGAACAGTATGAGATATGCAATACTTTTTGGGCTTTGCAAATTACTATCGAATCTTCATCAATAACTTTTCTTAAGTTGCAGCTCCACTTACGCGTTTAACTTGTAAAGACAAATTTGAGTGGAGTAAAGAAGTTAAAGTAGCATTTGTTGCTTTAAAGAAAGAATTTACTTCTGCACCAATCTTGTATCACATCAATTTTTCCAAGGCATTTTTTATAGAAACAGATACATCAGACTTTGCCTTAGGTGTCGTTTTGTCACAAATGGGAGCAGATGATAAGCTCCATCTAGTAGCTTTCTTTTCCAAGAAATTTTCAGCAATTGAGATTAACTATGAAATCCATGATAAAGAGCTTCTTGTAATTATGGATTCATTTCAAGAATGGCATCATTATCTAGAAAGCACCTCAAGTCCTATCACCGTATATATGGATCATAAGAACCTCGAGTATTTCATGTCAGCATGCGTATTAAATCGTCGTCAAGCTCGTTGGAGCATGTCTTTATCAAGATTCGAGTTCATCAATTCTTATCGACCAAAAAAACAACAAGGTTTGTCGGATGCCTTGTTTAGACGTTCATATCTTGCCCTAAAATAAAGAGATGCAACTTTTGAGCAACAAAGAATGGTTCTTTTGAAGCGAGAGTACTTTTATCTTTGAGCAATAAAATCAACATTGACTATTGATTAAACTTTTCTCAAGCAAGTCCAGTTAAGTATGTCTTCAGACCTTCTTGTTCACGATATCAAGAATAATTCTTCTAAATCTCATGATCCCTCTAAATTCGAGTTCAAGAACAACCTACTCTATTTCGAAGGATGCCTATATGTTCTAGAAGGAGAAGCATGTTTACGTGTTCTTCAAGCTTGTCACGACTTTCCAACAGCAGGGCATTTTGGATACAATAAGACTTAGGAGGTGATATCTAGGAATTTTTGGTGGCCTCAAATGTGGAAGGCAGTCAAAGATTTTGTATAATCATGTGATGTTTGCTCAAGAACAAAAATTCCACGTCATTGACCTTTTAGACTTCTTCAGCCATTATCCATTCCAGAACATTCATGGTCTTCTGATTCTATGGACTTCATCACAGATCTTCCAAGTTCAAGTTCTTATGATTCTATATTTGTGATAGTAGATTGCTTCACCAAGATGGCACATTTTGTGCTATATACAAAATCCATCACGGGTGAAGAAACAACTAAGTTTTTTATTGATAATATCTATCGCTAACATGGGTTATCAAAGGATATTATATCGTATAGGTGAATTCAATATGTATCACGATTTTAGAGAACCCTTTTTAATATTTTACAAGTGGATATAAAACTATCTTCGACTGTTCATCTTCAAACTGATGGACAGACAGAGCATATAAACCAAGTCTTAGAACAATACTTAAGATGTACTATCAACTATCAACAAGATGATTGAACAACTCTTCTGCCATTAATAAAGTTTGCTTTTAATAATATGGTGTATTCTTCTACGCAACAAACACCTTTCTTTACCAATTATTGTTATCATCCACGACTTGACACGTTTGATTTTTTAAAAGTTGATAATCCTACGGTTGAAGATATGGCAAATTTGTTGTCTGAGTTATATGTAATAATGAAGGCATAATTAAAAAAAGCTTAAGAATGACAAAAGATAAATATAGATGTCTATTGAAAGGAACAACCACCATTCCACATGGGCGATAAGATATGGTTACTTCATCACAATATCAAGACCACTTGTCTTTGTGACAAGTTGGACTATCGAAGGCTTGAACCATTTTCTATTTCTGTACAAATCAATTTAGTTGCATATCGTTTACATCTACCAAAGTCAATGAAAATCCAACCAGTATTCCACGTGTCTCTTCTTGAATCATACAAGATAGTGGACATATCAAGAAGACAATAAGCTCCACCTCCTCCTATAGAAGTAGACAATAATGAAGAGTTTGAAGTAGAAGAAGTCTTAGATTCAAGGCGACGCCAAAATAAATTAGAATATCTTATCCATTGGTGCGGATATGATATTAGTGAATGTACATGGGAGCCAATAAAGAATCTTGTAAATGTAGTAAAGGCGGTGGAGGCTTTTCATCGACAACATCTATCAAAACTAAGATTAAAATCTTTTTTATAAAAGAAACAAGATCTATACAAGATAACATTCTACTTTTAATCATTATTTGTAGCTTCTTTGTAACGAGATAAAGAACCAAAAACCAGCGGATTCGACTCAAGAGCCTTCATTTGTTGACCTACCGGATGAGACATTACGATTGTCTCAACCTTCAAGACGTCACAATCAAGATGAAGATCTTGAAGAATGACATGTTCTTCCTCGAATACATGGCGAGATATAACGCGTTTGGTATCAAGACCTTGGAAGGGACTTCCAATGTTTGATGATTTTACTAGAGGTAGGAACAATTCCTGATGGTGTTCCAAATGTTCTATTCGAAGGAAGTTATGAAGGCCTCAAAAATGACCAAATAATTGGGTGGTCTTCATGCCTTAGTATAGGACACTACCAATGGTTGAGAGGTCCTATCAATCATCTTCAAAGAGAATAAAGATTAGAGTATGTGGCAAATAAAATTTTTCACATCATAGATTTCTTCAATATATGATGACCGTTCCTTATGGAACTCGTTCCTAGAAGGGAGGGTAATGTCACAGACATACTCATGTAAGCTAGTAATTACATATATAAATAAATAGAAGTAAATAAAAGTTGATAAAAGTAACTTAATTCTATAGTATTTGATATAGAAGCTTTCTAGAAGCTTCATAGACTCTACTTTGACTTCATAGGTATCTTTAATTGACTTTTTGGATTAGAAACATGGTCAACAAGTTGGTCATGTGCCACACATGTTGTAAGCTTAAAGACCAAGCTTATTATGTAGCCCACACATAGAAAAACTTGCCTTGTAAGTCAAGGCAAGTGTCCTATAAAGTCAACACATATTGGAGGTCCTATAGAACGTCGCCATGTAGCCTCTAGTTAGATAGTATATATAGAGAGAAGAGTGAAGCCTTCTTCACTCTTATCAACTTCTTTCTTATTTCCAGTCTACTTTCAAGAGTCGTCATGTTTTCTAGTCCTTGGCAATAGCCATTCTAGTTCAATATATTATCACTTTTGAGTGATTTTTAAGTATTTTTGAATGACATAAGAGTGTATTGAGATTATCTTTCTTTGGAGTTCATGTCCCTGATAACCCCGGCTTATGACTCTCACACTCTTGCCCCAATCTCCATTTTCTCAATCTCTTTATCCTATCAAAAGATGGACCGTCGGCCAGCAGATTCTAAAGGTTATGAACCTTTGAGTTCTTAACTATTTGTTCCACTAAGAACCTACTATTACCAACTAAACTACCTAACCATAAGTCAAATTTTGAAGGTTGTCAATAACCAATGAGTAACTTACCACAAAATTTATTTACCTATTCTACAGAATCACATTGCTTTTCTACAAGAACCTTAAATTCTTTGAATCTAAAAAAGTAATCACTCTTATATTTGATGATATAAATTCACATCTTCCTTAAAAAGTCATCAATGAATGTAAAAAAGTATTATGCTCCTCCTATTGATGGTATTGTTATAGGTCCACAAACATCAAAATGTATAATTTCCAACAACTTATTGGCACGTATTGCTACTCCACTTAGAAATTAGGTCCTTTGTTGTTTGCTTTAAATATAACCTTCACAAGAAAGTATATTGGTATTTTGGCTAAATTGACCAAGATCTATGCCACTTACCATGAATTGGAGTTCTTTCATGTTCTTGGCATTCAAATAACCAAGGTATCAATGCTAAATGCCAAACTTTTCTTCATCAAGTGAAAACTTAGCAAATGTGGCTATTTCAATTCTATTCACCTCTTACTTTTGACAGAATAAAGGTTGCCATCTCTAAAGCCCTTAGCAACATCATCTCTATCCAATGTCTTTAAAAAATATTTATTCTTATCAAATTGTATCTTAGAACCATATAAAATTAATTTATTCATTGATATCGGGGTAGAGAGAGTTTGTCTCAAGAAAGCGCTAGGCTTTTGGCTACCACTAAATATTCAATCAAGTCTAAGAAATAAAAATACCAAATTCATATATATAATATTTTTTCTTTTTGGGCAATTTCATCAATACATAAGCCCAAGTGCCAAGAAAACACCCAAATATATGATAAAGTATCTTAATATCTTATATATCCTTATGAGAAATGTTTCTTAAACTTCAACAGCTCATATCTCACGATTGGACTATCCAAACAATCCTAAATTTTATTTAAAGTACTAGTATACTTTTAAAAACTACCACAAAAAAATTCAATTGCAAATTCATTACGGATCTTGAGATATCACCAAAATCCTAATAGTAGCTTTAAACCCTAACTTACAGATACTTGCGTGCTATTTTCTTTATATCTCACAAAATAAGTACTCAAACACCATGAAACTTTAATCTATAGCTTTTTAATCTAATAACACATACTTAAAAAAAAATTGAGCTAAAAATTCATCCAGAAACTCAAGATATGGCTCCAACCATTACTATCAACAAAATGACTCACTTACTGCCTTTGAATTACATGTGCTGTCTTCAATGCCCTATAACTCCTTCATTTAGACTTAAAATTCATCAAATTATATATGTAAAATATAGGTAAGAAAGTGTTCTCTGTAATTTTAGATGCTGATTATTTATCGCTCTCTATGCGCATATGTTATACTTCAAAGAGTGACAATAGATACAAATTTGACACCTCAAATTTGAATACCTATATCTCCTTCACAAAAACTCGAAATCACAAAAAATCTTCACCCAAATTATACCAAAAATCCTGAATTTATTGACTTTGGCCTCTAAAGCTTGAATGACTTCGAAAAAAAAACCCTAATCCTTAATAAGGCCATGCACAGCTTCCTTGAAGCCCATTGGGCATAGCCTTTGACCAATAGGAATGAAGATCCCCATTCCTTACCTTAATCCAACCATGCCTTGCTTTCATCCCAATAAGCCTCTTATTAGTTAAGAATTTTTTCTTTAGGCTCTAATCTCAACTCAAGGCTTCACACTAACATTTAGGTTCTATAATGTTTTTGAAATGCTATAATTAAAAAGATAAAATTCAAAATAAAGTTTCTTAAATCCACTCTCTTTAAACTAATCTATTAACCATTCTAACATACACCAAGACTTATGAACATATTATATGTTCTAACTAATTTTTACATACTATAAGGATTTTTAGTATGACACCAAAAAGAAATTTTTCTTGATTTTGGATACATACAAGATATCCTTCAATCTAATCCTCTTTGTTTGTCCTTTCACAACAATATCTATTACAATCAAGCCTATTCCAATAGCTTGTACTATGCCATTGTCTCCAATAAAAATATTTGTTGTTGAAATTTCTTCATAAGTGTCAAATGAACACTTGTATAGTGCCATGTACTTGGTGAAATCTGAATCAACAATCTACTTGGACATGGGAGCCATAGAGGTGCCTTCACTTGCCATGAATGCAAAATAATCTCCACCAAATTGTTCATGTACATTGTTGGTACTTTTTCTATCTATTTTTTTGGCTTTGTAGTAATTTTGTATAATATGACCTAGTTTTCTTCAAATGAAGCAAGTTTTGACATTACTTTGTTGATATGAATGGTTGCCCTTGCTTTGACATGAATAAAGTATTGAATCTTCACTATGAGGTACTTTTTCTTTCTTCTTGGTCACTTCATGCATAAGTCTTGTCGTCACATAGTCCATTGTAAGTTTGTTCAACTTGATGGACTTCAATGCTATAATGAGGTAATTATAGGATTTGAGAAGATTCATCAAGAAGGACATGACAATAGCACTGAAACAAGACCAGACTATTTCAAAAATCTAAGATCCTTTTATTCTAGAATAACATAAAATCTTATCTCAAAATATGATAAAATAGAATAAAACAAAATTCATTGAACTACATAGAATAGGACGTGAATGACAATTTAGCAGACAAAAATAGAAAAAATATAACAAAAGGATGCAAAACCAAACTTTACTAAGAAAAAGGGTCTGAAGCCATACTTGACCAAATATTCCAAAAGGCCAAAGCTAGTTTTATTTATACTTTATCTTAATACCCTAGATTTTCTAAAATGTTCTTAGATAGTAGGCTCTACTTAAATAATTGCCTTAAACTCAATTTCTAGAAGATTCTATGGTAGATTATATCAAAATAACCATCCTAAACCTTTTTTAAAAAGATTCATGATAAGCCATATCTAAATGATTGCCTTAAACTCTTCTAAAATGTTCCATGGTGGTCCTATCTGATCTACTAACCTAATACTAATTCTAGAAACTTCCATGATTCTAATTATTTATATAATTATCTTTTCTATACTTTGTTATAAGCTGTCACTGACATACTCATGTAAGCTAATAATTACATATACAAATAAGTGGAAGTAAGTAAACATAGGTAAAAATAAGTTAATTCTATAATATTTAATATAGAAGCTTCATAGATGCTGCTTTGACCTCATAGGTGTCTTTAATTAACTTTTTGGATTAAAAAAGTGGTCAACAAGTTGGCCATATGCCACACATATTGTTAGCTTGAAGATCAAGCTAACTATGTGGCCCACACGTAGAAAAACTTGCCTTGTAAGTCAATGCAAGTGTCTTACAAAATCAACAAATATTGGAGGTCCTATAGAACATCGACACATAGCCTCCAATTAGATAGTATATATAGAGACAAGAGTGAAGCCTTCTTCAGTCTTGTCAACTCTTTTCTTGCTTCCAGTCTAGTTTCAAGGGTCTCTAGTTTTCTTGTCTTTTGGCAATAGCCATTCCAGTTTCTCTTTCAATATACATACTTGGTTATTTATATTTTGTTACCTTTCTTTGAGTGAAGGCTCACTTGTCTGAATTACTTTTTTTCATCGAGTTCTTATCCTTGACAGATTGACAAGAGTACACCTATAATATCATAGTTTTGTCTAATCTTGATTAAGGGTGGATTACCCCTTTTTCTTGATAAAATATAAAGTATATTAGAAGTTGCGGATTACCCTCTTCTAAACTGATATTGTTCTTAGTATTTTCTTTATTCCCAAGTCCTCTCTTCTATTTATCTTGAGTGTTATTAGACATCTTCTCTTTTTTAAGTGTTATCATAGTAGAACTTGTTGAAATAAAGAATACAATGGCACAAATGCAAGAGCAAATGAGGGAATTAATGCTTGTGATGCATCAACTCAATTTACCACCACAAGGAGCAACAAGATTGGTAGGAAGTGAAGATATAGAAATGGTTGGAGCTGCTTCAATATCTGCACCAAACCATGTCCTTTCTCCTATGGTGGAATGCCCTTCCAGTGTTAGAGAACCAAGAATTGCCCTACCCAAGAAGTTTGATGGCACTAGATTCAAGTTTCGAGGATTTATCAAACAAGTAGTACTTGTAATTGAACTTCAATCCCAAAGCTATCCAACTCCAGGATCGTAAGTTAGATTCATTGGTACGCTTCTTTCAGATTTAGTACTATTGTAGTTTTTATCTTTTCTTGAACGACGAGATTCAATATTAGATAATCTAGAGGCTTTTCTGATAGAGTTTCGATCCATGTATGGAGAACATGATGCAATTCGTATTGCAACTAATAAGATCCATATTTTACGACAATGCAATCGATCAGTAACGTTGTACGCTTTACAATTTCAATACCTTGTAACTGATATCGAGTGGAATGATGCTGTACTTATTAGCCAATTTCTCTACGGATTACAATATGAGGTAAAAAACTTAATACTCAACTTACATGATCCTCAAATATTGAGTCAAGCAATTGACTTTCCTGTGAAGTGCGACAATCACCTATTTGAATTTTGATCTGAGAACCGTACAAGTAGACCTCAATGTTACTATAATTCAATGGCAATACCAACACCTCTTCAAAACATACATTTGGAAGTAGAGGATATGCAAATTGATGCAGTACGTTTCAAACTTATTACTGAGCAAGAAAAGACTCGTCATCGTCAAGAAGGATTATGTTTATATTTTGGAAAACCAAAGTACATTGCTCAACATTGTCCAAAGAAATGACGCAATCACAAAATGAGGAGTATGGCTGTGAAAGAAGATAATATGTCGAAAAACAAGTTTATTCAGCTATAATAGGGACCGTGCGACTGGAACCTTGCACAACATCTAATAAAGGTCCTATTCTCTCCTCAGAGCCCTCTCCTTGTTTTATATTAAATGTTA
Source organism: Physcomitrium patens (assembly GCF_059467195.1). NCBI lineage: Eukaryota > Viridiplantae > Streptophyta > Bryopsida > Funariales > Funariaceae > Physcomitrium > Physcomitrium patens. Next base: position 4,875,653 of record NC_143426.1, read on the forward strand.
TTTTAGGACCTAAATATTACAAAGCCTCTGCCTTGTTAGATTCAAGAGCCTCTGCATGTTTCTTAAATGAAGAATTTACTAAAAGACATAGCATATCTTTAGTAAAGAAAACTAAACCTGTTCATGTAGAAGTCATAGATGGTCGTCCATTGTCTTCTGGAGATATTACTGTAGAATAAGTAGTTATTTGTTGAATTGTAGATACTTAGTTCATAGTGTAAACAGGGATAGATGACTGTTGAAAAGGTAGTTCAGTAGGTAAAATGGATGAATAGTTAGGAAAAGCAGTTTTCATTAGAGATGTAGCAGTTGGTATCTCGTGGTAGCATAAGGAGGATGGGAGAGAGGAAGTAGGGGCCATTACTGTGATAGTGTGAGCCGGGGTAAGCTTGGTGCTACCTCTTTTCTTTTGTTGTTATGTTCTTTGAAATAAGAGTATTGAGAGTTTCTGAATATTGTGAAGTGAATCATGGAATGAAAGTGTGAATGGAATTATATGTTATTGAATGAGAAGAAGAGAGATTGAATGCTGAAATCTGAATGTAGTTCAGCAGAGAGAATGAGTCTGTGTTTGTGTGAAACACTGTAATGTGAAGGCAGTTAATGGTGAAGAACTCCAGAATTTGGATTATAGTATGATTATGTCCTGTCATTTAGGATAGTGCGGGATTACATGTTGTTTGTTATCAGTGATGGTGGAGTATTATTAGGAAGTGGAAAGCATTGTAGTGTTTCTTGGATGTTTTAAGTAGTGCGGAATACAGTTAATTGTGTGACCCTAACGTGTAAGCTCATGCGGTATTCTTTCCCTGTGTTCGAATTCCCCTATACAGGTTTACTCTGATTAGATAAGTTAGAGTAAGTAAAACGACAATCACATTTTGGCGCCGCTGCCGGGGAAATTGATAATAGCATGGAGTGTTAGGTTTTAACTGCCGGTTGAAGTAGATGGGAAATAGGTAGCAGTCGCAGAAGAATATAATGAAAGAGTATGGTTATTAAGAATGAGAACTTAACAGTAAAGAAAATACGGCAGTCAAGAGAAAGAATAGAGAGATCGCAAGCAAGAAATTTGTTGCGAAACGAGCAACAAAGAAAGTTAAAAAGGAATCATAGACAAAGCTGGATTAAGCCATGGTTGCATGCCTGTCGTCATATTCGAGCATACCCAGAAGCTAATCGACATCTAATATTTCAGAAGTATATACCGTTAGAGAAATTGCCAAGAGCACTTGCTGAAAATTTGATCAATAGGCCAGGGTTTCTTCTGAGACCGTTAACTGAGAGTGGGGGAATCACAGAAGAGTTGGGTACTCTATTGGGTACGTTTCCAATAGCGGAAACTGCCGATTCCGTCAAAACTGGTTCCATAGAGTGGCATAAATTATTGGTCAATAAGGGCCAATTCAGTGTGTTTCAAAATCCGTCATTCTCACCTCCTATTCAACCAATAAACTTGTTCAAGGATAATAATAGAAAATTGAGCAGGGTGGAAAGTTCAGAAAATATATTTAGGAGAGACGCAGACTATATTAACAAACGATTAAGTGTCACATTGTCAAATTCAATGACGACGGGAGGTCCAGCGGTTCCCATAGCAGTACAAATGGGTACTGTGAGTGATCGCACAACTAGCGTGGCTCCATTACCTACCTTTAGGGGTTTTCCGGGTGCGGATCCAGATCAACATTTGTCGCAGTTTTTGACAGCATGTGTCGCCAATAATGGGAGAACCGAGGATATTTGGTTACGATGGTTGCCAGCAACCTTAAAGGATACGGCGTTTGAATGGTATAACCGTCAACCAGTTGGTCAATTTTCGAACTGGGAAGCATTGAAGAATGCATTTTTGACCCGTTTTCGACCAATTGGTTTTGAAGACCGTCTTCGAGGGAGGTTAATGAACAGCAAAATGATCCTAAGAGAGGCGGTGGAATCGTTCTATGGCCGAGTGGCTGATATACTTAGTAAGTGGCCGAACCACCAAATGCCGGAGGCATTTATATTATCTATATTAATAAATGGTTTGCACCCACCAGAGCTAAAAATGTTTGTAAAAGAAGCTCAACCAGTTACGATATCTGCATCCCTTGATAGAGCCAAGGTTTGGGAGGAATGCCATTATGATCAGTTTTTAACTGCGTGTGCCACGATGATACCAGTTCAAAGCAATTATCAATATCCGGCTTTGAACGGATCAGTGGGTAGTTATCCACAGATGATCGAAACAGTTGCCCAGTCAAGTGCCAATACTCAGGGGCCAGTTAATGTTACCCCATTGCAAGCTTTACCACCGCAAGTAACAACAGCGTATGCCCCATATTTTCCATATCAAACACACGAGTCAACTTTGGCGGAAAAACAAATAATATCAGCTTCAAAAGATTCCAATGAAGCCTTGTTATTGAACTTGACGAAGAAAATGGAGGAAATGGCCGTTAATATGGCCAAAGATAAGGAGAAGAGGCAAAAGCCAACCAATACTAGGACCAATGTATGGTGCAGTAATTGTCAGGGCCACGGTCATTTGGTAACGGAATGCCCGTCACCTTCACAAGTGTTGGGTAAATGTACATTTTGTGGAGGCAAGCACTTAACCGCTAATTGTTGGAATTTGCAAAGACAACAACAATTCAGTAATCCGACCATGATTCCACCAACTCCATGGGATGTCAATCAAGTTCAAACAGGAAATACGTTTGGATGGCATGGAAATCGATCTAACCGACAAAATCGAGCAGTCAATCATTTTCAGAATTCCACTTATAGTGAGGGATTTGTATCAAATCCTCGGAACTATGGTAAGGAGCAGCATGGGTATCAGCCATATGCTCCATCGATGCCATTGAACCAAGTACAACCGGGACAACCAGGATCGTTTTCTCAACCTACATGGAACAAACCTAGTAGGTATATACCGGTGGAGACACCCAATATGCCTGATGGGGGTGCAAAAAGGCCATTGCGTTGTTTCCGTTGTAGACAGATTGGTCATTATGCCAATGAATGTCCCAATCCAAGAGCCAGTGACGATTATGCCCCAGTTTGTGGGAATTGCAAGCAGTCAGGGCATACGTATCAGCAATGTAATGCTCCATTCAATTTCAATAATCGGGATCAACAGATCCAGAGTCCAGGAAAAATGGAGGGAATAAATCGAGGACCTCAAGACTCTCCAGTAAATCGGGTGGAATGTGTCCATACCGTTCTTACTAGGAGCCAGCAAAAAGGGAAAGGCCCAATTAAACATTTGGAAGATCCTAAAGCGAAGGGCCAATCACACCCAATTACGGACCAATCCCATTCAGGCCCGGAAACTGGGAAAGTCTTGAGCCCTGATTTGGTTGCGAAGCCCAATGAGGTCCCAATTACGGAGTCTTCAGTTCCATCTCGAACCGGTCTGTTCCCACCGCAGTTCCAAGAAGCATCATACCCGTTGAAAGATCCCCTTGGGAAAGGAAGTCCCAAGGAAGCTCAATCTGCTATTCCAATTCCAAGTCCAGGGCGGCAGAATAATTTACCTCACGGAGTTAAGCTCAAACCCATGAAATGGAAGAGGGCATTGGGAATTACCCTAAATATGGAACCCTATGACATTTTAAAGGATTTGGACGCTATTCGGCCTTCAATCTCTATGAAGCAACTTCTAGCAGTCGCACCAGAGTGTCGTTCCACCTTGAATTCATCCCTAACAAGACATCGGCATCGTAATATGGAAGTTTGTGAAGTTAGTTTGAACCCTGATCCAGGTGCACCAACCATTGATGTTTCGATTGATGGTGTTCGGATCTCTGGCGTCCAGGTAGATGGAGGTTCCAGCGTCAATTTAATGAACGCTGATACAATGGATGCTTTAGGTCTGGAACAATTAGTCCCCACGACATTGGTATTACGGATGGCAGATCATAGCCGAGTTAAGCCAATGGGTATTTTACGGAGTGTTCAAACTATAATTGCAGGTATTGCCTATGAAATTGACTACATTGTCTTTCGCTTACAACGTTCGACTTTATCGTACCCTATTTTATTGGGACGACCCTGGCTGTATCAAGCGAAGGCCAAGAACGATTGGGGTCGAGGTACTTTGACAATTGGTAAGGGCGTAGATAAAATGGTGTTACAAATGTACCCAGTACGCTATCACGGGGAGTCTCAGTTGCCAGTATCTGAATTGACGTCGGACGAAGGGCTTAGCTCCGATGATGACACAGAAGTACCGAGTACGGAGGCCAATGTGGAGGCAGCACAGCACCCTGAGGTGGTGTACCAATGTGGAGGTCCGGGGGAGTACTTGATATACCCGAAGGATTCGGAAAACTCTGCTTATGTAAGTATTGACTGGAAACCTGGGTACGATGTGCACCATGTTAGTACCCTCGAGACGGGATTCGTTACTTCACATATGTCGGACATACCGAGTAACTTTAAATCACTGCGGGAATTGAAACAGAGTATTGTTGCTGACCCTGTATGTCAAACTATTAACTTAGCGACCACGGCCGAACCTCGGCTAATTAAGGTCTACGAAGGTATTAAGGAACAAGAGTTGACCTGTTGGACAGACTTTTTCTTACATCATAAATCCGCTTTTGCTTGGACTTATAATGATCTACAAGGTATCCCCGCTGATGTCTGTGAACATCGTATCATATTGGAAGAAAATGCTAAACCGGTACGCCAGAGGCAACATCGCCTTAATCCTAAATATTCCCTTATGGTGAAGGAAGAATTGGACAAGCTTCTTGCGGTGGGTTTCATTTACCCGGTACCGAATAGTGAGTGGGTTTCTCCAATTGTGATGGTGCCGAAAAAGAACGGAAAAATCCGAATTTGTCAAGATTTCCGAAAACTTAATGCAGCCACCAAGAAAGATTACTTTCCGTTACCATTCACGGATAGTATATTGGACGCCGTCGCCGGTCACGAATGCTATTCGTTTCTCGATGGTTTCTCCGGGTATAATCAAGTTCAAATTGCAAAAGAAGACCAGCTCAAGACAACCTTTACTACGGATTGGGGCACATTTGCTTATCGCGTGATGCCTTTCGGGTTATGTAACGCCCCAGCCACGTTCCAACGCGTGATGACTCAGGCTTTTCAAGATTATCTCCGACTGTTTATGGAGATCTTTTTAGATGACTTTTGTACATTCAGTACCAAACAAGATCATCTTCATTGTTTAGGCAAATGTTTGGCTCAATGTGCCAAATTTGGAATATCGTTGAATTCGGAGAAGTGCCAATTTGGTGTTCCGTCCGGAAAATTATTGGGCCATATTGTTTCCAGTTGTGGTATTGCTACAGATCCTGACAAAGTGCAGCATATCATGAACTTGCCCAGACCGGAGACAGTCTCCGGTGTTCGAGGGTTCGTTGGTCATGTCAGTTATTATCGACGATTTATAAGTTCGTTTGCGGTTATTTGTCAACCTTTAACAAACTTACTGAAGAAACCTCCGTCCGATGGTACTAGTCCCCTCTGGACCAAGGAGTGTACCGTAGCCTTCGAGGTCTTAAAGTCAAAATTGGTCTCTGCACCAATATTGGTGGCTCCTTGTTGGACAAAGCCATTTCATGTGTATGTTGATGCATCCAATGCTGCTATTGGCTCGGTGTTAAGCCAGAAGGATGATAAGGGATTCGATCATCCAATATATTATGCCAGTCGACAATTGGTGGCTGCCGAACGCAACTATACTACTACTGAACGAGAGGCGTTGGGTATGATATACTCGGTTAAAAAATTTCGGCACTATTTGCTTGGGTATCCGTTTGTATTTTATGTGGATCATGATGCCCTCAAATATCTGATTAATAAGCCTCAATTGAGTGGGCGCATTGCTCGCTGGGTCTTACTCCTCCAGGAGTTCAATTTTACGGTGGTTGTCAGACCTGGGAAGCAACATGCGAACGCAGATCATTTATCCCGGTTGTCTAATATTCTCGGCAACGAGCCTGTTCCCGATGATCTTCCCGACGCCGCATTATTTGTGGTGGATGTGATATCCCCCGAGTATAGCGAAATTATTCAGTTTCTGACCTTCCATACTTTTCCGCCGACTTTCACGGACAAGCTTAAGAAGCGCCTTATTCTGAAGAGTGCCCCATACACGATGATTCGTGATGCTTTGTATAAACAAGGACGCGATGGTCTTTTACGGCGCTGTATCTTTTCCAGTGAAGTACAGTCGATACTTACAGGTTGTCATTTGGATAGTTGTGGTGGTCATTTCGCGGGAGACAGCACTGCCCGCAAGGCTTTAATGGCCGGATATTGGTGGCCCACAATGTTTTCTGATGCCCACCAGTTCGTTCGCCGTTGTGATCCTTGTCAACTAATTGGTCGACCTACGGGTACTTCCGCCATGCCGTTAGTCCCAATCTTGGCCCAGGTTCCGTTTGAAAAATGGGGTATTGATTTTGTTGGTCCCATTGCACCAGCGTCAAAACCTGGTCAAAAGCGGTATATCTTAGTCGCCACCGATTATGTCACCAAATGGGCAGAGGCGATTGCTACCCGCACCGATAATGCCAGTACGGTGGCAACTTTTCTGTATGAGAATATTATCACTCGCTTTGGGTGTCCCAAGGAATTGGTCAGCGATCGAGGCACCCATTTCATCAATGCTACCATCGCCGCCTTGACGACCACATACGAGATCAAGCATCGTAAGACCACTCCCTACCATCCTCGTGCCAATGGGCAAACGGAAAAGACCAACGGCATTTTGTGCAAAGTCTTGACTAAGACAATTTCAGGGGCCGGTACTGATTGGGAGACCAAACTCTTTGCAGCTTTGTGGGCTTATCGTACCGCCTATAAGGTAACTACCCACTCTACTCCGTTCCAATTAGTTTACGGTCAAGAGGCAATTTTACCTATCGAATTGGAGGTTCCCAGTTTACGAATTGCCTTAGACGAACGCCTCAGTGACACTGAGTCATTACACTCTCGGTTGATGAAATTGGAGGAATTGGATGAAATACGGGCTGTCGCTCTATTCCACATGGAAGCCACTCAAAAACGGAGGAAGAGTTACTATGATAGTAAACTGCGGCCGAAGTGTTTTATGCCCAATGATTTGGTATTGCTGTATGACAGCCGATTCAACCATTTTCCGGGAAAATTTCAAGTTCGCTGGCATGGGCCATATCGCGTAATTGAAGGATTTTCCAATGGGTCTGTTCAATTGGAGGATTTCACGGGCCATCGTTTCAGTACCCGCATTAATGGAAATCGTTTACGGTTATATAATACCTAAAACCCGGGACGGGTTTTATTTCATTTGAGGGGAGGGGACTTCGAATGGACTCAGGAGGGACCTAATTATGGTATAAGACGTAGAGGCGGCTGCAAGGATATGTAGTAATCACTATTGTGTCAGATGCGAAGGAAGTGAGAAATGGACAGTATGGATACCATGTTGTCGCTCTCATCACTAGGTAATAGAATAGGAGTGGGGCTCCTACTAAGGGTTATTCTGTGGTGTTATATTATGTTGTTGCTTATTTGTGTCTCATTTTAGTGTTTCGGGCAGACTGGAGAGTGGCATTGACGGTTAGGACCTGTAAGCGTTTGAGTCATGGCGATTGAAAGTACCAAGAGAGCTGTAGACAGAGATGAAAGTGGCCGGAATGTGAGAGCTAAACGCACAGCAAAACCACCGGCTGTGATAATCGTTACCAATATGGAGCCGATGAAGTTAGAAATCTGTTGGACGCAGAGAAAAATAAGGGATTTTCGGACTGCGAAGCTGTTCCAGTTTTTGCACCATTCAGAGCGTTTACCATCAATCAATGTGTCATTAGTGGAGGAATACATTGAGAATTACGACCCCGAGGATGGATCGAGTGTCGTTCAAGGGCGAATTATTGGGATTGATGAAACAATCCTGGAAAAGGTGTTGTTTCTTCCCATTGGAGAGATGGCAGTTGGGACTGATGAGTCAGGCGATTTCAGCCCAGGTAGATATTTCAAGGGAGGAATGTCATCCTTTGAAAGGAGCCAAGGATGGCGGACTCAGGAGGCGATTACACCAGAATATGTGGAATGGTTGCGGTTCGTGCTGAGGCGGTTAGGATTGTACCGACACCCCACATATGTGTCAAAACGATTATTGTATGCAGCAGTAGGGGCGTTTGAGGGGATGGTGTTCAACTGGGCGGCTTACGTAGCTACTCGTATTCATGCGGAGATAGGAGCCAAGTTCAAATTGGGGAAGTTCACATCCTTGCTTTGTTCAAATTATGTGTATGCTGTCATCGCGCACACATTGCGTCAACCACCGTCAGAAGAGGAAAACCCTATACCAGTGTCAGCACCTTTGCAGAGAGAACGAAATTTGTTGGCACAGAATCACAATGTAGCGGATGTAATACACGAAATTGGAGAATCAAGTCGTACAGTGGTTCAAGGGATAGCTCCGGTTATCGAAGCGAGACGGGTTCCAAGTGGTCTTGCGGTGGAAGAGGAGAATCAAGTCCCATTATTGATAGATATCAACCAGTTGGCGTTTCCAGAGGGTCGATTCCCTGAAGGAGTATCTCTTAAAAATGCCGTATTGAAGCACATTTCGCAAATACATTGTATGGTACGAGCATTGGATGTCGAAGACAGAAGTAAACGGGATTGGGAGGACAGTAAAAAAAGGATATCGGATCAAAATCAAAAAATCAGGGAGCAAGAACTGAGGATTCAAGAAATTGAAGAAGTCAAGTTGGTCCTGGAGCGGAAATTGGTTCTCCAATATGAGGCTTGGACAAAGGAAAAAGAACAGATTTCACGGATTGTGGAAGGACAACGGGACGAATTGATTCAGAATAGGAAGTCATGGGATTTGGAACGGGAGAAGTTCAAATGCCAGTTGCAAGCGGAAGTGGACAAGACAGAGTTATTGGCGACAGAGAAAGCGTTGTTGTGTGACCAATTGAGATGTGAAACGGGGAAAATGAGGTCTGAAATTGAAGTTTTACAAAATGAGGTGTCAAAACTGACGGAAGAGTTAACTGTGAGGAGCCAATCTCAAGTGTCGATTAAAGATGTCCCAGAAGGGATGAGTTCGCAGCAACATCAGTTGGAACTTCGCGATGCCCAGATCCTGAAACTGGAAGCTCAGATCCGTGAATAAGGAGAATACAATGAAGATCTTTCAGCCCAGTTGAGAAAGGAGTCGCTTGAAATATTGGAAGAGGATGAAGACGTACCACTAGAGCCAGAATCGGTGGAACCAATAATGGATAATGTAGTAATTGATCAATTGGATATATCAAATAAATAGAAATTTTGGAGAAGTTTTTTTTTAGTTATGTATCGGTTCTATGTTTGCGAGGACGCTGCACAGATGGGAGTGGAGCTATGTAGAATAAGTAGTTATTTGTTGAATTGTAGATACTTAGTTCATAGTGTAAACAGGGATAGATGACTGTTGAAAAGGTAGTTCAGTAGGTAAAATGGATGAATAGTTAGGAAAAGCAGTTTTCATTAGAGATGTAGCAGTTGGTATCTCGTGGTAGCATAAGGAGGATGGGAGAGAGGAAGTAGGGGCCATTACTGTGATAGTGTGAGCCGGGGTAAGCTTGGTGCTACCTCTTTTCTTTTGTTGTTATGTTCTTTGAAATAAGAGTATTGAGAGTTTCTGAATATTGTGAAGTGAATCATGGAATGAAAGTGTGAATGGAATTATATGTTATTGAATGAGAAGAAGAGAGATTGAATGCTGAAATCTGAATGTAGTTCAGCAGAGAGAATGAGTCTGTGTTTGTGTGAAACACTGTAATGTGAAGGCAGTTAATGGTGAAGAACTCCAGAATTTGGATTATAGTATGATTATGTCCTGTCATTTAGGATAGTGCGGGATTACATGTTGTTGGTTATCAGTGATGGTGGAGTATTATTAGGAAGTGGAAAGCATTGTAGTGTTTCCTGGGTGTTTTAAGTAGTGCGGAATACAATTAATTGTGTGACCCTAACGTGTAAGCTCATGCGGTATTCTTTCCCTGTGTTCGAATTCCCCTATACAGGTTTACTCTGATTAGATAAGTTAGAGTAAGTAAAACGACAATCACAATTACTCACGAAATCCTTCCTATAGAAGTAATAATCAATAGTCATAATAGCTTTATAGTATTTAATATCATTAGATCTCTCTCTAATCCAGTCATTTTAGGTTTATCGTGGTTAGAAAAATACAACCCTCAAATAGATTAGATTTCCCGAACTCTTATTTTTTCTAAAAGTATAACTAGTAATATAGTTAATCAAGTAGAGAGTCATAAGTCTAGTTCAATTAAACCCGCATTTATAGGTACAAATCTTTCTTGCATGATGCTATGAAAGAATCACCATATATTATTTATGCCATACTTGTTTCTATTGGTGGAAAGACTTCAAGTGGCATTCCAAGCCAATATCAAGAATTTTAAGATGTATTCAAAAAAAAGAATGCGAATACACTCCTGGAACATCTTCCCTATGATTGCTCAATTGACCTTTAAGAAAGAGCACAACCGCCATTCGGACCAATCTACAGTTTATCACAAAATGAGTTGATTGAACTCAAGGAGTATATTGAAGAAAATCTAGCCAAGAATTTCATACGCCATTCTAAATCTCCGATAGGAGCTCCAATTCTATTTGTGAAGAAAAAAGATGGATCATTGCGGATGTGTGTTGATTATCGAGGACTCAACAAGATTACCATGAAGAACAAGTATCCAATACCTTTAATATTTGGACTTCTTGATTAGTTGAATAAAGCTAAGATCTATACAAAAATAGATCTTCGGGGAGCATACAATCTAGTATGCATCAAAAAAGGAGAAGAATGGAAGACTATATTTCGAACTAGGTATGGACATTTTGAATACAACGTCATACCTTTTGGACTTACAAATGCACCAGTTTCTCAAGCCATTCGAACTTTGAAGGCAAGGATCAGAAGGTTTAGGTTTTTAGTTAAGGTTTTGGTACAAGTTTTGTGTCATTTGGGGTATTTATGAAGAAGTTATAGGCGCTCAAAGTTAAGATGTTAGTTTTGGACCTACTGTCACTCTTTTGGGCATAACGCACGCGTACGGATGGCAATTGAGGATCGGCGACTGCGACTAGAGAGAGCACTTTTGCGGCTATACTTTTTACATGCTGCTTACTAGATTCTAAGTGAAGGTGAAGGAGTAATTGGATTTTGAAGTCAGCACATGCAATCTAAGGATAGTAAGTAAACCGATTTACTAGTGTTTGTCTCTTGAGCTATATCTTGAGAAATTTGACAAGGTTTTGGCTCAAAATTTCAAAGAATGTGTAATTTCATGTAAGTAAACTTTGTGCATAAGTTTTATGACATTTAGAGTTCGGATATTTGAGATATAAGGAAAATAGTTTTTCGGGTGCTTGTAAATTAGGGTTTGGAGTGTCTGCTAGGATTTCTTAGATGCCAGAAGATCGAGAGTGAATTTGTGGTAGGTTTTTTTTGTGGTAAAAGTTAAGGGTAAATTCTACTTATTTTATAAATTTGAAAAAAATTGAACGGTTAGATCAATAGTTATAATTTTCTAAAGTTTGGAGCAAGAAAACCCTTCGTGGGAAAAATATGTTTTGAAAGGATTTTGTTATATTTGGAGTTTTATACAAAAATAAAGGAGTTTTGGAAGCTAAAAAAAGAATCATATAAAGGTTTAAGATACATTCTCTACAGCTAGATACCCGGTGTATTCCCAGATAGCAAATCACGCCATACGACAATGACATCTTAATCTATTCTAAGAATCCAGAAGAATATGAACTTCATGTTTGTCGTGTGTTACAAAAATTAAGAGATGCAGGACTCTATGCCAAGATAGAAAAGTGTATATTCTATACTACTCAAGTCGATTTTTTAGGTTTCATCATTTCAAATGATGGACTTATGATGGATCCTAAGAAAATTCAAACTATTATAGATTGGAAGATTCCAAAAATGGTAAGAGATGTCCAATACTTTTTGGAATTTGCCAACTACTATTGGATCTTTATCAAGGACTTCTCTCAAGTTGTAGCTCAACTTACACGACTTACACGCTTGACTTGTAAAGACAAACTCAAATGGAATCAAGAAGCGGAAGTTGCTTTCGAATCTTTGAAGACAACGTTTGTTTCTACACTAATCTTGTATCATGTTGATTTCTCCAAAGCATTCTTTATGGAAACAGATGCATCAGACTTTGCTTTGAGTGCAATTTTTTCACAAATGGGAACAGATGACAAACTTCATCCTGTAGCCTTTCATTCAAGAAAATTCTCAGCAACAGAAATCAATTATGAGATCCACGACGAAGAACTTCTTGCAATTGTAGATGCTTTTCAAGAATGGCGTCATTATCCAGAAGGAGCTTCCAATCTAGTCACTGTGTATATGGATCACAAGAACCTCGAGTATTTTATGTCAACACGCATATTAAATCGTCATCAAGCTCATTTGAGCATGTCTTTATCAAGATTCGAATTCATCATCACTTATCGGCTAGGAAAACAACAAGGTTTGTCTGATGCCTTATCTAGACATTCTTATCTTGCACCAAAGGAAGGAGATGCAGCTTTTGAGCAACAAAGAACAGTTCTCTTGAAGCTGGAGCAATTTCATCTTCAAGCAATAAAATCAACATTGATTGTTGATTTAACTTTTCTTAAGCAAGTCCAGTTAAGTATGTCTTCAGACCCTCTTGTTCATGATATCAAGAATAATTCTTTTAAATCTCATGATCCCTCTAAATTTGAATTCAAGAACAACCTACTCTATTTCGAAGGATGCCTATATATTCCAGAAGGAGAAGCACGTTTACGTATTCTTTAAGCTCGTCACGACTTCCTAGCAGTAGGACATTTTGGGTACAATAAAACTTTGGAACTTATATCTAGGGATTTTTGGTGGCCACAAATTTGGAAAGCAGTCAAAGATTTTTTATAATCTTGTGATGTTTGCTCGAGATCAAAAACTCCTCATCATCAACCTTACGGACTTCTTCAGCCATTACCCATTCCAGAACAACCATCGTCTTCTGATTCTATAGACTTCATCACGAATCTTCCAATCTTAGGTTCTTATGACTCTATATTCGTGATAGTAGATCATTTTACCAAGATGGCACATTTTGTATCATGTACAAAATCTATCATAGGTAAAGAAATAGCTAAGCTCTTTCTTGACAATATCTATCGCTATCATGGATTATCCAAGGATATTATATCAGATAGGGGAACTCAATTTGTATCAAGATTTTGGCGGACTCTTTTCAAGATTCTAAAAGTAGATATAAAACTATCTTCGATATTCCATCCTCAAACTGATGGACAAACGGAGCGTGTTAATCAAGTTTTGGAGCAATATTTAAGATGTACCATTAACTACCAACAAGATGATTGGACAACTTTTTTGCCATTGGCAGAGTTTGCTTATAATAACACGGTACATTCTTCTACAACACAAACACCTTTCTTTGCTAATTATGGTTATCATCCATGACTTGATACTTTTGACTTTTCAAAAGTTGATAATCCTGTTACAAAAGATTTGGCAATTCATTTATCAAAGCTACATGCAACGATGAAGGCACAGTTAAAAGAGGCTCAAGAACAACAAAAGGTCAATGCAGATGTTTATCGAAAGGAACAACCACCATTCTTCTTGGGTGATAAGGTATGGCTACTTCGTCGCAATATCAAGACCACTCGTCCTTGTGACAAGTTGGACTATCAAAGGCTTGGACTATTTTTTATTTCTGTACAAATCAATCTAGTTGCATATCGTTTATATCTACCAGAGTCAATGAAAATCCATCCAGTATTCCACGTGTTCCTTCTTAAACCATACAAGACAGTGGACATATCAAGAAGACAACAAGCTCCACCTCCTCCTATAGAAGTGGACAATAATGAAGAGTTTGAAGTAGAAGAAGTCTTAGATTCGAGGCGGCACCAAAATAAATTAGAATATCTTGTCCATTGGTACGGATATGATATTAGTGAATGCACATGAGAGCTAATAAAAAACCTTCAAATGCAGCAAAGGCGATGGAGGCTTTTCATCAACGACATCCATCAAAATCAAGATGAAAACCTTCTTTATGAAAAAAACAACATCTAGGCAAGATAACATTCTACTTTCAATCCTTGTTCGTAGCTTCTTTATAGTTGTAATGCTTAGGAGATAGAGAACCAACAACTAGCGGATTCGACTCAAGAGCCTTTATTTGCTGACCTGCCAGATGAGACATTACGATTATCACAACTTTCAAGACAACGCAATCGAGATGAAGATCTTCAAGAATGACATGTTCTTCCTTGAATAGATGGCAAGATACAACACATTTGGTATCACAATTTGGGGAGGGACTCCCGATGTTTGGTGATTTTGTTAGAGGTAGGAACAACTCCTGATAGTATTCCAAATATTCTATTTGAAGGAAGTTATGAAGGCCTCAACAATGATCAAATAATTGGGTGGTCTTCCCGCCCTGGTATGGGACACTACTGATGATTGAGAGGTCCTATCAATCATCTTCGAAGAGAATAAAGATCAGAGTATGTGACGAATACAATTCGTCGCATGATGGATTTCCTCAACATATGATGACCGCTCCTCATGGAACTTGTCCCTAGAAGGGGGGATAATATCACGGACATACTCATGTAAGCTAGTAATTATATATATAAATAGGTGGAAGTAAGTAAAAGTAGGTAAAAGTAAGTTAATTCTATAGTATTTAATATAGAAGCTTCATAGACGCTGCTTTGATTTCATAGGTGTCTTTAATTGACTTTTTGGATTAGAAATGTGGTCAACAAGTTGGCCATATGCCACACATATTGTTAGCGTGAAAATCAAGCTAACTATGTGGCCCACACGTAGAAAAACTTGCCTTGTAAGTCAAGGCATGTGTCCTACAAAGTCAACACATATTAGAGGTCCTATAGAATGTCGCCACATAGCCCCTAGTTAGATAGTATATATAAAGACAAGAGTGAAGCCTTCTTCACTCTTGTGAACTCCTTTCTTGCTTCTAGTCTAATTTCAAGAGTCTCTAATTTTCTTGTCTTTTGGCAATAGCCATTCCAGTTTTTCTTTCAATATACATACTTGGTTATTTATATTTTGTTACCTTTCTTTGAGTGAAGGCTCACTTGTCTCAATTGTTTTTTTTCATCGAGTTCTTGTTCTCGACACAAGCATCCTCTTCAAGAAGCTTTTTAATAATTGATAGTTGATTTGCAAGAGCCTTCACTTTATTGGTATGAGCCATGAAATCTTCACCTTCTTTCATCTTACATATATAGAATTTCTTTCTTGTGAAGATGATGTTAGACAAGTTCTTGCTGTCATATATATTACAAAGAGTCTTCTATGCTTTTGCAGGTCTTTTGCAAGTAATGATGTGAAAAAAGTTGGCTTCATCCAAATTGGTGGCAATTATGCCAAAAGCCTTCTTTTCATATCTTTTGAAGTCATTTTTCTCCTTAGCAACTGTATGTATGCTTAGAGTCTCTTCACTTTCATCTACAATGTCACGAAGGTCCAAAGATGCCAACAAAAGTTCCAATTTGATCTTGCAATGGTAAAAATTCTCTCCTCTAAACTTTTCAATTACTTTCAAACCTTCACCTTCACTAGAAGCCAAGTCTAAAAAGGATTCTATCTAAATATATCAAGAAAAGGAGTTACTATGAATTTCATATTATCAAAACAGTTTTACACTATCAGAATCTCATAATGCCTTCTTATAACAAATGAGTGCTTTCTCACCCAAAATACTCTCAATTCAAGCTCTGAAGCTTAACACATATGTATACTCCAATAAACCTCACTATCGTGAATTTTCACTCTTTGGAATCAACTATTTTATTATACATTCAAGATAAGTGAAATAACGTCACCAAAATAAAACATACTATCAAGTTCTTTCTATAATGTCTTAAATTCTCAATCTTAGAAGATAAGAATCCACAAAGCAATATTAGAGATCTATAAGGTCAAAGACAGCACCTCTTCACATCCAAAACACAAGTTTAAATCTTAGAATTCCTAACATTAACAAACACCATAAGATCTATTCCATACAAGAACAACCAAAAGAGAATGACATTACTTGAATGACACAAAAAAGTATGAGTGGATTCCTATACTATTGAAAAAATACAACAAGCAAGATACAAATAAATAGAAATCAGCAAAGGTGTACACAAGAAAATGTAGAATGAGTTAATTCTCACTTCCAACAACTTTTACTTATAGGTGGAGTTTATATCTATTATAGTTGAACTTCATCTTCATCCATCTTTGCTTCATCCAATAAAACCCTAGATTCCACTTCATCTAATCGCCACTTTAATTACTTCTCTACACCTTTTTGCTACTCTTAAACCATTAGTAACTCACCTAAGATAATACTTATTTACTTTACCATACCTATGATAATACTTGTTTATTTTAACATAGCCTAGACTTGTTACTCCCACATCAAGCAGCCGACCTCAGCAATGTAGACACCTATCTCAATAACCACCAAAAGCCGAGTTGTGAGTGCTAGATACTGATTCTGAAAGTGCATTACAACCACAACGTCATCTTATAGGGACCACGCAAGATCCCCAGCAGTCTTGCCTTGGGCCGGCCATTGCTGCATTACCACACAACCAACGATCGGAGAAGAACCAAAGACATCCGCTCCTGGATTGCTTGGCGCTCGACTTCAACCAGCCACGTTGCAGAAGGTGTGCCGGAAATCACCATGTTGCTCCAATCACGAGTCTTAAGGGAGAAAAGCAAAAAATAACCGAAAAGTGGGAATCGAGCTAGACGTCAACGTGACCCCGCTAATCCAAAGCAATTCAACACAGCAGCTCTCCGACTAAAGCCAACACTTTAGAGATCCGAAGCTTGCAGCCCCACCATATACTAGAGAGAAAAAAGAAAAAAAAAAAAAAAAAAAAGAATTGGAGCTCGTGAAGATCGTCTACTCCAAAGAATGGAACGACGCAAAACTGTCGGCAGAATCAGACTTGCCGCAGGAACCACAAGAACGAGGTCAAAGATAACAACCACCCCTCAGCTTCTGTTGTAGCTCCAAGTCAACTCCCAAGCCGCTCCGCACGTATATCGCACCCCAGCTTGCTTCTTCTACTCCAACATCTTGTGAGAGCACGGGAGGACGAACTAAACGTAGACCAAGCAGCTGCAGGGAACCAAGCACCGTTGACAGCCGACCTGGCGCTCAACAGAACAAGCAGATCGAAAAAAAAGAAAAAAAGAAAAGAAAAGAAAAAGAAAAGAAAAGTGAGCAAAGAGCATGCGGCTCTGCCGCAAGTCACTAACGGAACACGGGCAAGAACACGATTAGAGATAGACGATCAACAACAAGAGACTGATCAGCAATGAGTGGTTGGGTTCAAACAAACAACAAATGGTACTGAACACATGATGGCGGACTAGACTCAAGGAAGGGACCATCATAACATTTAAAAGAACACAACCACACAAGACCGAGCAACAAGGCGGAAGAATGGATCAGAAGATTAAGAACCAGAATCACGTTGTAAACGCGAGCTTCACAGTTCCTGCTGCTACCCCGAGTAAACTATCGAGCACAACTACCGAATTGCCTTCCGCGAATCCACGAGGAAGAGAAAGAACCACAACAATGCCGTAGGAAGCAATTGCAGCACCACCAAAAACCAGTCGCCGCCTTCTGAACCATGAGCAAGAGAAAGAACCAGCGACGCAACGCCACTACTCCGTAAGAACGAAGACAAGGAAGAACAAGAGAGAGCGCTCACAAACCTCGGCCGCCGAAGAGGATAGATCACCAGCAAGAAGAAAACACAAGTGTGGACGGAACGGCCCTAGCCGCAGCACACCGGATTTTCCAGAGCTCTCGCAAACAGAACCAAAAGCAGAAAAGAGAGAGGAGCGTTTGACGCCCGGACCCCTATCGATAGACTCCGCCCCAAATTCCAGAACTCCCTTCTCAGTCCACTAGCCTTTGCAAGCCCATAGACGGAGTTGCATAAGTCACCACATTCGGTGAACATCTCAGATTGTTCACTCCATTAAAAAAAACTGCGGGCTTCATCAATTGTTCCAAATTTGCAAGTGCATCAATCAACACTGTAGAAGTATGAGCTCCAAGTTTTGCTTGGATTATATCCAAACTCTTCATCCGATTGAAAATCTCTAGAGCTCAGGAAACGTTATTAGTGCTCCCACTTTAAAGTCTTGTTCAACATGAGGGGTAGTCAAAGAACTAAAAATGTAAACATAATTATTTTGGAAATATCAACACTAAACGTCGACAAGGAATTACTTTTCTACACTAGAACTAATTTTCTCACTCACTCAAGATGTCCTACATTAACTCAACTAATAATTGTTGTTTTGATACTCCAAGTGCAAGTTTTATTCTAAAATTAATACTGAGTCGATTTGATGACTCACGATTTGTTGGCAGATTGTTGGCAGATGGATTCCACAAGTAATTCCCCATTGACGTCGACCACTGTGGCGTCCTCCTTGCTTCCGGAGGGACAAGACGACCCACAGATGTTTCCTAGCACAAGAGGTAAAACAGTGTAGTTGAGCAGCAGTTGGAACACTAGCAGCCATACGGTCACAGAATGCCGCCATCGCTGTTGCGGCAAGTTTCCGCCATCGTTTTCCCAGTGCAAATCTCAGCTACCGTAAATCGCGGAGCGCCATCGCGCCCCCACCTGTTCAGGATTTTAAGTGTGACGCAGTCAGATGTTCAAGTCTCATATCGACGAAGTACAAAAACCAATCGGTGATGTTTCCTTAGTCAGCGTCAGAGGGAGGCAGCTAGTGGCACAAACCATTCAACATTCAGTCTTGAATAACATCCTTCAATGCGTCGGTTCTCATCTGCCTGTCACCTCAAGTAGCGGAACATACAGCGACGTGTGAGCGCTGGCGGAGATCCCAGGCATTCGAGGCTTGCAAGCTCCAGGGATTCACGGTGACATTCCGGACAGACCTCATGTGTTGAAACATATTTCCTTACAAACGTTTGATCACAGGAATTCAGCATTCCATCGAACGCCAGCTACATCAAATCCAACCCACTTGTCGGTAGCCGTAAGTCGTTTCACTTAGCTTCTTCATGAGGTGACAGATCGATAGGATCGATATCGAATGTGTGCTCGGTATACACACCGAGGTCCGATGGGCTCCTGGAGTGTGTGATAGCCCCCACAGAGACTGATGCGGACATAGCAGTGCAGTAGACTAAACGCAACCAGCATGCATTGAATCTGATCGATTGGTTAGTATTAGAAGCAAGCGAGCTTGAGAGTTTTTGATAGAAAGAATATATTACCTGTATTAAAAATTGAGTGTACACTGTTATTATTCTATTGAGGGAGATGCGACCGTTTAGGTCTCGCATATTTGACTAGTTGCGACGTTTCACTTAGTTTGTTCGTTATGTTTGGTTAGTCACTGTTATTGTTTCCAACACGGCCGCTTAACCAAAGCATCACGAACGGGGGGTTTCTCCTCCAAGCAGGCCAAGCATGGGTAAATGCTGGGCAAGTTTCGGCACAGTGAGGGACTTCGTAAAAATGTCCGCATGCATATTTTCTGTTGGGCAGTAGGTAAAGTCGGCTTTGTGTTGAGCCATAAGTTGGCGTATGAAATGGTAGCGGATAGAAATGTGCTTTGTGCGGGAGTGAAAACGAGTGGTTGTGACCAATGCTAACGCGGATTGGTTGTCGCAGTATACACGGGTCGGCGTTTGTAGGGTGTCGGTGCAGTGAAGGTCGTGGAGGAGTTGCCGCAACCATACAAGTTCGGACGCGGCTGTGGCCATGGCGACATACTCAGCCTCGGTGCTGGATAGGGCTGTCGTCTTTTGGCGCGTGGAGCTCCAACTGATGGCGCCTGTTGACAGAAGAAAAACGTAGCCGGATGTCGAGCGGCGTTGATCCACTTCGCCTGCCCAGTCGGCATCGCTGAAGCCGTAGAGAGGGCGCGGCACAGTAGAAGTGCGGCGGTACTCCAGGTAGTGGTCGATAGTGCCGCGGAGGTACCGAAACACATGTTTACATGCACGTATATGGGCATCGCCCGGGTTGTGCATATATTGAGCAAGAACGCTGACCGTGAACGAGAGATCCGGGCGAGTGCACAAGCTGACTCAGTTCAGCGACCCTACAGCATTCGCATAGGGGAAGGCAGCAATAAGGGCAGTTTCGGCAGAGGAGGACGGACAGTCCGCTGAAAGATGAGTCCCAGGGGCCAGCGGGGTCGACACAGGTTTGGAGGCGAGAAAACCGAATTCTGCAAGCTTCTGTGTGATGTACAGAGCTTGTGTGATTCGGAACCATCCGTGATCAAGATTTCGAGTGACCTGTAAACTGAGAAGGTGATGTACTTCGCCGAGATCGGAGAGTAAGAAGCGAGAGTTGAGTTGACGCTTGATCGAATGGAGCAAGGAGAGGGAGTTCGCCGCGATGAGAGTGTCATCGACGTAGAGGGTGAGGACCGCGAAGTCAGAGCGGTTCTGTAACACAGACATTCCCATCCGCAGCAGAATTTGTGAAGCCGAGGGTAAGTAAAAATTTGTTTATGACCGTAAACCATTCTCGGGGAGACTGTTTCAACCCATAGAGGGTCTTGAGTAAGCGGCAGACCATGCCGGGGCGGGGGGAAGTCACTCCCTCCGGCACCCGCATGTATATTTCCTCGGAGAGAACGCCATTTAAGAAGGCTCTCTTCACGTCCATCTGATGGACATGGAGGTTCAGCTGGGCGGCAAGGGCGAGAATCAGTCGTATTGACTGAATTCTCACCACCGGGGAGAACGTCTCGTGGTAGTCCAACCCGGGAATTTGGTTAAAACCCCGGGCTACGAGACGGGCCTTGTAGCGGTCAATTTGGCCGTGGCTGTTTAATTTGAGCTTGAAAATCCACTTACAGGTGATGGGTTTTCGATGTGCAGGGAGAGTCGAAAATATCCACGTGCCGTTCATCGCGTGGGAGTTTAGTTCTTCAGCTATGGCAGATTTCCAATGGTGACTGTCGGAAGACGTCATGGCTTGCGTGTAGGTCGTTGGCTTCATGGGAACCGCGGCAAGGGTTAGAAGAGCGCGCTTCGGTCGAGAGGGTCGCGGAGGAGTCTTCCGCGGCCGAAGAGAACTTGGATCATAATTTTCGGAAGGGTCTCGCGGCGGGGGTACGCCTTTGTTGGTGCGAGAAGACTTGCGAACGGGTACAGGAGAGGTTCCATGCGGGGACTCAACGGGAGAGTCAGCGACATGGTCCGTGCTGGGAGCTTGTTTGTGGTGGCCTAAATGAGGCATGAGGGCCAAGCCGGTGGGAGACCGGACGTCATGCCGCGGGGACGGTCTAGCCGGGAGGAGTGGTGGTACCTCGGGCAACGAGGATTGTTCAAGTCGGGACTGAGCACGGGCGGAATCTGGAGCCAGGGGAAGCAAAATATGAAAATTGCTCAACCCCGGGCTTGGGCCATCAGCAGCAGCTGGTTCCGGAGCAGCAGACGAGAGGTGATCATCAAGAGGATTCGTGACAGGTAGTGAAGGAGGACGTTGATGCTGGTCCGACGGCACCTGCGGAGCATCAGAAAGAGGGTGCTGGGGCTCACGCGTGGATACACGCGCAGGTGGAGTGGCAGGGAGCTGCGACCCGCTGGGAAGGAAGAAATGTGGGTCTTCCTGGAGTCTGGCATCGGGTGAGGGGCTGGCCTGAACAGGTTGGCGGGGAGGAGCAGGCTCCTCCTGAAAGATGACGTCCCTGGAGACGACGGTGGCGCCGGTGCGGAGGAGTTGAACCTTGTATCCCTTGCTGACCGGGCTGTAGCCAAGGAATATGCAAGCCTCCGTTTTTCCATCAAGCTTGACACGGAGCGGATCAGGGATTTTGGCATAACATCGACTTCCAAATACACGAATGTGAGTGAGATCGGGCTTCTTCTTGTGCCACATCTCGAATGGAGTGGTGTGAGAAGGAATAGCCTTCGTGGGAAGTCGATTTTGTATATACGCAGCACAGGTGACTGCTTCTCCCCAATACGATCTAGAGAGCTGAGCTTCATGGAGCATGCACCTTGTGGTGTCGAGGAGAGTTCGATTCTTGCGTTCAGCCACACCATTTTGGCGTGGTGTATACGCTGTGGTGAGTTGACGTTGAACTCCATGTGCCTCCAGGTAGTGAGTGAATTCTGAAGATAAGTACTCTCCTCCTTGATCGGAGCGGAGAGTCCTGATTTTATAGCCGGTTTGAGTCTCAGCCCATGTGTGAAAAATTTTGAATTCATGTAGACATTCGCTCTTTTTCCGTAATAGTCTTAGTACGGTATATCTGGAAAAGTCGTCGATGAATGTAACATAGTATTCGTAGCCGGAGAATGTTGGAGTAGCGATGCGGCCGCTTAAATCAGAGTGAATTAATTCGAGAGGTTGAGTGGCTCTTGTAGTCGCTTGTTTTGGAAACTTTTTGGCTGTATGTTTGCCATGGAGGCATGTCGGGCACACCTGGTTGGAGATCGTTTTGAGGTGGATTCCCGTGACAGCTGAGTTGGTAATTAAGTGCTTGAGGCGGTCAGTACTGGGATGACCAAGCCTTCGATGCCACAAGAATTGTTGCGAGTTTGGAACTGAGGCGACAGCTTGAGTGGCTTCGGGCAACGGGGCTGTAGTGGGTCGTAGTGTCGTAATATGGGCGGAAAAGACAGCAGCAGCAAGAGGCAGCCGGTTCGGCCATGGAGAGATCTCCGGGAGGCCATGGTGTCCTTGCGAGTTTGCTGTGCCGAGGTGGAGAGGAATCTGCTGTGCTTCGTGGTGACGAGTAGGATTCCGAGGCTCTGGTAGTGGTAGTTGAGAGGCATGGGAGTTGAGGGCGGAAGATAACTCCATGTCGACTATCCACCAGGCAGAGTCGCTCGTAGTGGGGGAAGACGGCGCTGGAGAGAGCTGTGGTGACCAGCATACGTGATCAGGACCGGAAAGGGTCGTCAGTGAAGGTTGCGAGATAAAAACTCTGTGATCGGCACTTGGGGGCACGGAAACAGATGGTGATTCTCCCGACCAAGCGATGGTATGTGCCACCACATTTTGGGCTGGGAATTTTGTTGATCCTAGTAGATAAAGATTATCTCGAAGAGGACAGGAGGCGAGTATTGTGTTGTCTCTTGCTAATAGATTACACATCTGATTTTTTATTAAGATGCCACCACCTTCGAGATCATAGTCACATACGGAGAATAGATTTTTGTGTAAGTCTGGTACATATAAGGTATTGGAGAGACGAAGTGTCTCGCCATTTGTCATTGAGATTTCTACTTCTCCTTGGCCATAGATGGGTAATGTTGTGCCATCGCCAAGGTATACTTTGTTGTCATCATGTAGAAATGGTTTGAAATTAATGAATTGTCGTTTATTATGTGCCAAGTGGTGGGTGGCACCCGTATCAATCAGCCATTGTGTGTCTTTGGTGGTTCCAGGCTTAGGTGATTTCGCCGAGCAAAAAGCTTGTGTAATGTAAACATGGGCATAGAAAGCGGGAGGTAATTCCTCTACTTGTTCTTGCTTCCATGTTTGGTTATTTTTCTTGTTATCATGATTTGTTGTTGCTGAATTTGCAGCAACTTGTGTTTTGTGTTTGAAACACTCGGAACCCCAATGCCCCATTTTCTTGCAATATGGGCAAGGAGTTGTAGGTTTGTTGCGCTGTTTTGAAAGCTTATGGTCTTTTGGATTGGATTTGTGAGGTTGCCATTTTGTCTTTCCTTTGCGTCCTACAAAGAGGGCATGTGAGTCAGAAGAAGAGCTTTTCATGGCTGTTTCTTCCTGCAAGAGGATTGAAATCAGCGTGGGGAGTGTTACATTCCCCATTGTGCGAAGCGTTTGTATCACGGTGCCATACTGGGATGGCATGGACCTCATGAGAGTGAGGATTTCCATTTGAGGAGAAATGATAACTCCGACAGAAGTGCATTGTTGAAGCAGACTTCTGAAGTTGTGTATATGTTGAGTTACCGATTCTCCAATTTTCATCTTTTGTGTGATGAATTTTTCTTGTAGGTGGAATTGAGTGACGATGTCACTTGCGGAGTATGTATTTTCAAGGGCCAGCCATGCTTCATTGGCTGTCTTGCATGCTCCGACAAAATTGGATTTTCTACGCATTCCCAAATTGCTGCTAAAGCAACATGATCCTTCCTTTTCCAGGTAAGGATTTCAGTTTGATTAGTTGATGGTGAAGTTGATGTTGCATTTACTTCTTGAACAGGTGTTGGTTGTGTTTCTTTTCCTGAAACTACATCCCATAGGTTCTCCATTTCAAACTTCATTTGAATCTTTTTCTTCCAGATGGAATACCACGAGCCATCAAACTTAGGCCACTTATCCGTGGTAATGATGCTTGCAGTCATGTTTGAAGACAAGAGGAGGATTCGTTGGTGCCCCAACTTTCTATGTAGAACGTCTTCTACAAAGCCTTCTTTTTCTGTCTCCAATGTTTTCTTAAATATATATCATAAAACTTTTTCAAAGCTTCGCTCTGATACCATATTAGAAGCAAGTGAGCTTGAGAGTTTTTGATAGAAAGAATATATTACCTGTATTAAAAATTGAGTGTACACTGTTATTATTCTATTGAGGGAGATGCGACCGTTTAGGTCTCGCATATTTGACCAGTTGCGACGTTTCACTTAGTTTGTTCGTTACGTTTGGTTAGTCACTGTTATTGGATCTCCAGGTGTGGATCTCCTTGTTTTATTGGATCCATCTCTTGTTGTTGCTCTTTTTATTCTTTTCTCTTCTTTTGTTTTGTTTCTTTTCTTTTCTTATTTTTCCCCATTTTGGAATCCAAGTATGAGGGCCACAATAGACAAAGATGGGTCATGTTAAAATGATTGGTTATAATAGTTGTGCTTGCATGATAAACTAAAGGTTGTATTACTGATTGGGAATGATACAAAGCGGATTCCACTTGTGCATCATTATAGTGGTATATACATTGCAACACAATCAAATTGGGCTGTAATTTGGAATATAAAAGAATACTTTTCTTTTTCTACTATTAATGCTATGATAGGGTTTTTGATGCATGTTACCAATTATCTTGTGTTTTTTATTAAAATAGAATAGTCAATAATTTATTAGATTTTTTTTCTTTAAATCAATTTACCAAAACTAAATGCACATTAACTTACCATGATTTAATAATATATATTTTTTAAAAAATATTTACAATATTAAAAGAACTTCAAAGTAATATTTGAAACTTTTTTAAAAATTATAATATAAAAAAATACTTATATAGCTCTAAAATATTAACCAATATTTTATTTAAAATTAGTAAAAATTATATATGTACTTTATAATAAAATATAATTTCAAAGAAATTTCAAAAAATTTAATTTTTTGTAAAATCTATTTATATATATATATAAATTATTCCAACTTGAATCTAAAAAAACTTAATTTAATTTTAAAAAATGTCTCTAAAAAAGAATTTAAAAGACATAAAGAAGTTTAAAATACATATATTTATGAATATATATATATATATATATATATATATATATATATATATATATATATATATATATATGATAACATTAAAGTAAGAAGAATTTTTAGATTTTATAAAAACATAATTCAAATAAGAATGAACTTTCTTTGTTTATCTTTTAAGTACTTTTAGAAAATTTGAGAAGCTTCAATAAAATACTTATAAGATATATTGTTAATTTTATTTACATAATATTTATTCTTATTTAATATATATATATATATATATATATATATATATATATACTTGATTTTTGCTTCAATATTTTTGTAAAAAGTAAAAGTGTACTTAGTTGATCTAAGCATTTAATAATACAAAAATTAAAATTATGAATAGTTTATATTTAAAGATTTAAATGTTTTTATAGAATTAGATAGCCATGGTTAAAAAAAGTCTATGAAGTTAATAACAAGAGGTTTTTTCTGAAATAAAATAAATATTAATTTATTTTAAATCAATTAATATTTTTTAATATTAGATGAGATAGTATTTAGGAAAAATGTACTTTAAAATATCATCGATGGAAAGTTATGTTGGATTCCAAATGCATGTGGTCATGCATATCTTTTAGTATACATAAATCATTCTAATGTTTTTCAAAATTCATACAAAACAATTTTCTAACTTTAAGAATAATAGGAGCTCTCAACATACTTGAAAAAAATGTATCAAATAATATTAGATTATTTATTTATTTATTTTTAATTTAAAATTAAATATTTCTTGAATTTAAAAGAATGAATTATTATTGACTATTAATTGCATTGCATTCTTTTCCTACAAGGTAATGTTTTAAGATTAATTCCATATTTTTTTTTATCAATTAAAAAACTATTTCAGTGAAATATATATTAATAAATAAAGTTTAGTAATAACTCAAGATTCATACAAATATAGAATTTTCTTTATTTTTTTTGTTAATTTAAAAATACAACTAGATTAAAATTTGTTTCAAATCATAATGTAATTTTCTGAAGAAAATTTTAAATTATAATTAAAGTTTTAAATAATCTTATAATTAATTTTAATAACTATAATTTTTTTATTTAAAAAATAAAAATAATATATATATATATATATATATATATATATATATATATATATATATATATATATTTCATTTAACTTAAAGTTTAATTTATTTATTTCTAAAGAAACTCCTTTATAAATTTTATATATTATAAGATAGGCATAATTATTATAAAAATATATTAAAACACTGAAATATAGATTTGAAATCCTAGTTTTATTCTACTAACATACCTAATCATTTAAAGATTAAGGTATTAGGTATGTTATACAAGTATAGACTCATATAGATTTTGCTAAATTTACAGTTTTGTTTTCTATGTATGATTTATTCTATTTTTGTCTGGCATCATAAATATTTGAAAAAGGCTCTTTAGTTGTTCAACTTATAGTCCATTAAAATTAATAAGAATTTGTTAAAAAATAAACTAAATATATTTTAGAAATAAAATTTTAACTAAAGTGAAAAATTGATAGAAGTAACTCTTTTATAATTGTAACTAAACAATCAACATCTTACAAGTATTTATAACACATTTCAACTTAAAATCAACATGTTATAAAGTTGAAAAAATCCTTTAAAGTCTTTGAATTGCATTAGTATTAACTAAAATGTTTTAAGTGTGAGTCCTACCAATAAATCTTAATTGGAGGATTGATTAAAAATATAATTTTAAGTCAATTAGATATGAAAATATTAAGATTAGAGAGTTTATTAGATTATTTGAGTATTTATTAAAATTTAGTAGTGGTTGTAAATTACAAGAGTGTGAGATAAAATAAACCTCCACTAGTTGGAAGATTACTTTAGTGCATAACAAGTAAGTTATCTTGGTATTGAAAGATCATAAAATTAAAATCAGCAAAATAAATAAATAAATAAATAAACAAGTTGAGAATTAAGAAGAGGAATTCTTTAAATATGCATTTTGTGAGTAGATTGCTATTGTAAGTGTAAGTCTATAGTAGAGATTGTTTAATAACTTGAGTGATTTAAGAAGATTAAAGAATGAAATAATTGGTAATTAGATCATAGTTAAGACTTCTAAAATTCACATAGTAACTTACTTGTTATGCACTTAAGTAATCTTACAACTACTGGAGGTTTATTTTAGTCCACACTCTTGTAACATACAACCACTACTAAATTTTAGTAAATATTTAAATAATCTAATGAACTCTCTAATCTTGATATTTTCATATCTATCATATATTTATTCTTCATTTTTTTTTTGCTATTTTCTAGTCACACTTTATACTAAAAATTACAGAAAACTCTTAATTTAGGATATCTTATAATTTGGATTTAATGGTGAAATTTTCCTTCATATAAATAGTGAGTTTGTTGAAAGGTGGTGGTTCTAATTGTGTGTATGAATGTGGGGTAAGTATACTTTGATAAAACATTTAGTTGGTATTTTTGGATAAAAATTTTAAAATTATTCTTCATCATTTGTAATAAAATTTTTAGTAGAAGAAGATTAATTACTTTGGTAATTTCATGTACTCCATGTTTGTTAAAACATTTTTTGGTGCTTGATGACTATTTGACAGTATATATATATATATATATATATATATATATATATATATATATATATATATATATATTTTAAATTCAAGAACTTTAAAAATAGGTTTATAGTGGTACAAATTTAAATTCAATTAAATGAGAACTAAATTTGTGGTAATTTTTGGAATGGAAGGAGGTTTCTGCCTTAAGAAAAATACAATTGAGGTTAGTGATTTCTATTTCATCCATCATTTATCTTATTGATATTAAATTACATTTTAAAATTTCATGTTTTGAATTTTTTTTAATTATATTAAAATATTATAATAAAGAAATAAATAATAAAATAATTTAAAAATAATAATTATTATTATATTAGAATATAATTAATATTTAATTTATTTTGAGTTTTACTTTTTTAATTGTATTTTATTTTATCTCATTTTATGTGATGATATTTTTTTTTATTTAATTTTAATTTTTACTTGTCTTTTAATATTTAAATATTTTATTTTATTTTTATAATTAATTTATATATATATATATATTTATATGCATGGTAAATTTTATATATTAATATAAGTTTAATAATTATTTTATTTATATGCATATTAGTTCTTCTTACCTTAAAATTGTTTTAAATTTTTAATATTAGTATTAGTATTATTATATTATCTTCATTAAGTTGATTATCTCCCATTAAGTATAAAGAATAGAATTCAAATACAAAGAGTATTGCATAGAAAAATTAATTGGATTTTAAACTTCGATAAAACAAAGGAATATGGCATAGCAAAATTAATTAGAATTTAAATTTTATCTTCTCAATTTTATTTGAAATTTTAAACAAGCAAATAAAAAAGCACAACTTAAAAAAATTATGTGTGTGTCTAACCTTAGTTTTTTTTATTTTTTTTATTTTTTTTTAAATTTTAGGTACACTTGAAAAAGAACAAAGTAGGACTTTTTGTCTTAATGGTAATATTTTAATTATTCTATCATCTTATAGTGTAATTGAATACTAAAATATTCAATTCTATGTTCCAAGAATTTTTCCAATTTATAATTGTGATGGATATTTTCAATTTTTAGATATTTTGTAGGAAGTGATGTTGAATTGATAGCTAACATGACTTTATTTTGGCATTGAATATATACTTGTGGAAAGTGATAATTCCTCTGAAGCATAGTTAATTGTTGCAGGTTGCTATGCAAGTTATCTTTTATCCTATTTATTTAGTTTTTATAATATCCACATGTTGAAATTTTTAAAGTATTTGTACTATCCTTATCAATGTTTTTTAATCTCTAAAGAATCAATTAAAGTCCAACTAACAAGTAATTTTATTTTTTTAAGATTAATACAAGATCTCAACTTGGTATTTTTAATTTGACCATGTATATCACTTATGAAAAAAGTTTAATTCTTGGATGAAAACTCTAATTTGAAATTGGCATTTTAACATCACTTCCTACAAAATAGATCTCATTTTAGTTTATAATTAAACCACATGCCTTACAAATAAGTAAGAAGAAAAAAAACCTTATAATATTTTATAAAATAAAAATAATTTAAAGACTACTTATTTAATTTTGAACTATCTACTAGGTCTTTTTTGCCTTAAGCAAGTTATTTTAAAAAGCCGTATACTTAATTGTATGTTACTTAAAGTTAAATCTAAAGTAGCTTATCCTCTTAACAACCTTATTTTGTAATTTGGACATATTTTATAAAATCAAGTAAAAATAGAACCTACATTTTTAGAAATTTACATATTTGAAGAACTTTGTGACAAAGTATCACAAGATTTTGTTAGAATAGAGCATAATAGAAGATATCTTTAAGAATCTCAAGTAATACTTTGGATAAAAATAGACTTAGTATTGTTTTTAATTTTTAATAGCTCATACATTAATTTACTAAATATCCTTCAAAAAATACTTATTCTTAGGTAGTGAGTGAAATTATTTTAAAAAAAAATCATCTTAAACTTATTACTTGATGAGTGAAAAAAGTCTAAGAATAATAAATCCTTGACTCAAAATCTATTCTAATAATATTGTACATTTGCATCTTAGAGAATCTGAGGACAAACCACTTTATGCATTAATCATTTGAATAACAACCTCATACTTCACCTCAATGCCTACTAAGCTCTCCAAATCATCAAAAGTTGTAATAAAATATTTAGAAAATTCTTAAATTTCATCTGCAATCCTACAAAAGAGTATACTAAGCAATTACATCACCAAATATATGATCTCTAGTTGTGGTGAGAAAAAGCATGAATACATAAGACAAATTCACACTTTAAATTTAAAGTCATTTTTGATAAAAAAATTCACTACTAATATATAATTTGTAAGGCATCTAAGTATATTCATGTCTTTGTTGTCAATATAAGTTCAATTCACTTGTGCAAATAAATTAGTTAGATTTTAGAAAGGATGTTAAAAAGAGATTAATTTCTATGATTATTCATTCAATTATTTTCATCCAAATATTAGATTAAAATAATTCTAATAGTCTATTAGATATTTTTTCTTAGATTGCATCTATTTTCTTTTATTTATATATTTTTCAATTACATTATACTCATTTTTTTGTTTGTTTGTTTTTATTTTTGTTTTATTTTTTATTTTATTTTATTTATTTATTTATTTATACATTGATCATTGATCTAGAATTTTAAAAATTCATCTCTATTTAAGATTCTAGTCCGCTTAAGTTATGGAAAATACAAGTAGTAAAAGAATCCACTATACTCTATACAAAATAAAGGTTATTGATATAGTGAAAGACCTCCATCAACAATGTTGTGTAACAACACAACTATATAGGGAAAAATAAAAATATAGATGTTATTATAGAAGAATCTAATAAAAAGTTATAGTAGATAAATAAAAATAAATAATAAAAAAATAGTAAATGATATAGTCTTAAAATTTTCTTTTTTTAGAAAGATCTTCTATTTACTTTGTAGAGGCATAAATAAGCCAAATCAAAATAAATAAGATAAGAAATTAATATAAGCATGTTTAAAAGAAAATTAAAATAGATTTAAGTAAAACTTACCTCAAATTATCAAAAATTGATACTTAGAGAGGACCAATTGTCAATCAAGGTCAAAATCAGACCCTAAGGCATAAATCCACATCCATATGGCAATTCCAAAGTTTTTGTATAGATCAAAGAGTAGAATTTGAGAGCAGAATAAAGAAAAGATTTTTAAACATTGGTTTTATGTCATTTAAATCAATATTGAGATTTTGAAGGATTTCCAAAGTTAATAATGTTCTCGATAGAATTAAGATTTGAAAAATAAAAATATGTTTACAAATTTGATAGTTTCTTGAGTTTTGTGGTGTGTGTATAAGTAAAATTTGGGCAATATTTTGGTATACTAGTTGAAAATGTGTATGAAAATTTTGAGGTCAATCAAACAATTAGATTGAAGTATATAAGAGATTTTGTGGATTGAGGTTTTAAAAAATGGACTTTGAAAGTTAGTAAGTTTTTTTAAGATTTTTAGCAATTTTTCAATTGGATTGAAGTGAATTTTTTTTTATATGGATACTAGACTCAATTTCCAATGTTTGAATGAAATTTGAAAGCAATTCAATACTTCAAAAAGATATTGGTGCTAGAAGTTCAACATTCAAGTTGAAAAAAAAAACCGCCTAACATCCAATTGGATTATCTTGCATTTCTCTTAATTGATAAGTGCAATTCATTTCATCTTTTTTGTACTTCTTTGTAACTAAGATATTAAGAAGTATGCATATTTTGAGTTGATATCAATGGTTTGATTATTAGTTGCTGAGGTTTCAATCTCCTATAGGATTTATTAAGAATTTGTTTAAGATTTAAAATTTGATTAAGATTTGCTTAGGATTTGGTTTAATCTTTGTCTAAGATTTGGGACTCATTAGAATTTTATTAAGTTTTGAACTAGGATTTTCTTAAGATTCAATTAAGATTTTAATTAAGATTTGATCTAAGATTTAATTTAGATTTATTAGGATTTTAATTAAGGTTAATTTAGGATTTTATTAGGATTTATTGAAGACTTTTATTTCTATTATTTCTTTAGGATTCTTTATTTTTTCTTTAAAAAAATTTATTTCTAGTATTTCTTTATAATTATTATTATTTATTTAAAGGTTTATTTTTATATTTTTTTAAGATTTCTTGTTATTTTTTTTTGAGATTATTTTAGGACTTCTTTGTGTTTCTTTTATAACTTCTTTTAATTTTATATTAGATTAGACAAAGTTTGATTAGGATTATTAAGGTTTACCTAAAATTTATTCGAAATTCTATTAGACTTTGTAGAATTGTTGTTACATTTCTACTTACATTCCACATCTAAGTGCTTGTTGTATTCTCAAGCAAGAATATACTTAATATGACATGTATAGTGAATACAACGTGAAAGCTTGAGGTATGAGGTATTAGAATTTTTTTATTTTTAATTTTTATTTAATAGATAACAAAAGCTATAGGACGAACTTCAAGTAGAGTTGCAATGGAATTTCCTCTAAACGATAAGGTATATATATGGATCCAACCATTGCAAGCATATTCTAAGCTTTTATATTATTTATACAACAACAAAGGAATGATTGCAAGGAAGCTTTGGCAACCAAAACATTACATGTAGTAGTTAATAATATTGACTAATTTGATAGAAGAGACATCTCAAAGTATTTAAGATGTTATGTACAAATACTGGAATCAAATTGGATTTCTAAGAAGAAGATAATTGAACTATTTGGACTTGCTATAATATTGGAGATATGAAAACATGTTATATCAATTACAAAGCATTATGAGAGTTTATAGGAGTACCAAGGATATGAATTGAAAGAAGATGTATAAATCTAAAAAATTTGTGTTAAAAAAAAAGTAACAAAATAGCAATAAAGTAATATGTATATTAAAAAGAAACTGGAATGGCTATTGCCAAAAGACAAAGAAACTAGAGACTCTTAAATCTAGACTAAAAGCAAGAAAGAACTTGATAAGAGTGAAGAAACTTCACTCTTGCCTCTATATATACTATCTAATTAAGAGCTATGTGACAATGTTCTATAGGACCTCTAATATGTATTGACTTTGTGAGACACATGCTTTAGCTTACAAGGTATGTTTTTTGCATGTAAGCCACATAGTTAGCTTATTCTTCAAGCTATCAACATGTGTGGCACATGACCAACTTGTTGACCATGTTTCTAACCTAAAAAGTCAATTAAAGACATCTATA
Organism: Physcomitrium patens; assembly: GCF_059467195.1. Classification (NCBI taxonomy): domain Eukaryota; kingdom Viridiplantae; phylum Streptophyta; class Bryopsida; order Funariales; family Funariaceae; genus Physcomitrium; species Physcomitrium patens. Next base: position 4,909,035 of record NC_143426.1, read on the forward strand.
AAGTCAACGTAGCATCTATGAAGCTTTTAGGAAGTTACTATAGATGATATTATGGAATTAACCTACTTTTACCTACTTTTATTTAAATCATGTAGATAATTATTGGTTTATATGTATATGTCCATGCCATTACTTGCCCTTTTAGGAACAAGTTCCAGGAGGAGCAGTCTTCATATGCTGAAGAAATCTAAGATGCAACAAATTATATTTGCTACATACTCTGATCTTTGTTTTCTTCAAAAATAGTTGATAGGTCTTTTCAGCCATTGATAGTGTCCCATATCAAGATAAGAAGACCACTCTGTTGTTTGGTCATTGTTGAGACCTTTGTAACTTCTTTCAAATAAAATATTTGAAAGAGCGTCAAGAGTTGTTCCTACCTCTAATACAATCACCAAACATCAAAAGTCTCTTTCAAGGTCATGATATCAAATATGTTGTATCTCGCCATCTATTCGAGGAAGGATATGTTATTCTTTAAAATCTTTATCTTGATTTTGTCATCTTGAAGGTTGCAAAAATCACAATGTCTCATCTAGTAAGTTTAAAAATGAAAGCTCTTAAGTTGAATCTATTAGTTATTGGTTTTCTATCTCCTTAGCATCATAAATATACAGAAGCTACAAAAAAAAATAGAAGTTCGAATGCAAATTTTTCTGGATTTTGTTTCATTTATAGTAAAAGATTTACTATTCTTCATCTTAATTTAGATGGATACTGTCGATGAAAATCCTTTATTGCCTTTGTTATATTTGTAAGATTTTTTTACTAGCTCCCATTTGTATTCACTAATATCATATCTGTACCAATGGATAAGATATTCTAATTTATTTTGGCATTGCCTTAAGTCTAAAACTTCTTCTACTTTGAACTCTTCATTATTATCCATTTTTAAAGTAAGAAGTGGATCTTGTTTTCTTCTTGGTATGTTCATAGTCTTGTATGGTTCAAGAAGAGACATGTAGAAGACATAATGGATCTTCATTGCTTCTAGTAGATGTAATCAATAAGCAACTAGATTGATTTGTATACAAATAAGAAAAGATTCAAGCCTACAATAGTCCAACTTATCATAAGGATAAGTAGTCTTGATATTACAATGAAACAACTATACCTTGTCACCTACATTGAATTATGGTTGTTCCTTTTGATAAGCATCCATGTTGATCTTTTGTTCTTCTTGAGATTCTTTTAATTGTACCTTCATTATTGCATGTAACTTTGACAAATGATTTACCAAACCTTCTGCCATAGGATTATCAACTTTTGAAAAGTCAAAAATATCAAGTTGTGGATGGTAACCATAATTGACAAAGAAAGGTGTTTGTTGCATAGAAAAATGTATCATATTATTATAAGCAAATTCTACTAATGGCAAGAAGGCTTTTTAATCGTCTTATTAATAATTGATGGTATACCTAAAGTATTGCTCTAAAACTTGATTTACGTGCTCTCTCTGTCTATCAGTTTGAAGATGAAAGGTCGAAGAAAGCTTTATATCCACTTTTAAATTCTTAAAAAGAATTCTCCAAAAACTTAATACAAATTGAGTCCCCCTATCTAATATAATATTTTTCAACAATCCATGATATTGATAGATATTGTCAAAAAAAAGCTTGAAATTTTTTTTTACTTGTGATAGATTTTGTGTATAGTACAAAATGTGCTATTTTAGTAAAACGATCTACTATCACATATATAGAATCACACGATCATGAAACTAAAAGATCTGTAATAAAATCCATAGAAGTAAAAGATCATGGTTGTTCTAGAATAGGTAATGGTTGAAAAAGTCTATAAAGTCAATGTTGAGGATTTTTTGACCTTGAAAAAATGTCATACGATTGAACAAAGTCTTTTATAGCTTTCTACATTTGCGGCCACCAAAAATCTCTAGATATTAGCTTTAGAGTCTTATTGTATCTAAAATGTCTTACTACTAGAAAGTCGTAATGTGCTTGAAGAACACGTAAATCTACTTCTCTTTCTAGCACATATAGGCATCCTTCAAAATAAAGTAGGTTGTTCTTGAACTCAAACTTAGAAGTATCACAAGACTTAGAAGAAATATTCTTGATATTATGAACAAGAGAATAAGAAGGCATACTTAACTGAATTTTTTTGAGAAAAGTTGAATCAACAATTAATGTTGATTTCACTACTCGAAGATGAAATTGTTTTGATTTCAATAAAATTATCCTTTATTGATCAAAAGGTGCATCTCCTTCTTTAAGTGCAAGATAAAAATGTCTAGAAAGGGCATCAGATAAGCTTTATTATTTTTCTCACCAATAAATGATATTGAACTCAAATTTTGACAAAGACATGCTCCAACAAGCTTGACAACGATTCAAAATATGAGCTGACATGAAATACTTGAGGTTCTTGTGATTTAGATATACAATGATTAGACTAGAAGCACCTTCTAGATAATGATGCCATTTTTAGAAAGAATCCACAATTGTAAAAAGTTTTTTGTTATGGATCTCATAATTAATCTTGGTTGCTGAAAATTTTCTAGAATAAAAAGCTACTAGGTGAAGTTCATCATCTATTCCCATTTGTGATAATACGACATTTAAAATAAAGTTTGATATATCTGTTTCCATAAAGAATGCCTTAGAAAAGTCAATGTAATACAAGATTGGTGTAGAAACAAAGACTGTCTTTAAAGCTTCAAATGCTACTTCTGCTTCCTGATTCCATTGAAGTTTGTCTTTACAAGTCAAACACATTAGTAGAGCTATAGTTTGAGAGAAGTCCTTAATGAAGATTTGATTGTAATTGAAAAATCTCAAAAAATATTGGACATCTTCGACTGTTTTTGGATTCTTCAAATCCATAATTTTTTGAACATTTTTAGGATCCATCATAAATCTATCATTTGAAATGATGTAACCTAAGAAGTCAACTTGAGTAGTGTGAAATATACACTTTTTTATCTTGGCATAGAGTCCTACATCTCTTAATTTTTGTAATACATGACAAACATGAAGTTCATATTCTTCTTTATTTTTAGAATAGATTAAGATATTTTCTAAAGAACAAACAACAAAATTATCCAAAAACTCTCAAAAAATATCATTCATAAGATGTTAAAAATTTATTGATGCATCTGTAAGTCCAAAAGGCATGACATTATATTCAAAATATCTATACATGGTTTGAAATGAAGTCTTCCATTCATCTCTTTCTTTGATGTATACTAGATTGTATGTTCCTCATAGATCTATTTTTGTATAGATCTTAGTTTGATTCAACTGATCAAAAAGTCTGGATATTAAAGATAGTGGATACCTGTTCTTGATGGTGATCTTATTGAATCCTCGATAATTAACACACATCGATAATGATCCATTATTTTTCTTCACAAATAAAATTGGAGCTCATACTAGAGATTTGGAATGGCGTATGTAGTTCTTAGCTAGATTCTCTTCAATATATTCTTTGATTTCTACTAACTCATTTTGTGATAAATTGTAGATTGATCCAAATAGCAGTTGTACTCCTTCTTGAAGGTCAATTGAGTAATCATAGGGATGATGTTCTAAAAGAATATCTACATTTTTTTTTTTTCAAATATATCTTGAAAATCTTGATATTGGCTTGGAATACCACTTGAAGTCTTTGCAATATTAGAAACGGGTGTGGTATAAATGACACAAGGTGATCCTTCTTTTGCAACATGCAAGAAAGTTCTTGCACCTACAAACATAGGTTTAATTGTACTAGACTTGTGATTTTTTACTTGATTAATTACACTCTTAATTATACTTTTAGAAAAGTCAAGAGTATGAAAAATCCAATCTACTTGAGGATTGTATTTTTCTAACCATAATAAACTAAAATGATTGGATTAGAAGAAAATCTAATAATATTAAATACCACTAAGTTATTATGACCATTAGTTATTACTTCTATATGAAGGATTTTGTGAGTAACATCTCCAGAAGACAATGGGTGACCATCTATGACTTCTACATAAACATGCTTAGTTTTCATTATTAATGATATGTTAAGTCTTTTAGCAAATTCTTCATCTAAAAAACATGCTAGGGCTTTTGAATCTAATAAGGCAGAGGCTTTATAATACATAGGTCTTAAAATAATATTTAATGTAAAACAAAGAAAGGGTTCTGAGGAGAGAATAAGACCTTCATTAGATATTGTATAAGGTTTCAATTGTACGGTTCCTATTATAGTTGAATAAACTTGTTTTCTAATATATTATCTTCTTTTATATTTGTACTTTTTATTTTAATAATTGCATTGCTTCTTTGGACAATGTTTAGTAGTGTACTTAAATTCTCTATAATATAAGTACAATCCTTCTTGACAACATCGAATCATTTCTTGCTCAATAAGAAGTTTAAAATATATCACATCAATTTATATATCCTCAACTTTTGAATGTATGTATTGAGGAGGTATTGGTGTTGCCATTGAATTATAGTAATGTTGAGGCATACTTCTCTGACTCTTAGATTAAAATTTAAAAAGTCAATTGTCACACTTCACAACAAAGTCAATTACTTGTCTCAATGTTTGAGGATCACATAAGTTGAGCATGAATTTCTTTACTTCATATTATAATCCATAGAAAAATTGGCTAATAAGTATAGCATCATCTCACTTGATATCGGTTGCAAGTTGTTAAAATTGCGAAGCATATAATATTATGAATCAGTTGTCTTGTCGTAAAATACAAATCTTATTAGTCGCAACCTGAATTGCATCATGTTCTCCATACATGGATCAAAACTCTACTAAAAAAGCCTCCAAATTATCCAATATTAGATCTCGTCGTTCAATAAAAGATAAAAATCACAATAATACTGAACTTAAAAGAAGTGTATCAATGAATCTAACTTATGATCCTTGAATTGAATAGCTTTGGGATTGAAGTTCAATCATGAGTTATACTTGATTGATTAATCTTTGAAACTTAGATCTTGTGCTATCAAACTTCTTAGGCAAGGCAACTCTTGATTCTCTAATACTGAAAGGATGTTCCATCATAGGAGAAAGAACGTGATTGAGTGCAGATGTTGAAGTAGCTCTAATCATATCTATATTATGACTTCCTGCCATTCTTGTTCGTAGTAAACTCAGTTGAGGCATCACAAGTATTAGCTTCCTCAATTGTTCTTATATTTGTACCATTACACTTTCTATTTCAACAAGCTTTACTATGATAATACTTAGAAAATAAATATCTAATATTTCTCAAGACAAGCAGAAGAAGAGACTTAAGAACAAAGAAGATACTAAGAACAATGTTATTTTAGAAGAAAATAATCCTCAACTTCTAATATGCTTATATCTTAACCAGAAAAAGGAATGATCTACTCTTAATGAAGAAAAGACAAAGCTCTAATATTGTAAGAATACTCTTGTGAATTTGTCAAGGATATGAACTAAAAGAAGATACATAAACCTGAAAAATCTATGTTAAAAGAAAAGTAAAAAAATATCAATACACTAGTATGTATATTAAAAAGAAACTGAATATCTATTGCGAAAAGACAAAGAAATTAGAGACTCTTAAATCTAGACTAGAAGCAAGAAAAGAGTTGATAAGAGTGAAGAGGACTTTATTCTTGCCTCTATATATACAATCTAACTAGGAGCTATGTGGCAATGTTTAATAGGACTTCTAATATGTGTTAACTTTGCAAAACACATGCATTAGCTTACAAGGCAAGTTTTCTACATGTGGGCCTCATAATTAGCTTGTTCTTCAAGCTACCAATATGTATAATACATGGCCAACTTGTTGACTATATTTTTATCCTAAAAAATCAATTAAATATACCTATAAAGTCAAAGCACTACCTATAAAGCTTCTAAGAAGCTTATATAAAAGATATTATCAAATTAACTTACTTTTATTTATTTTTATCTAAATCATATAAATAATTATTGATTTATATGTGTATGCTTGTGACAAGGAGATATTTTCATATGCATTAAAAGATGAATATTTCTTGAAAGATATTGATTTTATTACTAAGAAATTATTTTTAGAATGGATTGAAGGACCTAACAAGAATTTACAAGTAATAGAATTATTAAACGGGTTTAATAGAAAATATTCTCTATTATCAAAGGTGAAAAAATTAATATTGGAGTTAGAAAAGGTTGAATTATTTCTTCAAGCACCCAATAGAAAATTACAAGAAAAAATAAAATTATTTCTTAAAGACAAAGAAGAAGATGAAGGATTAAAAATGAAGTGGAAAAATGTTAAAAATATTGTGGATTTGCTTATAAAACAAGAAAGAAGGAAGGATAGGATTAATATTCTAAGATTAATACAATAACCTAAAACTTAAGTACATATAATATGACCAATAATACCTATTATTTAATCTTTAATATTTACACCAAAGAAAGAAAATATGTGAGTTGAAGAAATTATATGTGGTATGAAAGATCTTCAAATCAAATTAATATGATTTGAAAAAAATACTTCTTCACCTAATTTGAAAGCTATTCTTAAACAAAAGTATGTACAAAGATGCATTTGATGTGACGATGTTTCTCATACTAGGAAGGATTGCAATGAATTCAATGATATGGTGCAACAATAAATTATGTTTTGGAAAGATGGAAAGGTAGCATTAAAAAATTATAACGAATCCCTTTCAAATAAATTTTAACAAAGAAGGTATGAAAGCATTGATTCAAGACTATTTAGTGGCACATGGAATAGCAACACAAAAAAGTACAAGTTATGGTGCTAGAATAGATGATGACTTTAATGGAAGTATAGAAATAAATAGATTTTAGACTTTGGCCATTTCTAAAATATAAACAAAAAAGACACTTTAAAAAGTATTATTGAAAACTACAACTACAATACAAGGTGCAATAGGTTGAAAAGATCTTATAGAAGCTCTGTTAATTCATGCATATATTACTAAGAATCAACATAAAGCCTTTATGCAAGAAAAAAAAAAAATAATAATAATGATAATATAAGAAAAGAAAATTCTTCAAAGAAGCAAACTTAAAGAGATAAAATTTGTGAAGAACCTTCAAAAGAATTGCCTACAAAAGATACTCCAACAATATTAAAAGAAAAAACAAGAGAGATAAAAAAATAAAAGTAAATTAATAACTTATAAATTATTCTTTGATATTAAAGTAGCAACAAATTTAAAAGAAGTGATGGAAGAATGTGCATTAAATACTAGGGTAGAATTCATGTTAAAAGAAATTTTAAAAATTACAAAGAAGGAATTTTATGATGTTATTATTGACAATATTAAAAAAATAAAAAAATAAAAAAAATAATGGATAAAATTAGAATGAATCATGCTATTGATGAGAGAATATAAAAGGATAAAAAGAAGGTTGATAATTATTATAAGCAATTACCAAGTGAAAAAAATGGTTATAATCAATGAATATATTTTGAGGATTATAGTAACAATGAAATAGAAGCTTCAAGCCATTATACTCGTAAGCATTGAACAAGGACAACTACAAAAGTAATGGTGAAGATGGGAGATATAGAAGAACCAATTATTAATATAATTGAATACAATTTTGAGATAAATCTTACGTCTATAAATCTTTATAAGAAGCAAAGGTGGCCAATTGATATGGAGCATGAATGGGCAATAGAAGTAGCTAATAATACACAAGGTGAATTATATGTAGCTTGCCTAGATGTTAAAATCCGAATTGGAGATGTTGAAATAAAGCAAAAAAATTTTGTTGAAGATACAACATCTTATCCAATGATTTTAGGACAACCATATATTACGGCAACATAGATGGAAATAAAAGTGCTTGATGATAATTTAGCCTATATATGGATACATAGTGAAGATAGAATGAAAGTGGTATAATTTCTAATTGTGCTTCCTAATCATAAAAAAAATTGAAATAAGTTGAGGGAGAAGTTGTTGCCAAGAGTTGTTGAAGGATTTATGGATTTTAAAGAAATACCACTATAGAGTGGAATTATAGAGGTACAAAAGAGAAGATACTCTTGCAAGATGTAAATACTTTTGATATAAGTTTTATTAGTATTTTTGAATATAGAAGTATTACATACAAGAAAATTTAAGATTTAAAAAATAATAATAATAATAATAATAATATATGATATTAAAAAAGAATTATATATGTTAGAAACATTAAAAGATGATGAGAGTATTTTAGGTATTGATGAAGAAAATAAATTGGAAGATTCTTTGGATTTAATTAGGTCTATTAGATTAGAAGATAATGATAAGGTTGTAGAAATTCATTTAAGAGAGATTTATTCTGTACTTGAAGTTATTATAGAGAAAAAATATAAAATCATAGAAAAGAAAATAAAATCAATTACTAGATGTTTACTAATAGATTTTATAGAATAAATAGAAGAAGCATCATAAAAAGAGAGTTTAAAGGATCCTAAGAATATTGGACATCAATTTACAAAAGAGACTTTTGAAGAGTTGAAGGTTGGATGTAATACTTCTTTATTACTAATAAAAATTAAATATTTTAAAGAAATGTTTACAAAATAAGGAAAATCTTTTATCTTTAGACCTCATAAAATAGGATATATAGATCTTAATATTGTTATTCCTATGGTTATTTTTACAATACTATATGTACTTTAGAACTTCAAGCCAATTCTTGTGCCAAAGGTACATTTCTAAATTGATGGAATTATTAAAGGAGAAGATGTAAATAAAGATTTTTGAGCCTTGCTTTGCTCCATATTCTAATCGTTGGTTTATAGCACCTAAGAAAAATATATCATTATGTTTTTATTTAAGATAAGCAGCTAGTAAATGCAATAACTATTAAAAATGTACATTATCAAATAGCATGATTTACTATCTAGGAATATACTGGGTATCTAGCTATAGAGAGTTTAGCTTAAAATTTTATATGTATCTTGTCTTAGCTTCCAAAATTCTTTTATTTTGCACAAAATTTAAAATATAGCAAAATCTCTTCAAAACATATTTTTTTTCCGTGAAGGATTTTCTCTTTCTAAACTTTAGAAATTCATAACTCTTGATTTAATTGTTCAATTTGTCTCAAATTTATAGAATAGGTAGAATTTATCCTTAAGTTTTATCTTAAAAAAAAAACAACTACAAAATCGCTTTCGATCTTTTGGCATCTAAGAAGCCCTACTAGATGCTCTAAACCCTAATTTACAAGCATCTAAGCACTATTTTCTTAATATCTCAAGAATCCAATACTTAAATATCATCAAACTTATGTACAAAGTTTATTAACATGAATTTACATATTCCCAGAAATTTTGAGCCAAAACCTTGTCAAATTGCTCAAGATATAGCTCAAGATACAACCACTAGTAAATCGGGTCACTTACTACTCTTAGATTGCATGCACTGACTTCAAAATCCAATAACTTCTTTATTTCAATGTTGAATCCAGCAAGCAATATGCAAAAAGTGTAGCCACAAACGTGCTCTCTCTAATTGCAATCGCCGATCCTCAATTGCCCTCTGTACACGTGCGTTATGTCAAAAATAGTGACAATAGCTCTCAAATCAACACCTTAACTTTGAGCGCCTATATCTCCTTTATATAAACTCCAAATCATAAAAGATTTGCACCAAAACCATAGCCAAAAATGTAAACTTGCTGATCCTAGCCTTCAAAACTCAAATGGCTCCGAAAAACTAACCCTAATCTCTAATATGGCCTCAGGCAACCTCCTCAAAATCCATTGGTCATGATTTTTGACCAATAGGAATGGAGATTTTTATCATCCATCTCCATTTATTTATATGGATGCCTCAAACTCTCTTTTTACTACCAAAATCCCTCTCCAATTCTTTTTTTTACAAGATTTACTCAATATTTGTCCTAAACACCAAATTAAAGAATCAAAATAAGACTTCAAGGGTCACTAATATCTAATAAAGGTCACTCTAAATATTTAAAATTACTACCAACAAAATTAATCTCAAAAGCTACTATCAAAAGAAAATAAAGTTATACAAATTCTAATAGTAATCCTTCTAAACAACTTCCTTTTAAAATAGTAATTTAACCACATTCTACAACCAACTAAAATCTAATAACATGGCTCTTACTATGTTGTTAAGTAAATTGTACATTAAATACATAATCACATTATTTTCACATGGTAGCCGAACCATAACACAACAACATATAGGACCTTTAATAAATGAGTTTGTAAAAGTATTTGTAGAAAGAAAAATTTATTCAATGGGTGATTTATATTTGAGCTATGATCAATTTTAACTTGTATCTTATTTTAACTTGTATCTTAACTAGTATCTTAACTTGAATCAAGAAGTAGGAGCTTCACAAAAGAAGACAAATACCATTGCCTCCTATAGAAGTGGATAATAATGAAGAAGTTAACTTGTATCTTAACTTGAATCAAGAAGGATGTAATGTTAAAATTGATATCAAAGAAATAGAGATTTAACAACAAAGAAAATACCACTTGGGCTATTTTAAATATGTACTCTTCAACAAGATGCTACTAACTCAATTGTACCTATAATGAATGAAATGAATAAGGTATTAAAAGAATTCATTCTTGAAAAAACTCTATTTTTTTTAGATGATCTTTCCATCAAAGGATGTAAAAAAAGGAAAAAAGAAAAAAAGATAAGACTTAAGATGAAAAAAAGTTTCAAAAGTATATTGTTCATCATATACAAGTTTATGAAAAGATTTTAATTTAACTTAAAGAATTTCATATTATACTTTTGGAAAAAAAATCTACATTTAAAATATATATATATATATATATATATATATATATATATATATATATATATATATTATTGGATATTTATGTATATTTTATAGAAAAAAATTGGATCCAAGCAAAGTTGATGTAATTGGAAAGATGAAGGATACATGACTCTCTTTAATAAAAGTACAATGGTTTTTAGAGGCTAACATATTTTATTATATATAGATTCTTCATTAAGCTCATATAATAGATCCATTTTATGAATTATTATGTAAGGATTGTCGATTTAAATAGAAAAGAAAGCAAATTGAAGTAATGCAAAAACTAAAAGTATTATTATTGACACCTCCAATTTTAAGAAGAATTAATTATGAATGAAATAAATAAGTAATACCTATTGTAGATACTAGTCCAATTGCTATTAGATGGACTATGAGTCAAGTTAACTTAAGTAGAAACAAATTTGCAGTTCAACTTGGAACTAAAATTTTAAGTATTCCTCAATATGCATATTTGCAAGTGAAAAAAAATACTATGAAGAATTTTTTCAACTATAAAAGCTCATAAAGATTATTTGATTAATGTAGTGGTAGTAATTTAAATAGATTGCTTATTATTGCTTAGAATGATTACTAATTATTCAACACTAAATATTACAATATTAAGATGGATTTTTTATATAAAATTGTTAAATTTAGAATTTAGGCATGTTGCTAGAAAGGACAATTTGGTAGCAAAATTTTTGTCTTGAGTGAGATATGAAAGAGAAGATGAGATGGTTAAAGACATTGATAATGTATAATCAAAATTCTATTCAGTATTAAAATTGAGCAAGGAAGACAAGTTATTTTTTGAAGAGTTTTTTGAAGGAGAATTATTAGATATTGATTATTATTTGAGTACCTTGACTAAAGAAAAAAATTGGTCTATGAAAAATTTAAACAAATAAGAAAAAAACATATGAATTTTTACTTCACAAAGGAATTTTATAGAAGAGACCAAAGAAAAGAATTGAAATGCCACAATAAGTGATAGAAAATAAAGAAGAACAACAAAAACTATTAAAAGGATTTCACAATAGTTTATAGATAGGCCATAGGAGAATTTGGAGTAATTTTGCTAAACTCAAAGAACAATATTTGTTAAAAAATATGTATTGAGATATATTTTTATTTGTAAAATAATGAAAAACTTGTCAAGTATATTCTAATGTATGACATTGAAATGGTCTACATCTCATATTTCCTATGGCTATTTATTTTAAATAAATTATTGATTTAATTATAATACTAATTAGATTATGACAAATGAGATATTTGATCTTGGGTTGTAAAAATTTATCAAACTAAGTAGAAAGTAGAACATTGAAATTTTTTTTGAATTTTTCATTTGTGTAAAAATGTAAAAATATCCAAATGTATAAGAAATTATCATTATTGAGACATTTGGATATTTTGTGAATTTTTTATTATATTTTTCTTAAATTTGTTTCATAACTTTGATGTCAATCAATAGTTAGATCAAAGTAAATGAGATTTTTATTGGATTGGAATCTTAAATATTTAAAATTTAAGATCAATGAATATTATTGAAATCCTAAAAAATATATTAGTTCAATTGAAGTAAAATTTTGTGAGATCAATTTAGACTTAATTATCTATACATTGGCCAATTTGTAGAGTAATTTATAAAGCTTACAAATAAAAGCTTCTATTTTCAAAGTTTCATCCAAAAATTCCAACAAGAGAGAAATCTTCAAAAAACCCTAACACATCCAAACTGCCCCTTTTTTTTTAATAATTTGTCCTTCTTTTCTTGAAAATCTGGCCTTCTCCCACCTTATCACTTCTATATCTCCTTTGCTTAAGGAAGTCAACTCTCGATCTCCAACCAATCCTAATACCAATCTTAAATTACAATAAAACTAAGTATGTATTCTAAAAGACAATATCCTTTAAGCTTGAACAACCTATTTATACCAAAAATTATCTACTTTAAATCCCATTCAAATTTATAAATATATTAGCATAATATTCCACCTTTCTATAAATAAATTAATTATCCTTCAAATAATTTTGATGAATTTAAATTAAATAGATCAAGACAAGAATGTCAACTTAAGAGATTTTTCTACCTAGGTATTTAAACCCTAGTTGACTTTATTGTGTAGTAACACAACCATTAAGTGAAAGAAGAAACAAAAGATTATATTATAGAAGAACTTCAATGAAAATATTTTAGCAAATTAACTTAGAAATATATAATAGACAAGGAAGTAATAAAAATTAACAAGTGATAATGTTGCCTTCTTGTGTAAGAGACTTCTACTTACTTTGTAAGAGCATAAATGAACCAAATTAAAATAGATGACATAATTAATTGATATAGACATCTTCAGGAGAAAATTAAGAATAGATAATGCCATTGATTCTCAATAGTGTCAGTCTCATCAATTAAGGCAGTGGACATTGTTGAAGGTTGATATAAAGAAAGAACTGAAATTGATGACGGTGAGCTTGACGAGCATCCCTGAGCACACGTTGTATGCTTGAAAGAATTGTGACCTGTACAATGTAGTGGCGCTTGCAAGCTCATGCAGACAGAAAGATATGTAGGAAAAGATTTCGAGAATTTTTTCCGTTCATTGAAACTTGAACCTGCCACTTACCACAAATGTGGTCGGCATCAGATGAACACGAAGATAAATGATAAGCTGAATGTTTCTGGTCCCATCCATCTGTGTGCATATCTGCTCTACTTCACGGAATGGTATTCCAAGCGCACAAATCTCAAACACAACTCCTGCTTGCCACACAGAAATGTTTGATGGAATTCAATTCTGTTCACGAAGAGGAGTGCATGTGCATTGGCCTTTTTCATCTTCTGAGGCGTTGACCCTCGAGTTGAGCATTCCTGAATAATAACAATACGGCTGTGCTGGACATTTGCAAGGCAGGTAATACATGGATAACATGTATCGCACATGAATCTGAATGTTCAAGGTGCATAGATAGAATGATTTATCAACAATCCATTGATGATGATTCAAGTTATTCCGCCCAGCGTTTCACATCCAAGCCACTCTCAAGGCATGCATGGGCACGTACAAATTGTTAAAGTTTGACACATTTACACACTCGATAAACAATCAATCGCAACGCAGGGAGTGACTACAAATTGAATCGTTGCATGAGCACATGATTTGCTTCACAGGAACTGTCTTCGAATACAGGTGAGGTCAAGAGCTGCATTCTATGATTACAGTATCATTTTTTCTCAGTAGAGAGTTTACTTTCTAATCTGTTCACTTGTATATGTACCAGCTAGTTCTGATTTACATTCGTATGTAGTAAGTTGAAAGAGCACATTCATTCAACACAAATGCCATGCAACCACTCTTAATCTGCACCATGTAATCACAAGCGCCCGACATCACACAAGTCTTGGAAGAAGATGTGGGTGCGAGTGCTGCTTTCAGGGACAGCGTTCGCTGAAGCTCTCACGTCTTCTGTGCGCTTTGGGCTGATATAGTCTATAATTTAGTATTTTATGACTTCTTGTTCAGTCGTATAGTTGATCAATCCTTGTAACAGATTGCTGCGGTATATCAAAAAAGGCTATATGGTTCCCTCCCTTAATGGGGTTAATATTAGCAGTTCTACCATGTTGAGGTCGTTGACAAGCGCGAACCGGGCCTAAAACGAGTTTACAGTCTTCACACTCAAACCCTGAACTGGCTGTGCAGGATGATATGGAATGCAGTTCTAACCCAACTTCAGATATATGTACATAAGCTATCCACAGTTTAATGACGGCCGAAAAGACATATCCCAGTCTCCAATGTGCCACTAGCTTATAGTTCCCATCATAGAGTCAACCCAGTCCGGAACTTTGAAAGCTAATAGAAGAGTTATGCAGCTTCTGTAGGGTACGGAGTATTTGTCCATAAAGTTTACTTCAAAGTTTTGACGAGCTTTTACCAACACGAGAAATTCCGATCGCACAAATAGTCTGTCCAAAATGGGTATGATCATTTCACAACCACGACAACCCTCCCACAGTGAAACATCCCTAGGCGAGCAGATCGGCAGGAGCCGGCACCCGCAGCCATTGTGACAATTTCCTATACCAATTCAACCACTCATCCACTCACAAATCCCTGGGAAACGCAGTTATAACCATCACAATGCACAAATACCGTCTTGGATCGCAAGTGTCGACCAATTGGCAGAGTACATTACAACGAGTGAAGCAGTCTGATGAAATATTCATCCATCACCATCCATTCCGTCGACAGTCAGTACGATGAAGGAACAAAACTTCATTTTGATGCACTCCAGTGTACCACTGGTCTGAAATCCGCGGACTGAACGATAGCCGTAAGGCGAGAGACAAGAAGGTTGTTAGGAAACGAAAACCAGGTGACAAGTGGTGATGATGCAGACCTTTGGACCTCCTTCATCTACTGCAACCTTGTGTGAAAGTGTAATGACTGATAATTATCAGCTCCACTTGATTCCAGTGTTCAAGGACTGTGACATTCGCTCTGTTCTACAGCCTCTGACGCTGTTTATTTGCCTACGTTTGGCAGATAAACTTGGCTTTTGATAGAATGTGAAGAGGTAACGCGCACTGTTGACTAAACTACTCTCCATTGCCACTTCCGGTGATGATAAGGTCAAGTTGAATCAGGTGATTGATGCTTGCGTCTCGTAGAAGAGTGCTTCTTGTTGCAATCAGCGACAAGATTTGGACAGAACCAGTTGGTGGCTGGGTTATTCAGAATACGAGGGATGGCCAGTTGCAGAATCTTGGAGGCAACGTTACAAAGAACTTGTGTTCTTCCACATTGAATATTGTCCACTGCTTTGAAACATATGGGATAGTTACCAGCATAATGGCAATCACTGAATGGTACTTCGTCTTCTTAATATAATTCAAATTCAGGTACTTTGTTGGGTCGTGATTGTGTACAATGTCGTAATCATGTAAAGCCGAATCGTGCTTCCAGCTATATTTGAACATACTATTGCACTGAAACTATCTTCGTGCATATTGCCATTGAGTGTCCTAGTCTACATCTTCAATTTCGAATGTAGCGCTCGAGCATTTAATTTTTTCCTGTTTGCCCTGAACAACCGACGACAAAAAATCAGTAAGAAATGTAACCACCACCACCATAACGTTTGATTGGAGACCATATATGATATAGAAAATTTAGCTTCACAGCAAGATGCACTGATCATAATGGAGTACCAAGAAAAATAGGTCTGAAATCGGACATGTAAGAACAAAAAGTAACAATGTATTGCTCAGTAGTTGACAGAATGGATTTACCTAGTTGCACTGGCTTGGGACAAAGCCGACTTGGTTGTGCAGATTGTCGTAGATTACGCGGAAGCCCTGTTGCTGGATGTTGCCAATGATGGAGGGACCCGTGGTACCGGCAAACGCCAAACAGAAGGTGTTGGAGTTGTCGACCGGAATGAGATAATTTGAGGCCGGGAGTTTTAGATCAGTACCGCCTTGAAAATGCAGCGTGACGGTTGGGACGTCTACAGAGGCCAACCCAGAGAGGTCGTAGCATGTGTCGAAAAGGGAGAATCCAGCAGTTGGTGCCAAGTCCGAAGTGCCAGCACGGAAGGCGTCACGAAGAGAAGCATATGCGGCATTTTGTAGACGAGTGACGGAGGTGCCAGAATCTATGATGACACCTCCATTGCCAAGTGAGTCGAGTTGAAAGGCGCTTGTGGGGATGGTGAGGATGGTGCCCCCGACACTGATTCCCGTCATCTTGAGGTAGTAGAAGGTAGGTACTCGCATGTTGCTATCTTGGGGTGTGAACCTTGCACCTGCAGGTGGAACCGCTGCTTCACCAAAGACCAGAGAAGATCCTTCGGTTGAGTCAGTTTCTCGATCTGTGAGACAATAGGAAAATCTGCCGCCGTTCTGAGGATCAACTTGGTTAGGAAATGACAATGGCCCTTTACCCAGACCCAGAAGACCTGCAGCCCCTACGAAGTACCCTTCATTGTCGTGTCCACAACCCAGGGGAATCTTGTTCAACACAACTTGACCTACTCCTGACGTCGAGTTCAAAGAAACATCATCAGTACCAAATTCTCCCGTGGTGAAGGAACCATCCCCATAGTCCACCTGCAATGCCAAGAATATTGAAGATTAATGTTTACAACTGAACTCAGAAATTCAAGCTTACTTCACAATACCAGACTTCGAAGACTGGATTGATGGCTATGCGCAACTTCAAAAAGCAGAAGTTTCATATGGACAATGCAACAATGTCAGTTTCAACAATCATCCATGGGGCAGCAGCGACCAGAATCTCCTTGAACCACTACTGTCTTTACTCAAATTCCTTGTTTCTCAACTTTATATGGGCACCAAAACTTCCAGAAAGTCGTGAAGCTGAACTAACCTGGTAGAGACATTTATTCGCTTGGCATGTGCCGATGTCCAAGTTCAAGCATTGCCTGGTACTGCACCCAAGAGTAGAGTACGTGGATGACTTGTATGGGTCGAATATAGCATCACTTTGATGGTAACAATTCACACATGGAGCACATTGGAGCCACAGAATATCACTTCCAGTGTCCATGACAAGGTACATCCTTCTAGGAGGTGTGCCCACAGAAATGCGAATAAAGTACTCTCCACTACCCAAGCTCAAGCCTGAAACGACTGGTGCCTGAAAGTCTTGTGATGGAACCTTCGTCTGTCGATCACGACTGCGACTTCTTGTTAATCCATTCACAGTTTGATTGATACGGCCGTGTATGGAAGCAACACGCAGGTTGTCTCTTGAAATGGTCACATGCATGCGCTCCACGCGAGTTCTGTTGCTCAATCGGAATGGTGATGAAGGGGCATCCCTGCATATCAAGTGAATCTTTTAGTCATTGTGTACAACAACCGGCAACCCATACTCACTGCACTCAGCGTGGTGTATCACTTACTCAGATTTCATATGAAGGCCTTAAATCGAAAATTGTGTATTCACAAGGTTGCCTGTCTGACCGTGATCATAATCGATTTACTTGAGACGTAGCCAGCAATAATGTTTAGTTGTACAATGTCAAGCTCTGTCTCTCTTCTCATGTGTATTTGGATTAACATAAATTTTGGAATCTCCAAAACCAAAGATGAATCAAAGTTTCGGTTAACATTCGCAGTTGCAAAAAGAGCCTGGTAAATTGAAATTAACCTTGATCAGACTTCGGCTTCCTATGTCCACTGTTTCTGCTCATCTTAATTACTACTTGTTCAAGAAAATTAATACTCAACTACAATATGAGGAATTAACTGCGAGAAATCCAAAGTAACGATGGTGCAAATGGCTGGATTATCACCTGTGCATGATGTGTGCATGTAGCGCACCGGCCCCAGTTGCGAGATCCTCCCTGATGGTGGAAAATGTGTCGGCCATGGGTTTCATTTGGTGTCGCTCGGTACCTCGTGGTGCAGATCGTTTTCCAAATTCTAGTTGAAGCGTGTTTCGCTCTATATTCTCTGAAAATAAACCGGGCTGTTGCAATTCTCTAGCTGCTACGTTCACAACCAGAAGTACCAGGACTAGCGGGAGCTGAGTGACACCGCCCAGACACTTCCATGTGGAACGTATTCTCGTCATCTTGTACAATGTTCTCAATCCTGAAATCACGCCACGACGGAACGCTCACTGCACGAAACATCTTGCTATGTTAAATGTGCAGAATGAGCTGAAGAGAAAATTTTCGAGATATCTACTCAGCTTTGACTCGAGTTGCAAGCTTTAAGTAAGCTACACCAGCATTTCGCAAATACTCCTTGGACCACATCTCAGCCATGAACCCTCTTCAACTCTAAATTGGCTCATCCTGCACTTAGAATTCTAAATGGCGACGTGCAACACTACGAAAGATGCAATTTTCTACGCACTCACTGATCCGACCTGCTTGATTCAGATGATAATTCACTGATGTAACCGCGACCTACGTTTTCTTGAAAACTTCGATAATCTTTGACGTCAACTGTCCGGGTTGTGACCCACTGCATCACACAAGTCTGATTCAAACCCTCTAAAGTCGCCCCGCTTCACCTCCTGGAAATGGAAGATGAGCACCAAATGCAAAGGCTTCAGATCATTCCTCGAAATTTCAAAGAAAAATGAATCAGTCGTCGACAGAATAATGTGCTGGCTATGGTGGCGATTCTGTTCACCATCGAAATACTTACGAGCGTGATTTCAACGCCCTACGGTGGTCAGCTATTTAGTCCATAAGGACTGTTCACAATGATTGAGATCACCACAAATGGTAACATACTTCGCCAGCCAGTGCTCTCTGTGGGTCTCTCTCCACGCCCAAGCAGGCACCAGAGGTGCATACTAAGAGCAGGTTAGAGGTAGATGCCTTGCTCGGGTAACCAAGAACAGCTGAGGACTGTCTTTCTTCCACGTGAAACCATGTTCCTCAACCGTTTTCCTGCAACATTCCCGTACAAAGATCGTCATTCTGCAGAACTGAACGCTACGGGCCCTGAAGACCCAACTGCCTGCAAGACTGCATTCTGCCAATCTTGTTGCCGCAGACGCAACATCCTAAGGTAAGATGGTCTCTATGATTAACTCATAAGTCATACACTACGCCCGTTTCACTCTCATCACAACCTGACAAACTCTTCTCCGACTACCACCCGTGAGGCCAGCGGTGGACCACCGCCATGGTCGCATTCGCTCAGAGTAGGATCATAATACCCGAACAGAAAACAGCAGATCAGTCATTTCATCTCTATCACGCATGCTCCAAACTCTACCCGATCGCTACTCAAACACTCTGACAAGATCTCCACACCCACCTCCCTCCACCCATAAGCACAAAAATAAAAACAAATAAAAATAAGCTTCCACCACAACTACCTTCTGGGTGCCATAACATGGAACCTCCCTCCCACTACGCTCGCATCGACAAACCTGCAGCACTGACCAACTCGACTTGCTGCTACTCTCCACCTGCTTCTACGAAAGCCTCATACGTCAATAGCCAGCATCTGGTATCTTAACCTACCACTCCGCATCATTCCTCACTTTTTCATGGGTACGCCACTGCATGAGCCGCAATCTCCTTTACCAGCAACGAGACGGCCATGGCTTCGATCACCCAGCTTTGACCATCACAAACCGGCACCGCTTGGTGTCAGCCCCCAGCCGCACTGAACTGACTGCCCCAGAGCGGCCGCATGCAATTGCATATCATGATACGAAGGTAAACTCAGAGATATGGTATGAAGTCCAGCATTAAAAACCAAAGGCGAGATGGTGAGGCCAGCTAGATAACTGGATGGGACCGCAAGACCAACACACAAAACGAAGACCCTTGCCAGAGGGACGAGATGATGAAGCGCATTGAATGCATGCCAGGTCGCATACCTTATGTACCCAGCTACCAACCCCCAGATACTCTCTCCTTCTGCCGCCCTCTCGCCTTACCCCATCCGTCTCCCTCCACACTGTCTCCACTAGAGAGAGAAAGAGAGAGTGAGAGATATTTTTCCCGGGTGTGAACTTCTGACCCACCCGTAAGGACGCATGCGCTAATTTCAGACCAAAGAGATGCATCACTCTGACTCCAAGTAGAAAAGCCGCTCTGATGAACGCCGACGGGGTTGGTGGATGGGTGAAGACACAGTGTACGCAATGTACTGAGTCCAGCAGGGAGGAGGCAGCAGTGGCAGCAGCAGTGGTGGAGTCAGTAAGGCGCGATGCGACGCCCGTCACGAACCCTCCGTCGCCACCACCACCATCCACCCATCCACTTTGGGGTCCTGTCACCTCGCGACGCACTCTACCCCGTGTGCACCCCCCCCCCCCCCCCCCCCCCCCCCCGTCCCTCACCTCGTTCTCCTGGCTGGTCCTCCCTGGCACTCTGGGACTCCCATTTCACACTATCTTGTCCCAATCTCACCGCACGACCCCCCCCCACACTAAACCTTCATTTGTGCAAGCCATATATATATATATATATATCAACACACACACACCTTGGAATGTTGACTCCTTTGTGATGCAATCTTGGGATCCTCTTCTTACATACAATTGCAAAATCAATTAATATAAGAGATTGATTTGTTTTTACAAAATTTGATTTTTCCTTTGTAAGTTCTTGCCTACTTCTAAAATTTACTTAGTGGAAATAGTGTGGGTGTATTTGAGTAGTTTGTATTAGCAATAAGTATACTAAAAGAAAAGAGTCTTGAAACAAAATTAGAGTATAAAAAAGGCATACATAAGATTGAGGATGATGTAAATATATATTGAAGTAAGATCGAGAGTGAAGTAAGATTACACACATATTGTGCTTGCACATTTCTACCACATTAGAACATCAATGTATTCCAGAAACAAATCCTACTTCATGATTATGTTTTTTCAAAGTACCATACTTACCACACATGATCAACCATGCTTTGCATCAAAAATATACAACCATTAAAGATGTCCTTTAGAAAATTGATTTTATCCCCATCTGTACTGCTCACTTAGTCTTAAAAAGATAAAATCACGAACTAAACATGCTGATCTTCATGAAACTGAACAGTGTTTGATATCCCACTCATGAGAATCGCAACAACCGAATCAGTTCCTGATCGTTCTTTTAACCTTTCGTGTGTTGTCACTGAGCATTCTCCGCATAATGAAACCTGTTTGTGGCTCAGTCAAGAGATCCTTGTTGTGGCGCTTGGGTTTTTTTAGACACCTGACAAAGTGTAAATGTAAGTTTATATATATATATATATATATGTATATGTGTGTTCCTGTCTGTCTGTGTGTGTGTGTCTGTGTGAGCGTGTGTGTTGTTCAAAGCTGATTTAACGAAGTGACTGATGGCTTCAGGCTTTTGAGGAAAATGACAGAGTCATGGAAGGACCGGAGTCAACGTGGGTTTTCTACAAGGGTTGTGACAAATAACAGTGTGCTAATCATTCATGGCTTTAACAGTGTGTTTGTTCCAAGTTTTCCATGCCTGTGACTCAGTTATTCTTTAATGTAAGTTCAATTGCATATCGTTATTTCTTGCTTCTGAGGTTCCTGACAATGAGCAGGGTGGGGGAAGGGCAAACAAGATCTCAGCACACCTTCAAACCCTCTCTCATGGTTTCTGGTTATGAAGAGATGGGATGCAACCATAAACTTTGTTTAATCTAACAATGTGATTGTTTCATGTTGACATTGGTACTCCTTTTTTTCTTTTTTGTTCTTTTATCGATTTTTGTGCAATTTCTACGTAAGATATTGTTGTCTTTTCTATTATTAATTTTGCTTGATTCTTTTCAGGACCTGTGATGACAAGATTTACTATTGCATTCAGAGAGATATCGACGTACAAAGATGTTCTTCGTTCACAGGTGCAACAGTCGTGCTACGGTGACCGTTTCTAGGTAGATAATTTTGTATATTCAGTCTGTTTGACGTCCTGTACGAAAATTCGATGATTTAAAAGATAGCTCTGAACTTGGATTTACAGCAGATCTTTATTATATTTGAATTTTCTGCATAGCGAATTCGCTTTAATTAAAATACTGAGTCGTAAAATCCCAGTAACTCATACATATACATATATATATATATATGGGGGAGCCAAGTTTTTGTGGCCTTCAGTGTAATGTGAGAAATTGATGGACACTCGTAGGTGGAGCATGTATTGAATGGCCGTTTGATGCGGTCTGCGGGTACCGATCTTATCGACAATGGACTAAGAAACTTGATTCTTAGTATCGCAACTTCGTTGTCGCCGTCAATGAGAAGCTTTCTGGAATCGGCTAGTGTCGATGCAATTTATGAATGTTTAAGTTCTAGTCTATTTTTCATTTTGAAAAGTGGCTGATTGTAAAGGTTGGTGCGTAGCTTTACACTGAGCACATCGTGGTCTCTGTTAATTCGATGCATCAAATCGTGTGCACATTTCTGTTGTGTCATCAGAGAGTGGAAGGATTTACAGGATGTAACTCAGTTCAGTCCTATTTCTTGTCATTTGCAGCACTAAGCTTGCAAGAATGACTTCCTGTAGTCATAGTTATCTTGTATTATCAGCAGCAAAGGGTTAAGAACTGGCAGTCAGCTTAATGGGTTATTATGCAATTCTGTAACCCTTTATGCAGTTATTAAACCTCTGCAACTGAGCTCGTAACCCTATATTGAGCAGCTGCGAGAAAAAATTGTCTTTGAAGGGGATTTCAAAGTCAGAGATCGTGGTGGACATTGAGAAGGTATTATCTCCCATGGTAATTTTGGGTGTTAATGTTTCGGGATGAGTAGTTGCTACATATATACAAGTGCAGTTGCAAAGTTCCTGATTTTTTAGAAACAGATCCTGACGACTTTTTCAAACCATCTGATTCGATGGTCAACCAATTATCAGTTATAAATGTACACTACTTTTTTCTTCAAATGTATTTTTTCTCGTGTTACATTCTTTGTGGTTTCTGGGTTTATGAAATCTCAAATCACAATATGAGTGAAATCCATTTAATCTGGCAATCTCTGTTAAAACTTTCAAAGTTGGAAAACTAATTAACTACAACATGAATTCTACTTTGAAACAGACGATGAATCTCATTCTGGCCTTGGTTGTGTATCAACTCCATCAAGACAAGCTTCACTGTTTATGATAGAATTGCAATTATAAGATTTTTATCATCAATTTATCACAATCTCACAGGATGGCATTGTTCAACACCAACGCAAAAGTAAAAAGTTAACTTTTTTGAGGCTGAGTAGCGTTATGGATGTTCATTCTCACTTCTTGAAGCAAGCAGGTTTTCCAACCATTGAATATTTAGCACTTGGATGTGTCTGGACAGAACTTTGAAGATTCTCTTTCTTCATCCAGATTACGTGATTTGTCTCACATCAACACTGATTGTCTTCACATTTTGGATGGTGTGATTCTTTCCAGTCAGGGATACGGGTTGTTATATCAAATGGAAGCTTATGTTCTGAAGCTTATGTTGCAAATCTTTTTCGTTTTGTCTTTCCGTGAACGTGTGTGGTACTTTTCCTTTCTTTGCATGGAAATCGAAGAGTTGTGGCGTGATAATGCACAACATTCTTCTTGATAGGGTTACGCAAGGGAAATAGGTTGATTTTTTAACAGAGTAAGTTAACATTTACAATTCGAATCTGGCTTGGTATGATGCGATGAGCTAGGTACTAGCACATGCGCAACATGCACTAGATAGAGCCGACGTCAAGCAGGTATAACCAGCAGACCGTCTGCATAATCATCGACAGCATATGGGTGGAGATAATCATTGTTCACTTTGTAAATTGGAGGGGCAGGATTTTGAGAACAATGACTGAACTTCATGTAAATTTTTCCTAACAGTGTAACTTTCTGTATTTCATTTTCCATCCACCCTAAACCAGTGGCCTTATCAAAGATATTTTCGGATCCACCGGCACGCAGGCAGTGAAACTAGTCTAATTAGAGCATTTTCTGAGCATGATAGCAGCGAAGACACGGTAGCATTTACAACACACTTGAGGTCACGTCGTGGCCCAAACCTTCATGAAAGGCCCCTAGATGCATTATAGAGAACACTTGGTAACAATGACTGCTGATTGTGATGCCAGTGACCCAAACTGGGCTTCTTTGAACTTGGAAAGTGTTCTATACATATTATTCACTGGGGTGCGAAGAAATTTCAGTTATCAGACCTTTTGTGATGAAAGAACTTTCTATAGTCTTTTAATAATTGCACGATAATAAAATGCTGTCAAAAGTCAAGATGAGATAAGTTTACAAGGTTGAAGAAATTTGGACAGAAGTCATCTTCATAAGAAGGTTTATGAAATGATCACACTGTATGGAAGAGTATGAACAATTGGAGTTAAAGCGACTCACTCGTGTGTATGTGCGTCATTTCACACAATGCTTGTGTCTTAAGCGGGTATGATCATTATAAAAGCTCTGACTGATATGATATTACAATCGAACGCAAA